>NC_047163.1:13695999-14895999 GCF_009819705.1 Hippoglossus hippoglossus | reverse complement strand
ATTCCCATGCATAACTTACCCTCCGCCAAGGAAATGGCGGAGATGATCCTGTCAAATGTGTTTCATCTCCATGTTTTCCCCAGTGACGTGGTGTCGGATGGTGGTCCCCAGTTTGTATCCAAGTTCTGGAAACCACTGTAAGCCTGTCTTCAGGATATCACCCTCAATCCACACAAACCTTCCTCTACATGTGGAGTCTCATAAGTTGGCCCCTTGTTTTGTGGATCCCTTCCCTATATCTGAAATTATTAGCCCTGTTGCTCTGAGACTCAAGCTCCCCAGGACCATGAGGATCCATCCCACATTTCATGGAGCCGCGTTCAACCGTTCAAGGAGAGTCCTTTGGTCCCTGCCTCCAGACCCCCCCCCAAGAACGTAACCAACTTTGTTCCTACTTTCCTAGTGTTATCCTCTAGTGTACCGTACCTTTTCTGATTCCTGTTCAAGCCTTTGTTCAACCCTTTTTGGAAACTGTTTCCTGTTTTGACTGTTTCTTGTAGTAAACGGCCTTGCCTCTGAACATACCTTTGTCTTAGTCTTGCATATGAGTCCTATACTGCAGAGCCACTCGTAATGAAAAGAAAACAAGGCTGTGGGAGCTGTCCATTCAGCACCACAACCAGATCTGCAATGATAGAGCAGCATTTCATTTCTCACCATTTTGCTGTTCCTCCATTGCCTTTCTGGTATTTGATAGTTCTCCATTGAATCAACACAATTGATAAACTAATTTGTCTTTTGTTTATTTGGTCAAGCTAGTGACACAAAGTCAACAGGATTGGTGTTAATATCTCATTGCCTTCTCTGTTGTGGGGAAAAGTGTGTTTGTTCTGAAGTGGGTTTCTTGGTTTCACCAGCCAAAACCTAAAGCAAAATAGACAGGGAAACAGTCTTTGATGCACCATTTCAGCTGTGGCACTGGTCATTTGCATCTCCTTGGTTATGATGACACACTGCTGCTCTTGAATACACTTAATCTTTATTTGTGTTATGGAAAAATGAAGTTGGAATTTGCATCACTGTCTTGGACTTAGCATTATTTGTGGAGATATATAAAATATTTTTTTTAAAATTAGTAATCTATCAAAAAAAAACATTTGGGAAAGTGTACGAATGTATCATTACATGAGCACTTTTGTGAAGACTTTCTTTATAAAAAAACATTATTATGTGTACTCATGTTACTCCTTTAATCTTTGTATGAGGATACAGTAAGCTACAAAACACCCATAGTGACTCGCATCTCACTTTCTCCTGCAAAAATGTTTGATCAAGGAGTATGTCTCACTTCCCTGTTGAGATGGAACAAATTCACAGTTCAAAAATAAAAAGTCATACTCAATCTCCAGCATGACCGCAGGTTGTTCAGTGCAATGACAGGAGCCAAATAAAATACAAAGAAAGTTATCCCGACTTGTAATGCACAGATACCTGGACAGAAATGCACAAGAAGGGCCACTCCATTACCCAAAATGAAAGTCTAATTAAATCAGATAATGAGATAATCTGGGGAAAACAGGATGAGATGCCTGGTTGAACAAAAGCTGTGGGGAAGCGTGGGGACATTAAAGAGTAATGAAACACCTCATTTTGTGTTGATCTTAATAGTATTGATGGAAAAACAGTAAAAACGTTACTCAGGTGACTTCATAAGATCATCCACACTGTCACAAAAATGTACAACAGTCTAAAAGGTTTTTAAAAATAGTAATCAGACTGAAAAACAGCGGCACAGCGTTGGCAGCTGCTGACCTGATCACAGGAGCCATGAAATACTTGGTCAAGGCCGAAGGCATTTTAGGAAATTTAGATTTACTGGAGTCAGGGATTAAACAACAAATCAGCAACAAAGTTAGTTCTAAATTCAACCAGTCATTAAATCAAACTGAATCAAAGTACTGTTGAGTGACGGTAAAACTAAATCAGCCTCTATCTCCCTCCTGTCCTGTTTCTTTCTGTAATAAAACATTGTCACTTATTTGCGTTTGTGCCTTTGTTTGTGGATATGTTTAAAGAAAACACAATGATACGAGATGAAAGTAACTTTGCAAACTGTCACAAAAACAGGAAATAAAATACAAAAAAAGGAAATTCAAGAAAAGAATTGAATTCAGTTTTCAGCTCTTTTGGATTACATTATAATATCGTAAAACTGCATATATATTCCAAAGAATAACCAGCATATATGTTGACTATCATTTGCATGGGAAGCTTTAACAGTCATCTAAATATACAATAAAGCCATGTGACAGACTTTGCCCCCTAATCAAAGACTTTACACATTTTTGTTGTGGTGATGTATTTACAGAAATAATGGATCCCCCTTCACCCACAGTCACTGGGTGGCAATGGCATTTATAGCAGTGCTGCTGTGAAGGGTCACACTTCGGCTTCCCATCGCCGCTTACGTCAAGAGACTGAGCCGAGTGCGATGGAGAGCGTTACTCCAACAGAGAAATCTAACTGTAGGATTTCCCTGTAAAGCCAGTATGTCCTTGAACCCTCTCATGTGTTGCCGTCTACAGCCCTCCCCCCCCCCCGAGGGAAACATATGGTTCTTTTGAAAAACATGACAGATGCTGATTATCATGTGACACAGCAACCTCCTTCTCTCCCTGTCTCACTTTGTCCTTGTGTCCTTGTACCTGTGTCCGTGCGTGTTTGTGCACTGTGCACAGAGGCGTAGCACGAGATACTCCACAGACACTTGTATATAAATTGTAGTTTATACTAACAGTGTATCAATTTATTAATTTGACATATTTTCAGGGGCATTTTCTCACAAACATTATTGTATTCTGAAGGTTTTTATAGATAGACTTCAGATTTGTTCATTGATTATTCATACACAGTTGTTTTTTTACATTTTATTCATCAAACATGGCAAAAATCTAAATATTTTGTTTTCTAGAAATTCATGCATAATAGTACATGATAATGACAACAGCAAAATATTAATGAAAGTAATCAACTGGGGAGTAATTATTATTACTATAATAATTATTATTATAAGTAGTAGCAGTAGTTCTTGTTGTTGTTCTAGTAGTAGTAGTAGTAGTAGTAGTAGTAGTAGTAGTGCATTGGTTTATCTATTTGACCTTATTCACCTTTAGTTGTTCCTTCATTACATGTCCACTGAGACAGCCTGGTAGAGTCCTTGCACAAAATAATTCTATCAGTGCCTGTCTGTGGTGGGTGGATTTGAATGTGTGTATGTGTGCAATTAATTTGTAAAATTATAGACAAATGTTATGAGGTTGATGTTCCTTCGCACACACAAGCACTTGGACACACAGACACACACCCTAAGATGCACAAACAGTCAGAGTCACACTGCCGCCCAACACTTATAATAAATCCACTTTCAGTGGAACCACAAATGGAAATTTTTAGAGGCGATCAGCATTTTGCTGCCTGGCTGAAATAAATAAGGAAGTCCATAAATAGTCATGCAGTTCCATCTGAAAGGGTAATTGTTAAGTAATGGTATGCGTTGCGAGCACCACTTTGCTTCTTACCAGAAGAAAGGGGCTGAAGATGGGTTGTGTGTGTGTGCAGGGAGGGTGTAATGTGTTACAGAGTACAGACAGAGCAGCACTTTTAATGGTAACTACAGGAAAATGGAGGACAGGCAGACAGATGCAGTACATTCATGGCTGCATTAATAAATACTTATGAAGAGGACTGAGGGACAGAGAGCATAAAAGCCTCCAACTATTGACTTGCTCTGTACAACATAGTAATAAAAGGACAGATGGGTTTGGTCGGAGGGGAAAGAGGAAGGTTTACAGAACCAAGGACGATGGCCGTTGTGGAGTGAGGAGTGGAAGTGGGCTTCAGGACTGACACACTTTTTTCGTCCGTAGAGAGTCATACAGAGACAGTCCAGGATTGGACACTGTAAATATGATGACGCTCCAAAGGGAAAGTCATTTCCTGTTGTGTTTGTGAAGCAATATAAATGTCAAATTAATTTATTAGCCCAACCTCCTATTCTGCTGCTCTCAGCTCTTTTCAAACTGGCTGAACTTTGCTATTAAGGTCCGGTCCCACCAGCCGAAATTGGCACACCGAAACTGACCCCGGTGACTTTGCAGAATAGGGAGGTGCAAGAAGCTTGCTTGGGACTAATCACAAGGCCAGTTGGTGAACTGCTTACATACTAGCAAGCCAGGAAAATACTACCTTCAATAAAGGTTAATTTATGCTGCCTTTATGTACAAAACGAGATATGTCCTTTTCGAATGATGTAACCTTCACTGACAACATTCTTCCTTGCATCCGTCATGCTGTCAGGGTTGTTAAGCAATACATCAACTAGAGGGCAGCGCAGAGTCGAGTGTCTGACAATAACGAACAAGGCGACAGTGGAAGAAGTTGTAATAATGTACCTCTGAAGAAAGAGAAGGGTCTGACGTGGGGAGAGGCCCAACACAACTATCGATGCCTTATGCCCCTTAAGGGACAATGAGGATGGACGGACCATAACCCCCCAACCAACCAACCAACCAACTAACTAACTACTGAGGAAAACGTAGCTATTTCCTTCCTGAAAGTAACATCATGCCTGTAGTTTCTTACCAACTTTTGAAATTTCACTTGAGATATAGGCTACTACTCTGTTTGGTCTATGTTGTCCGTATCCCTAAGCTTTAAAAAAACACTCACAGGTAGGGACAAAATGAACGCAGAGTACAGATAGAAAGCAGCTTCCCTTTTCCATATACGTATCTAACGTTGAGCATAAATGGGCCTTTTGTCTCTGCGCCGCGTTTCTGTTTTCTCTCTACTGTGTGTGTGTGTGTGTGTACTTCCTCCTGGCATTTTGTATGCAAGACAAGTAACAGGAAGCAAATACACGTTAATCTCCTGTCTGTCTTAAGGCCCAATGTGAATATAAGAGAGTTTTAATGTCGAGAAAAGGAAGCGCAAAGGCCCATTTCACAGATAATCAGATCTCAAATCATTGACACACTCAGAGGACATGAAAATACGGCAGTAGGATAATCCTAGGAGACTAGATCTTTTCATCAGCAGTTATAGTCTCCCCCCCCCCGTCTCTTTTTCCTTCTCATACACATTTAAGAAAAATAATTTCACCCTTCTCCTACAATTGTTGCTCAAACTAATTATCATGATCTTAGAACATTCAGTCTCTTGTTATCGATAAAGCCATTGAAGACCAGCCAATCTCTGTTTCCTTTATTATTTCAAAATAAAACCATCCTCCCTTTTCTTTAAATGTGTTCATCCTGACTCATTTAAGACTTCACCAGACTTTGTCCATCCTGCCCTCCCTTTATATTCCTTTGCCTCTTTTCCTGCATTGTCATTTCTATTTTTTTCTTTATGTCCCTCTCCCCTTTGATTTCTGTGCATGTGACTCATTCACGGACACGTACGTCCTGCTGTCAGCAGTTCTCTGGGTACATAAAGAAGCACACGTGGATACCAAAACAAATACTCCTGCGTAAGCACTGACATCCATATGATGAGTTCTGACTCTTAACATCCCCCATGAGCCTCTATGCACAATGCTTACATACACACTGTATCCACCCACAGATGATTAAGGGAATGCTAGCTGAAACACAGCTTTGGCATAAATGTATAACCCTGTGTACAATAAATGGACAACAGCAAACACACTGTTTGAAAGGCCTCAGGCAAATGATTTGTTGTTTTCTATACAAATCAAATCTTTATTCATGTTTCAGAATTGTTATGTTGAACCGTAGCTCCCTACTTTTTTATCTACAAACTGAGTCTGCCTTTCATTTGTTTTGTGCTGTTGTAAGTACTGTCATTAGGGCCCGAGCACCGAACGGTGGGAGGCCCTATTGAAATTTTAAGGATTATTATTATTATTATTATTCTCTGCCAAATGAATTGGCTTTTTGAGGGCTTTAATTTAATTTTGTATTTGTATCTGTCACTTGAGTACACCAAGTACCTTTGTAATATTTGGTGCCAATAAGTCTTGCAATTCAAATTCCTCTGACAACCGAGCGTATACTGCAGGTCAGTTTCTCCGCTGCCCATACCTAAAAAGTAAAACCGCCATAGCACTAAAATGTGCAAATTGAAACTTGACAATAAAATAGTTCACAACTTGAAGACATCTTTCATTCATAAAATAAGGTAAACACTTGAAAGTTCAGTGTGTAAGATTTAAGTAAAAAGGATCTATTGACATAAATTTAATGTAAAATAATCCTAGAGATGTTTTCACTAGTGTGTCTCATCTAAATTGTACAAATTGTTGTTTTATTTACCCCAAAATGGGCTTTTTAAAATGTATATTTTATATATAATATAATTTACATCAGGAGCGGGTCCTCTCTACGGAGGCCACCATTTTTGTTACAGTAGCCCAGACTGGACAAACTAAACACCTTTTGAGTTTTTATGACAACTGGAGGTTTACCACAGGTTCTGTTTCAGGTGAGGGGTATCCTTTGAGGTGAGGGGTATTCAGCTGCAACATACAACTTCACCACTAGAAGTCACTAAATTATACACACTGAACCTTTAATGTAATACTTTGTGACCACTTCGCTCAATCAGTTGCTGTCAAGATTTTGCAGAATTTCAACAATTGTTGAGCAACAGAACAAACCCTCAGAGCACTCTGAATGCAATTTTTTTTTTAGCAGCACATATAAAGTGACAGAATAATATCGCTCTGACAAATAAGGAATATGCAGCAAAAAATATCTGCTTGTGACATAAGTGATCAACATGAGAAACAATGCATAAACATCTTTAGGTCGGAGAACAGAAGTGGGGGTCTTAAAACCTAAGAGGAGTAAATCTTTGGCTGCATCATGTGATTGAGCAGGTAGAGACATCAACATGTTGATCACGCGTGGGTTTGACATGTCATGTCACGGTCTGTTAGCCAAACATGACAAACAAACAGAAAGAGATAGTTGGTTGCTTTGATGCTTTGGAGGAAAATTACAATTTGATTATCTGCCGTCAGTGTGATGACATACAGACGTGTGTGAGATGCCTTTGCCATTTTTCACAACAAAGACAATTCATGTTGACAACAAGAAACCTTTCATCTGCAAACATGCTTCCTTGTAGGTCTAAAAGTCCTTCAGCCTTGAGATGCTGAAACCTATTTGGTCCTCGCTCAACAGAAAATCTCTATCTGGAATTCTTAAAAGTTAAAACAGAATTAGGGCTCATTTGTGGCATTGCATTTCTCCCTGCATGTTTGTACAAGTTTTCCTTTATGATTAATCCATACCAAAAGATATGAGTTTTATTCTGTTCATGTAATACGAATTTCATGAGTATAATTAAAAGAACATCAGCATGCTAGTGCTACTCCTCTATTATTTATGTATGGCAGGGGTGTCAAACTCAATCACAGAGAGGGCCAAAATTAAAAACTGGGACTACATCGCGGGCCAAACAGGGTCAACATTTATTAAACAGGATGGACAGGATATTGGATAAAGTGCAAAAATAAAACATATTTAGGTAGGCTACATTCTTCTTTTATGTACATGTGCCAGAGCCAGATGTTTGGCATCTTTTCTTGGCTGCCAGTTCATTAATGTTTGGGGTTAGGTTCTGTGCTGTGGAAACACTCAAGATGGAGTGAAGGTGTGCATCAGTGAGACGACTCCTGTGTGGGGTTTTTGTTCATCTTCATCGCAGAGGAAAGCGGCTCACACAGTGTTGTGCCAGTTCACACTTCAAATGAACTAGTTCACATTCATTTGTTCCATTTTGTACTGGGATGATTTAGGTGACCAACTTTACGATCATGTGTTTAGTTATTAATCAAGTGTGTTGGATCATGTCTGCGTGTCGCTCCTCTCATTTTAACTCGGAGTCTGTGCAGCCTCTGTGCAAACTCAGGAGCGAATCAAACAAACTTCATGTGCTGATCAGGTCCTGATAACTAGTGATGAGTGTGTATTAGTTCAAGTGAGAGCAGGTCAGAGTGGAGGAGGACACCGAAACTCCAGCTCGGTACAAACCAAATGCAGCTTCTGCTCTGATCACTGAGTTAAGATTAGTCATTTAACGTACAATTCCTCAAGGTCACTGACAAAAGCCTATTGCTATGTATATACAGACACATACAGTACATATATCCACACAGATGTGGATGCACACACTCACCTGCGTGCAAACACTCACACAGTGTTGTTGAATAAAACTGATCCAGCTTGAAACACAATCACATGGAGCAAATCTTCTCCTGAAATGCCCTTTAAAGCAGCGATAAAGCACCAGAAAAGGGATTAAAGTCCATCAGTGACATAAGCTTAAAACCCCATTCCAACAGGTTTCACATTTTAGTAGCCCACTGAATGTAATGTGTCATAAATTATTACATAAATCAATACACTTTTAGAATTTTTTTTACAGAGACAAAAAAAAAAAAATCAATAACAACACCTCTAGATTCAGTAACAGCCCTGGAATAAATCAGGAGGGAAAAAAATTTAAAAAACATGATGCACATTGTGATACAACAGGTGATGATCTCATTTACCAACCAAACAGGTCATTGTTACCAGAGATTATATTTGGCAGATATATTGAGCCTCAAAATAACTGACAAGGTCGTTGTAGTTTCAATAAAATGTCTGAAAGTTAATAAAAACTGCCCTGGGAGAAATTTTGTTAAAGTTTGCTCGGCTTAAACACACACACACACACACACACACACACACACACAGAAAACTTTTGCACGTTTCATTTTATTGTTGGCACATCATTTGCAAGGATATCTCGTCAGCTTGACCTTACATGCCTCTGCAATCTCAAACAAACGCACACATCCTGAGCTCTGTGCTACACGAACACAGCTTCATGACGGCAGACTCGTATGTTCCCATCATCTCGGCAAAGTGACGTCAACACCCACGACAGGATTAAGAGGTGCTGTAGCAAAGCAGCAAAGACATGGCCTATATTCATTCATCTGTAAACACAGATATGGCATATTTACGGTAGTAGTATCTATTCTGTGTCTGTGAATACATCCGTTTGTATGAACAGAAGCATGCAGTGCTGAAACGGTATTGATGTGATCATGAACGTGTGCATTCATTTGGATCAACGGATATTTGTTTGTGTGCCCACACATTGATTCATATGCGTGTCCTGTGACTGAACCAGTAAAATGACTTTACTAGGCTGTTGGAAATATATTGTGACCTTCTTTCCTGTAATGAAATATTTCAGAAATGTATAAACCAACAAGCTTTTTCGAAAAAAACAAAAAAACATCTCTCCTTCTGTCGGTGCGAGTTGACCATAAGATCAGTGATGTGTAACTGTGACTGTAAGCCCTTATCTTTGTTTACTTCACCCTGTGAGATTGATCCATATCAATCCCTCCCACACCCAATGATCCCGGCATCCTGCAACAGATATCGACTGAAGGATTGCGAGCCGTTGTGCTATTACAGTGAGATGCTGCAGAGGCTGTGCGGCTCCAGACGCAGCGCTGAATCGGGGAAGCTGGATTTACCTAGGAAATCTGATTTGAACCTCGCTTGACCTCGATTTTGATGGTGTTTTTTGCCATGTTGAGCTGATGATGTGGAAACTACATCTGTGTCACGGTGGGTGTTAAGTCAGATTTGTGTGGTTGCTCATGTCTAAATCCAGCCTAGAGCTGTTATGGGCTTCTTACTCTGGTCACCACAGTGTCCAATTATCCTGCCAGCACTAATACTGCCACAGTGAGGAGTACAGTGCGGGCAAAGCATGGGTTAGTGACACAATATTAGGCACAAATAGTCAGAACTAAGACATTGTAATAAAACAGCCATGCCATAAATCCTACGTTCATAAAGGTTACAATGTTCAGAAAGGATGTAGTGTTAAACTCTGTCTCCGAATGATTTTAAGAGATTCAGGTTTATTCAGGCTTTTCCTAACGTTTTCCTACTGTATTTAGACATGCATAAAAAAAGTCAGAGGTGATACACAAAGTGATAAACACCGTCAACATTTGGTTCACAGTTCAGTTTGGGCGAGGACTGGCAGAATGAGGTGACGCAGGTTCAAGAAAAGAAATAACTATGAGGGAAGGTGAAAATCCTGCCATGACTCAAGACCAGGACGGACACTGCTGACTCAAGGGAGGCCAAGGAGAAGGACTCTCTGGAACAACTTTACCTACTTGTAATGTGCACGAGGACGGAAATAGTCTGAAAGGTCAAAACTGCAGCAGAACTTATAATATACAGAGCAGCTTCATTGTGAGACACCAATGCGTCACTGTGTTGCTGAAAGGAATGTTGACCTCTTCCCTCTCAAAGGAGACCAGCAGAGGAATCCTGGACCGTTATGTGGCTGAGGATTTAGTCAGAAATGTTCCAGATAAACTGTCAAAGATCATTATTAAATAACAGCACACTCCCTGTATGGTGGAGCAATGCTGTGGTAGAGGTGTGGTTAGGTTTAACCACAAAATGACTTGGTCAAACAATTTAGGTCAAACTTATAAAACGATTATGGTCAAAAGAAACAACATCGACTTCTGGTTTGAAAAGTGAAACAAAGAGCAGCCCTCCATGCTTACGTCCAATGTTTTCTTGACCCCTCCATCCACCCGATCCATTCTCTCTATAGCAACAACACCTGACCTCCTCTACTCCTGTCATGTCACTCGAACATGTCTTTCTGGGACATTTGCTGAAAAGACCATGACACATTGCTTGAAACGAGGGGTGGTGCTTGAACAAACGACTTATGGGGTCAGGACAGCCTCAGCATCAGACTCATTCAAGTCACAAGGAGTCAGAACAAATTCAATCAACGTTGAACTGATAACATTAGCTGTGTGTTAACAGAAAAACAAAACTGACCGCAGCTTTAACTTGGAAGGGGCCGAAGTAGATGGCGTGATTAAGATCAAGAAGGTTATTCCTACCTTGCAGACAGCAAGATGCTTATAAAGGAGACATATTATACTTTTTCAGGTTTTCTCTTTCCTCTAGTGTTTTGTTTGTTTGTTTTTGTGTGTGTATGTAAAAGGTCTGTAGAGTAAAAAAAAAAGTCCTGAGCTCCTCTCTACCACAGGAAACACTGCTCCTGACGCTCCTCAAACGCCTCGTCAGTAGTCCACTGAACATTTGCATTATGTAAATGAGGGCAATTGTGATGTGTCAAAAAATTACATTTTTAAGGAGACATATTTTGCTCTTTTCTCTTTTACCGTGTGCTATATATATGTTTTTATAGAAAAAGTCTGGAACCAAGCCAGGTAGAGCAAGATTAAAGGCACATATCTACTCTTATTGGAAGCAACTGCCCAATCACAATCAAGTGGGCCAGCTGGCCAATCAGATAACACTGGGCTTTTTACGGGACTTAAAGAGACAGGAGCTAAATCCAAGCTTTCAGACAGAGGTTGTAAAGAGGAGCTGCAGCAATGGGCAGGACGAGGAAAGTGATGAGTTATCTGATCATTAGAGCATGTTAACCTTTTCAAGTTACAACCTCGATTAAAGTTATGCACCTGAATATGAGCACAATGTGTGACCTTTAAACATTTTACAGAAATGTAGTCAGGATATTTTGTCTGCAATTTTGCCACCATGTGTGCAATACCTCAACCTGCTGTTTCACACGGGTCTAAAGAGAGAATCAATGTACCACTGGGCCAGAAAACCGAGGATGCCCTACTTGGTTGGCAGAGAGAGGCCGGCCTGTGAATGAACACCAGATCTGTTTCGATCAGTCACCGCGGAGCCTTGTTGATGCAACATCAGCACCAGAACTGTGCAGCTTTCTATCGATTAAGTGTAATTCAATATGGCGCCAACTATTTTCATTTTCATCCTACTGTCATTTTAGGTATTGTAGAGAGATGATGTGGGTGTGGTAAGAGGGTTTTAGAGGCAGTGATTAATCAGGCTGACACTGTGAACAAATACAGGGGGAAGAAGTGTGTGGGAACAGTTGCTATGTTCAGGTGTTTTTTCTCCAGTATCCTCACAAACACACATTTAAGCTCTTAGCGACCCGGATTATTGCTGTCCCACCTTAGTCACAAAGACCCACACACACACACACACCCGCACTCACCCCGCTAAAGTTAAACACTCACAGGTTTAATCTCCTGCAGGATGATTTCACACACTGATTGTTTGCTTTTGTTCCGTCTTTCATTCGCTTGCATCACTTCCTCACTCTACATCTGGTCACTCTGTCACTCGCTCACTGAAAAACATCAACTGTGTTTCTTCAAGTTCCAACCAGGCAAAGACCAATTCTTCGGACATACACACGTTTGTACTTCTATCTTAGTGAGGACACCCATTGACATAATGCATTCCCTAGCCCCTGAGCCATCCAAACTAAACACCAGACCTTTACCCTAACTCTAACCCTAACTTTAACCTTATTCTAACCCTAACCCTAAAACCAAGCCCAAACCCTCAAAAAGCCCATTGAAAAAGTGCTGACAGGTCAAAATGTCCTCCCATTCCAAAAATGTCCTCCCTCTGAAGGGTCTATGCTTTAAGTGGGCATCACAATGATATAAGTACAGGAACACACACACAAACACACACATTTGCTTCTCCCATTCCATCCAATGGTTGTCTCTCTGCAGTCACAGCCTCCACACAAGGCTCACACACACACACACATATGAGGTGTTGTTTTCTTAGTGACAAGGCCAAGAAGTAATAAAAGCATTACTTGTAGACTCAAATGACTCAACGCTCAAATGACTCGACATGGATCTTTGTACAGTGGTAGTAGGGGAGACGAGCTGTAGATGAGTTATATTTCAGTTGTTTCCTTTGAATTAAGAGCAGCAAGGTCCCTTCAGGAAATGGTGGAGCCCAACTGATGAGGATTTTGCCGGGTTGGACAACGTCAGTGCTGATATTACATAGTAAAATAATTCTATTACCGTTACATAGGCCAATAGGTATTTTTCTTACAAAAAATTGCAATGATTCCTTAATGTCATTCTTAAACCTTTATGACCTCTGATGCTTGATAGTTTACACTTTAATAATAAACACAAATACAACAAAATAAGTAGAACTTATAGAATAAAAAATCTAAGCAATCTATATTTTTATATAAACTTATTATATAATAAAAAAACATAATACAATGATGGATACATATATTTCTTTACAGAAAATGTAAACATAAATGCAAATCCTTTATGCAGTGTAAATGTAATTGGTAATATTGTATTGATCATTGTTAACATCTAAACAAATAAATAGTCATAATAATTACAAAATAAAATGTGTGTTGGACAAACAATGCAGATGACATTTCCATTTCAGGGTCTAAAAGAGGTTTAAAGCAACCCATCTCTCAATATGAAGTTTTCACTCAGCTTTATATCATAGTTTCTTTCAATGTATGTCCTAAATGTATGGGGTAGTACAATAAATAATTAAATGTACATGGCTTTACCCAATGATATTGGTTTAACAGTTGCCATCTGATACTACTACTACTACTTCTACTATTACTTTTGCTTCATTTTGGGTTTTGCAGGGGGTGCTATGTACGGTCATGTACTGGTTCTTTTTTTACCTTTTGAAAACAGTTCTCCAGCTAAGATTGTTTTTTTGCTGCAGGCAGAGCCCAGCAGTATGAGTCAGGCTGTTGATTTATTTGTACAACCTCTTTTTTCATCTCTCTAACAATAGCAACCATTTCACGTGACCTCAGTTGTTCTTCTGCCTCCCTCTTGTCTCTTTCTTGTTTTTGACTGTTCACTGAAGGATAATCATGTAAATGACTCTTAGCTTTCATCTGGAGTCACTTCCCCCCCGGGGGAGGATCACAGGAACCACGATGACTCAACTCTATACCAGCTCAGGTGTAAGTGAGGCTAACCCGCTGTTGTTTTAGCTTTAGTTGAAGTGTGTACACTGTGCATTCATTCATGTCTCAAGCTAGCACCCAGTGTCGTCAGGCACATGCATTGAATGCATTCATGCAGAAACAGTTTCTTTCACATGGTCTCACATGTAGTAAATCCTTTTCTTTCTACTTTTCTTTTTCCTTGTATATGAATACATTTTCTTGCCGAAAAACTGCTTTGTCATTTATGTCATGACCCACGCTGAATATAACTCCACTGTGTTGTTAAATGAGTTGTGACCTGCCTCACAATCATTTTCTTTATCTCTCATTATTTCTCTCACCGGCTCATCCCACCCTGCTGTGAGTCCGTATGCTCAGGTTGGCTGGTCGACTATAAAGACTTTTTCAAAAGGTTTGTCATGATATATCAGTGATTGTATACTCACGCACACTCACGCACACGCACACACACACACACACACACACACACAGTCAAACTGTCCCGACAGAAATAATGAGATCGAATTGAATAGCAAATGGGCGCAGACAGAGAGATGCAGTCGAGCGTAGAGAAACACTGGATAGATTTTTGGTTGATAGATATTCAACCTGCAGAAGTGGACTTACTCTGCTCCAGCCTCCAATTCTCATCAAACACCACACGTCCTTGAACTCGTCATTCACTCCAACTCACTTAAATCTTTTTTTCCTATCTTCTGTGAACTGTGAATGCGTCAACATGGGCACAACTGAAAACTCAAGTTGACCCCATCCGCAGGAATCTGAATTACTGCTAACTAGCCAAATACAGAGCTAACCACTGTAACTAAGGCAACTACTGATAACTAGTAAATATTATTTAGAATGTGTGTTTTAAGCCTGCTCTACATGATGAAAGATATCGAAAAGCTGTGTAGTATGAAAAAGCTTCTCCTGGAAATGTACTTTTGACAGTGGAGCCGGCTGCCCAGATGTGGGAGAGAATCAAACAATGTTGTCTTTCAAAAGAAACCGAAAGCCGGGCATGCATCAGGTAAACAAAAAAAATCAATTACTTGCAGGATTAAATGTAGTAATTTCTTAAAATGTCAATACACACTGCAACATTTAGGGTGGATATAAAAAAGAGAAGTTACAGCAATGATTTCATGGAATGGTAACTATACACAAACCCGGTCTGAGCTGATGGTCTGTTCATACTCTAACCACTTTTGGTGTCAGTCACACTGACGGACAAATTGGCATTCTCCTCAACAGAGAACCCGTCCCAGCGCCTGTATGAATCAGTATGCACAGGGTAGGAGGCTGTCGACAGGGAACACTCAGACCAGCCCTGCTTTGGGAGTGGGTGTGTATATGTGACTATTAGGCAAAGCTGCTTATTTTAGAGAAACAATGGGAAGAGCCAGAAATCACAGCCGGTGTTGTTGACTGTATCTGAATAGAATTTGCATTACCTGTGCCCGATGATGGATGACTGGTTGGATGGTTGGTTGGTCGGGATGATTTTTGGTTGGTTTGTGTGTGTGTGTCAGCAGGATTATGTAAAAACTGATACGCACAAAACTCAGTGGATTGATGGCACATGGGCCAAGAAAGAACTCATTAAAAACCTATTAAATTTTGACATGGATTCAGTCAAAGGTGGGAGCAGAGGTGGATTCCAGGATTTTTCGCACTTTCTTTAGCACTGTGAGATAGTTCTCTTTGTGACATTTCTCAGGGATTCACTCATTGGACCGATGCCTATATGTGTGCAACTTGGTGCAGCTTGATTGAATTTAAGGGGACTTCTGGGGCCTTGGCGGTCTGTTTGAACTACCTTTTTTATTCAGGGTAATCTATGTTTCCCCAATTTAGTGATGGGAGAACATTTTGAGGTGCACAATAATGGTGAAGAGGATAGTCCTATAATCAGAGGCTCAGCAGATCAATCCCCGGCTCCTCCTGTCTGCATTTCAAAGGAGCAAGATGCTGGACCCCAAATGGTGGATCTGATGATGGATGTACCGAAAGTGTATAAACGATAGACAAAGCGCCTCTTAAGAAGTGTTGTGTGAATGTGTTCATGAAGAGATGAATGTGATTTGTACAGAAAAGCACTTTGAGAGGTGGTAAGACTAGAAAGGTGCTTTATATAAATATATACATATAAAAGAACACACTCCATTTACCAATTTTAGAATTAAGAATCTCCTCAGTAAAGCCATAAACATCTGCTATATCAAATTGACAATAAAAACTAATTGAAGACTTCACAAATACATATTATCATCCACACCTCATCCATCCAGTATCCAAGATTAGTTCCTATCAAATCCTCACATTAATTGTGTTCACTTATGAATCCTCACACCTATGATGTTCATCAATGTTGCTGTTTTGTTCCGACGCACTATGTTAATCAATAAAAAAAAGCAACAAAAGCCAGCTGAAGAGCAGCAGACAGTTTATTAAACACCGCGCACATAATCAGTAATGTACTGTAATGCATTAAACACTGTTCTCTGGCGTCAGCACTAAACCTGGATAGTTATGTTCATTAGTGTGTTCTGTGCAATTGTGTCCAGGGAGATTATGCTGGCTGGGTCTGCTAATATAAGATGACACCCACACTCCCAAGATTCACACATTACTGCATGAGTCATATTGTCCTCACTATTTCAGGCTCAGCAGTGTATGTGTGTGTGTGTGTGTGGCAGAGGTTGCATGTTGCGATATTTTTCTCCTACTCATTCTTAGACAGCACTTATATTCTGGTGTTTAGGACTGTGCACAGTAGATTCCACCAGCATAATACGATTTTGAGAAAAATAAAATTCTAACGCCTGGCTGCGTCTGTACTGATGATGCTTTCAGATGCCAGTATACAGTATAATGCAGTACAGCATTATCCAGCAGCAGCAGTGGTAACACTGCTTGTATAGCATCTCAACAATCATACCCAGAGGATGTAGCAATAATCCACAGAATCGAAAGTCTTGGATTTTACAGATTCCCACAGCACTTGAACAAACCACAGCCCAACAATCAGCATGTCAGATAAGCACAGGCAGCAGTTTGTAGCTGGTGTTTTAACTCAAGTGGGATATTGCATGTAAAAACACTGTTATAAAAGATAGATACAAGAAGAGGAAACAGTGAATTCACCATTCTTAACACGCAGAGCAGGGGAAGGCAAAGTGCTAAATATTTTAAGAGCCATATTTTCACTTATGCTTTAATGAAAATGCCTCTGCAGCCGGCTGCACTAACTGCTGTGTAAATGTTGGCACTTAGTATTTGCACATATCTGAAACAAAGATGAAATAAGTACCTGTATCCTTGATTTTTTTTAACTGCTTTCCCCAGTCACTTTGTTTTGTCACTGTGTGTATGCTATCCACACATTGAATGCTAACATGCACACACACACACACACACACACACACACACACACGCACACACACGCACACGCAAACACGCGCACAAACACAAATTAATTTCAGTCATTCGTTCTTTTAAGCTCTTTTTAAACTGTGCAAGTGAAAGCTTATATGTACACTGTTTGAGCTCAAGATTGGTTCTTGACATTTTGAGTTGATTGACATAAAGTAAAACCATGAAAGAGAGTAAGAATATATAATAAAGAGACATTCACTCAAACTTTAAAGGTAAAGAGCAGAGGGAGGCAAAATGTGGAAGAGGTAAGGCACTAAGTTGTTCAGTTGTACAGGTGCAATGTAAAGTGTTTACGGGAAAAGAAAAACAGATTGACTCAATGGGGGCAATTACTCTAAAAGTGCTGATGTTTTCTGCTTTTCCTCCCAAAACGATGCTTAATTTTCATATTCATCTATGAGAATCTGTGTCTTTTGTGTGAGTGTGCGTCTGCGAGTGAGAAGCAGCGAGTTAGAGCCGGCAGGTGACACCGTGACGAGAGGAGCATGAAGAAGCTGCTCGGCCAATCACCGCCGGAAACAGGAAAAGGTTTGTGAGCTAACTTCCTCTCTCATGTTTTCCTGCCATCTCGCTTAAACTTTATCAGCCCATTATAGTGAGTGTCAGTCATGTGACTCAAAAGAAAACTATCATTTTAAAACACGTTCTACTGCTACTGAGCAAACTACCCACCCCTGTACTTGCACTAATGAATCTCGCTGTGCATGCGCTCCCTTCCTTTGACGAGTCAGCCAAGCTATCGCCCTCTTTACTTAGCTAGCCAGAGTTGCATCCATCTGCCAGTTGGTCGGTAGGTATGTGATTCAGTCATCTACTCTGTAGTCAATCTGCCTGTCTGTCTCTTTGGCCCGTACAGAACTGCAACAAAGCAGATAGAACACTATAATCCACACTATCTACTGGCAAAGTGGTGGGGCTCAAATTGCCATTTACTTTCGTAGTCCCTAGAGATTGGGTTCTAAGTCTTGTGTTCAAGAGTGCAAAAGCTGGAGGAGTGCTTGGAATGGAAAACCAATTACTGGCTCTCATGACTGTAGAATGTAGGGACACAAATGTTGCCACGGATTCCTCAGGCCAAATGATTCAAGGCACTGATTAGTGTTTCTGTATCATCTTCTGTCTGTCTCAGGTGCTTGGCTTGCTTCACCCTACCTGGTCAACACCACCACTGCAGAGATTCGTGATGCAACTCCTTTAAAATTTCAGGAGAAATTCAGTTTATATTTAATGTCACACTACTGTGAACTAAAACAAAATCTGATGGGCGGCATACTTCACAGCCACCTAATCTAAGAGATTGAGGATTACACAGGGATTGTGTGTGCCCCAAAAGTCCCATTCTCAGCATCATGAATCACACAAAGTTTATAAAGTACACTTTTGTCCAGATTTCTCAACTCAGCCTTGATATAGGCATTTCTGACACCTTCAGCTCATTGCAGGTGATTAATTGTATCTTCAGTTTGCAAATCAAAAACATTTTTTATTAGGACACATATCTTACAGCATAGTAGACAAGAGCTGTGCACTCTTACTCCAAATATGACGAGTTGACTTTAGAAAAAAACAATAATATCCTCACCCAAATGATGTAAGCAATAATTCATTCTTCGTTTCACAAAGAGAAATATGAATCCACAGAAGGTTTTGGGAATATTATAATATATTGAAAGATCAAGCATTATTTAGAAAGTGATTTGTTATGTTTTTGAATAAGTCCACTAATACTCAATACAGATTTTGTGAAATCCACAATATGTGTAAACTGTAAATACTCAGTGTACAATAAGGAATACAGATGTGCTGAATTGTACAACAGTCTATAAAAGAGTCAAAGTTGTGTGGAGACAAGAAAAACAGGAAGAGAATGCGGAAAAAATAGGGAAAGAAAACAAAGCAAGAACGGGAGGTTGGTGAGAGAGGGGACTTGGCACCGGATGACATGAGGTTGTGATTCTGGGCACTGCCCAGACACTCACTATGTGTGGGAGCAGTGAGGGTGAGGTTTGCCCTAAGGATGGGCCCCAAGGTGGGCTGGGGTCAGCGCTCTCATATCACACTGGATGAGAAAGTCTACTTCCTGCCAGTGTATCAGGCGAACTAGACTGTGACAAAGAATGGAAACGAGGTGACAGTGATGGTTTGAGATGAGGATAAAACAGAAAAAATTGTATTGTTACCGATTTTACTACTATATATAATAAATTAAAAAGCCTCTAATAATAAATGTGTCAAACCTCTGTGCTTATTAGGCCTTATGTCAGTGATGCAGAAGACATTTCCATCCATTGTAGATTAAAGGTGTAGATGCACTTCTTTGTGACTACTTTGTTTACTTTGAAAATGGTGTGCGTCTCCTTGGAGTGTTTTCTTTTCCTAACACACGCAGCACAACGATTCAGCCACATCACTGATCTTTAAATGTGAAACTGAAACCCTAACCCTGCTACAAATCGGGATCTTCTGCAAAATCTATTCCAAAGTTGGGTCTTTAAGCCACCCGATATGTTTGCTACAAAAAAACATCCCAGCCACGTCAATACTTTCCATAATTCATTGCTTTCCCACTAGTATTGATCGCACCACCAAGCTCCTAACTAGGGAGCTGTTTAAAAAATCTTTAATGTGTTCTCCTGCTTAACTTTCATGTGTAAACGCTAATTTGTCTGACATGATTACACACGCATCGGTATCAGCTGTCGAAAATCATTAGAGCCCCTGAGGAGGCCCTAACCAGTAAACACAAACTGAGAAATCTTCAAAGAAAACTGAAGAACTGAGATTTGAGATTTTTTGAAAGCTGCTAAAATAAATGCCCCATAAAAATTATGATTATAACAAGAATAATACTAAACTGGTTCACACAGCCTCTCCTCATATTTGCTGCCAAATCCTGTTTATATTCTATCACAGCAAAAAGCACTCTTACACATGCTTATAGCAAGGTGCATATAGCAAGGTGCTTTATGATTGGTCCATTTTGTCATTCATCAGGACAGTGCATGCATACATGTACACTTAAAATATCTGTGCAGTGCAGCAATATGTCGTATAAGTTCATACAACAACACACGGGTGTTTCCACACAGACACACATTACTGTTTAAACACCGACACCCATATGCCCTTGCGTGTCACTTTAAGTGCTTAATCTCTTCGGTGCTGAAAGGCAGAGAGTCTTTGTAATTCAATATGCTACAAGAGAGTGACAGTGTAGACATCACAACAACAATCCCAGCAACAGCGGATGTCTTTGATTCCTCATGTTTGACCTTTTTGCTGTTATAAGACAAATTATTGTTATTGCGTCCTTCTTCAACCTTAAAGGCAGAGTGTGTGATTCAAATATAAACCCATGCACGTTTTTTACTGATTTCACCACAAGATAATTGGCTTTTGACAATTCAGTTAAAATGGGTCGAGCAATTTCAATTTTGGTAATACACACACCTCTACTCTAGTCTCTATTGTCTAAGTGTCAGTAAGCTAAAGTGGTATGATTTGGTTCTATTCCCAGCTGCAATTCTCTGTTACCACACATCATTTCCACACACACCAAATTTGTCAGATTAATCAATTACTATTCCCCAACCAAATGTGGTCCATGGACTGCCTCATCACATGAGAGCAAGTCCCACCATTCGGATACAGATGACTGTAGTAGTCTCCTGGCTACTACAGCAGCAGCGGACAGCAGAAAGTTTACACATCTTCCGCCGCAAACTAAAAACCCACCTCTTCCGACTATACCTTGAATAACATTTTTGAAACTAACAATTTAGTAGCACTTAAAATGGCACTTACTTATAGCACTTTGTAGTTTTGCTCTTTTGAAGAAATTGTACTTTCTCTATTCTTGTTGTTCTGGGTTTGTACCCTCATGGTTGAATGCACTTATTGTAAGTCGCTTTGGATAAAAGCGTCAGCTAAATGAAATGTAATGTAATGTAACATCACCTGTACAATGGTTGGTGAGGTGAGAGTCACATAGACTAAGAGCATACCACTGTTCCTTCTCTTTATACACCACCCTACTAATCCCACAGAATGGCATGTGTCATCTGAGGCTTTTCTCTGGTTCTACCGGATCCACGGGCTGGGGGGGGGGGGGGGGGTATTCACACAAAGTGGACATCAGGCCATCGATGTGTCAATGATGCCTCGATAGCCCTTCAACTTCAATGTCCATTGGCCAGATGGTGGGACTGATTGGTGGCAGGGAAGGCCAAAGATGGATACAACAGCTCTCTAGTCTCTGCCCTACATGGTCGTGAATCTTCTAATATCTGCTGGTTTCTAATGGTGTGAATGGGCTTTGCTGCCTTGTCCATGCCCTGGTAATCGTCACCAATAGTGTCCCACCTTATATGATAAATTACTCAGGAAGTGACTGCCCTACCAAATCAGCCTCTACTTTACAATGTAGTTTCTACTTTCTATGGAGCCGCGGTATCGAGGTCACTCAAACAATGTCAACTGATGATTTACCCTATGTTATTAACATCAACTATTAGCAAAAACCAGTTCAACCATAACTTACTGGAATAGTGAACACATTAACAAACATCAGGGTGATAAAAACTACATCAAATGACAGAAACCATCTTTGAGAAAAAAAAATGTGTCACGTCAATTATCTCTGTAAAGACTGAATCATCCTTGTCAATCAACATGTGAATAGACTTCTGGTCAACTACTCCTCTTCAGACTAATGGGCTTCGGGGCTAATATCGGCTGCTGGAAGATGTCTCCAACTTGATTTCCAGAACTTGCATATTGCAGCTTTAAGTGTTCCATTAATGTGACAGTTATGTATGAGTAATCCGGATTGAAGGGTGACACAAGAGGCAGATTATCTCTGACAGTCAAATGAAGGATAACGTCTGTGCCTATTTTCTAGCCATTACCACTTTGTTTATTCATGCACTCAACCACAACCATGTTAAACCGTGACGGAAAATACATATAAATGCCACCTCGTGAGACCTCAAGGAAAAAAAAAATAAAAATGTTTTTCTGTTGTGCTGCATCTCATTTGCTTATCACTGCTAATGCTGCTGGTAAACATTGCACCATGTGTTCATGGGCCCCTCTTTCAGCACATCTCGGTCAAGCATTGCAAAACTGGCCAAAAAGCCCAGAGCTACCCTTGCCACATAGAGGTCAAAGAGTTGACCCAGTTCTCCCTGTATCTGGGGTGCCATCCTTCAGTCAAAAACTGGGATGCGGGGGAAAACATGTCAGAGAGAGACAGAAAGGGAGAAAAACAATGCCACTGCCTGAAATGTTCACATGACACCAGGGGCAAACACGTTCCCTAAAAAAAAAGAGATGTGGTGGAGGAATAAAAATACACTGTTGTTGATATAAGCACACCATATATATAAGATATAGATTTTATATGCATATGTATATTTAAACTTTGTAATATGAAAACTCATACTAATAACCCCAATCAATTCCATATCCAGCACAGAATACGTTAATCTAGCAGAATTTTGAATTTATACAGTATTCTGGTTGTTTATTGTCCCTATGATCATAAAAACACATTGGTCTAAAAATAGCATATGACTCACTTCATCTCCTTGTGACTCTAATAATGAACAGCAGAGTTTGTACCTGCAGCACAGTGGCCAAGCAGAATGGTCAGAAAGAAACCCTGAAAATCTGTCCGTGCTCTTAACAGTGCAAAGAACCAAACGTTAAAGTGACGGAGACATTGTTGGATATATCCACTTTCTAACCACAAAAATGAAATATGTTATTGTGGCATTATTTGGAAATGTGTGTTTCCCCAGAGTTTGTGATTCTGGGGAAAGACTTGAAAACAAATACTCACTGCTCCTTCAATAATTCCACCCCCTTGCATTCAAGCATGCGTATTCCCAAATAGTTTGAATAAGCCACCACAAACATCAGCATTATCTGTTGTCAAAATACAACCTCTATATTCACACAAACTACACGTTCAACGACCAGAATTAGCCGCGACAGTGAGGGTGTGACTCGAAGAATGGGACAGTCAGACACTGATGTACCATGGCTGCTGCAATGAGAATGGATGCTGCTTGCTGGGAGGACGTTGTGTACTGGTTTGCAGTCGCCGCAGCACAATGTGGAGGTTCCTCCCGGTGGTCTAGACACGTAGAGATGGCTCACAAATGTTTTTTTCCACATCTTCTTTCGGGTTAGCTGGGGTCCAGGCCACTTTTGTGAATGAATTATACTATCTCATTTGAGATGTAACAGGCAACATGTTTTCCAGAGTTCTCCGTCTTGGTCCCACTGCCCCTTTACCCCCCACACCTTCAAAAAAAAGTGTAATGCATTAATATAACCAGGTGATAACAACCAGGTGGCCTCCATCTGAACTTCAGTGGCTGTCATGGTGTGACATATCTGAAAGGGGTCTGTAATATCTTTTGTGTGTCATGTGTTTTAAATACCCTCGACATTTATTTGGTTTATGATTTTCATAGCTGTCAGAGCTTACAACTCTATCAGTAACGCCTCTCTAGCTTGGTTAAAGTGAGAAAAACTGGCCAAAACCCAGAGCTAATCTTGTCACCGAGATGTCAGGGTGATGACCCAGTTCTCCCCGTTTCTGGGTTCGTTCTCTCCGTCAAAGACTGGGATGCAGGAGGGGAAACGCGTCAGAGCAAAAACAATGGGCAATGTCACTGCCTTGCGTTATTTTGTGACACCAATAATCTGATTACTCTGTGTAAATGTGTCGCCAAATAAGGTGAAAAAAGAGAATTACAAGCTTAGTCCCTGATTTCATGACACCCTAAAATGGCTGCTGGAGCTCTGATTCGTCTGGATTTAGGCCAGTTTAATCCATAATTATACAGGGACCACCAAAGTACTTGCAAACTACAGCTTAGAGGCTGTCGCACCACCAGCCTACAATATCCCCTCTCCTGTGAGTGTCACATGGTATTACATTTCATGCAGTTTTACTTGATGCGCAGAGGCAAGAAACCACAACTGCCTTGAGATTTACATTCAACTTTTGAGATTTACATTCAACTTTTAGGCATTCAGTATCTGACACTTGACGCTGTCTCTTTACAGCTGCTGTTCTTCATTGCTGGTGTATTAAAGCGGTCTGCAGGCACCTGAGTGTCCACTTAAGACTGTAGAACCTATTTTACACCAAATTTAATGAGGTGGAAACACATGTTTTTAAATGCAGGTGAACTGGTTAAAAAACAGGTGATTGCCTTCTTACCTATTTCCAGTAGAGAAGATAAACCTTGTTTTTTTCCCCCCTAGCAGGTGAGTCATGTTGGACATCACGAACATGCTGGAAACTGAGAAGCTGTCTTGCCAGTGTTGCATTTTGCACGATTCAAAGAAAGAAAAAAAGAAAAAACACACTGTTGCACACCGTTGCCAAGATGTACAAAACAATAAGTACACAAACGTTAATGAATATTTAAGTGCCAACACCCTGAAGTTCAATGTGGGTCATAACGTTCCACAGGAAACGTGCAGCTTCACCATTTAGCCAAAATACAGAGGAAGACATCTGCGTGTTCAACCAGCTGGAGCTGTAAAAAACCCAAGTCTACTTCTGACTCATTTGACCAGGGAGTGAATGCAGCTTGTATTCGATCCAATTGCAAACAAAGGCAAGATGTTAGTGCGTCTGTGGAAAAAAGGGGCTTAACTGCAACTGAAGGATTTCAACTTAGAAGTACATGAAGAGTAGTCTTGAATCTTTTTGGGGGTTTTAGTGTTACCTGCTTTGCCTTCTGTCAGATGCAGATGCAGAACTCTAGGGAAAGGTGCTCAAGGCTAATTTAAATGAATGAAAGAGGGAAGACGAGAGAAAGATTAAGTCAAAACATTAGCTCCTGTGAATTCCAATGCCAACTCCCGTGAGGTTCCATCAAGATTTTGCCCTCATTTCTTTTTGTCTTTCCCTTGATTGTCTCAAATCCCTCTGCTTTCTTTTCATAGACCAGAGCTGAGTTGGTATCCTACATTGATGAGGTGGGTCTGCATTTACGCTTACAAGGCAGAATTTTAAACCATTGGTCTCTTCCTCCCTTGCTGTGTATGTGCATGTGTGATTTCACTCCGTCCTTACTAGACCTCACTCCATCACTCCGTTTCTCCTTTTACCATTGTAATTTACCCCCAAAAAACTCATTGAGGCAGCAACTAATGTTCTCTCTCTCTCTCTCTTTAGCTCTCCAGGGAGAGCAGTGTGAGAATTAGGTCCCTCAGCAGACATGTTGTGGGTATTTTTGCTCCGACAGTTTGGGGCTACAGTATCAGAGAGAGGGATAGTAAACGGGATGCTGAGCTTGGAGAGAGAGGGAGGGAGGGAGGGAGGGAGGGGGGGGAGGAGGAGAAGAGAGAGAGAGAGAGAGAGAGAGAGAGAGAGAGAGAGAGAGAGAGACTTTTGGCGAGGACATTATCTGGCCACAGGCTCCAAAACTCACTCAGCATGTCTGGTCCAAGATACACAAAACATGCTTGAACAGTGCAAACACATATGCATTCTCACAAACACACACACACACACACATGGAAGAATCATCTGATTGGGGTTGAAGGTTTGAGCAAGATGTTCTGATTCGGCTCATGAGGTTTTTATACAAACTTTCAAGAGAGATATTACGTAGTATATGTAAATGCTTAACATTATTTAAGAAAACATTCTGTAAAACAATATTCATTATACATTGTACCCCAAGGTATTGTGAATATTGGCGTAGTTCCTAGTATATTATGCAAACTAAAAAGGCACAGTTTAAGTCACATTGGTAAATGGCTTGCACTGTAGAATCGCACCATTCCGCACAACCTATGTTCCAAACCGCACAACCTATGTGTGATAAGTACACGTGAAGGAGGTCGTGTCTCCTTCATGTGTCAATACTGACATTCTCAGTGAACTTCTGTCATCAGATCATCTTCAAACGTGACAGTTGATCGATCGTTTCAATTGAAGTATGATTAGTATTTGTGACATGATCACACAAACCTTGCTGAAATTTAGGTTATACAGAATTCCAGCAGATAGGAAATGTATATTTTTTTAGGAAGCCTATTCATGTTTTCACACTTCACAATCAGAATTAGTGTAGTATTTATACAGTCTTTTCTTAAGACCTTTCTTATGTGAAAATGTATAAAAAAACATTTACCTAAGGACGATATTAGTGAACGATGCCTATTATAGTTTTATGATGAGAATCTCAATGATTTAGTCTGAAGTCAAAACAGAGACACTATGAGGATGTGTCCTTAAAGTGCAATGTTCTCATGACACGATGATTCTCATACTGACTTTTCTGCCTCAATGTCAGATTGTGTGCGTGCGCGTGTGCGTGTGTGCGCGCGTGTGTGTTTGCTTCCTGAACTTCATCCGCACTGTCGGGCCAATCACTCAGACGTGACCAAATTAAAGAGGTGCTCGCACACACAGAGAGTTCATAAACGTAGGAAAAGATTCACCAACACATTCCCAAGTTTGACATTTTACTCGTTCCGTTGTCCAGCGACTAATCCTGGGAGAATCTGCTTCTACAATAGAGAGTTTTAATACTTGGGTTTATATCGAAAGACTCACATGGGCTTAGTTTAATTTCCACAAAGAGATTTTCTGTAGACTTCAATGGAAAAAGAAATCACAAGTGCTTATAAAAGAGAGAGCATTGTTCAAATTGAAGACAAACATGAACGTTTCTTCTCAGGGAATCATTTCAGTTCTTTTTTCCCCAGCTGCTGGATTCTTAACACCAAAGCCAGGCTAGATACTCTCTGTGGAAACACACTGGAAGTTTAAGGCTGGGCCCTGTACTACAAAGAAAATGTACAAAGTGAACGTGGCCGCAGATTCCACATTTTCCCACAATTGTTCTTTCAAAAAGGAAGTTGATTTTGGACAGATCCACTAAAAAAAGATGATATACAGCTAGATGCCAAAGTAAACACATTATTCTTGGTTGGTCCTTCTCCTCCTGAGGTTAAACATGATTATTAGGTTATGGAATATTTTCATTCAAGCAGCCAAGGAGATTTATGAAACTACTGTTTTGAGTGTAAGCAATTGCCCATTCCTATTAGAATGTTTTCTTCCCACAATCTTCATCCTTATGGTTGAATCAATCTTGTCTTTGTGGACTATACGACCATTATAACCAGCATAAAGGAACTCTGTGAGAGAGGCAGTCACACTGACGAGCACATAGATAGGTAGGAATGTCACAGCAGAGACAGACGGACATGAAAGCAGGCAGACAGTCAGCCAAATAGGCCGGCCATCAGGTAGAGAGATCGGTAGACAGGCAGTCCGTTCGGCAGGCGGCCAGACGGGGATGTAAATGGACAGCGAGGAAAGGCGGAGCGGCATTCAGACGTAGCGACTCCCAAGCATTCAGGCAGGCTGACAAGTGAAGAGAGACGGATAGATGGACAGACAGACAGATAGATAGACGGGAAATTATTTGACTGTGCCTTCCGCCATCCCTCGTGGTCAACAAAAGGACTTTAGGCAGGTGGCACGACATATGTCACTGAAAGCCCTGACGACAAGCAGAGACGGGGTAATGGAAAGTTTTGAAAGGTGACAGCTAAAAAGGGGAAAGTTTTGAATGGACGCCGAACTTTTTTAATCTCTAACTTCCAGAACATTGTTGCGTTTCATCAGCGAGTTAAACTCAAACAACATGCGACTATAGGCCCGACCTGTAATTTATATGGTAAAAGATTGGGCCGTTTAATCGAAGGGATGTTCCATTCTCCTGGTCAATCTGTTCAAGTGTTAAGTGCGGCCGTTAAAGGTCACCCAACACTAAAATGTAACTATGCTCATAATGAGCCAACGACCTATGGGTTAGTTTTCTTTTTGTTGTTTTTTTACAACAGGACAATCTTCAGTTATGAACATTGAGCTCCCTACAGGAAGATACAATACTGTCTGTTACTTTCTGACAAATAATGTGAAAAATCCTGTTTATGATGAATGAGATAGTTGTGGTTTAAGGCTTGTGCACATCCAGCATAACGGTGACTGCTTTTAGAACAGCTCTGGTTCTGGAAGATTTTCCATTCATTTTCTCCATTGACTTCAAGAAATCTGTATAAAAAAAGAGTTTTAAGATTGGAACCAGGCCGATCATTAGAAAACAGATAAAAAGGCAAAGGGAAATAATTATATTAAGATTAAAACAACTACACATCCCATGAACCATTGCGAATGATCCCTTTCCAACAACTTTCAGTGCTTCTTCTCAAATGTAACCTTATTGTTAATATAGTGTTACAATTTATTGAAGTTTGTGTTGTGCATGTATTTGTATAGCATTACATATGGTATTAACCCAATATGGTAATGCTGAACAATCTGATCACAACTAATATGATTATTGCACCAATCAGAGATGTTGCTACTACACCTGAGGATTGTGGGTAGTGTAGTACTTCTCCTTCACATGGCAAATAAGTTTTTTTTTAAAAACCCAAATGATATCATACAAACCTGTGGCATCTATAGGAGCATATAACCTTGTTCATCTATCTCAAAGCCGTAAGTCTACCTTGGACGTTTACAATATTATTGCTGAAAATGAATGGGATCTTGACTTCTGTTCCCGTGCTGTTGAGCTCTCTAACCGACCTCCCCCTGCTGTATGGTGACATCGCCTGCCTCTTTTCATTTCAGGGTGTAGCTGTGGTGGAGCTGTATTGACGGCCATTTCCTCCCTCGTCAGCTGCTGTGCTATTTGCTGTCCATGATGACAGAGTTGTCACTGATGTCCCTTCATCAAGCAGCGGTGACCTTAAAATGTCACTGATGACTGAGTTGACTGTAACGCCCGTTGTCATTTCCAGACATCTCAGTCAAACATTGCGAGTGTGCTTTTGTTGGGCCTTTTTATCTTTCTTTTTCACATCACTCTCACGATCAAGTGACACATTTGAACATCTGGCCCTGGAGTGGGGAGGGGATTCCTATGTTTTGGCCTATTATTATTCCCCTCAATCCTTTTGTTTGAGCTTTATCTCACTTTAATGGAACGTCTCATTAAATTTGGCAGGTCCTTCAGTCTAAATGAAAACAAAACAGATTGCTTATACGGTGATTATTTTCTGAACTCACCCATATGATCTTGCACCACTATCAGCTATCATCTTTCCAGTTCTCTCCAAAGAGAGGGATATGCCAATTACAAAAACAATCTATATACTGTGAGCTTTTTCTGATCTGCTCGGCTAATGATACGACAACTACAACCACTTGGTTATGGCTGGGAGACGATTGGGGTCATGGCCCAAATAAACTATTGATTGTCGATAGGATATGGGATGCATGATTATATATTTGTTATTTTAACCATTAATGGTTGTGTTTGTATTGAGGGCACTGGGAGGTTGCAATCAACTAGATACACCTCACACCACCCTCGCCTTTCAACCATGTAGGACCTCCGATGGCCTTAAGGTGATATAAAGGCCAGTGCTTTGTTTGTCTCTTCTGCGCTACTGTAGAAACATGGTGGTCTTCACAGAATAGAAATTGCTCCAGCTATAGATCATAGACCGTATATTACGAAGGACAATGCATATCCACTTCCTCCCACAATCCAGAAATCAAGCCAAAACATATCGAATATAAACGCTGCTATAATGTGAATTTGGCTCAAGTGTCTGTGTGGTAGCGATTGGGGGATGGAGCCGTGGTATCAAGGGCCGGCTGATTTACATTCTTGACCAATCATGAGTCAATCTAAGCTGTCAATCATATCATTCCACATTGTTATAGCATCAAATAACTAATTAAAACAAAACTTACTGGGAAAATAACACTTGAACATACTTAGGTGTAATAAGAACTATCTAAAATGAATTTATTTGATGTATTTGATTTTTTAGTTTGGTCCATGTCCCATTAACTAGCATTGAGGGGGCGGGACTTATGACATATACTGCAGCTGGCCACCAGGTGGTGATAGAGACATTTTTGGATTAACTTTTCTGGAGCTGACATGTCACCCATGTTTATATGAAGTTTATGATGTAGATTTAAAGGTGTCATTCTAATCAAACAAAGACCCAATTAGTCATACTTTCATTAGTGGTTCTACGCTAATGAAAACATCTGCATTAGTATTGAACTCCACATACTGGACCTTCAATTATTCAATAAAGTTTGTGCTTCAAGACCTTGTACAACTAATTTTATCAATGATGCAATCAAGCTCATCATGACTGTGTTTTTCTTATACCAATACTTTCCTTCTTTTCAGTCTTGTGACCATGATGCTTGTCAAATCCAATGTCCAACTTTTGTTGTCGCACTCTTAAGTGCAAAGTCCAACTCCTGATCCTGTTAGCTCTGGATTATAATCCTTGGGTTCCCATTGCTTCATTGTGACACCCGCCCTTCCTTGTCCTGCTAGTTGAATGAAGGGCTTTGTAGTGGCCTTGTGTCAGTCTGTCTGACGTTAGCTGACAGGCTGAAGGAGTGAATGACGGCTTTTCATAAAGACGAATGGCAGCTTTACAGACCACTCGCGACACCCCAACACTCATCTCTAACCTCCCATTTACTGCTGGTTTGTGTCTGGGCATATGCAGCATGCTTGTGTGCATGGAAGTGTACGGGCTATGGATTATTATATGTATTTATATTGTATATTATAAACTATTAACTAATCTGTAACTATGGTTTTTTTTTTATTGCAAGACATGATCTGGGACACATGCATTGTCAGTGATAATGCACTGAAATACATTTTAAATATTAATGGAAAGGTCTGGTGCCCACAATAAAGCAGCATGTAGGACGGCAGCAGCAGGACAGATTCATTTCTCCCCTATATGCTGAGATGAAGAGAGCCTCCCCTGAGCCCATCATATAGCCCATCAATCGGGACTCAATAGGCAGTTAGAAACTGGATAAAAGTAGTTAGCTGCCTAACACTTCAGCAGGAACATTTGATATATAATCCGAAACACCAGTAGATGCTGTGTGTGTCCCTTGTAACAGTTTAGGTACCTGTGGGTGGAAGTGAGGAGCGTGGAAAACGGTGACAGGCAAAGATTCACGGATACACTGTAGCTGGAGGTTCCATAATGCTCCCTGTTTATTGCTAACATAGAAGCACGGTTGTCCGACCACTACTCGATCATACATGAACCAGAGGCGGTCACCTAAACAGTCACTCCTGAGTTGGGGGTGACAAGAAGACTTCAGTTTTGTATTCTTGGATAGCGGGGCACCTCCCAACCAACTCAAAGAATACAATGCGCGGTCTGATGGCGTTGTGTCTCTCGTATCTAGGCAACACAGAAGGTCTTAAAGGTACATTTTACAATTTCGACTTTTACACCCTACATGAAGAGTTATCATTATTATTAACGGTTTCTGGTCTCTCTCTCTTCCCATTCCTCTTTTCCACCCAACCCCAACCAGTGGCCACCCACACTCTTGTTCTATTTCTCCCTGTGTATGAGGGAGTTTTTCTGTCTCTCCACAGTCGCCAAAGTGTTTGCTTTTTGTGGGAACTGTTGGGGGTCTCAACCTCACTATGTAAAGAAAATGCATGTTGTGATTTATCGCTATATGGAATTGAATTGTAAAATAGTACTCAGGGCCAGCCGTATGCCACCAAACTTATGAATCTATGTAAACAGGATTAAACAGGATTTTAGTTACCTGTAATTAGTTTTGGCTGAAACCTAATGCAGCTATTCCTTTCCACAACACACATTTTACTATCCTCTTAATACATTTGCTCTGACTGTGAATTCAAACCGCACATGTGCTAACACATGTAGGCTATTCCAGGTGCCTATATATATATATATACATATATATCTTGGCTTCATGATAATGATGGCACATAGTGGCAACCTTTCAGGTTATGTGCGTTATAATGAAGGGACACTGTGGGGAGGTGTCAACTTTCCACTGCAATCAGCCCCCCTCTTTGCACGAGCTGCATGAGCAGTAAAAACCGTGATGGTGTCTCTCAGCCGCCCGTGAGCTCCGGCTGCATGGGCTCGCTGCTCATCACAACACGGGCTTGTGTTGCCCGCTGGAGGCGAGGCGGGGGAAGACAGGAAGGGAGAGATGAAGCGCTCCTATATATTCACCTCTCTCTCTCTCTCTCTCTCTCTCTCTCTCTCTCTCTCTCTCTCTCTCTCTCTCTCTCTCTCTCTCTCTCTCTCTCTCTCTCTCTCTCTGCTTTAGATAGTCGCGGCCACCCTCTTCGTCTCCCCGGCAGAGACACAGAAAGACAGAGAGAGAGGTTCTATTGGCAAGAGTGGGGGGGGTGCCAACTCCACATTTTGCTTGGTGCGTAATTTACGCACAATAAAGAGATTGGGTATCATTATTGGATCCGACCTCAATCTAAAAATAAGAGACAAAAAAGGATTATCATAGAGAGAGAGAGAGAGAGAGAGAGAGAGAGAGAGAGAGAGAGAGAGAGAGAGTCCTGACTGTCATCCACAGGTTTGAAAAAGTGTCACCCGCTAGGCGCGCTCCCTGCATGACTCCCCATTTATTTATTTACCCCCCTGCCCCCCCCCCCCCCCCCCCCGGACGCGCGCCCCCTCTGCGAAAGCCGGAGCGCTCCTCACTCTCTCGTCTCCTCACTTCGCTTCCTCTCCTCTTCTCGACAGCATCCACAACTATAGCTGCAACCGTCCCCATCACTCTTTTTTCCTCCCCCCTCCTCTCTCTCTCTCTCTCTCTCTCTCTCTCTCTCTCTCTCTCTCTCTCTGCCAGATCTCTGTCCTCTGCGGCTCTCACCCCTTCGCCCTCCCCACACCCAGCCACCACCACCACCACCACCTCCACCTCTCCAGCTCAGTCCCTCACTCCTCTGACGCACGCCAGGGAAACGGACCCGAAGAAAGAGAGGAGGGAAGAAAAAAAAAAACACATCAGCAGCTGACTGCAACCGGCCGATATGATCCAGAGACTGCACCGGACAGAGACGCGGTCCTGAAGCCGAGAGGAGAACACTCTCACCCGGCCACAGTGCTGCTGAGCGCTCGCCCGGGAGGAGGCGGCGGCAGAGTCGCAGGAGAAGGAGAAGCAAAAGGAGGAGGAGGAGAGGGGAGGAAGAGGAAGCGGACGGGCAGAAGTCAAGGACTTGCATTTTAAGCAAACTGCAAAGAGAGAGGGAAAAAAAACGAGGAGACGAGAGAGAAGAGGAGAGAGTCAGAGCTCATCCGAGAGCGAGAGTGGGGGGAGATCGCATTCCTATCACGTCTTCATTTCTCCCCTCTCCTCTTTTTTTTTGCTTCGGAGAGGGAGGGAGAGAGAGAGGGAAGGAGGGAGGGAGAGAGAGAAAGAAAGAACGAGCAAGAGAAGAGAGAGATCTAACAAGATTCAAACTAGTGGTCTTTTCCCCCCGATGCTTTCCAATTGCAGAAGGAGACTGAGGTGAGTGGCTGTCAGTGAGTGAGTCTTATGGGAAATCTTATGCAGATGGATGCATAAGTGTGTGTGTGTGTGTGTGTGTGTGTGTGTGTGTTTATTGGTGTCTGCATTGCCATGGACTTCCAAAAAGGACGACAAGCTCTCTGCACATATCGAGGACAGCAGACCGCAGGGTTCCAGTCGACTGATCAATACTCGTTTTTTTTTTTTTTTTACCCACCGCGTTCCTGCCAATGTCACGACGAAAGGCTGCTGCATTATGCTTGGCATGTATTTCAACAGCCGCTCCGCTCTGCGCTATGTTGGCAGCGAGGTTATTTTAAGGGTAGATTTCAGCAGGATTCTCCACCGCGTCGGCTCCATCAGGGGCTCGATACCCATCATCCTAACTTACTTTAATACAGATTCAAGGTGAGGTGTTTTAATGGGTCGTTTTGCGAATCCCAATGACGACGAGCAGCACTTTTAATTCATGTGAGTGCAGAGCTGTGGAGAAATCTCCCCCCCCAGTTTTCGGTTTTGAATCCGAGGCTCATTCACATGCGCATCTCTCCCTCTCCTCGGTGCCCTGCACTCTCTCCATTTCTCTTTCCACCTCTCCCTCTCTCCGTTCCCTCCCTGTGTGTTTCTGTCTATAAGTCACCCTCAACCTCTCCTTCTCTTCCTCACAGCCCGGCATCGGACGGTGAGCGGGACGCACCGGGCAACCACAGGACACACCACAGGAGGAGATGTGAAGTTGGAATCCCACTAAACTAAGTACGTATATATACAACCAAGGAAGTATGATACGGCACGAGATAACACTAAATGCATTAAATGTTATTACTTTTTTATGATCCCTAACGTGGGAGCGGAATCAATAAATCCTGGAGGATTACGCACCGAGAGGGACGTGAAAACACTGAATTTTGCAGCGAGCGGATCGTCTCTAGGGATCTTTTTTCTTTTTCCTGGTGCGTTTTCCTGTCACGTCTTTTTTGGGGATAACAAAATATTTCCAATTTTCCCTCCTTCTATTTTTCCCTGTCACTGGGTTTTCGTTTTCAGCACCATGGACAGCGGCTCTGCTCCAATACACGGTCCCAGCGCATATTCTCTGGATTTTCAGCTCTGTGTGTGTGTGTGTGTGTGTGTGTGTGTGTGTGTGTGTGTGTGAGCAACAACCAGAACAGATATTGAGCTTGTGTGTGTCTTGTATCCACTTAACACCATGCACTGTTGAAATACGAAACGGAATCTTCAACCATCTTTTTTTTTTATTTTAATTTTTTAACCAAAGCAACATTTTAGAGGATTGTATTATTTTTACTCTGGGTAAAAATAAGTGGGCCCTTCTTAACATTTGATATCTAGGACGACCGGACCTACTCAAAGGCAGCCTCATCACTGAGCTTTGCCCACTGCGTTTTTCTCATGTTTTACTCCTTATTATTGAGATCTTCACACAGCTAAACTCAAACCTTACCTATTCTGTTGCTTTGATTTAATTCATCAGCTCCTAACATTCATAGACTAGTATGTTGAGATTAATTTTAGCGAGATGGAGGCTTAGAAAGTCCCTTAGCAGTCCTCATTTCGTCCCAGTAATAGTAACCAAGCTGACACCTATTCCCTTCCCATCCTCCTCTTGCCTTAGACCATCGATGTCCCTCCTCTACTAGAGGCTGGACTCTCACTTACCGAAAGAGGGATTGGGGTCTCTGTTGCGTGATCAATTCATGACAGGGACTGCGTTTCCTCACCAGTAACCTCATCCACCTGCTGTTGCCTACGTTTATTCATGGCGATAAGCATCTCTGAGGAAATGTATCGGGGCATTACTGGTATATTTCCTGTATAATAAATGGTTCTTCCGCCTTTATAGCCTACAGTAGTGACGGTACATATCTGAGTGTAGAGATTTGTTCCTGTTGCCGGGTATCATATTACCCATCCAAGAGTCCTGGGCTTCTATTTTGTTTGAAATACCCAGAAGCGTTGCAACATCTAAAGCACTCTCCAATGTCATTCTATTATTAATTGGTATTCATTTCAAAGCTTTCATCCATTCAACTGAAACTAATGCACCACTCCTCTCCTCTCTACCTACCTCTCTTACCTAAAACTTGACTTGGTGAGGGAGTGTGTGTGTGTGTGCGTGCCTGTACCTGTGCGTAATCACTAACCCCATTTCCTCCCGCCTTTCCATTCTCTCTCTCGCTCTGTGCTCTATTGCAGTGCTGTGAAGTGGCTCCGTCCCTGGAGCCAAGACTTCATCCCCTTGGTGTCAGCGAGGATGCTGTGGGTTACCTTGCTGAGCACCATAGCCTTAGGATGGACCACCCCGATCCCACTACTAGAGGACTCCGAAGAGATCGACGAGCCCTGCTTCGAGCCCTGCTACTGCGAAGTCAAAGAAGGCATCTTCCACGTCCACTGTGACAGTAAAGGATTTACAAATGTCAGCCAAATCTCGCAGATATGGAGCCGGCCCTTCAAGCTCAACCTGCAGAGAAACTCCATGAGGAAGCTTTACTTTAACAGCTTCCTCCATCTCAACAATGCCATATCCATTAATCTGGGTAATAACGCTTTGCAAGATATCCATGCTGGAGCGTTCAATGGCTTAGGAATACTCAAGCGGCTGTTCCTACATGAAAACAAACTAGAGGTTTTCCGGAATGACACTTTTCTGGGATTGGAGAGTTTAGAATATCTCCAGGCGGACTACAACGTTATCAAAAGGATTGAAAGTGGTGCGTTCCGGCACCTTCACAAGTTGAGAGTGCTGATATTAAATGACAATCACATCCCCGTGCTCCCAAACTATCTTTTCCGGTCCGTATCACTCACACATCTGGACCTAAGAGGAAACAGACTAAAGACATTGCCGTACAAGGGCACACTGGAGTATGTTGGGAGGAGCTTAATGGAAATTCAGCTGGAGGAGAACCCCTGGAACTGTGTGTGTGAGATTGTCCAGTTGAAGACGTGGCTGGAGAGAATCCCTTACACAGCTCTGGTGGGTGAGATTACGTGCGAGTTCCCATTCCACTTACATGGGAAAGACTTACGGGAAATCAAGCGCAGTGAGCTCTGTCCTCTGCTCTCTGATGCAGAGATTGAGGCCAAGCTGGGAATTCCCCGGGTCCCGTTTAGCAATGAGAACACATGGCCTACTAAACCGTCCTCCATGCTCTCCTCTTTTCACAACACAGCATCTTCTGTGGAATATAAGGAACGAGTTCTCAAGCCAACCAAACGACCTCGGCCCACAAAGAACCCTCCAACCCCTCACAGCATATACCCAGGCATCAATCAACCCCCTATTGCTGGCTACCAAACAAGGCCTCCCATCCCCATAATTTGTCCAGCTGGATGTATCTGCAACCTCCACATCAACGACCTGGGGCTAACGGTGAACTGTAAGGAAAAAGGCTTTCACAACATCTCTGAGCTCCTGCCACGGCCCCTAAATGCCAAGAAATTGTATCTCAGTGGGAACCTAATACAGAAAATCTACCGTTCCGATTTCTGGAATTTCTCCAGTTTGGATTTACTGCATTTAGGGAATAATCGCATATCCTATGTCCAAGAGGGGGCATTTATTAACCTGCCAAACTTAAAAAGTCTATATTTGAATGGGAATGACATTGAGAAGCTCACTCCTGGGATGTTTCGGGGGCTTCAGCTGCTCAGGTATCTTTACTTTGAGTATAATGTCATACGTGAGATACAACCTAATTCCTTCTCCCTAATACCGAATCTCCAGCTGGTTTTCCTGAATGACAATCTGCTACGCTCCCTCCCCAATGACGCCTTTGCTGGCACCAACCTTGCACGCCTCAACCTCCGCAAAAACTACTTCCTTTCCCTGCCTGTGCGCGTTCTGGAGCATCTGACATCCATTGTCCAGATTGATCTCCATCAGAACCCATGGGACTGCTCCTGCGATATCATCCCCCTCAAACAGTGGGTGGAAAAGCTCTCCTCTGTAATTGTAGTCGGGGATGTCATTTGCAAGACACCTGAGTTTGCTTTTGGCAAGGACCTGCGATCACTGGAGGTCGAGGTCATCTGTCCTGAGCTTAAATATTCTTCAGGGCCTTCGCCAGCCCTGCCTGGTGGGGATGACCTCACCACAGGCAGCTCGGAAATGGGGGAGGCAGGTGGAAGAGGAGCTGTTCCACTGTCTGTTCTCATCCTCAGCCTACTCATCCTCTTCATATCTGCCGTGTTTGTGGCTGCGGGGCTTTTTGCTTTTGTTCTCCGTCGCAGGAAGAAGCTGCCCTTCCGGAAACGTTCTGAAGTAGATCTGACAGGGCTACAGATGCAGTGCAGGATTTTTGAGGATCCACCGAGGCAGAGTAGTGCCTGTAACACAGGCACACCAGAGAAACCGACACCCAGTATTCATACACACACTCACAGTAGTCATGCACATGCCCATGGTCACGTTTATGATTACATCCCCCACCCGGTGACTCAGATGTGTAACAACCCCATCTACAAGCCTAGAGAGGGGGAGATAACAGAGGAGGACAGAGCACACTTTTCAGAGAAAAAAGACAATGGCAGCAGTTGCAACAGTAACTACAGAACCTTGTTAGAGAAAGAGAGAGAGTGGACCCTGGCCGTCTCCAACTCTCAACTCAACACCATCGTCACAGTCAACCACTCCACGGCTGACATGGCAGGATTTCACGAGAATGGAGGGCTCTGCCCTACAGTGATTGACAGTCAGAGGCCCACGCCGACAGTGGGCTTTGTAGACTGTTTGTATGGGACAGTACCAAAATTAAAGGACATGCACGTGGCGCATGCGCACCCACCAGGCATGCAGTACCCTGATTTGCAGCAGGATGCACGGCTGAAGGAGACATTGCTTTTCACGGCGGGGAAAGGCTGCTACCCCGACCCGTCCCAAAGCGATTACCTCGAGTTAAGGGCCAAACTTCAAACCAAGCCGGATTACCTCGAAGTCTTGGAAAAATCGTACCGATTTTAACATCCCATGGAGAAAAAAATTCAATTTATGAATTCAAACATTCACTTTGCCACCTAAATCACCCAAAACCAATACTGAAAAACAAACATGAAAAAGCAGCATGATATAAAATTAAATATTATACTACAGTTACAACAACATTTCCCCCGAAATCACTTTGGAGGAGAGGCCATTCTCAGATATCTCAATGAAGTGCCTTTTTTTCAGAGTAGCCAGCAATGTCAACAGCCGTTATTTTTATAATATATACATATATATATATCTATATATATATAAATATCTCTTTATGCCCAAGAGAGAACAAGAGAAGAACGAGAGGGGCCCGGGGAACAAAACATACAAAACATCCTAAAATACATCTGTTACTAAAACCCCTTTTTATGGAGTTACCATGATGTGGAAGACACACGGGAGCTGGACGTCTCCCTGATTTGGGGGTTTTCTTTCTGCCTCTTTTACCCCTGACTAGGATGTACAAACACCCGGAGGCCATGCACATGAAGTTTGCAGGAAATGATTGAAAGAGAGAAAAAAAAAAAAAATAAGAATACCTATGTTAAAATGAACTGCAGTTTGCTGCATGCACTCGCTTCACTTCAGGAAGCGAGGGGGGATTTATTCAGAACTATCACATCACATTATGAACTGAGATACTGCAACACATTTACTGTTCAGTGTTCTATTTAATTTTTATATCTTATTAATATGTTATTACTATTAATGAGGACTTCTGTCTATATCAGGGTGCTTCTCGTAACAAGGACGCGCCGACGCACGGATGGTAAAACATTTGTGAATATTATTATAAGACAATGCTCAAGGTTTTATGGATATTTCCATGCACTTTGTTAAGACCCCCCTCTCATTGCTTCTGGATTCCCCATTATCACCCACTAACGGCTTTGTAGGAGGCACTTTTAATGTTTTCTCTCTCACAAAGATTTGAAGAAAAATGTGCATATATTTATTCTGTAATTTCAGTGAAGAATTTAATTGTAAAGGTAATGTTAAATCAATGTATAGTGATTATGCGTCTGGTATAGCCTTCTTAATAAAAACAAACTCTTCAATGAAATGATGAAAGGGTTGATGCCACGGGAACCTGTTTGTGGAGCGCTGCTGAACCATCATGAGATAATACTGAGGAGGAATGGAGGAATAGCTGCTGAACCAATAGAGTGCGAGACAGGAATGTAGTGGAGGGCAATAACATTTAAACTGTTCATTATTATTTTCAGATTAGAACCAAATTAAACAGTACGGGAAGGAAAGGGCGGACAAAGTGTTATTTTTTTTCCCGGAAATTTTTTATTTCCATTTGTAGTTTTTCCTCTAATCGGCACCTGCTGGATATCATGCTGTGCCATGTCTTTTTTTTTACCTGCCACTGCATTGTTGATTCCAGTGGGATGTAATCTAAAAGGTAAAAGATAAAGAAAACGCAATGCCAGAACAAGCCGAATGAATGCGGCTGGTGTTGAAGTGGATGAGAAGAGAGGATATACCAAATCAGTGAGGCGTGCTGCGATTTTCATTACCTAAACGGGTACTACTGATTTAGGCTAATAAACAGTAATTGAGGGGGCGAGTGAAAACGTGATTGGAAGTAGCTCTTGGAATTTGCGCATCTAATTTCTGACTCCCCCCCTAGAAGTGGCAGTGTGGGTTCACTCCACTGGGGGGCGATAAACAGGCGTTCAGATTCATTTTTGGATGCAGGTACAATGTAATGCACAATTTGTTTATTCTTAGAGGTCATCGAGTCTCACATTTAGAATGAAACACTGTCAAAATACCTATATATAAAAACCTACATGTGGGATAAGATGATTTTATTCATTTTGGTGCAGTTTCATCTGTTTCATGGTCATTCTTTTCCCTAACGTTTTTTCAACCACTTATTTAAAAAGAAAAATAGCAGAATAAAGCAGGTTTTTCGAGCTGTATCACCAATTGAAACTTTATTTAAAACAACCTAAACTAAGCAGTGCTCTCATATATTGATATTTCTTATTTTCGTTGAGGCTTGTTAATTACTGACTGATTTTGTGCATTGATATTCCTAGTGGTAGATTCATCATCAACCGTCTCCCTCCACAGCAGCCATCGTTGCTGATCTTTTTGCTGTGGCTCTTTTGATATTTCCCTATCCCAGCCCGATTCTGTTTTGGGACCCCTAAAGATTGAAGCAGCTGGTGAGAAAACATGGTATTACATCATCATCATAGTGCTCTTTCCTTTTCTCTTTACTAAGGTGACAAAATATGATGTGATGTCTATAAAACTGCGATTCTCTATTAAAAGGAGGGTGCTTTTCTGTGTTGTTTTAAAAATGGGAACAATATGCAATTTGCTTTGATTGGTGGTGATCCTCTTTTGAATTTGGGTGTTCTAGTTTTTCACATGTGTCAGCTTACTATGACTGGAAGATATGTAGCAAACCACATACTTCCCTGTTCACTGGGAAGATCCTTAGTCTAGTCCTTTCCAGTACAGATTCATCAACGATCCAGTCTATACGTTTGAAATATGGAATATTTTTACCTTGTGTTGTATTCATGGTTTTATTTTCTCACAATTATTGTTGCTCAAATGAGTCGAGTTCACCTTCACATAAAGCCTTTGTAAGCACGGCAGCATTAAGTCAAGGCTCGTTTGTTTTCAACTCGCAGAATCTTTTCCCAATGCTGTACCCCAACCCACCCCCCCCCCATGTTCTGCTGCCCCACTTCATTTCAATGCTTCTTTTTTCCCCACTTATCACTTTACACACACACACACACACACACACACACACACACACACAAACAAACACGTACACACATAACAACATGGTCAGCATTTTCAGTGTATGCACTCACTTTGATTAAAAACATAATGCATTACTCTGTTAACCCCAACCCTCATCATCCCCCCCCCCAAACTCCCCCAAATGAATAAATAAAATAAAGTTTTGGGATCATTGATGATTTTGCTATAGTCCCGTATCTTGGCAACCTTCAATCCTTTACCCCCCCCCCCCCCCCCCTCTCCGTCAACATAATATTTCACAAATGAGTGCTGGGTTTTGTCCCATTATATCATGCTGAGTGGTTTTATCCCAATAAATCCTCTTGTTATCCCGCACTAATATCTCCAAGTGATTTCCTACTTTGGTGAAATGTTGGACAAAGGCAACCGAAGGGATGGAAGGTTTTTTCGCTGAATGTTTCTCTTGTGATATGAAATGTAAACATGCACTGCTTGTTTGAATGCGACGCCATTATGCCGGTGATTTTTGAATTTCGCCGAGGAGTTAACCTTTCCGTCAACATCCCTCATGAGCTTTGCACACTGTTGAGACTTCAGCATGGTGAATTCCGTGTGCATCTTTCTTTCTTTCTGTCTTTGGCTTTCTCTGTCTCTAAAAATGTTGTTAGTTTATATATATTTTTCCTCCTCCTATTGTCTGCTTGCTGTGTGCCCTTCTCGCTGGGCTGATGCTGAGTTTGCATCCCGACATGAATCTATTCTTTCACTGGGATTTGGCCGGTGTTACATCACTGCTGACACGTAACTCAGTTCAGCTTTCCAAGTCAACTTCAAACAAAATAGGTTCAAGGGCAGATCCCTTGCAGGTGTTGATCGCCTTTGCACTTTTTTTGCAGGTTTTATCTCCATTTTAAATCCTCTTACTTCTACGGAAACGAAATGGCTTGCTTTCACCTGTGTCCTCACCCTTTCATATGTTTAATATCTGAATGAAACTAACATGTTTCAATGAGCTGCGTCACACATCTCCCAGACCTTATTATCATGCTATATCTTGTGCTGGATTGATGGTGGTTGATGGATTGCTTACTGGAACAGATACACTGATCAAACTGCATAAATGGCGATAACACACTGATAATAACTTCCATTGCTATGTAACATCTGAAGTCTTTTTTCCTCTCAAGTTATTAGTTTTGCTCTCTTTGTAGTTGGAGTTAAAATGTGAGAACGCTTTGGCACACTTTCCTCCGGGCGTTTATCTAGAAGTCTCATTAGAACATAATGCAGAATGTAATGCAGTACGTCGCGGTTATTAGTGCACAGACGTAATGACGCATAATTCTATATGAATTGACTGATTTAAACCTTCACCATGACATAGCTGTTTCTAATTGGCCCCTTCAAGAGATATGATATACCATAAGCCTATTAGAAGAGCTTCTGATGGCTCTCGCACTAGCTCAAAATTCACTGTAGCCATTTGCTGTCAATAAATGTAAGTGGGTATATTTTTGTGTGGAGTGGCGCTGGGAACCTGGATGAGACTGTGTGGATTGCAGCTGCACTTTGTCGGTGGCCCCCAGGGATGCAGTTTCGTGTGTGTTGTGTTTGTAAATTTCCCTCCTTTCCTCTGGCATTGTTGCTCGGTGTATTTCTGAGCCGCTGGTTGCTGCTGGGCCGGCATGTGCCTGCGCTGCATAGTAAAAGGGGCTTGTTGTCAGTTGTCAGTGAACCTGTGTGTGTATGCAGGTGAATTCAGGTGTCTGCAGTAGGTGACAGACCAACAGCCATTGTGGTGGCGACACATTTTCAATGTTTTTTCAGTGTTTGTTGATGCGTATTTCAGAGTGTTAATGAGCACAGACATGATTTATAAAGGTGAAAGAGGCTGAATAGCAAATAGAAAAAAAATAATGAATGATCGGCTTGAGAAACTATTGATGGGAGGCAGAGCGCAGACAAGTGGCTTAGGGAAGGGGCAGAGAACATCGTCGGTGGAGGATTATGAAGGATGTGCCACTTAGAGAAAGGAGGGATTTTTATTTATTTTGTTGCTCTTTTGTCCCTGAAAGAAGCTGTAATTGTCCAATTAACCAAATGAAGAGTCCAAAGCACAGAGAGCACGTGATGAATTGACAGAAAGAGGGGTTGTTACCACTTAAATTTTTGCATTATATGCATGTGCGTGTGTGCGTGCACGTGTGCCTTCGTGCGTTATGCTTTCTCTGTTTGGGAAACAGGGAATTATCTCCATTTTGCTGAAAAAGCTGATCTGCCTCTGACCAGGGTGCTGAAGTTGCAGTATACTGCAGGTGCTGCATACAAAAAGGTGCGTTCTACTTTCTGTGCATGCATGTGTGTTTGTGTTGTGGTGGAGATTCGGGAGATGCTGGGGGAGGCTCTTTTGTGTGTGTGTGTGTGTATTTGTATAGGAGCCTATTTGGGTTTTCTGTGATTATGCTGATGTCTCAACTAACTTGTGGTTTTGTTTGTGGCGTCGCAAAGCAATAGGAGTACTTACATGAAAGGAGAGTTTTTCAGCTATATACTTATTGCTTGTGCTATACTGCTTACTGCACCAATGTTCCTGGGCTGAGTTGATAGGGAACGTCAGTGGCAGAGGATCGATTGTCATTTGATGAATTGGCTACACATTCGCATCTATGTTGTCGAAGCAGAAGGTATATTATACAGTCAGGAAGAAGTTAGAGAGCAGAAAGGATACCAGTCCAACACAGCTTCCCTAGTCCTGAAATCATGAGAAAAAAAAATCCTTTAACACATCACTCAACTGTGCTGCAGTGCAGAAGCTCAACTGACCCAGTATGTTGAATGTGAGAGTGAGAGAGAGAGAGAGAGAGAGAAAGAGAGGGAGGCGGAGGGGTAGAGAGGAAAACCGGTGCAGAACCAGCAACTGAGACTGTGTGTGCGAAAGAGTGGGGGTGATTCTCAACCCCTCTGCTGCCGCCTGCGCTGTGAAGCTCTGCATCAGTATTGTTTGCCTAGTGAATTCTGGGTCCCCTGAGAACGCGGCCCCCTCTCGCTTGTCTTGAAAAATACTGCAACTTTGGGAGAAGTTGCGGCCGTTTGTGCTGCTCAGCAGAGTGCTATACAGCCTTAGCTTTCGGTATGCGTAAGAAAGATTAGCAATCTGTGTTGTTATCACTCATTGCAGAGGAAGGGTGGGGGAGAGAACAGGGGGGGGGGCGTAATTTCATAAAATAAAATATGGAGCATAGTGTCCCTGACTGGTGTTCTGAATAGCCTGTCTTTGTCTTTGTTCTGCAGTGTGGGGCTTACTTTGTGCTTCAGAATGGTCTGTAGAGTATTAACTAAAAACTCTTCTTCTTCTTCCAGTGAATTTTCATGCAACTATTACAAATGAAGTAATGTTTGCACAGACGCAACCATCTGCATCCTTTCTTGACTCCTGGTTTCCATATTTATCGCCTTCATTTTATTGCTTTTCATCTTTTCTTTAAACTTCCATCTTTTAAATTCATTATTCTGTCCTTATCGCCACCCCTTCCGCCGCCCATCCATGCATCTCTTATAGTGCTCACACAAACAGCCGAGTGTTGACCTGCTGACCTTGGCGCTTGTCTGTAGGGTTTGCATATTCTCTGACACGAGTTTTAGCTCAGTCACTTCTTCTGTACTTTGCTTCGGCTGACATCGTGCAGCTGTTTTTGCAGCAAGTCTCCAGGGATGAGGCCGTATGCGTGTGTGTGTGTGCGCGTGCTTGTGTTAGCCAGGTGCATTGCTTTTTAGAAACTCCTCCATCGCGTGTACAAGCGACCCGAGAGAATTGGTCAAAGTGGTTGAAATAAGAGTGTGAGGAGGGAGAGAACAAGCAAACTTCCAGTGTTTGTATGGTGATTCTTAGGTATTTGAACCTCTGCTACTCTTTGTTTCAAAGGCATTTGTTGCTGGCAAATAAAACCACAGAATATCATGTTGAAAATCAAGAATTCTGACTGTTTAAGGTTCTTTCCTTATTTTGTTCATTTTAATTTACTGAAGCGTTGAATGCAATGTTCCCTTTTATCATCCAAAATAATGATGAATCCTATAAGATTTTATTTTAGAGGAAATTAAGATAATTTTAAAGAGGACTGGTTTCTCTTTTGTAACTGTGTGTTGTGGTTTGACATTCAGCTGCTCTACTCAGATCATGAATGGCTTTGTGGGCAAAGGCACCTGCTGGTGGCTGGTACATAGCTGATTTTGTTTTAAGTGCATGATGCTTCTTAGGTAAAAGCAGCCTTCAGGGGGCTACTACTGCAGATTCAAGAATGTTCGGGATACGGAGAAGTCTTCAGTAAAACCGAGATCTAGCTGCTGATTTAAAAAACGAAAGAAAGCAGCGTAGCGTGTGTTAAGTTTGTGCCGATAAAACTTGATTCGATTAATGCAGGCTGCGGTGCCAGGACATTATGAATTTGGATGACACTGGAGTTGTGAATGGAAACGAATGAGAGGGAACCAGAGGTGAGTGAGGAAAAGACAAGCAAGAGAGAGCGAAATAAGGGGAAGCGACAGTGAAAGGAGAGGGCTAGCTCTCTCTTTCCGCTTGATCCTAGTTCTCCTTACTCCTTGGCTACTCGGACAGTTTTGTAAGTGGGAGTGTGTGTGTGTGTGTGTGTGTGTGTGTCTGTGTGCATAATATTCTACACTTATGCTTTAAAAATGTACCACAGTCTAAAGTAAAGTACATTTGCATGTGCAATGATTTATTCATATTTTTAGCTGGGTCAACATGATGCAAAGCTGAATTTATGATGTCAAGAGAGGTGTAGGGTCATATTGTACCTTGAGCTGTATACACAAATTAGCCACAACATTAAAATCAGTATTAATGTTTAAAAACATACATTGTCTTTAATGTTGTGGCTGATCAGGGTAAATAGTCTATTTACACACGCTTATTCATATAAATAAATCACACACACACACACTGCTGCAGAAGAAACAACAGAATTTGTAGACAGAGGAGTGCTGACTTGTGTGAGCATAAGCGTGTGTCGCTGGCTCTGGCTGTTCGATCAGCTTGCTGACTTCCATTAGCCCCGAGCTACAGTAATAGCGCGAAGGGAGGACAAGTGGAGAGACTGTGGAGAAAGAGGGAGGGAGGAGTGATTCAGGACATATGGCAAAACACAGGCGACAGCATCAATGAATATTTCTGTTTTTCTTTTCTTCTCGAGGTTTCATTCATATTTATTCTTAGTTGAATTTGTGTTTTCTTTCCAGGAAAGAAACTATCCTAGAATGTTAGGTCCAATCCTAAATTCCCTTTTCTCTTCACATGAGATATTGATCAAACATTGAGATTTTGTGTTGTAGCTTTGCTGTTCATAATAAAAAAATGTGTATTTTTATCTTGTTGCATTTAGTAGCATGACAAATCAAAAAACCACAGGAGGTTGTTTTCACTTTATTTGTCTGTTAGCAAGACTTTATGAAAATTACAGGACCAATTTCGATGAAACTTAGTGGAAGGAGGTTTGGGTCAGGAAAGAATCCCTTCATTTTTGCTGTGGAACTGTGAATCAGAATTTATTTAATCGATGGGTGCACATGCACAATCTGTGTGGACGGCAACACAGTTATGGATAGTAGCACAAGCGGGCAGATGAGCACGCAGCAAATAGCACTGGACACAGCCATACCAATGCAGAAGCTGACCCAAAACGCCAAGTTAGAGATCTTCTATATTTTAAGTTTAAGTGTTAAAAATGTTTTGGTTCATAATGAAACTCTGGCGGAACAAATCAGATAATTAATTGGAAACACTGCTCTGATGTGGGGAGACAGCATTAGCCTTGAAGGAGGTATGCACTCTCAGAGCTTTAATTTACAATACAGTATCTATGCAGTATATGTTGTTAGTTTTGCTTTAAAAAATGACTACAGGGCTGTTTTTTTTAATTTGTGGCTGTCCAACAAGGCTTTGGAAGATACATGTAGATGTGTGTGTGTGTGTGTGTGTGTGTGTGTGTGTGTGTGTGTGTGTGTGTGTGTGTGTGTGTGTGTGTGTCGCCACTCATGGTGTTCGCCCACTGACCTGATGTTAGCCAAACCTTTCTGCTTGGTTAGTGATCGTAATGATGCGTAATATGCTTCTACTTATACCCTGTGTGTGTGTGTGTGTGTGGCTTTGACTGCACGCCTGTGTGTGCATGTGGAGTGTGTGTAATGATGTGGGTCTGTTGTTGTGCTAGTGAGAGTGCCCTGTAACTACTACCACGGCAGAGAGGGAGAGATTTGTGGAGATTTTTTTGCCTAATGAGCAGGGATCACTTGCATTGTTAGCGTTAGCTCAACAATACAGTTAGCTTAATTAAGGCTTGACTGCTTTTAGAGGATCAGCACTCACCCGCGGAGCAGCGGTAGTAAATTTGAGACCTCAACGCATGAGAGGAGAGAGAGATTTCTCTTTTAATTCCCTACTTTTCTGCTTGCTGTGTAATATTCTACAACTCGGCCGAACTCCAGGTCCTCTGGAGTCCACAGGATCTGATAAAAGACAGTGAGAGGGAGCTATATTAAAAATGGTCATGCTTTTACAATCTATTGACAGATAGTAGCAACTGGTGAGCTTTGAATCAACAAAAACAACACGATCGTTCACACAAAAAAACGATACATTTCTCGAATTTTAGATAATTGGATAGTATTTATGTAAAACAATTATGAGATGAGGAATTACTATGTATGTATGAGAAGAGGATAAAGGAAACCGTGCTTAATAAGTCATGTAGGTGGTAGTCAACCGTATGGTGTCAGACTATGATGTGTGTTCAGCTCAAAGACTGCATATAAAGATGGACGACACGTGTCCACTTCCTTAACCTTGTACAAATTAAGCCAAATCATCCTGGTTACTGGTGCTGCCATCTTGCGCTTTTGACGTTACTTGGAGCTAGAGTCTGCGCAGGTGTGACCGTGGTGTAAAACCATGGTCCCGCCGATGCAGGCTTTTGACCAATCATGAGTCGGTCTCAGCTGTCAATCATGGCATTTGACCCCATTTTCTAGCATCAATCAATTTAATTATAAGCAAACTTACCTGAAAGATTCATGTTTAATTCATGAGTTAATAAGACCGACCTTAAATGATGGAAACCATCTTTGGGAAAGGAATATTTAACACGTATTTTGACAGGGGGATTCATGTTTGAGGAGCTGCCATGTTGTCCATCTTTATCGTAGACTGTGTATAAGGTGGTTAGCATCTTAAATAATGCGGCAGACCTCCAAACATACAAGGGATGTTATCCATCCTCCTATGTTTAAAAAAATTAAAAAATAAAGTTAGACAATATGGCTGATCCCAAAAAGTGAGGCCCGGGCATCTTGATCGCCACCTGGTGGCTGTCTGTAATACAGATCATAAAAGTGGTTATTTTTTCAGATAACTTTGGTTTTAATTAATTATTTGATGCCATTAAATTGGCGTGAAACATCGTAATTAAAAGCTGAGACTGATTCCCGATAGGTTAAGCACGTGTATCGACGGCACATCGTACCACGGCTCCATCTCCCCATCGCTACTGCACAGACTCTGGCTCCAAATGCCCAAGATGGCAGCGTAGCAGCTTAACATTCATTTCTAGACAGTGGAGGACGTAGTTTCTTCTCTCTATCCTTCTACCTATACCAACCTAACTATGTCTTTGAAGGTGCATGATTATTTCATTCACGTTCTATTCTCCAAAGCCCAAAACACAACAACTAAGACCATGACTGTTGCCAGAACAATTAAATGAATAAATAATACCATGCAAAGCACAGATCCTTACAAGCAGAAAGAAAACCAAAATTGCAGAGGTGCTAATTTGGCTGTGGAAAAAGTTATTATCGTGTCTGGAATTCTCCGAGCTCTGCCTGCAAGTGTGAACGTAGGAGGAGCACAAGTTTATTTTTGCATAATTCCTATGGTGGTGTAAAACCAGTCTGAACAACAGGGGAAACATTGATGTTGAGTGCTTGTTTTTTGTAATTTTAAGGTTTCGCTGAAGTTGTTTGGTCTACGAGCTGCTGTTGGGTGTGTGTGTTTGTGTCTCTGAACAATGTCTAGAGAGCATTTGGGTTGTGTAGAGAGTCCATAATGCAGCGCTGCGATTCAGGCAGAATGCTGATTTACAGTCGCAGGCAGGACAAAGGCAGCGTGTTTGCTTTAGCTCAGTGCACGGGTGTATGGGTGCTGCTTAAGCAAATCAGCCTGGGTGTGATACATGCCTGCTTCTCTTTTAAACGTATAAAGTATTTTTAGATGTATTCAGCTCAGTGTATATTCCTGTTGTTTCCCTGCAGGTTTATGTGAGCGTTTACAAGTTGACAGGCAAGCTTTTAAGGTATCTGTCCGTGTGTGAGTGTGTGTGTGTGCCTGCATATATAGCCTGTGTATGAGTGAAGCCAAGAACCTTTGGCGAAACAGAACTAGGCTGAGAAGAACAGAGACCCCTGCAGTGTGAATGTGTGTGTATGAGTGTTTTTGCACGAGTGTGAGTTAGAGAGAGAAAGATGGAGGGAGTTCAAGGGAAAGAGCTCAAGAGAGAAAGGGAGAGAGATAGCAAGTCGGATTGCAAAAAAGAGTGTGTGTGTGTGTGTGTGTGTGAGAGAGAGGGAGAGAGAGCGCAAGGGGGGGATTCAGAGCAAGGGAAAGAGAGAGCATGCAAGAAGGAGAGAGCAAGTTGGATGGCGAGATAGAAAAAGTGGAAGAGAAAAAGCCTGTACCCACTTCCCCGTAAGCTGCTGTCACTCTTCTCTCCACTATCTCCTCTTCCACCCTGGTCTCTCTTTTTTTTCTCTCTCTCTCTCTCTCTCCCCTTCTCTCCATCTTGCCTAAAGAGGAGAGGGCAGGATGTGATAAGAAACCAGGGTGGAAGAAGAGGGACAAATGATGAGATGGGTGAGGTGAGGAGAAGAGGAGAAGAGGAGAGGGGATGGGAGATAAAGCGCACATACACTGCAGACAATTAAAACCATGGACAACAGATTAAAGAGCGAGAGGGCGGCAAGAGGAGGAGAGGAGACCGCGAGGTAAAAGGGTGGGAACTATTTTTAAAAGTCTGATGTACGAGCACGCTTAACTGCTTCGACCGAGTAATTTTCTGGGCTCTGCGAATAATTTGGTTTTCGAGGATGACGGAGCAGTGAAGGGAGAGAGAGGGGCAGGTGATGGACAGGAGGAGGGAAAAAAAGGTACGGCTGTAATAGGCCTACTGTACCTTCTCTCAGTGCGGTCTCAGGCAGTCATTTGGTCGGGCACCCACAGGGCAATTTATCACAATTTCCACTGGTCATTACACCAAATTATTTTGTGTTGAAAAAAAAAGAAAAAGACGTCACAGAGGATTTGTACAGAGAGCGATTGCTGCTTCATTTAATTGGGGCATTTAGCATTTTTTGCCAGCATCAGTCCCCTTGACTGCGGAAGGAAATGAGGGCAGACACGGTGGAGACGGAGCGGTTACAGATGGAGCCTCTTGCAGTTGCAAAGAGTAACCCCACCTTTCCCTCCGCCGCTCCATTGATTTGTTGCGTCTTGGAGGCAGCACGGAAGGTGGCGTCCCTCTTTCTGACCCGAGTCTCTCGCTTGCACTCTTCCTCTTTCTCTCCTTCACCCCTTGTCCCTTATCCGTCCCTCCATCTCTTGGAGCAGCGGCCTGCTGATGGATCGTTCGGGTCAGCGGGGTTGACAGGCAGGTTGATGTAAGACACGGAGAGACAGAAAGACACGGCACAGACCCGTGTGTGTGCATGTGTGAGTAAGTGTGTGTGTGTGCGCGCGTGTGTGTGTGAGACAGAGAAAGAAAGACGGAGCAAGGTGGCTCCCCTCATCCTCTCCTTCACCGTCCCTTGTTTTCTGCCCCCATGCCCTCTTCCTTGGCATCTCTAAAATCATGTGTTGATACTCTGACCCCATCCCGTTTCCTCCTTTTGTATCGTGTCACGGTTTTACAGGGGTGTGTGTGAGCAGCAGTAGAATATCGAGGCTGAAGGGAGCAGAAACCACGACCATGAGATTTGCTGATGCGAGCAGAGAAGACATGATGGGGGCCTCGGCTAAGAAAGATTGCAAAAAGGTCATATTCAAACAAATAGTTTGACATTTTGCGAAATTAAACTTACTCTCTCTGTTCCCAGAAATAAATCCCATTTTCTCTTACAGTTTGTCAAGCTAAGAGATAGCTATTATATTGCCAATATAAATCCCCAATTATAATATGCAGTGCCCTTTTCCCTACCATAACCTGATCTGATACCCCTTTACATCCATTTAAATGCTAGTTACCCTAATCACATTATAGAGCCTTATTTTAAAGGATTGTATTCCACATTTAATTTAATCCTAAAGCTCCCTACTTTACACAATTAACCCCTTTGACACATATAAATCCATGCATGAGATGTAAGTGCTGTGGTATCAGCCGTGCACAATTTTACATGTGATTCTAAAGAAAATTTCCGCTGCAGTGATCTGTGGCGTGTGAAACCTGGAGCAGAAAATTATTGATTTCCTCCAGGGACGTTTAAACCCGTTGATTTTCGAAGATGAAATGGCTGTTTAACTTCGCAGAGTGACCCTCGACATCTACAGTCGAGATTTGATTTCATGAGTTTATGTGTGGCCCATCACGTCTGAGCCCATGCTGTCACACAGGAGGAAAATCATCAGTGTGTGTGTAGTATATGCAAATCGATCATCTCGATGAGAGAGGAGATGACAGATGTCTCAAGACAAACATGTACACATACACATAATCCACTTTTCTGGATGAAGAAAGGCTCAAGCATGCATTACAAAACAGAGCCCGGGCATTGAAGTGGTTGGAGGCGACTGACACCGAGGTCGAGGCTGTGGCCAGAAGCTTCAGGTTATCGGCTGCATGCAGAGGGGATGAATAAAATAAACTGTTAGATCACTGACTGAGATAGAAACCTAGGCCAAGTTTGAACTCTAAGGTTTGGGGTTCACACAAAAAAAACTAGATGAACTGTTATGGAACAACAGAGGCTCCATTTACAGGAAAAATAATAATCAGGATCATATCATCAATCGCCCAATGAGGGACAGGATATTGCAACAATTACCATCGAAACCAGACTTGCAAAAACCGCACAACTTGACAGTAAACCATGCAACCCTAACCCGGTGTTGAGATCTGTTCAACAGGTGGCAGTGCAACTTAGGCTAAATACTGTGTGTACATAGGGGGCAGTGTTGAGACTATGGCCCCTAGCTAAGAGAAGCAGTAGTTGTCTATTTCATCGCAAGGACATTATTTGTCATTGCTGGGACAAATCGAACCATCCGAGTCTTTGGTTCCAGGTGTCTCCCTGTTGGTGCTAGTAACGTTAGCAACTGCAGCAGTATTCTCAGAAGGGTCAGTTGATTGAGCGCTTGCACTTTCTTCTCTGGGCCGAGCTGGTGTTTTGGTTGATTTGGGAAAGCAACTGCGTCCATAAATGTTTTCATCAAGTCAATAAATCTTCTTTCAAGTCAGTGGTGGTGAGCTGAAGAGACACATAACCCTTTTCTTCGTTGCTTGTGCGCGAGTGCATATGCGCGCTACCAAAGAATTGGACCAGGACCAAATATTTTACGAAAATAATCACATTGTCTATCCTTCATTTTTACTATTATAGAGTCATAGTCAATAAATTAGTAGTTCCGTGTTATGAAAATAACTTTTGATAGTATCTTGGCTTGCATTTTTGGCTATGACTACTATGGGGCTCAATGAGCAACCTGAACCTACACACAAATTGTGGCTAGGAATAAAGGCTCTTGAGAAAAAACGGGTTAGGGTTATTTATTCATTTAATTTAGGGAAAAATATTTTCCGCTTGGAATTTCTGTCTTAATGAGAAGAAAAACGTAAAAATGACATAACTACTCAGATCCTCTGACTTATAGCTCTCTTTGTCAAGGTCAGTTCAGAGAGCTATATTATCATAGTTTGAAGATCAGACACTATTAATACATACAGATAAAAATGCTTTTACGTACAGTATGTTAAACAGCCTTTACAGGATTTTTTGTTCTAATGTACTCTCTCACAGTTCTCATTTTATTCTGCATGCCTGCACATCTGCATGTATGTGAGCATGATATGATTGTCAAACCTGTAGTCAAGGACTGGGTGGTGTGAAGGTAATGAACTGTAAACAGACTCCCTGTGCAGTCACTCAGTCATGAAATGCACACACCTTTGTCGGCACCTGAGTAACGGGTATAAAGGATCACAAAGAACTGAAATGGGATGTTAACTGTGTGTGTGTGTGTGTGAGAGAGAGAGAGAGAGAGAGAGAGAGAGAGAGAGAGAGAGAGAGAGAGAGAGAGAGAGAGAGAGAGATTTCCGATTTTACACACTTCAGCCAAGGTAAATTATTGGATGTCTTGTCAGAGAAAGTTTTTTTTTCCAATTATCTATATCTAAAATCGAACGTTACAGACGACCTCATTCATATTCAAATATGATTATTTATTGGCAACTTTCCAATTCCTTTTAAATTCACTTCTACTGAAGTCATTCATCACTACGTTTTCCCCCTATTTTCTGGAGTTTCACCTCTGGCCTCTCATTCATGTCCTGTCAAATAAATTGAAATGTAGCAGAGGCTGTCTTCTCTTAGTGATTAACTCCATGCTGTAGCAGTGACAGCATTATTGTTTGTTTGTCATTTTGAGAGTTAGATGGACTACAGAAACAGAAAAGGTGTTGAATGTAAGGGGGCGGCAGGGGGGGGCTGTATGCATATGTGTGTGTGTGTGTGTGTGTACACATGTTGTGGGTCTTTTAAAGATTAGATTGGTCTTGTGAGACCTGATTGAACCACTCCCCTGGATTGAACAAGACATCAGTAAAGCCTGACATGGTGGACAAGGGCTACTGCTGAGCTCGCACTGCTTTATTTATCACCCCAAAGTGTGTGTGTGTGTGTGTGTGTGTGTTTGTGTTCACATATTTGGGGCTCTCACACGACTGCTTGTGGTTGACTTTGTGAACTCATGTGAGTGTCAGAGTGAGAGAGGTGGGAGAAAGTTGAAAGTATGATTATGAGTGTGTCCGCACACATGTACCAAACAGATGCAGCTCTGGACCTTTTACATGATATTCATACCACAAGGACAGTGATAAATTTGGGATCAGAATTTAGATGTAGTGTGTGTGTTTATTTGCCTTAGTGTGTGTGTGTGTGTGTCTGTGTCTTCGTATTTATAACACAAGGACAGTGATGGGGAGACAAGCTGCATACTAATGAAGTGAAGTCGAAGAGAGGGCCTCTGTGTTGGCAGGCAGAGCCACACAGCAACAACCAGTCATTCACCTAATTTAGGACACACACATCACACATTTCACTCAAAAATCTTTGATAAATTTGGATCGAGAAACTGCGCCACAAAAAACCCGTCTTCAGCTGCAGTGCCGTGCCGTACGCAGTTTGACTTTCACCAGAGACTAATAGGTTTTTCTAATTATCGTTACTCTCATATAGAAATAGAGATATGCCATAACTCTCCATGGCCTATGAATCAGCAGAGAGGTCATTAGAGATGGAGGGAGGAAGGAGGAGAAAAGAGTCGAATGAAGGGAGGATAATGGATTGAGGGAGCAGAGAGAGAAAGTGAGAGGGAGGACGGAAGAGATCAATACAGTCTGTACTGTACTTTGAGAGCTGAGAATCTGCATATCATGAGCAGGGAGACGGAGGAGTGTAGGTGTGGAGACAACAAAAGTACATCCTGTAAGTTTTCACTCTTTCTCCTTCATGGAGAGCAGATGAGAGGAGAAGGGGAGATGACAAAGACGAGGAGTCGCTTTTCTTTTCTGTGAAAAGGGAGACGCACGCGACAAGGGCGTCTCTGAGGATTCTCAGTCACGCAGGTCATGGTTATCCAAGAAGAGTTTAGTCGAGGGCAAACAAGGACATTTCTCAATGAAAGATAATGGGAGATAATACAGCGAGTGGAGCCGAGAAAGAAAGGGAACGAGAGTCACGCAGCGGGAGGAGTGAGAGTGACAGACCGAAGGGGGATTTGCAGTCTTTCTTGAAGATAAGCACACTGTTTTCTTTCTATCCCGCTAACCCCTCACAGTCACAGCGGCGCCATGTGCAAGCGTGCGTGCGCACACGCACAAAACGTGCACGGCCAAATAAGCGACGCCGTTCTATTGCAGCAAGCTCTTGGCGCCTGACAAAAGTTCACCCGCTCAGAGTTGCCATGGCAACGGGGAGATTCGTTGTTGCTACCCGTACAGCCCGACTTCCAACCTGATGAGGGAAAGAGGAGGGGGAGAGAAAAAGAAGAAGAGATAAAACAGCTAATTGATTTTTAAATGAGGATGTTAATTTGATTAGAAAACTGAGAAGATTGGTATTTCATGGTACAAAAATCCCACGTTTATTTGTTTAGTGTTTTTTTAATTACTGTTTGACCGAGATGTTGTTATTTTACATCATCAAGAAGGCTGATCTCATTATTATTTATTTGTGTTTGTCAGAGGCATTTATTATTCATTAGGCTCTGCTGTGATGCAGCAGAGATCACATCATTGAAATCTATTACCAATTCATAATGATTTTAAATTATAGTCAGTAATATAGTTTAGCATCCAAAATTAAGTATAGATAAACACAATGCCACATAGAGAATAATAGATATAACCTGCACAGCCACATTCTGATACAAAAAGGCTGCAAAAGTTTGTTTCTATAGTTTCATTTGCATTGATGCATTTAGAATTTAAGTCAAATATTAACAAAATGGGTCATAAACTAAATTTGTTTTATGATGTGTGTGTTTTGGTCTTTTTTAACTACACTAATGATACTGGAAAGAGATCATGCTAAGAAACATTTGCATATCTTCTATGTCAAGAGGAGAAAAAGATTAGTGTAGTTTCTGTGAGCTGCATAATAACAGAAATACTCCAATCCGCCACAACATTTAGGTTTTTGCTGCTGAAGCTGATCAGTGTAGTTTTATTTGCTGTTTGACATCTTAAATTCATTTGAATCATAAACACACAGTGTAGCCAACATTTAGATATAAGAGCAAAAAAGATTTCCTCACAAGGAAAAAGTCACAGGCCTCAAATTGTTCACACCAACTAATTTTCTAGGAAAACAGGAAAACAATAGCTAGATATCACCAGTGTTGTGCAAGTTCACACCTCTCATGAACTAGTTCAAAGTTCAGTTCATACAAGTAAACATGAATAGTTCACGTTCATAGTTCACCATTTAAATTCTGAACTAGTTCATAGTTCAGTTCATTTCATAGTTTTAAGGTGGAAAGTGAGAATGAAAGACTTAACTTGTTTTTTAAAGAAAACTTTATCCATCACTACCCCTTGCCTTAAACTCTACTTCATGTGTATCAATTCCTAAAAGAAATGTTTTTTTTAATTTTTTTTAATTATTGCTAATTTTGCCTGTTTATTTATTCATACCCTGCACGAGTTTGTCTACCTGTTGCTGGGAAATCATACCCTGAAGGCTGCATACAATGTGGTTTGGGTCATTTGGGGCTGTTGGCAGGGGGTCTTGGTCTTTTTTTGACTTTCAATTACTTGGAGATAACTTTTTAGGCTAGCTGGATGCTTCAGCTCCACATGCCGTTTTAAATTAGATGCGGATGAGGCTGACGTCCGGACTTGCTTTTTCAGCGCAGGACGACACAATTTGCACAGAAAGGTGAGGTTTTTACTGTCGGAATCTTTATCAGACAGTGTGTAAAAATCCCGCAAATAATAATAAGGTGCATCGGATGTAGTCGCTGAGTCTGCGTCTCTGCTTTCACTTGCCATTTTTATATCAGACCGAGAGCTGTTGTCTTGGAATACGTTGCTTGTTTGGACTGCATGTGTGTGCGATGAATCATGGGTAACGTAGTGCGAAGTCGAGTTAGTTGGTTTAGGTTAGGCTACATCGCGGACATTGTACGGGCACTGAGCAACGACATGGTGCAAGCATTCGATTTAGACAGCGTCTCTCCTCAGGAGAAGGAAAACACTCCGTAACGTTTCAGCTAGACCTCAGATAATATGAACGTGTTCACCGTTCAAACTCATTATTTGTCATTAAGTTGCGTTCAGTTCATCGTTCTCATAAAAATGAACGTGTTCAATGAACGCGTTCTTTTGAACTCGTTCATGCACAACACTGGATATCACTGACTAACAATAATGAAGTTAAAGCTGAAAAGTGTTCTAAAGCATTAGTGCCATTTTTCTGTTTTCCACACACGAGTACACAGTTTAACAGATGCAGCTCCTGTAAGACACACACAGAGAACCAGAGAGATTATGTCTCAGCAACTTGTCAAAAGGTTCTTCCAGTTTCTTGATGTTCACATTTTTCTTTTATCTTCTCCTCTTTGAGTTTGCTTGACAACAGAGATGATGTGTGAGTATGTTTGTGTGGGTGTTTTATGGAGCTGCAAAATTTAACAAAACCGTCAAATGACAAGGGGAAAAAAAGATAAAGACAAAGACAAGACATTGTTATGTGCATAAATCTCCATGTAGGAAAAAAAATATATGCAAGATCACATGATGTTGTGTTACATGCGCAGGCCTACAAACATCATTCCAGGGATCAGCTGCACAACAGCACCCCTGGAGGGAACATGGAGGGCAGATGTTTGTAGAGACAGCTGTTAATCTCAGAATCATTCAGTGGTCTTTCCAAATAGTCTTCCCCCCCCACCCCACCCCCTCTTTATCTTGTTAAAAGGTAATTTGTCCTCACCACTGTCGGCAAAGGGCTTGCTCATGGGGCAATATTGGGTCTCTGAGTTCGGTCTAGACCTGGTCTGTAGGAGAGATGCCCTGAGATAACTTCTGCCATGATGGCACTATATAAATAAAATCTAAATTGACTTGGCTAAATGCATGCAAATCAATCATGTTGCATAAAACAAGCCTTGTCCATTAGCGCTCCATTAGTCGGGGCTAATGTTTTCTTCCAGACCTCTGCCAGCAAACTTTACCTTCGCAGAAAAGCCCAACGTCTCCCAAAACCCAAAGTAAACTGTTGTGGTGTCGATGAATGAAAGGCTTTCTGAAGGACTGCAATGTGTGGCACGTTTTAGGGGGGAAAAAACTAGAGAAAGTAAAAGTGAATATACTGATAATGCAATAATCATCTCTGGATGACTTGGAGTTTTGTTTCTGCAGCTTTTATTATTTTATAGCAGGACTATTTTGCTGTAGTTAGCACATTCAATTTAAGATAATCAGCTGTCAAATGATATCGTCTTTTAAATCTCCTATGCAATCTGAGAGAAAGTCAGGGTGTGGAGGGGTGGTGTGGTCGAGCGTTTCTTTTATGTGCATGTACAAGAACAGAGGGTGGGACACACATACACAAACACCATGCTGTTTTCTTCTCAGCACACAGATAGGAGCTAATGAAATATTAATGCTACACAGACCAGCTCAGCAGCAGTAGTAGATTTTGTGATATCAACACATGAAAGGAGAGCAAAAAGTTGCCTTTTCTGCTTCCTGTGTAATATTCTACAACTCCGCTGAACTCCTGGGCCCCCCCCCGATGACGGGCCCCCCCGTCAATGACGGGTTCCATACTATGGCTAAAAGAAAGATAACCTGGGGCAACTTCATGCTTCGACGTCTCTCTGACAGATAGTATCAACTGGTGAGCTTTGTACCGAGCAAGAATAACAACACGAACATCAGACAGTAACAAATTAATAGTGTTTAATCATTACACCCAAACTGGAGCACAGTGCATTTAAACAGGAGTTATCAAGGCTTAACAGCAACCGTTGTTAACCATACTCAGGATATTATGAGACAGTGTGTGTGCATGTGTGTCCATGTGAGTGTTTGTGTGTGTGTGCGTGCGTGTGTGTGTGTGTGTGTCCATGTGAGTTTGTGTGAGTGGGCGTTTATACCTGTCAAAACATGCAGCGTAACAGCAGGGACGGAAAACATCTCCCTGAGGAATGATGAAGCAGAAGCTTGGTGTTTGTGTGTGTGGTTTAAGTTGTGCATATGCGTTCACCTATTTATTCATGCCCTCCTTCCCCCATAGGGGCGCAACATCTGTGCCATGCTTATGGGGAAAGCTGCATAATGGGAACACTTAGATAGGCCACCTGCATATTATGGCTTGTGCAGCCATTGGTATCTCAGAGTGCAACACCACAGCATAACTGCTTGATGACTTTTGTTGCCTATTGAATGACTATATCAACAGAGTGTTGTGCTGTCGTTTCTTGAGCTTGATGTTTGCGAGGCAGAAGGCAAAGATAATAATTTGTCCACCACTAAACTTAATACTGTGGCAGCAGCTTGACTGCACCAGGAATTATCCATCTACCAGCCCAAGCCATATGACAACATAAGCTAGAATGGGTAAATGTTGATGCAATGGGAGACCGACGCGGTTCAATGGGAATCATATACCAATAAAAGCACAAATTAGCACCCCTAATCACATTCTTAAAATGCTGTTATATACACCAGCCCCTGTTTTAGACTTTACATTTAATCAGAGCTTTGAAATTAAGCAGTACACTGCGCTTCGCTGGATTTGCTGGAAGTCCAGCCAACTTGGATCTCAACGACCAAAAGTGAACTGCTGTTTCATTTCCGCTCCAAAGTTGACTTCAGCCGTTTGGAAGCATTCGTTCACAACCTTGGAAGAAGCAGAAGCAACTGGCACTGAAGAAACATCATCATCGGAATCCACTTGTGTAAACTGCATTTTCCTTCAGCTGCCGTGCATTCTGGCTCATGCTGCCGGGAGTGTGTGCGCATGTGAATGTGTTCGTGGAGACGCTCAACTAGAGTGTCGATTCATAACTCTTAAAAATTAAGAGGTTAACCTACAATGACACATTCACCACTGTGGAAGATACCGATTTTCCACACTAAATGACAGTGAGGGATAAAGGTATGACCCTGACAATTTACTCAGCTAAATAAAGAGCTTCGCTTCTTAAAGAGTGATGGAGAGATAGAAATGAAATGTAAAGTGAGTGAGCAGTGAGCAACTCAGTATAAAAACAAACAATCATTAGAGACGTGGAGATATTGTGTTTTGAAAGGTTTTTAGCTGGAACTCTACCCACACACTCTTCTACCAGCTCTGAGCAACACTAACAGGCTTTCATTTTCACATGCAAAAGCCCAGAACACCAGGTCAATTAGTGGCGGGGCTGTCTTGAGTGTTGAGTAGCATGTTTGCATGAACTGTAATTACCCCCCCCCCCCCACCACCACCACCCCCACCCCCACATTAGGCTACTAACAGAAAATAGATGCTTGTTAAGGAGGCGGACCCAGAATTATGGGCAACAACTTGTGAGCCTGTAGATTCCGTGAGAAAGGCTCAATGGGGTATGGTTACATGTGAAGGTACTTGCAGCGTACAGAAAGATGTGGTTATTGTTTCACTTACATTTTGTTTTGCTAAGCAAATGTGTTCATGATAAATAGCAGACTCCTTCAGGGTGCTTTCAAAGACTATTATGGACTTGGCACACGGCTGTTTTTGTACCCAGAATCAACAATGCCCAAGATTGTTACAAGGTCTCTGAACAACAGATCTACTTGTGAACAATTCATTCCTGTCTTTTCATATAAAACAACAATTTATTGAACTGACAGACTAGAATCAGACGGGACATTAAGGGCAACATTCATGTAATATCGCAAAACAGGTTATCGAGCTAATCTGTGCAAAATTACACTAAAGGTAGATTTGAATTGTGCAACGACATTGTTTGCCAACATAAACATCAATCAAAGGCCAAAGGCTCTTTCAGATCCTGGCCCTATCTAACAGTTATCCCTCTATTCATTCATCCATCCTTCCATCGCTTATCCTTTGGGCTGGAGCGAAGCCCAACCGACAAAGGGCTAGAGGCGGGGTACACCTGGGAGAGCTAACCAGTGTATCGCAGGTAAAAAATAGAACACAAATATAGGTGGTTATTCAGATCATTTATTCAGGCACAAGACTTTACAGATGGCCTTAATTTGCCAACTGGAATCACCCTGCAAAGAGCCTGTTGTCCAGGTTGTGCCGGACAACAGCATTAAAACAAGAGTGTTGATTGCAACAGTAATCTTCCAAAGTGAGCATTTATATTCCCATATGGTCAATTATTAATAGGAGTGGCGTTTATAACTGGAGAGAATAATTTGATGTAGAGACACGTAAGGCAGAGAGCCAATGCCATATAAAAATCAGTAAGAACATTTATTATATGGAGACCTTGAGAATGTTTTATTGTGTTTCAAGAAAAGTAATCAAATGCATGAAAGGAGATCCATAGCGGTACATGCGCTCCGACTCTAAACGTTACCAATAAAGAAGACTTTTTAGTCTAGTGGTAGCCTCCTCAAATGAAAAAATAGAATTTATGTAAAAAAAATTATTGTTATTGTTAGATATGTTATTAGGCAATCCAAATGCTGACTCTCTGGAATGGTGTTAAGGCAAAGGCAGACGCATGAACACCACGTATATAAACTTGGTCAGTTGGCAGCTCTCAATGTTGAGTGCCTAGGTTTAAAGTGAATGGATCAATACAGGAGGGTGAATTGCCAATTTCAGTTTTTTCTATTGAAATTGGCTGGTGCTGCATTCTAGAGGGAGAGCACCTGAAATTGGCAGTGGCAGAGTGGAATTGGATTTGCGCGGACAGAAAGACTGAGGAGTGAGCAGAATGATCAGGAATAAAAAAAAACACTTGGACTCCACCATCACATGCACACACACACACATACTACCAGGTGTTTTCATGCTATGGTTACGCGCATTGTATCTTAGCCAAATTCTGAAGTCATTTATGCAAGCCCTCCGACGCCATGTCTTTCACACCAACATGCACCCATTCATTCGGGCTCAGCCAGAGCTCATCTCGGCCTCTTCCATCCTATTTACCATGGAAATCATGCTCCGTGTTGGAAGAAGAGATGATTGCGTCTCTAGGCAGTGAGTAGCTCATTCAGTTGATCCTCTCCATTCTGTTTATTGGGATGACGTGGACTGAAGCCATCACCAAACTACAGAGTGGATTTCCATGGATGGATGGATGGATGGATGGATGGATGTCTGGCCAAAGAAACAGTTCACAAATTCAACCGTGGCTTTGGAGTTCTTTCTAGCCTGACGAGCTTGATTATTTAACAAGTGTAGAGTTTTAAGGATGCACAGCCGGCGGCGCTCGAATGCAAATGATATCGATCTCTTCAGGTTTCATAAAGAGAGGTACCTTCCCTGTAATGACATCCAGTCAGGCCGATTCACGTCTGTACAGTAAAAGACATGTTAGCCTATGTTCACATAAAAACTGATTTCACTAAAATTCAAGCACCTCCAAAGTTCACTAAATCCATCTTTTTTGTATAATAGATACCAAAAGTAACTAAAAAAAAAAAAAAGACAAGATGCTATTTTGTGTGTGGCTATAAGCTATAAACATTTCCCTGGCCCTTTAAGGCTAAGCTATAACAGTAACTGTATCTAGCCTATTGAAACGAGAGTGATATAAATATTCTCACCAAACTCTCGACAAGCGAGTGAATAAATTAATTTCCCGAAAAATGTTAAACTATTCATTTACAAAAGTGCTTTATTGATGAGTGGTGTAGAGCAGATCATCCCAAAGGCTGAGTCGCTTCAGTCTTACACAAAGAATAGTGAGTACATGATTTGCATGTGATCAAACATGTTCAGTGCAAAAGTTCATCAATTATAGAGTGCAGTTCTACAGAAATGAGTCTTTAAGTGACTATTAAGCTTTGATAACAGTGTATTTGTTTTCAATATATAATTATCAGTTTGCTTTCCATGTCTAATATAAACTGTCTAATAAATGCTGTCAGGTCAATGTGTGTGTGTGTGTGTGTGTGTCAGCAATAGAGAAGTGGTGATGTTGTCACAGGGGGATAAAGATTACTTTCGCTGAGTCACAGTTTATAAAACAACAACAATACATAGGAATCATTTGGTAAATTGTAACGATACAAACATACACCCACACACCCACACTGCTTCCATGCATGCCGTGCGCAGTAAAACATGATTGCAGGATTGTAACACGCTGATATGGGGATTTCGGGAAGCCAACAAACTGTGTATGGTTATCTGATATTTTATGGCTTTGGGGTCTACATGCTGAGACTATAAAACACACACACACACACGCTAAGCAGTAAAAGAGTGGTGAGCTTGCTATGACACCAATACATGACCACAATACATCCCGTGCATTATACGGTTGTGTCTCACTTGAACTCAGAGGCACTTTGCCTTGAACTGTGGAGAGAGCAAAGGTAAGACTGCAGCTGCAGACTAGCAAGCTGTTCAACTCGAGAACTCATTCTCTCTTATTACATTTCTATACATAAATTAACATGTCATTTGTTGACCATGCTTTTTTTCAATATAATTTCGAACGACAGATTGATTTTAATAACTACCGTGAAGGGAATACATTTAAAGAAAGCATTCAAATCTTGCATTTCTTGCATGAGATGGACGTTTGTTTTTTCGTGTGTGCAAACATTTGCAGCTTTCAAATGTTGGAATCTATTTTTCATTAATTTGACAGATTGTGACCAAGCTTGTTACGCTGGTCACGTGTCGTTATTTGCCTCTACAGTAAATAATCGGTTGTAAAATGCAATGCAGCCTTGACGAGCATACGTCTATGGAGGGGTTTAAATTATATTTCTTATGAGTTTTCTATTATTTATTTATTCATTCCAACACTGCACTGGTCCATACGTTTTTATGCTAGTCTTAAACATAATTACAGGTGACAAACTGCCTCTTGGGAGAACATTAACTTTTACGGATATGTCTCAAAGCGACCGGTGAAGCTAAGGTATTAAGTAGAAGTTCAAAGGAAATATCAGACAATATTTTAAACTGCTTGTACCCATGGAAACGTGAGCAGAGCAGCCATAAAGTGCCCCAGACTGGTGTTACGAATGTGTCCGTGTGCGTCTGTGTGTGCGTCTTTGTACATATCAGAATGTCTGTGTGTCAGGGGGAGTAAAATGATATGGTCTTATGGGTGGAAGCTATTTTTAGGGACTTAGCTAAGAAGAGAGAGCGAGGCTAAAGGGTTTGTACTGTATGAATCTCTGTGTGTCTCCGTGTGACATTGCATGTTTTCCTGGAGCTTTTCAGTGTTTTTTTATGATGTGCAGCTGATTGCGAAACACACAGGGGGCATGCACAGGTTTGGCTCTGTGTCTCTCTCTCTCTTTGCCCTCGCCTGCTCTTCACAGCGCATTAAACAGGATGGCTATACGCATCTCATTTACCCAAATAGACACACACACACACACACACACTCACACACATTCCCCTTGTTTTTGTCTCCAAAGAGTACATTGGAGTGAAGCCTTATTGCTTGAGTGATTTGATGGGTGCCTCTGCAATAACTACATCTGGCTCGTCAGAGAGTTTTGTCAACTCCTCGTTTCTCTCTTTCAAAATTGTGTTAATTTCCTTCTTTGATTTCTATTTTCTCCAAAGGTTATTGCAAGGAAAATGATGTGTGTCTGTCAGATCTGTTTGTTACATGTGTGGTATTTTGTGCATGTATGTGCGTGTGTTAGGATTGGGGGATATGCAAAAGAAAAAATCTAATCGGCCACCATCAGCTAATTATGGAAGACCTGTGACCACTTGTGAAATGATATTGGTGTGTGTTTGTGTTTGTGCGTGCGTGCGTGCGTGCGTGCGTGCGTGCGTGCGTGCGTCTCCTGCCAATGGGCCTCATTAAGCAGCAGGGTTTGAGACCTTTGAGACCTTGCCTTTAGTAAACTTGGTGTCATTAATGACTGTTAATGATGTTGGCCTTTGTTATCGAGGCATGTGTCTCCATGGTTACGTGTGATTTTTGTTTGTTAGATGGGGAAAAAGCATTTCTCAGGTTTGGAGGTGATCCTCATGGTCATGTTCATACTGATGTCTGTGGCGGCCATCACTCTTATCGTTCTGTTTGCCATCGGAGAACCTGGGAAAAATGGTTGGTGAACACAAATATGCAGATATTGTATATGCAATTTACAATAATGCATGATGTACAGATATACATAATAAAAATAGTCTTCAATTATAGCCAGAATAGCAGATTACACAGACAAATGAATAAACACACACTAGTGCCACGTGGTTTTGCCAGTAATCTGCATGTTCTTATGTGTTATATGGAGAACTGACTAATAGAGATCAGCAGAGAGTTGGAGAGAAGTGCATGTAATGAATTATTAACTCTTTTTCAAGTACAAATGGGCCTGCTGATAAGTTTGTGTTATGTTGTCATGTAGTCCATGTTGTACAAACAGCCTTGCAGATATATGGCCCTAGTTTTTAATGAAAAAAGGGTTATTGCATTTGGGAAACAAAAAGAAGAAGCAGAATTCTTCCACAATTGGCTGGTAACTTTAGTAGTTTTATAGCTGTGTCACAATTCCGCCTACTTAGGCCGCCAACTTCGGAGGACGCGGTCTACCTGGCCCAAGAAGAAGGCGTTCTTCGTGTGCCGTGTAGCCCAGCTAAGGCAAAACCAAAATTAGACAGTCTGGTCTATCGGCGCAATGAATCCTGTGATAGGTTGGGCCAGGAAGGATCGGCCTGTTTAAGCCTGTTTAAGTTTCCCTGGGATGAAATCTGTTTAGTTGGCCCGATTGAAGGAGCCTTTGAAATGGGATAGCCTAGTGGCGCCGCTGTGATTCAATTGGTTTTCAAATTAAACCTCCGAAGGATGCAGCACCTGGATTGAGACACAGCTATTGTCTAAAAGGTTTATGAATACAAAAGCTCATGAACAGACTGAATACTAGTCATTAAAGAACAGGATTTTCACTTAAAATTTCTGCATTAGACCTGGTGTAAACTTTTTTTGTTGTTGTTGCAGAAACCACGACGGAACCATTCGTTCCTCAGTGTCCACATATTTCCCAGGCTGAAAGAGTGGACTGTTTCCCTGATGCAGGAGCCTCAAAGGTATGCACGACTATTATTATGCAATAGCCCATGAACAGAGTGGGAAGCTGGAAATTACCGTCACTAATGGTGCTGTGGATGATGATAATAACAATAATAACAGCAACCGTCCCACTGTAACAGCTGAGATGTGAACAACGTGGATGTTGCTGGGCCCCCCTGGATGACATAAATGTTCCCTGGTGTTTCTTCCCAACCAACCACGGATACACAGCAGAATCAGTGGAGCAGCCGAATCCTTTTGGTAAATCCCCTTTCTCCTCTCCTCTTTCTCTGTCTCGCTACCCTGCTTTCTCACTCATGTGCTCGCTGACCGGTGAAAACATTTGGCATTCAGTTTAGCCTATTTTCTAATTCTATCCACTTCACGTTCCCTCAGTCCGTCCGTCCTCTTCACATCATTTTTCCCTCTTCACTCACTTTGCCTAAGGCATAGTTTTCTGTGAAATTTGACATGGATGGCATATCAGAAAACATGATTGACTTTGCGCCACCCAGACTTTTCCATTTTCTGCTTGATTTCACTGCCCTATGTGAACTTGAATTAGTGCATAAAGGCAAGAAGAGACATTGGACATTTTATATTAAGTCTGAACTACAACATTTGCAGTCACATTAACTATGAAAACGTTTTAAATTGAAATGTTATGCATGTGTTTGGGGCTTGTTTTGTGTGACAACATTGGTTAAATAAAAGAAATGCTAAAAAAAACGAATTTACAGTGGTAGATTGGCTTGATATTATTCAACTAAGATTTGAACCAATACATAAAATACATGAAAGCGTTCCTTCTTTTGTTACAAGTTAAACTGTCTTCAAATATTCTCCATGCATTCTGCCGAGGTGTTGCTCAAGGCTACTATGCAAATGACCAACATTTACCTTAGAGGCAGCGGAGCTGTGTAAGCGAACTGCACCCTTTGATCATACTGGTAAATGAATAACCTGGGAATGTATCTGTGTTTGAATGGATTCCCATTCCAGTTGATCTGTTCTTAAGTTTAGGACTTTTTTATTGTTGCAGTTCACTCATCATAGATATTTGTTGTGATTAACCATTTTATCCTTCTTATCGTATGACGACCAATTGTCTTTTATCACGATGCCTTAAAATGCAAGTTTAGATAGCTTCAAATTTAGCTTAGTTGGCAAAATTGATACACCTACTACTGTCCCAGGATTCCTTTGCACTGACTGTAACAAAAAAACCATTGGGGCATAAAGAGATTAATGTGGAGTATTTTGTACAGCCTCTGCATACGTATAGTCCACTCACACTGGTGTTCTCTGATTGGACCTCTTCTCAGGAATATGTAATGTGTTTTACATAGAAAGGTAAATATTTTACAGAGTTTATCATACCACACACACAGACCTGTCGGCTAATAAACCAGAGAGGTGAGTACTTGTGTTTGTACTGGGATGGTTCGGTCCCGTCGGTCGATCTGTGTAATACTTGACTCAGTTCAGCACAAAGATCCAAGATCACAGGTCTATAGAAGAGTGTTGTTCTTCCTGTGTTGTAACCTTTACCCTCATATCATCATGTGTTTGAATTGCAGTGATGAAAGCCCAGCTGAAGAGAATGGACTCTCCTTCTTTGTTTGGGGATGATATACAAGAGCTGTCATTTCACGCTGAAATGCAGTCAAACAATCGACTCAGATTTAAGGTACATGCCGACAGACACCAACTCTCTCACACAAACACATCTATGTTTTGACATCAGAGGAAATTATGGCTCATCTAGTCAAGTCAAATTAATTTTAATAGCGTTTTTTAAATCAAAGCATCTTTAACGCGACGGCAGCTGAGCAGAAGAGGACAAAAATAGCACAACAAAGTGGGGACACGATCGCAGGGCCACTCTCACGCTGCCTATACGGCTGTTTCCTTTCCCTCAGATCTATGATGCCCACAAGCAGAGGTTCGAGGTCCCGCATGAGCACGTCAGCAGCCTCAAGAGTGAGCCATCCAGCCCAGTCCACCACACGTTGGAGCTCTCACAGAAACCCTTTGGCCTCACTGTGCGAAGGAAGGAGAACAATAAAGTGCTGTGAGTGCTCACTCTGCAGTTTTTCCACATGTTTGTGTTAGATGCAGAGGGAGGCTGTGTGAAAAGGATGGTGTCAGACAGCAAACAATCCGAATCCGTACTGTATTTATTCAAAAATCACATTATATGCAGTGATTTATGCCTATTTAAAATATACAGCTTTTTCTGTTTCTTTACAGAACTTTAGAGGTACATGAGGACATTCCTTCCAAGTAGATGAAACACTAAATTTAGCAGGGTGGTGAATATTATGAAGCTGATACTGCAAGCAAGGCTGACCATCCACCATATGAACTGTGTAGCTGTGCCTCGGTGTCTCATCTGTCAGCGCCCAGGCTTCTCAAGCTCACTGAAGTGAGAATTGACAGTTGTCAATACATTAACATGATTCTATTTTTTTTGTATCTCGTTTGATGCAATTATGTCAGAAATCCTTTAAGGTGGTGTGTGTGTGTAGCAACCATATAATCGCATTCCCGTGCATTATTCCCTCGTAATGATGTGTGACACCTTCCCTGTGTTGCATGTTAGTTCACCACGGCAACAAGTAATTATGTCCATGTCAATCCACGGCACACTTGGTGAGCCCTTGGTGACATTATGGAGATCAATCACTCCTCAGAGCCCACGCTGCTCCGCTGTTCAGGATAAGGATCATTTACAGCGTACGACAAATGTTCCTGCAAATTTCACTTTAATCGAGAGGACTCCTGTTTCTTCTCGAGGAAGTTGGAAGCCAGAGCTCTTTACAAAGAAAAATTGAACTGAGACGTATTTATTATTCAGACAAACTCGAACCCTGCATTCTGATCCTGTGATTTCAGTTTTGTCTGTACAGCAAAGAGTTAAATATCCACATTACATTGAACTTAGTTAGAGAATCATTGCTGTGTCACATGAAAACCTTTGGCTAGTCTCCCTGATTTACATCACTCACCGGTGCATGAAGTGCGATTGTTTTCTTTTTCAAAACTGCACGACCTTCAACCAGAAGCAGTGAGATTGCCCTGAAGATTAGCTGGAGATTATAGGCTGTCTAGAAATAAGAGAGGTCACTTGTTATGTGAATGGCCATTATCACTCTTAGTCGTGTATATTTTATCAAGATTTTAAAAAAAATCCTGTGAGTCGATATCGATAATCATCATAACAAATTTCTCATTCTTATTTCTTTTAAATTTAAAGACTGATTTCTGCTCCTCAGTGAAGGTTGTGATTTTAAACTCCCTTCTTCTTTAAGAGCACAGAATGACTCAATACACACTTAATATAGAGCAAAACTTTTACAAATCTAAAGTAGATAAATTGCATTTTATTCCTCCTCACTGTGCTTCTACATTGTAGAAGTGTTAAATCAAGATATATTGGAAATTTGTTATATTGTTTTTATGAAACCTATATTGCAATATTGTTTTATTGCCCAGTCCAAAAGTAAAATCTTATCTGCATTATACTGTACACACCATGACTTCAAATAAAGTTTAGTGCCATAATCTCACAAAGGCTGAATTACAAAGAACCTCACAACATCAGATTAAATGTAAACATGTAAAGTGTTAATTTATTCATAAGCAGAAAATCCCAGCATTGATCTTGTAGAAGGACGACAAATCCACTATTTATCGATACATTTGTGCTGCACATGCTTCAGCAGCTGTTTGGTTTTTATCAAGAGCAATAGTTCATTCACTCTTTTAAGGTTTGATAACCATCTTTATAATGTGTTATTCCCATAAGAAGAGTATAACCACTACAACATAAAGTACTCTGATAACAAGGTTTATATTCTTTATCAGCACAATAAATACTGCAATGGATATTTATTTATCAATTCCACCAAAGTTTTATTGATGGAGGGATCAGACATCTGCTCTTTGACCTGTAGGCCAGTCTGTCAGCCCTGTCTGCTCGTACTGAGAAACAGACACGATAACAGTGTTAAAGGGATAGTTCCACAAAAAATGAAAATGAACTCATTATGGCTCAATCCCATATTACCCCTTCTGCCTGCCCCTTAGCCCTTCCCCTCCTTTTTTGCGCATTAGCATGTAGTGGTAGTGTGTCCGAATTATTGTTGGGATGGAGGGGTAGGGGCAAGTGTTAGAGCTGTACAGCCCTCGAAACGGAGATTTTTCAGACCCACACTTCAAACCGAGGGCTACGAAAATTGCCCAGAATGCCTTGCGAATCATCGGCAAGATGGGAGACCCACAAATGTAGGATTTTCTCCATTAGTAAGGATTTTAAAATTACGATAATGATTGTAATATCTTAGTTTAACATCGTTTCAATGTATTATGGTCATTTTCACAATAACCTAAAAAAAGAAATGACATCGTTATTGCATGATAATCTCGTATTTTGATATATATCCCCCCCCTCTTTGAAGGTACATGATGCCCTTGATTTAACAAGCGTATAGCAGCGAGGCTACTGAACTTAACTGCTCCTCTAAAAACAAAGCATCCAGGCAGGGTTGCCTACAGACCCCTGCTAGCAGCCTGAAGCAGTGTGCTTTTGATTTATATGTGAAATAATGCAGGGCATCCAAGCTTTTCAATTTGCATTGGATGAATGGAAAATATCATCGATTCACCTGCATTAGAAAATATGTTATTAGGATATTATAGGTTTGTCACTTTAGTAACTGCAAGCAATAGCATTGGTTTATTTAAGATCTCAACAATGTTATTACAATGGCATCCCCGGCAAAGCGACAACTACTGATGACATAATAGCCTCTTGAAGTGCTGTCCCAATTCGTAGGGGAAGATTTCAACCACTAACCCTTGTGTCTCCATTTCAAGGGGCAAGATAACCCTCGAAGGGTAGGGGTAGGGAGAATGGGTGAAAATGGGATTGGGCCATTATCTACTCACCACTATGCCGATGGAGGGATGGGTGAAATGTTTGAGTCCACAAAACACTTTCAGAGTTTCAGGGGTAAAATGTGTTGCTGCCAAATCCAATACAATTGAAGTAACTGGCGACCCTTTCTTCAAACAGCAGGAAGCAGCCAGGCTAAGCATTTCAAATACCAGTGTATGTTTTGTTTTGAAGGCGAGAGAAATGCTACCCAGAGGGCTTATCAGTGCTTGATGGCATGGTCTGTCTCCTCTCCCTTTTTTATTTTCTTAAAATTTGAGTGTCTGTCCACCTCTCACCCCCCTCTTCACCTCTTTGCTCCATCTCATCAGTCCATCGTTTGCTTCCTAGTGGTGGTAACCTGTTCTTTTTTAATGTATTTTATGTATTCAGGTTTGACACTACGATGGCTCCTCTGGTGTTTGCAGACCAGTACCTACAACTGTCTGCTAAGCTTCCATCCCATAATATTTACGGCCTGGGAGAGCATGTGCACCAAAAGTATCGCCATGACACAAACTGGAAAACCTGGCCCATCTTCAGTAGAGACGCTTTCCCTAATGGGGTGAGGAGTCCTGTTCACTATCAATTTTCAATGTTATTGATTCATGAAGACAAGCGTGTGCATTCACATTTATGTCATAAAGACAGAGTATTTGTACCTCTACATGTGCTATAATGCAACTGATTGTGTGTGTGTGTGTGTGTGTGTGTGTGTGTGTGTGTGTGTGTGTGTGTGTGTGTGTGTAAGTGGCATGTTTACATGAGGTCCCTACATGTGTTTTCTCCTTCCCAAAGGGTTTATAATTGAATGTCTTGTAAGCTGATTAGGCAGCGAAGTCACCCCCTCAGCTTCAATACATCTCCCACTTCTCCCTCGTCTGACTCGCACTTCTTTCCCTTTATCCCTTCATCCCTCCATCTCTCCACCTTCCCTGCAGGGAACACATAACCTCTATGGACACTATCCCTTTTTCCTCTGTCTGGAAGATGAGAGCGGAAAGTCATTCGGGGTCTTCCTTATGAACAGCAATGCTATGGGTAAAGAAACACACACACACACACACATTCAAGTGCACATGCGGATCAATAGACATATACAATCGCATGCAATGTGTGCAAGCACAAAAACAATTTTGATGTCCTTGAGAGGTGCAGCTACTTAAAAGCACATTGGGGAAAGGTGGCAGTAACATGTGGGCATTAAAAAGAAGAATGCACGGAAATTTATAGTATAATACACGTAAGCACATATAGATTCACAGGCCTGCAAATCATTGGGGGGAAAAAAAACCAATTGAAAATGGTTCAAGGGTTTTCAGTTAGGTGCCTCTCTTGTAACACAAATGGATCTGCTGTTGCCTCAATCAAAACATTGTGCTGACACATCAAAGAGAATATTGCAAGGCTGCTTTACTTTATGAAGGAGATGACTGAAAGCAATGGGAATGCCTGCTGACATGTTTCTCTTGCTCATGTCTATAGTCTCCCCATACAAAAGCCCTTTTTACCTCTGATGGATTATCTTGACTGATAGGAAGGTGTGTTGATTGAAGTGGGGGTCCAGAAGTCCTCTGGAGGATGAAAAAGATGAGAAAACTTCTCAAAGTAGAGGTTTTGATGGTTAACAACTTTATGAGGGGGCATTTGAGGGTTGTTTTCTTTGTAAAGTATAGTCAGAATCAAGTTCGTAGCATCCATACCTTTGGTGTGTGGTTTTCTTTGTTCAGAGGTGACCTTGCAGCCCACTCCAGCTGTGACCTACAGGACGATTGGAGGAATCCTTGACTTTTACATTCTCTTTGGGGACACACCAGAACAAGTGGTGCAGGAGTTCCTTGAGGTGAGAAATTATTGTTTTCATCAAAAAAGGGGAAAAAACATGTGGCGCAAGTCTGCAGTTTGTCGTCTTGGAATAGTAGATGCATCAATATGTCCAATCATGCTCTCCAGCTCATCGGCAGGCCCGTCATTCCTCCCTACTGGTCACTGGGTTTCCAGCTTTCTCGGTGGGACTACGGCAGCCTGAGTGAGGTCAAGAAAACTGTGGAGAGGAACCGCGCCGTGAGCCTCCCATATGTAAGCTCCAGTCTGCATACTTGTCTTTCTTTAGCTTAGTTTATTTTCTTGGCTGTTTGCACGAAGTATGTCTGGCAATCTGTGCCCCCATTTAAAACTGCTATCAAGACTATTGCTTTCCTTTTCCTCACACTCTTTGGAGAAAAGGTGGAACCATGTTCACATACTTTATCTGTTTTATATTACAATATTATGCTTTATATTTTATGAATTCCAGGTGTACATGCCCTGACACGTATGGTACTTTCACACTCTATTTTTTTTGCCAACATTGAGTGTAAAAATTCTTGTCACATTTTGTTTTCACTGGGTTTAGCATCTCAACAAATGTTAAATAAAAATCATACCTCAGTTAGATATGAGTATTGTTGACATTTCAACAGTACTGCTACTCTTGCCGATACTGCAGTATACATTTATCCATTCTTTTTGTAAATATTGAAAAGAAATGTTTTTTACAGTCATGTTGGGGCTGCAGGCAAACTACAGCACAAATACTGTCAAAAAAGTCCTTCATTCATTTTTATTTTTTAAATCAATATTTTTACTTGATGTAAATCTTTCTCTCTGACTCTCACTCACTCTCTGACTCTCACTCACTGACTCTCACTCTCTGACTCTCACTCACTGACTCTCACACACACACACACACACACACACACACACACACACACACACACACACACACACACACACACACACACACACACACACACACACACACACACACACACACACACACACACACACACACACACACACACACACACACACACACACGATAAAGAGAGCTGCTCCCTTTCCTTGAACACAGGCTCTGAAAGAGAAATCTTTTTTTTAACTCTCCTGTGGCAAGAAAATCTATTTTCCTGAATTGAGAGCAGAACTGATAATGTCTGAGCTTCTCGATATTACAGTAATAATACCAGGTTTTCGTAGCCATCCTTCGACTCATTGCAAGACCTGCAGGTTCTCCAGTCATACAGCCTTGCCAGAGACCACATTAGAAGCACAAGATCATTCTTCTCAATCAGTTACAGTCTATGAAATGAAAACATGTGGCTTTCTCCATATTATATCAATAATTTCGGTGCCATGCAAATTGCAACAAATAGAGGGAAGTTGGAGGAAAGCAATACTTCAATATTCACTACTGTGAGGTTCCAGAAGAAAGAGCCTTAACCACTACACTATCTGTGAAGACGTGATATGAAGGTCGAAGCAGGAGTTCAACAGGCAGCCAGAGTGATAGGGATGCCCTTTAGCTTAGAGGGGGTAATCCAGCTTTCTGTCAAATAATGGGGAGTCTGCTGGGCTCTATAGGTTCAGTTCCAGGACCACTATTTTTCAAGCGTCACTGAATGTTAGCGCTGATCAAAGATCAATCGACTGAGTTCCTTTCATTATATCATTCATCCTGATCTGAATGTTAAAACTACTCCAACACTTGAGAAATACCAGTTCTGGTTGACATTTTCTTGGGATTGGACTGCTCATCTCCGTCTGGGCCTGTTGACAGTAACTGTAAGAATCGTCTCGTGCCCAGAGCTCTGGTGTTTAATATACTTTATTCCTTAATTACTAAGCGAAACTCCTAAACCTAATCTTTATATGTCACCATAAAACCGTTAACTGTATCACAGTCCACTATGACCGCGCCAATTAACGACTGTTTGAACTCTGACTTATCTAAAGATCAAATACAAACAAATGTCCTACCCATCTCAATAGTTTCCTCTGATAATCTCCAATCTCTCTTTCATATCCAAAGACATTAGGAGGCAGCCGCTTCCTCTCCTGCTTTACTCAGGGACATATTTGATAACCATTAGATAGACCACAGAGGGCATTATCACATTCCCTCTAATATGTCTGCAACTGATTACCATTAGAGGAAGGAGCTGGCAGAGCCTTCCAAATCCTCTCTTCTATCGACATGTAGGAGATTTTGGCAGACCGTCAGACAGAGAGCAAGCATGAAGTCACACCCTGGCAAATAACAGAAGAATGTGTTAACATCCCCATTGTCATTCCAAGGTTTAGCAGCACATTAGCCATTATACTGTGTTAGGAGGATGTGTTCAAGTCATACTGCAGATGCTACAATTTTGAGAGGTTATTTGAAAGAAAGCAAAGAAGCAGAAGCATCCGTGTTGCAGATTTAAGAGTCACATTGAATTGTATTTCCCTCATGCATGATGCAATTGTGATTATAGGGGAAGGAAGTCATGCTAGCATTATACCATCTCCATTTATGTTTTGAATATCAAATGACATAACCTATTTAAAGTAAAGTTAAGTGTAATAAATTAAGAACATAATGAATACAAAATATAACAGTGTTTTCCAAAAATGGTATGAAAACGCAAGACTGGGTTATAGTTACTAAGGAATATTTTATTTTGAATGTTTTATTTTCCTAAATTGCATGATATTAATAAGTATAACATGCACTTGTGCTCCCCATACAGACAATGTGTTCTTATCACCATGCAGGACATTCAGTACACTGACATAGACTACATGGAGGATAAGAAAGATTTCACCTACGACAAAGTCAAGTTCAGTGAGCTACCTCAGTTTGCTGACTACCTCCATCAGAAGGGGCAGAGATACATCCTCATCCTGGTAAGAAAAGCCTTTTTATCTGAAACATCTAACTTCTATGCCTCCGATGATAACAAATTGTTGGTAGTGAACTTTGTATCTCAGGGTGTGGTTAATAGATCACATTACAGGACAGATGATTGTGATGATAGGCAAATGATTGTGACGATGGGTTGATATATCAATCCATCTTTCCATCCGTCTTCTGCCATTTATCTGGTATCAGTCGTGTTGTGGTGGGAGCAGGTAGTCCAGATCTTCCTCCAGTACTTCCAGTATGTTCTGGGTCTATACTCGTGGGTCTCCTACCAGTTGGATCTGCCCACAAAACCTCCAGTGGAGGGGGCCATGCAAGGGGTGGCAACTCTACTTCCCAAGGCGATAACAGTTACAATAAGATGGCATCTCTGTCTCAACGTGAAGGAAGCAATTCATTGTTTTCTGACAGAGAACTATGGCCTCACACTTGGAGGTGCTGACCCATCCAGGCTGCTTTACACTCAGTTGCAAATCATCAAAAGTAGCAACAAGATTTTTAGGCTGTCCAAACTGGATGCACAAGCTGGCAGCGCTTTGAGATCCTGACCCTGAAGAAGTACAAAACAGGAGTGGCCAATGCCGGCAGAGGCCAACATTTGATATGTATTCCAGCTATAATCAAGTTTCAGAGCTTTTTATTCAGCTACACTAACTTATTGAATATATTATTACAACAATGTCAACTGTTATGAAGACAGTCATGCTATGTAGTTTGCAATCAATGCAGTAAATTACAGTTCATCAACAGTTTACCGTTCATTGAGTTTCTGTTCTCTCATATTAACACATGTGACTTTGTACCCAGGATCCTGCGGTTGCTACCAGTAAGCTAGCAGGGAATGCTCCATACGGCTCCTATGACCGTGGGACAGAGAAGAACGCTTGGGTAACTGAATCAGATGGGAAAACTCCTATGCTTGGTGAGGTGAGTTGAATTCGGGTACAAGACAATGACGCGCGTGCAGATAAAATGAGTGGGCCTGTAATGAAGTTCTTATATGAATTTAAGCAAATACACAACACAAATACACACAATATAAAGATCAAACTCAACATTGACTCTGAAAAAAAGAATCAGTGCTTGGCGACGACATTATGGTAAGGACAGGTGAGAGAAATCACTGAGGTTGTTTGCAATTTCACTTTTATGTAGTTTTTAAACAAAGCCATAGTTCTTGGAGGAATTAGATTTTCCCAACACCCATGGTTTCTTAATCATTCGTGAGATTTCTCAACCGGATGTATATTTATTTCATAAATTTGCAACCCTAACCCTTTGGACTCAATATAATCAAAAACAAAGGGATGTAAAATACTGATACTACTTTCTGGTTTTTACCTAAAAGATCTCGGCGTCAATTTGGTTACAAAGACATGCCAACCCAAATGTGCATAGGGCATTGAGAAAATATCATTATGTACACTGCAGGTTTACACAGTAGAATCAGTCATTAAATATGGGGAAAAATGGATGTTACTCATTTACTTAGTGACATTAAAGATTCAATGGGGTCAAATTCATCCTAAACGTAATAGGATGGTTAAATCAGTTGAGGTAGCTAGAGTTTTTTCCGAACATGAAAAAGTTGAATTGAGCAACATCACAATGTTGGTGAGGCAAAGATTCCTGTTGAATCTACGTAGAACCTTGTTGATTTTATGACTCATAGAAATCCAACTGCGCTGACGTTCTGCCACATGCTGTGCCGTTGAGTGTTAGGGCCTTTACATTCGAGAATTCGTCATGCAATACGACTGTAAAATAGATGCACATGAATGTGTGTCCCAATCAAACCATAATATTCTCCCTATAGAAGTTCGACCCAGATGACGGGTTTAAAAAGCTCTCCCCTGCAGAGAGCTGAAACCAGGGGGGTTAAAGTTTGTTGCTCCCGCGCTTTTATAGTGTTGCTTTTGATTACACACACGATTAGGTCCAGTCCCCTCTGTTAATCGCTTTTTCATGCTGTTTATAACAGGTCAAACATATGCATTGATTCCACGTTGGTGTTTAATCTTAAAATGTTCTGCATCAGTGCATCAGTGCATCAGTGTGTGTGTGTGTGTCTACATGCAAGAGGTGGAGAGAGCAAGTCTGTCTGAGTGTGCATCTCTGTATTTCCATTCCTCTAAATGAGAAGCTAGTCTTGGTTTGTGCTTTATGTTGCCACGTGTGATTATAATTGATTATTTTCCACCTGCCCCCCCCTAACCATATTAAATCTATGTGTACCTGTTTTGAAAACATGAGGGTCTTTGCAAAATGACCTTTGCGGTAGCCCTGCCAGTGATAAAGGAGATGCAGCGGCATGGCTGATATTTATTCTGCTTTTAAGACGGCTAATTGGTTGCAAAGATAAGGATAAAAGCCTTTTCTGTTCCCCATATGTTTCAGCATACAAGTGAAATCATAGCAAGGACCTCACTCGCACAGATCTGTTCTGAGCACCGAGGCAAAACTGGATGGGAGTAAACAGAGCAGCTTGGAGTAAAAAAAACATATAAATACGTAAAAGGAGTTTGCAGGTTTAAAGGTAGGCATGACAAGACAGAAACAAGGCAGAGAAAAAGGCAGATGCAGGCAGACAGACAGACACAAATAATAGATTAGAGGGAAATGCACAGGGAGACAGACTGGCTGTCTTTCTGAGCGGATTGGAGAGTGACAGGCTGGTACACAGGAAGTCAGTGGGAGAGAGACACACGAGAGACAAAAAGACAGATTATCAAGTAAAAACTAAAATAGGGACAGACAGGATACTTTGAAGAACAGGCAGAGGGGCAGATAGGGACAAGTTGGAGAAGGGAGACGGACAGGTAATGACATAGATATGAGGACTAACAGAGAGACAAGCATAAAAACAGCCAAATGGACATAAAGATATAGGGTGAAAATGTTTGTTCAAAGTGTTTACTGGGCTGTCAGTATTGGTAAGCAGCTGGAGAGGTTAAAAAAGTAAAATGTGCGGTATACTATCAATAATCCGTGACCTTGGAGTTCTGACCACCTGCCAAAAACATCTGCCCATAAATCTGTGTGCAAGTGTGTGTAAATATGTGTGTGCACACGTGAGCGTATATGAGCATGATTCATGTCTTTACCTCAAGCTGGGTTGTAAAGTTACTGGCGGTGGAAGTAAAGGTAAAAGATAGCTACAGTGGAGCAACCTTGAGACTTAATATGTACTGCGCTCGAAAGGCGCATTCACAAATGTGAGTGCGTGCACACACACACACACACACACACACACACACACACACACACATCTATAGAAAATATCTGCTTTTCTCCATGGATTAATCATTTTTCTCAATACATGTCATTAAGGACGACTTCTAACACAGTCACGTCTAGAGATTTCTATTGCATTATCGATTTCTCCTCTCCTCTGTTCTCTTACTCAACTCATCTGTCTCTCTATCCCCTTTCTCCTTTGCCATCTCTGTCTCTCACACACGCGCGCGCACACGCACGCACACGCACACACACACACCCCCTCCCTCCCTTCATCTCTCTTCTGTCCTCTTTTCTTTGTCATTTCCACAACTCTAAGCGGTTTCTCTGACATTTCTCGCTACGCCTACGCCATCTTAGCTGATCATGCCCCATCATGCTGTTTCACATGTAAAGTATCGTGTAGGCTAGCTTCTTGTCTACACAAGGACAAGCTGTGTCGGATGCTTTTAAATAGACTTTTTAACGACATCCACTTGGCCAAAACAAAACCTAAAGCGAGTGCCTGTCAGTGAAGAAGCTCTCGCAGTGATGCCAAACTAATGAGCTCAGAGTTTTATACCGGAAACTGTTTAAAAAGTGCTTGTAAACACGCAGCATCTCATTGTCTCTGCCTTTCAGGTGTGGCCAGGAGAGACAGTGTTCCCAGACTACACCAGCCAAAACTGCATAGACTGGTGGGTTGATGAGTACGAGCGATTCTCCAGGGAGATCAAACACGATGCCCTCTGGATTGTAAGTCAATTTTCCACATGCTAACCATAAATTCAGAAACTGACGTTGTTCTGCAGCCAGCTGCATTCGCACAAGGGGTGGCAGACTTGAATTTTGTCCGTGGCAATTACGTCACTGTGGTTTGAACAGTGAGCTCATACACAAAAACAGGCTGGAATTTATTTTATACTGTTAATGATTTCTCAGCTGTAAGTATGGATTGGGCTCACTCATTACTCTGGCTGTTTACTGCAGTCAGCACAATTCCCCATCTCACTTCAAAAACCTCAGTCAGCCCAGGTCATTTTACCAACATGAGTCAAATCACCTGTATGAAATGTTTGATGTCAATATGTCTCCTTTTCAGGATTTTAGTGGAATAATTTTGACTTCACAACACAAGTGGCCTCTCATGAAAAATTGTAATTAGACATGAAACAGTGAGCATTTTGTATCATGACTATAATGAACAAAGTTATCACGTTTATCAGTATAATAATAACTGCGATTTTGTTAAATGTGCCAAAAATAGCTAAACTTAAAAAACATAATATTCCACCATATAACATCATATCAACTGTGCAACATTGACATTGAAAATGGAGGCCTTTAGATTGTAAACCAACTGACTTCAGGTTCAACAATTTACTGAACTTCACAAAAATAGAAATAATGATGTCATATAGTTACACTGGTATATCCACTGGTTACACCGGTAAATCTTTTCTACTCTGGCTCTGAATTTTACCAATGTATAAACCGGTAACCATTTTATACCTCATGGTGATTATTAGAAATTTCTAACTTGCAGGACATGAATGAGGTGGCCAATTTCAAGAAAGGATCGACCAAGGGCTGTGCCGATAACAAACTCAACTATCCTCCCTACACTCCAAGTAAGACACGTTATTTTCATGTTCTGAGTCGTAGTGATGCTCAATCTGTGCTGCTTGTAAACAGTTTAAGTTGCTGCAATAAGGCGTTTCTATTGTGAATGCTTTGTCTTTGCAGTATTTTCACTTTGACCTTACAACACAGTTATCAATCAACAGTTAGGCCATAGTGCTAAGGTTACTGAAATACAAGGAGATAGATATTGCCACGGTCCTGCTGCTCGTAGCCCAAATGCTGAGCACAAGTGGATGAATTAGCCACAACGGCTCATAAAGTAAGTTTAGGTCCAGAGGAAAACTCATCTATAGTAGTGGGTCCCTGGTGAAGAATTTCGAAAATGAAAATTCTGCCACGTCTTTTATTCGGACTGTGTCTCAGACAGGACGATCCTAACTGGAAAAGGCATGGTCCCCTGCCGCCATCATTTTACTGCATCATTTTACATCATTTTAGTCATCCTCTTCTCCCATTGCTCTCTCTCTGTCCCTCATTTCCTTATTGTCCCTACTTCCTATTGCAGTATATATATCAACTTCTCTCTCCTTCTCTCCGTCTCTCCCCTTGCTGTCCTTCCCTCAACTGCATCCTTTATTTTGCATTCACTCCATACCTCCCCTCACCTCACCCTGTTTCTTTGCCTCATTCATCTTTTCTCTCACCCCCCAGGGATTCTGGATGAGGTGATGTACAGTAAGACTCTCTGTATGGATGCCAAACAGGCCTGGGGGAACCACTATGATGTCCACAGTCTGTATGGCTACTCTATGGTGCTGGCGACCGAGAAGTGAGTGCATTCCCAATCGATGATAGAAGTAGTTTGGCCGGCTTGTGCAAGAGTATAGAGGCCAACTTGCTGCCACCGCTTCAGAGAAATGGGGCACTGGCAAAACCCAAATTGCAAAGTGTGATGTGAAAACACAAACGCTTTAGAATCAAGTGTTGTTAGAGTCAGAGGTCCTGGGAACAGAATTATGCAGCTGACATGCAGAAGATCTGTAGGTTCAGTGCAGCGTGATGAATTATACCAGCTGCTAAATCATAGCTTGTGACTCTTGCAGACCATTTGCAACTTGGATCCTGTGTGATAAGTGAGGAAATATGTGTTAATGAGCCTGACTCCCAGGGTGAGAGAATGGATTTCTCATTTGGGTCTGGCGTTGAAACAGTATAAAGGTCCCATTACTTACACAAACCTGCACAGGGGCATTAGTATAACTAGAGGATGTAATCATAAGAATATTGGCAATCATCACACACACACACACACACACACACACACACACACACACACACACACACACACACACACACACACACACACACACACACACACACACACACACACACACACACACACACCCTGTATCGTACTGGACTATCCTGACCTGATCCTCCCCACTCCCCCACTGGCTTGAGTTCACATTGCACTTACAGAATAAACCCCAGCACTAATCACAAGTCATCATGGTTTTTCTACCACTGTAAGGTGCAACACAAACCAGCCTCAACTGAATATAATACCGTGTGCATTGTGCATGCAGGTGACACACCAGTTTTTGTCCAATATATTCAAGTTATGTTAATGGTTGTAAACACCATTAAATAGATACATGCTCCATAAAGTTTCCCTTGCCTCTGGAACTGTGTTTACGTACCATGATGGTGAAGAGGGAGGAGGAATTTGATCTTTGGTTGAAATTCAGATGAGTAACTAGGTGGAAACCCATACACCCCACTTAAATGATACAGAGCTATAAACTGCAGTCTTATGGAGGATTTATATAGTTTCCAAACTATCAGCCATATATATTCCACACAACTCTAAAGTTGGCAATAGTTGCAAATGTAATTCGCACTAATGCTGATGGTATGGGAAAGTGCATCCATTTGGAAGCAGCACACACCTTCACTAATGGGTGGTGCCAGGGGTAAGACTAATGAATGGTCAAAGTATTGATAACATTCAACTTTCCCAATAGGTTACACATCTCATGTCAGGAGGGGCTGCTTTGCTTCCCCTGCACCCGCTTACTGGGTTATCCTGCATATATTTTGTGCTGATTCATTGCTGCCGTGAGCTTATAAATGTACCTCTGATGTAAAAAAGTAAATAAATAAATCATTGAATTTGAATAAAATGCAAGTGTAACTCTTCAGATGGTAACCTTTACCTGTTTGTACTCTCGGCATAGCATAGTACCTAGTAAAGAAAAGTTTCTTTCACAGTGATATTATGACAGTGCTTTCAGTATTTCGAAATGAGTGACATCTCCAAAAGGTTGTCATGACAATGGGCTCCAACGCATCCCAACGATATCCTTGGATGTGTATAAGCAGAAACGTCAACATTCATATTTGGCTTTTATGATGTGACAAAAAAATGTGTGTGCTTTCTGCTGGTACCACTTCGGCAATAAAGTTATTGTTTGATCCTTCCCAAAGTCTAATGAATATGTGTTACTGGATCCCGACTCTTAGTTGTAAAAAAAAAAAAAAAAAAAACATACACTGACTACAAAATAAAAGCAGCTTGTATTATTTATTGGATGTACAGAGGGACAATATTACCTGTGACAGACACATCTAAATGTATGCACAAAGGAAAACATAACACTTGCATAAATGGTTTCACGCACACAGGCAGAGGCATATACTTGCATTGGTGACAATATCAGCCGTGTGAAGTGGACTTGCTGACTCATTCCTTTGCCATTAAACCAAGCCCTTTCGTCTCCTTTCTCTCTGTCCACTAATTGAAATGTATTATTGGCAGGAGACACATTTTGTAAACATCATCAGGGTTTTGTATTGTCATGGAAATCAATGCTGCATCAATTTCCCTCATCAAACACAATACTGTACAATGGGGGAAGGAAAAGCACTACCAGCTCTGGCTGTGTCCCCATCTCATCTCATATCTCTTCATCTGGCTCCACTCTGTGAGCATGTTTGTGCTTGTGTGTTTGATATACGTCTCTCCCTTGTGCCATTTAAATATCTCGCCTTCGCTCCCGAGGTCCTTTTTTATCTTAATGACCTCTTTCTCTCTCCATCGCTCCTCGCCGCTCCCCTCTCCCTCCCACAGAGCTCTGCAGAGAGTGTTCGGGGGAAACCGTACCCTGATGTTGACCCGCTCCTCCTTCCCAGGTGTGGGAAAATATTCGGGTCACTGGCTGGGGGACAATGCCGCCAACTGGAACGACATAAAATGGGCCATCCCCGGCATGCTCGAGTTCGGGCTCTTTGGTGTTCCCTATGTGAGTAGCAAGCCATCACAGAAGGGGGCGGATACTGTTCATGTTCAGCTTAAATACAGAGAAAAGAAGTAAAGATACTTTATTTTACATGGTTGCCATGGCAGGGCTTATTATTGGGACAGTTTTTCACATGAGCCACAGATTCAAACATCACATCATAACATTCAGTGTTAACATTTCCCTTTAGAACTATTTTGGAGCCTGTGTATTTGTAGAGTAAAGTTCTGTTTGTTGGTTTTTGGTGTAACCTTCTTAAATTGACACTGTAACAGCACATATGCAGTTATGTCTTCTTTTTTTTTTTTTTTTCTGTTTTAATTTGGTTTTTTTTTTAAACTGACACGTGAAAGCTTCATAAATTTTGGTTAATTTTTAGCAAATACCCATTGGCGTTGGTACTTTATACTTTCATACAGTATGAAGAGAGAAATTTAAGACCTCATCATTCAAAGAGATCTTAACATGCACTTCTGGCATTCACAAGTTTCTCCCTTTTGCCTCTTTAAATAGGATTCAGCCACTAATTGAGATCCATGTTCAGGCGCAAGCATAAAGACTGAGGGGCAGGCAAGAGAACGACATCCATTAATACATCTGGAAGAACAAGACCATGTTAAAACACACACACACACACACACACACTAGAAAATGCACTGCAAATTGTACATGTATATGAGTAGAGCACAGAGCGCAAACAGTGCACAGGAAACAACAGGGAGGGGGTCAAACAGATGCAATCCTCCGGCTGTGCACGTCAGATGGTCTCATAGATGTCAAACTGATTTTAGGCACAGACACACACACCCACACACAAAGAAAGGGAGAAAGCAGGAGAAATGGGATTTGGATCGATCCCCTCCCATTGAGTGTGTTGTAGAATGTGGCCGGTCGTAAACAATAGAAAGCAAGCAGTCTCCAAGGAGCGGCCTTTGACTGGAATCTCTTTCTTGGACTCTGCTGTGCAATTAATGTAAATAAAGATCACTGCCCACATCTACTGGCTGCCTTGAACAAATTGATAAGACATCAAAAAAAAGACATTTTGAAAGTAAAATATGCAAGATCATGTCAGTGGCACTATTTTTTACTGCTGGATAGGCTATTTATTGACCCAACACAATCAGTTGTTTGTTCTCTTTCTGACATTTGGAATATAGAGCTACCGTGGTCTATATTCATAACACAATCTCAGACTAGAACCCAACAACATCCCCTTTTCTCTATCTGAAACGGAATGCCAAGCATATGATTCCAACACATTTGAAACAACATTTCAGACCCAGGCAGAAATGTACTGTTGTGGCTGAATGTCAAGCTGTCGTCCCTGAACGTGTTTCAGATTGGAGCCGACATCTGCGGATTCTTTGACAACTCCAGTGAAGAGTTGTGCCGTCGCTGGATGCAGGTGGGAGCCTTCTATCCCTTCAGTCGGAACCACAACGCTCAGGGCTATAAGGTACCGTGGAGGCATTTTCTTTTGTCATTTTCATATTACACTGTCAGTTTTAGATTTATGTATCAAATGGCCATTGTTTGGTCTAAAGTGCTGCAGGGTGTACCCTTTATTTCATAACACTGTATAGGTGTTATGACTCCCAGTGTTTAAAAATAGAAACTTCTTTCAGTATCCATGGAGATTGTCATCACACCAGCACTGGCAGAGTTGTATTATAAAATAGGAGCAGCAGGACATCTGATTCGGGGTTTAACACTGGGGATGTTCACTGCGGAAAATCATTATAGGAGTAGCTGCTGTGGGTATTGGAACATTTGAGCCTGGAGTAAAACGCAGCTAAGAAGCTCAGTGCCAGACTGATACTCATCGAAGAGGGTGAAATTTTACACTTTAGTAAAACGATAATGTCAATGTTAAATTATGTCGAATTACCACAGTATGATGTGCCATATGGCTTCAGACCCTTAACAAACCTTTGAATTGGCACTGTTATCTCTTCTGCACTCGCCACCTCTTCAACTCCAACTGTGGCTCTGGTTGCATGTGTAGCATCAGACTATTTGACTGTGGAGCTGCTCATCTTACATACGTGATACCAAGTGATATTTATGCTGAACTGTTTAGTTTTTGTTTATTTAAATGTATGTTTTACTTCTAATGCTAAAAGAGAAAAAGGCTTCAAAGTAGGACCAACCGATGAATCTAACGCTTTCCCTAATAACTACTGGAACAAACAGGAGGTGCTGGAATGTAGAAATCATTTCAAATCCAACAGAGTCAATCTTTGTCATCATCTCATTAAAAATTTGCATCTGGGGCAACATCCAATATTTTGGGGCTTCCGGAGTAGACTGCGTATATCCAGGCCAAAACTCTCGTCTCCCATTAGCCGTTCACTGTTTAAAGTCGGGCCACTTGAAAGTTTCTCCACACAAAACACAAACACTAGGTCCAGACGACATTTTTGCTAATCTCTATTAAACAGCCAACTGCTAATGAATGCAGATACATTTTTAAAAAACGATAGCCGATGGATTTCATTCAATTTGTTCCAGCTTTTTTCTCTCCACATGGACCAACCAAAGCCCGCTCAAATGTGATTGGTCACAAACATGTAGAATATGTTTATGACCAATCACATTTGAGCGGCACAGTAGTTTACAGAACCAGAGTAAGAAAATACTACACAGTTTATGAATGTAATGTCACCTAAAACCCCACAAACGTATGTACTTTGAAATGTCCTCAAGGAGGGTGACTTCCCTAGCTTTGGTCAGGCATGCAAAGGTTTTCAGCTCAAATCCATTCCTTGCACTTTTATTTTATATTTAACCACAACAAAAAAGTGTCATCCAACCCAATACAATCCAACATACAGTATAATCACTTTTACCACAGCCACATGCACATTTCTCAGGCAACGTTCTTCATGTGACATTTCTATGCGCATTACTGATGAAAAATAGCACAGCATTGAGGTTGTGGGGGGGATTAGAATGAAATGGTGGTGGGGTGGGGGCTTTAGTTGCTGGAGAACAGGGACATGATGATGATGATGATGAATTTGAAGTATGATTTCCACTAAACGAGACAGCTAATGTGTGACCTTTGCTTTGCCCTAATCACGGCTCTCGTCACACAGCCATACAGGCCAGTCCAAACACACACCCACACACACACACACACGAAATCACACAGAGTTCTCATCACACTCCCAGAGGGGCCGAGGGCATAAATGATTAGCCAGATGAGAGGAACACGGCCTGTTAGCAGCTAATCACCCTTTCACTCTGCACTATCCACTGTCTGTCCCTTTCTCACACATTTTTCCTCCTTCATTTCTTTTTCTCAACTTTTCCTTTGCACGTTTTCTTTACAAAATCTGCCAAATTAGTTCTGTGTTAAAGTTTATTTGGATTGCAATCATTATAAATAAAAGGTCAATATCCACTTATTCAGTATGAATACATTTACAATGTTTTAAAAATAAAATTCCTCCAGCTTCCCATCCTCTCGTTTCAAGTCCATCTTTCCATTTACCACAATATCTCTTCCTTCCCACTCACTCTCTCCTTCACCCTCCAATCTGCCTCTTTTTCTTTCCCCCTGTGAATGAAAGACAAATCTTTATTTTTTTCTCCCCCTCCTTCCCTCTCATTTATCAATGCCATCTCTTTAATCCATCTTTCTGTCTCCAGCCCCAGGATCCAGCTGTGTTTGGCAATGGTTCAGTGCTGGTGGAGAGCTCCAAACATTACCTGAGGATACGTTACACACTCCTGCCTTACCTCTACACGCTCTTCTACAAAGCCCACACCACAGGAGAGACTGTTGTACGTCCTGTCATGCACGAGTAAGTCACTCAAAAATATAACAAGTACACTGTCAGACCCAAAATGAGGTTGTACAGCCTGATTTAGCAGAAATACTAGAGAGGAGGATTCTGCTGAGAGATCTGATCTCTCTTTAGCAAAGCACATGTATGAGCATCAACCTTAGTGAAATCAACAATGTTAAGTATCACCTAGGAGGAGGGTGAGGTGGTGCAGCACACAGTATTGGTATGAGCGTAATGTGCAGTGTAGCAGTGAAAAGTGTGAGGTCATAACATCCACTTGCATTAATATGACTGGACATTAGTCGCTGCCCAGCTGTGAATTAGCCAATCGCGATAAAACATATTGTAAACAGGTGTTGCTAACGTCAGTGCTCTGCTCGAACATTCAGGGCGCTAACACACTTACCTTGTTGGGTCCGGACCTTTGGACTTTTCAGTTTAGTCCAAACCAAAAGTGAAAGGTGCCTTGGACTGCGGTCAGGACCGATGGACCAAAATTCAATCCGACCAAAAGAGGCGGTCTCAGTACAGATCAAACTGAACCATGGTTCAGACCATTTGCAGTATGAACATTTTTGGATAGTTCCGATTTTCAGACTAATTGCAGGAAGTTGAGAGAGCATCAAGCAACAGAAGAAGAAAAAGAAATGAAGCAGCTTAGAAACTGTTTGTAGTCATTGCCTCTGCTGATGTAGTTTGTTCTATGAGGACGTTCATTTTGCTGGTAGTTAAACCATTAATTACAATGGCAACAAATTAACTAAGTGAACTGGCTTGAAGATTTTCTTCATTGAAACTGAAATAATACTTTTTTCTTTATTCCATTTATTCAAAATGGTTTGCAAACACAAGAGCCTAGACAAACGCCCATCTACGTACCTGTCAGATGTAGCCAATGTCGGTGATGATGACAGGACGTATGCATTTCATACAAAAGTCTTTATTGCGCTCCCTAAATTTTTATATGAAATCAAAACAAATATAATATAATATACTGTATAAAAGACATGAACCTTGGTTCGGACCATGGTCTGGACTTTCAGGTGTGAATCGGCCTCAGTCACACAAACTCACTTCACCCTTCACAGTAATACAGAGTTGGTGGAAAAGACTCAAAGTCTCTCAAAGAATCCGAGCGGTGGCGAGGATCCTGCTGGGAGAGAGAGAGCTAATCCTCCAAAACAAAAACATATTGCTCGCTGCTCAATAAGATTTAGCAGGGAGTGCTTTAGACAACAAGCATGTTGCAATTTCCCCTGAATAATAGCGAAACCCTTTTCATCTGAGAGGAGCTCATCCCTCACACGAACATGCTGCAGCATACTAACAGCAGCTTGAAACAAGGGGAATGTTCTGTGAAGCGTATTACGTGTTGCATTTCTCTTTTAAACGCTTTGCAAAACCCTTCTTATTTGTGAAGTAGCGAAGACAGTGCACATCACATGCACATTTGCGTCACTCACTGCTCATTATATAGTCTTCTGTAGTGCTATCTGAATAATTAGTTAGGACGACAGACCCACTGGAACCCACAATACACCGCGAAAAGAAGTTTACATCCAATAGTCACTAGCAGCGCAAAACATACCGTCATGCTTTGAATAAATTCAAGAAAAATGGAATGAGGAGCGAGTACTGTATGATGATAAAATAAAATTGCGCCATGTCTGAATAAAAAGAAATGAATTGAAAGCTTCAGATGTGACTAAACAGAAGGCAGCGGCAAATAGAAAAGTCTTGATTAAAAGGAACTGAAAGTTGTAGCAGACACTAAATATATTCTATTTATTCATGTGGGAAAACTCACTCAGTGGAATATGTACTGACCGATGTTGATATGGCAAATCTTGAATGTGCGGCGACAACGCAGTACTTACTGGCGTGGTGTTTTTCACTTTGCCTATGAGGTCACTATATTGTCCTCTACATAGAAGTCCCTTTCCGGGAGTGAATGAATAAGTGATTTCAGACCCAACCCACTGGGGAAATAGTCTACAACAGAGGGCACTTTAAGACAGACCACGGTCCAGATCAGGAGGTCAGATATAAGACAAAGAGAAAGGTAGAGAAAGAAGCTGTTCAGTTCTCAAGATGTGTACAAACTGTTTGAGACTGCTATGGGAAAATGAAGTTTACCCTTTTACTTACTTACTTATTATTTATAATAGCGGTGTCATACATATTTAATATTATATTATTATTTAATACAATTTTAATAGGTGTTCTCTTAAATGGATTTATGTTTGTTTTTGAATGCACCAAAGAGGAGCAGCGCTTGCGAAGGCGTTCTGATTATGATTCCATTCATATTCCCTCCAGTTCAATGTGAACACTGACAATCAATATAGTTACATTTTACCGCATTATACTTTGATTTTGTCAGTTGTTGACTGACGCAAACATTGAACATCTAATATTTCAACAAACATATTGCACTGAATCAAACAATAGTTACACAGTATGATATTCTGGAGAAATTCTCTCTTATCTGGACTACGTGGAGAAACGCATGTAGGTTCCATGCAAGCCAGGCCTCCTCCACTCTCTTCTTACCACTTTGGCAATGAGCAGGAGTTAGAGTGGTATATATATATATCACATTACAGCAACAAATATGAAACAAAGTTTGAGGTAAGTTTTTTAAAGTAAGGCATGCACATGAGGTATTTACAGCATGCAACGAAAACAACAAATAACCAACAGGGTAAAATATGCCCAAAACCAATCCAGCACATACTGGACTTAGCAGCAGCAACAAGGCAGCAGGCAGATCAGTGCACACACACACACACACACACACACACACACACACACACACACACACACACACACACACACACACACACACACACACACACACACACACACACACACACACACACACACACAAAGATAGAAAACACACATCTCCATTGAATGCACACAGATTCAAGAGCAAAGCAAAGAGAGCACCCAGCAGTTCAGCATCACATGCAGGCAGCAGCCATGAGCATCCATCGCATGTTAAACCAGAGACAACACAGCAGCCAAGTTCAACCAGAGAAACCACCACGCAGCGCTGAGCCAAAGCAAACACACGTGTTGTCAGCAGCCATGAAAGTCAACACAAGCAGCAGGGACCCACCTTAGACCCGGGGATCATGGCGAGTGGGACCCGGTGAGCGAGGCCCCCCTGACAGGTCGGTCCCGTCGGCAAACACCGCAGAGCTCCGGGGTTGTGTCCTGACATGTGAGGAGGAGAACCCCCCCATCATTCACTCCGTCATCCGGAGGGTCCACGACGAGACGCGCACGTGTCAATTCTCACATGTCGCGTTTGTTGACAGCGCCGGCAGCTGTCAAAGTTGTAATGTCCGCGTTTTACACCTGCGTTGATATGATTGGTTCTTACTAGCCACAGGGACGCGCAATCACCGTGAAGCATGTTGAACGCGTGGGATGCCGAACAGCCAATGAGAGCGCGACTTCAGGGCACCTGTCTGAGTTGAGACTGCATTTAATTTTGTATTCCATGTATTCATGGAATTTCTTTAAGATGTTGCCAAATGATAAGTTTTAGAGAATTATGTTGCAATTTAACAAGAAAAAAGTCTCAAGAATAAAGTTGCAATTTAACATAAAAAATGTCTGAATATTATGCAAATAAAGTTTTTTAGAAAAGTATTTTAGAAACCTATACTAAAGTATGATTTAACAAGACACTGCATGATACTTAATTTTAATGTAGGGAACAGGCTGATCTGATCCCCCCCCTCTAACAGCCCATAATTATGACTTTATTCTCGTAAACTTAAAATTATTTTCTCTTAATATTTCAACTTTATTCTCGTTAATTCTCAAATTTAACTTGTAACATTGACTTAAATGTCGTAATTTTAAGACTTTATTCTCTCGAAGTCACAACTTTTACTCGTACTTTTATTACTTTGAATTTGTAATATCACAGCTTTAGTTCTGGCCCTAAAACTAAAGGGAAAAAAGGCTTTTGTAAATGTCTGAATTGACTGTGCTGACTTTAAGAGCATCCTGTCATCCAAATTATAGGCTATGAGCTTTATTGAACACTTAAGAGAGACACATTTTATTAATCAAATGAATTTATCCAAAGAATATATATGTTATGACTAAATGAGCGATGATGAAGGGTGTAATTGCCCCAAAGGCTGTCAGAGAACAGTTGTAAAGTGTACTGACATGGATTTACTGACTGAGCGAAGCAGGACACGATGGCTTCACACAATAATTCTAAATCATGATTATTGTCATTCCCAAGGTTCTACTCTGACAGCGCCACCTGGACCGTGGACCGGCAGTTCCTCTGGGGAAAACACCTGCTCATCACACCTGTACTGGACCCGGTCAGTCACAACACAAACCAAGAAAACTGTGCACACACACTTACACTAGTACAGGCTGTGGTTGTATAATGACATGCTTGGAACGTAGCCAAACACATTGAATCATGTATTATATAAAGTCCATATAGAAACTTATATGTAGAACATACAGTCATGTGTTTTGCAGATGATGCAGAAGAGATACGCACACACTCAGTCACACACACACATACACACACACCCTGACCTCCACTGGGAAAACATGACATGAGATATTCTTTGTTGCCCTCCCCTCCTCTCGTCCCTCTTTCTTCTCTCTTTCATATCCTCCCTCTTTTCTCTCAGCTCTAATGAGAGCACTGACCTCATTACTTGCAGATTAGAAGTGTAGATAGAAGTGTGTATGTGTGTGTGTGTGTGTTTGAGAATGTTTGTCTGAGTATGTGCGTCTATGCATGCTCCTGCGTGAATGTGTTAAAAACGTGCGTGCCTGTAACGTGCATGTGCAGCGATCGCGGTCATGTCAAAGTGGCCTGATTAATAAGCAATTTAGCACGGCCTCTCGTGAATTACAGAATAGTGGAATGCGAGTTGGATTGATAGCGGGGCTGGGGATTAAGTAACTTCAGTAAGTGTGCTGGTGGAAAAGTTTCTAATTGAAGAAGAGTGGGGACTGTGCCTGTAGCACATGAGGGTTTGAGACGTCCAGAGGGTCGGCGAGAGGATGGGGCCATAAGGTGATTTTGCAGGGTGTTATATTTTTCTGAATTAAAAAAGACAAACAGGACAAATGCAAAGGGCAGTAAAGATTGCACCTAATATGGGTCCTGTCCAGGCTGGAGCACAGTGGGTGTGTTAAAGGCTGGTATCAGTTATGACCAATTGCTTATTTTCTTTCTCTGTAAAAAAGCAATGTCCCCTGTATCAAAGTGTCCTGACAATTGAATACAGTGAAATGTCTGCAAAGGAATTGCATCTCAGAGGAGGAAAGCTATGACCTTGCTTGTGATGGTGCAGAAATGCCATGAATGAATTGAGAGTTGGTTTAATTTGCTTAGGAATTAGATCGAACATACTATGTTGCACCGCTGCTCTCTAAGCTCCTTGGCTGATGCCCTCAGTCCTACAGTTCTTAAATAATCAATCATGGCACACTGTGACAGCTCTATGTTTCATTCAGGCCACGATCACATGTAGAAATAAGAAACGCAAGCTATTTTCCCCTTTATGCTTGAAGGAGTTGAGATTTAAAATCAGCCAACGCATCATCCACGGAGAGCCTTGTCGGCTTTCATGTTACATTCGCCTGCGTGTCCAGATTTTCAGGTCAAACCAAATCTAAGCAGAACACCAAAGATGCACCATGCTGCTTGATCAGTATTGACAAAACCCCATACTGATCTTCCACTCCTATTTCTGAACATACTAATGTTTGTGGCAGGCAGAAAATAGCAAAAAGGTAAGAGTTAGCAAGCAAATAAAACTCTAACTGACAAAAATACCACTTTAATAGTGTAGTATAACCAATACAGTCACAGCTGGGGCATGGTTACCCATTGATACTAATGATGTTACACTTAAAGGCTCATTTATGTGTCCTTTACGTACAAAAAGTGTAACATCTGTTTTAAACCATGGAGCCGTCAATGCCCACATACTTCCTTTACGTTATGCAATACAACCAATAGAGGGCAGTGAAGAGTTGAACGTTTCTGACAACCGGAATCATATAGTTTCTTCCCATCTCAAGTCTCTGCTCAAAAGTTCTCGAGTCTCCTCCCTTGTGGCCGTTGTCAGTATCCTTAAGCTCTCAGAAGACGTGCACGAATACAGATGAATTGAACACAGAGTACGTGTGGAAGGCTCCGACCTTTTCCGTATCTGACGTTGAGCAAAAATGGGCATTTAGGTTCACACTTTAACCTGCCTAAAAAGACATTATAAATTGTATTCATGTCCAACGAAGATAACTGTCAATTCTAGTATTACCTTCTCTTACTGTTTATGTTAGAGCTTTTTTCCCAGGTTGTATAAAAATAACTCAACTCAAATTATTAAACATGGTATTTTTTTGATATAGTAAACTTTCATCTGCTATACGATTGTAAATAACAGTCCAGGGAGGCCCAATGAGTTTAGCTAAGAGGCCTTTTGAACCTGAACTACCACAACTGATCTGATGCGGCTGAATATTCATCTTTTTGCGGTGACAGGCTGCTGCTGAGCTGCGGTGATGGGTATTTGCACCAGGGTAGAGGGCAGGCGCTGAGAACAGAGTGCCTACTGTCTGTTCCAGATGCAACAGGCCACAAGAAGAGATAGTGTCACTAACTGGAGAAGGGTCACAGGCTGATCTTAAACATCGTGTCACATCCTACCATCTCTTTCCTTTTTCATCATCCTCATCTCTCTGTGTCTCTGTTCATTTATCGCTCTGTCCGTCTTGCCTCTGCCTTTCTCTAATGATGCTCTCTCTCTCTCTCTCTCCATCTCTCCATCAGTCGATTCCTTCACCTTGATCTCCGTGATGAACCGGGGAGATCTCCTGCTCTCTCTCTGTTTCTCTCTCTCTCTCGCTCCCTGTCATCCCCTCTGGTCTTCATCCCTGCTTCCACTCTTCCTCCTCTTGCCCATTACTCCCCTTTCTTTTTCAGCTTTCATCAGATGTTGGCTCCCTTATCTCATCTGCATTCTCTTAATCAGCCGCTGTCAAATCACCCTTGTGATCCCATTTCATTTCATCCCGTCTCTCTCCCTTTCGCCCTCTCCCCGTCTCCGCGCCTGTCTCGGCCTCTCTCATCTGTCTCAGCAACCATCTGATCATTCTGCCAGTGTGGATCTTTGGCCCACCTGATCAAACCTTACCTCGTGGCTAGCTGGGCTTCTGCGCTCTCAATGAGGATACGGGCCTCACGCCTTGTCCCTCTCAATCACAGTTAGCAGCCATGCTAAAGTCCCCAGTCCCTCCCCATTAGTCAGCGGGGTGAGTGATAGGCGCCACGAGCAAATCAGACACCAGAAAACGAGGTATCGGGGAGCATCCATTTCCCCAGGCTGTCATCCCACAGGCTGTGCAGCGGTTGTGACAGGTGATCTGCCTAAAAACTGTAAATGTGCGTCCTAAAGACAAAGTTAGGTCATTTAATTTAGTCATTTATCATAGCAGTGCGTCTTGATCATATTTTTTATTGTTTGACATATACTTAGCTCATATTTGCCTCTGTTTAATTATCTTTTCATCCCTATTCTCTTTCCCTGCTTGTTTTGCCTTGTCTTCCTGTCACCTCTCCGTCTTCCTCCTTGAGGCCTCAGAAGGCCACAGAATAGGACGTGCGGCTGAGGAGAGACAGATAGGAAGGCAGATGTTGGTGTCATAGGTGCTTTTGACGGACAGCCTCGGCCTACACAGCTGACATAGTGTGTTTTACTCTTTTGCTTTCTATTATTTTTAGGAGGACCCGTAGCTGGTTCTCTCCTTAACTGGGTTCCCTGTGTTTATCTCCATCTCTCCCGCTGTTCTGCCCTGTCAGAGAGAGCAGGGAAGTGACAACGCTATCAAAGGCTCGCCGCTCATCTATTGATTGCGCCTGTCTGTCCTCCACCTTAAGCCATCAAAGCCCGTCACCTATCAGTCGTCGCTCCATGCTGTCTCTTCCATCATCTGTTGCATCACAGCACTGTCGACCGAAATGTCACAAGGGCATTGAGGAAACTTTATATCAGATGATAGGCAGTTTTAAAATAACTTTTCTTGATATGAACGTCTTATCTTCCACCTATTTCTTATTAAGCTGCAGTGACTTATAGCTGCCAGACATATCTGTGTTTCCTCTGTGGTGTATTGTGGCTTCTCTCCTCATGTTCAGACTCATAAGATTAAAGTGTCTGCGTCGGTACAGTGAGCTAAAGCAGGTGCTGCCGAGTGCAAGCACAAATCAAACACAGGCTCGCTCCTGCACAAATCACAAAGCTGACACCTTTTGATGTTTGCTCCACAAATCAGAGGAATACAGTATGTGGCTGTGTCTAATGTCAAAAACAAATGTTTACAACGTTGTTCTTGTTTTCTGCAGGGCGTGGACAAGGTGCGGGCTTATGTACCAGATGCTGTGTGGTACGACTATGAGACGGTAAGAATATTTTAAACATAAATTAATTGATAACATCAATGTACAGTGATAAACAAAAATGGTTGCACCGGGACTTATCAGCATTGTGTTCCATTAACACACACACAAAGAGCATGTATCACATGAAAGTCTTTGCCTGGAGTTCTTTGAGACTGAGAGACAAGAGCGATAAGGCAGAGCGAGAGAGAGGACAGATATAGAGTAAAAGAGGGGACAGGGAAGAGAGGGGAGAGACAATCTCCCTGACACAGAGATAAAAGAGGTGTTGAGTTCCTTTGGGACCTTATTTGGGCGTCACAGTGGTGATGTAAAGCACCCAGTGATCAGATGAGCGATTAGATTGGTTGTCTCGCCACCGGCCCCTTGTCCCGCATGGTCCCCTGTGATTATCTGGGTAGGAGGATGGAAGGGTTGGAGGGAGTATTGATGCAGTGAAAATGACCATGAAAAACAAGTTACTGAGCAGGAAAAAAATAATGGAAAAACAAAGGCATGAAGGAATGAAAACAGATGCGATAGAGGTTGAGGCAAGAGAAAGTAGGGAAAAGACGGACAGTACCCAAGATGGAGGAGAGAGGAAAAGCGGAGAGGAGATGAAATGATGGGGGTGAAAGTTACTGTACATAGACGAGTGGGAAGATGGGAAGTTTGGCCAGAAGGAAAAAGGAGAAGAACAGAAGACCTCCTTAGGGCAGACAATGAGGGGGTGATAAGATCTGAAATTGCTTATAGACGCTTCGCTAACTCCAGCCCACACAGACGCCCATACTCCACTGTAGTGCAGGAAACAGTGCACGCACACACACACACGAAAGGAAAATGGGCAAAAAAAAGAATTAGAACACCACACCGAGGATAACAGGAGGTAGAGAGGGAAGTAGGTAGAAGGAGAATGAGAGGAGATAGAGAGGAGTGAGTTTTAAATTATTTTAGGCCAGTCGGAGGATTCAGTCCTCACGGGATCGGAAATTAACTGTGCTCTGTGGGGGCCTTCAGAGAACCGAGTGGAAGGGACACAGAGAAAAAGAGGCAGAGCAAGAAAGAAAGGAGGGGAGACATTTGTCTGCTCCTCTTGAATAAATAGTTCAAACTGCATATTATATTGCATATAATGTATATATAATATCATAAAGCAAAATTCCTCAAGTGACAGTCATTGATGTTGTGTCCTGTGGTACAATGTTCATGCACAGACCTAAAATAATGTACCCAAAATGTAAAGGTCACAGTTCTTAAAGACTTTTTATTTTTTATTTTATGAATTTTTTCCAATTTGATAAGTAGCTGAGAAAGATACTAACAAGTTAAGTCTGGTACAGACAAAAATAAAGTTCAAATTCTTATCCTCGTGCTTTATTTATTCAGGGACTGTCATAAAGCAAAGCTCACACTCACATGGCTGCCCTTTCAAATAAACCAAATCAAGCCATACTTCAAAAAGTGTTGAATGTAAAGTGTAAAGATCAGAATTGTTACATTTAAATATAGCTCAAACACAAGAGATATGACTTACAAAATATATAAGAAGACACAATGTCAGTACATGTTGGTATAAAAGTAGCATTTATTATGTAAACCACTGCTTCAACTATTCTAGGGTAAATAAAATGTATAATTTAAGGGATGCCTGAGGATTTTTTGCACATACGAAGAGCATCATATGCACCTTTTCCCCAATTTAATATTCATATATTTGAATGTAGTAATACATATTTGTGAGGTAGTAGAGTTCCCCATATCCCTGCGTCTTAAAAGTGAAGATAAATGGAACAGTAGCTCAGCGTTATGAATTAAAAGACGACAGTGTTGTTCCCTTCACATGGTGAGTGATGTCCAGCCTACCCTCCCACACAGGATGCGATGATGGGTTCTAAAACTGTCACCCGTCATAAATCTTACAGCTGTGAGAGACGGCACCGAGTGACATGAGGGTGTGGGCAGCCGCGTAAATTTCATCTGCATAGTCGAGCGCTGATAAAAACGTTGCCCGTACCATCTGCATTCGACCAATAAAAGAGATGAACTGCTTCTTTCTCTAAATAGAAACTTTCAAATTTCATTTTAAGCTTCTCAGTTCCATCTAACCATGGACCCATTTTTTACTTTGAGCGTCTGATATTGTACTAATTAGTTGATAAGCTAAAACAATGAAACCTAATTTAACAACTTAGGCAATCAGATTCAAATATTTGCTAATCAGGGGGGAAACGAAAGCCATCATTAACATCTAGGTTTACCATCCATAGGCTGGAACTCTCGCATTAGCATAGTATCCTATGTCCAGTGTGTTTGATTAGCAGGTTTGCAGACTTAGACTTATAACATATTCATAATCGCAGTCACTGTTCAGACCCATAGCTAATAATTTTCAAAGTCAGGCTTGTGCAACTTTATGACCACTGCCCTTTTTCTTAAGGGGGTGTGTTACAGATTGTTTTTGCCCACAGAGATTCATACAGAGAATTTTTGGTGTGTGTAGATGAATTAATATGCGTATATATCCTACCCATCAGATGGAACGATTGGCAGACCGTAAAATGCAAGTCGATATGTATCTGCCAGGTGACAAGCTTGGTTTACACATCAGAGGTGGTGCGGTCCTCCCCACACAGGAACCTGCTGTCACCACCACAGACAGGTATATATACACACACACACACACACACACACACACACACACACACACACACACACAGACACTCAGACATAATGCATTCCCTAGCCCCTTAACCTAACTTAAACCATCACAACTCAATCCCCGATGCTGCCTTCACACCAAACACTAAGCAAATGTTTGGCTGCAGGATCATTTGTATTTACTTGTGGTGCTTGCGCAAAGAAAGCAAGTAAGCATTTTTTTCGAGTTCAAATATTTCAACTTCAGCAAAGTTTGCATCTATTTGCGTCTTTACACTGATATTGTATGTAATCTCATTGCACGAAAATTGTGTTTCCCATTTGGTGCGAACATCCCATAACCATAATCTTTACCCGAACCTAAACCTTGCTCTAAACCAAACCCTTAAAGCAAGTCTTTACCCTCAAACAGCTCTTGGTCTAGGCCCAAAATGGTCCCCACAAAGAATCCATACAAGTACACACACAGTTATCCATACGATATGTTCAAAAGATTTCAATGAGCTTTACCAAACAGTAATAACGGGAAAAAAGTGTCTTCTTTGATATTGTGTCATTCACATGCACCTGTTTGCACAGATTAGTAGCCATTTGATTCATATAATTGTAGTCGGCGAAACCCCATGGGCTTGATCGTTGCTCTTGATGACAACAACAAGGCAGCTGGGGAGCTATTCTGGGATGATGGAGATTCCCGAGGTATTGTTGCCTTTTCTCATTTCAGCCGGTTTGTGTGTGTGTGTGTGTGTGTGTGTGTGTGTGTGTGTGTGTGTGTGTGTGTGTGTGTGTGTGTGTGTGTGTGTGTGTGTGCGTGTGTGTGTGTGTGTGAGACAGGATCATCTGCATCTTGTTATTACCGCTCATTGCAGGTGTTCTTTTATGAGCATCAAATGGAAGCACTTACCTCGTCAAACGCGAAGAATCAAATGAGTCATTGTGGCTGTTAAAACATCATCAGTCAGCTCACGCACTTCAATAAACGAAGGGCAGACACTCTGCTTCTGTGTGACTGTATTTCGGGAGTCAAACCAAACATTTACATCTGCTCTTCTTCTTTTTATTTACAGAAACAGTCAAAACAGGAAACCACATCCACTACACGTTCTCCGTTGACTACGTAAGTTTCCCCCTCACATGCCTGCACACCATCATTCAAATCCAGCCCACATATTCCTTCTGATCTGAACTTGAGTTCAAAGTTCAAAGCCACCAGAGACTTTCGACTTTCCCACTCCGGAACACCAAGCATTATTGATCCATGTTATACTGGTGTAGCTTTGTTGGATCAGGAACCCTATGTTCCCACATCACACAGCACTGAGGATTCCCTTGCATGTTTAATGTATGCCGGTGATGTTCTTCCTGTACGTTAGCATTACACTGGGGGTGGAAGGGTTTACAGACAGGAAATGTATTGGACCAGATGTTGGACTGATGGGCATGAGTTTGGGGAGCTCATAAGCTGGTTGCTTCAATTGTATTCTGTAGCCACGAGTGATGTAAGCTGGGACTGCTAAATACACCGGAATAGACTCTTTTTTATCAATCTATCCCTCTGTACATTTAAAACATCCGTAAATAAAGGAAATGTGCTGCAGAACACAAACCAAGGCATAATAATGATAGAAATATCAATCGAAGAAGATGCACTTCAAATTATTCCTATAACTTTGTGTCCTCTACCTTTTAGGGAGTTTTGACAATGAAGGTGACCAAGGCTGGCTACAAGGACCCAAACAACCTTAAGTTTGAGAATATTACTGTCCTTGGGGTGCCTACTCCTCCTTTGAACGTCACTGTGACTCTCATTGGCACTGGATCACGTGGCCGATCTACCAGGGTGTTGCCCAACACCAACATACAGTACGATGGTGTCAAGAAGGTAAACTCACACATGCTCGGAGACATGGCCATGCACAAATGTAAAGTTTACACATTAACCATTAATTCTTTCTTTCCCCTTTTCAAGACAGAAAAGTCTTGTGGCGGCGGAAATGTTTACATTGTTGTTACATCAGTTTTTTTTGGCAGTAATATGACTTTTTATTATTACATTACGACTTTATTCTCAGAATATTATGACTTTTCTTACAGTTAATTACAACTTTATTCTCGTAACATTAGGATTTCTTTTATCTTTAAATTACGACTTTATTTTCATTAAATTACTTTTTCTTTTGTAAAATTACTTTATCTTGTACACCAACCACTTAAATTATGTCATTATTCGTGAGACCTCGGATATTTTTTTCCTTTAAATGGCCCTGATACTCCGTTGTAGGAAGTGTGTAGGCATATGACAGGTAATATTTCTTAAAGCAGTGCTAATGTTTTTTTAATGTTAAAAATGTATTATGCATTACTTTGTGTAAGGATTTTATTGAAGAACCTCTTGTGAAGTCCAGATTCTACTGTTTCCCTCCTCAGCTAAACAAATCATGTTCAGCATCTTTCAGTTTATTATTTGGGTCTCTTACAACTTTGTTTCCAGCAGCAGCATCAGGCAGCTCATTTCAGATAAGAACCTCTAAAAGACCGACCATACACTCATGACCTGCACCGGTGGACTGGCATAGTTAGTAAACACAATGGAGTTTTTAGCTGCTAGCGGATAAATATGTTTTCCTCGGGAGTTGATGGAGACCCGACCAAGGCTAGTAAGAGAATGAGCATTATACTTTGATTCATCAAATCTAGTTTCCATTTTGTCTGAAAAACCTTGCTGGTCAAATGCAGGGTGGATGAGTTCTGCGGTGGCTATACCCTTGTAGACTTTTGCCATTTATTTCAATAGGACCAGGGATAAAAACATTCTTGTACATCTCAAGGTTAGCCTCTAAGTATAAGGAATGATAACAATTTACATTGGGTGAGGATCGTGAGAGCAAGAATGACAAATAGCAATGTCATTACGGTACATGCTCAGGGTTATGAACAAAAAGCGAGAGTCTATGAAGTGTCAAGAGGTGCAATTAAATAATACTATAGAGGTGTGCTTTGTGTGTGTTTGTGTGTGTACAATTGTGAGGAAACCTGTGTATGTGTCTGTAGTTGTGCTTGTTTGATCCTCAAGGTCTCTCTAGTCAGACACACAAACCTGCATTTATCAAATGACTCTCAGCGGTAATCATTTCTTGGGGGTGAAGGGTAAATGTGCTGTTAAACCTAAACTCTGCCTTGTCATTTCCATCCGTCTTTATATGCCTTCTCGGTCTGGGCCTTGAATATAGCTCACAGCCGCCAAACATCATTAGCTCGATATACACTCAAACAGAACAATACTTTACAATGCATGGGTCACATTGGCTGCCTGTGCTTTATTTCATTTTTGTTTTACTTGATAGCATAATGTTTTATTACAAATAAGTTCCTTCCTGCAGTGCATGTAAAAAAAAAAACCCCTTTACAGTCCTCATGCCATCTTTCTATTACTTCCTTTATTTTATCTTCTTCCTCATCTGTGGCGGATCTAGCATTCATACTAAATCAGGGGCCATAAAGGGGCCACAATTTACACAGAGGGGCCGATTGTATGTCTAACATCCGTGCACCATTCCTGATTCAGTAAGTTGCTCATTTGAGTCATTCCTAGTTTACTGTTAGCTCTATAGCTTTGAGCAAAGCCACATTGTTTAATATATTTTGAAAATATTTCCTTGTGCAAGCCCATTGTGTAATTAACATAAACATTCTTGACAACAAATTGTCATATTTAACATAATTTGTATTAATTGATTACTTAAAAAATACTAAAAAATATATATATGATTGACAGGGCACTTGAGCGGCCAATCAGATGTCAGCTTGGGCCAGTGCCCCCCCTGGATCCGCCCCTGTTTCTCCGCTTCCTGTTCCTTCCCTCTTTTCACTGCCTTTGAATTTCGTGTCTTTCTTTTGAAATAAACGTTTTCTGCTCTTGTGTGTCCTGCATGATGCATTTTTACACAAGAGAACTGTTGAACCGATTGAAAAAAAGACAAGCTGGATATCCTCTCACCAGGGTGTATTGTATTGTGTATGGCTGGACATCTAAATGACCAGTTATATAACTGTTAGCTTAACCCTTTAGCTTGACCTTGTGCTGATCAAACTTGACTGTAGTCACAATAACAAACACATACAGGGACGCACACACAAACGTCAGTGCTGTGGTTATAAAAGCTCTAGCAACTGCTGGAATAAACAGACCCTTCTGTTCCTGCCTCCGTGTATTCTTCATGCAAATCTCCTTCAACAACACCAGCTGAGGATGCATCGGATGGTGACTGTAGTGACTGGTGCTTCCATCCCGAGTGAAAGGGGCTCCTCAGGATATGTTGTGAGAATGACTCATAACTCACAGCAAAGGCTGTGGAAACAGCAAGGGAAATTAACAACTGTGGCTTTATTGATAGCCCACGCAACGTCAAACACACATTCACAAGCAAGCATGTGCTTACTTGAGGTTGTTCGCTCCCAGACAGCTTGAGAGGAAAGCTACCACGGTGGCATCCCCGGATTAATAATAACTGCAGCCTGTTCTCTTCTTCTTCCTGTATGCTTTCTCACATACACAGGTTCTGTTCCTGACCGGCCTCTCCCTGACCCTGGGGGAGACCCACCTGGTGCAGTGGGAACTGGAAACAGTGGAGACCCCGCGCTTTGACTGCTATCCAGAGGAGAATGCAGATGAGGCCAAGTGCAAGAACAGAGCCTGCATCTGGGCGGTGAGAAGTGACTCTAATATTGTCCCAACACTAAGTGTGTATAAAACCTGTTTTATACATTCTGATAATGCCTACGCTTTCCTTTCTTTCCTCTCTCAGCCAAGCAGCATTGCAGGTCTTCCATGGTGCTTCTATCCAAAAGACTTTGGTTACACTGTTGACAGAGTGGAAGAAACCAACTCGGGCATGACACTTGGCATCACTCGCAACAAGAAGTACGGGAGCAGCGGTCGCCCCCAGTCACCGGACGTAGACACTCTCCGTGTTGAGATCCGTTACCACAGCAGTGACATGCTGCAGTTCAAGGTGTGCATGTGTTTGTTTGTGCACCAGTAGTTTTGCATCCTCTTACATAGCAGTGTTTGTGTCTCTCTGTGTCTTTCCCTTGTGTTTCTTATCTTCAGTGAACCCATCCCTCTTGCTCCACATAAGCACACAGATAAATTCTCTGACACCCTAAATTCGCCTTCTTTGTCCAGATCTGGGACCCAGCCATGGATCGTTATGAGGTTCCAGTGCCGCTGTCGGTTCCTGCTGCCCCTGAGACTGATGAGAGCAAGAGGCTTTACAAAGTCATTGTAATTGACAACCCATTCAGCATCCAGGTCATAAGGAAAACTACTGGGACCAAGATGTGAGTAGTTCAATTGTTTCAAGAGGGATTGCATTGTTGTTTTGTGTTCTAGATCTTTCATCCACCAGGTTTGAATTGATTGTTGTTTCTTGTCATTTGGATGAAATATAACAGGGATAAAAAAAAATTATATATATATATATATATATAATATTGTATTTTATAGCACATATCAGAAAAAATATACAAAGTGTTACAATGAAGTCAACAACATTTAAAATGACACAATTCCCCAAAACTATATGCGTAAAATAGCATTATCCTTTTTTTCCGAGCAGGATTCAAAGATGGCAAAGTTTTACCTATTACCTTTTTCATCAAAAAACATTACAGAAGATGTTTGGTGCCAGTCCAGGAAATCAATTCAAAATTTAAAATAACAATCTTAAAATGTATTCTGAACTTTATTAGCAGCCAGTGAAGTGCAGATAAAACTGGAGGGATGCGTTCAAATCCCCTTGTATCGGTAATAAGTAAGTCTGGTAACTGCAGATGATGTAGTGTGCTCCTGCTGAGACATGAGAACGGGCGCTACAGTAGTGTAAATGTGAAGAGAAAAGGGTTTTAATGACTGTAATAAAATCTTGATGAGAAGAGAAATATCCTTTATTTTAGAAATGGGTGTAAGCTGCATAAAGCCAGGATGGAAAACAATCTCAACCTGAGCATCAAATCAAAGTTCATAATCAAATAAAACACAGAAAGCCAAAACTATAAAGAATATGGTATCTAGAACTGAGAAGACCAAACAAGAGAATGTCTGTTTTATCTGTGTTTCATTGAAGCAAATTCTCTGACACACAGCTGTGGACGCACAGGCCTCGAGGGAAGCTAGAACACTGGGTTGGGAGGATATGAGTTGAACATACAGCGGCGTATCATCTGCATAATAATGAAATTGGATGCTTATGGATGACATGACCTAAGGGGGCATAAAGGTAGAAAATTATAACAAATAACAGTTTGGTGTGTGTGTGGTCCACCATATATATATATATATATATATATATATATATTATACTGCAGTTTGATCTAAAAGAACCAGAATTGAGAAGTCACCAGCATTCGTAGTGTAGAGTAGGTTGACCTTAAATAAGGCAGTTCCTGTACTGTGGAGAGCTCTGAAACCAACTTTGTGTGTAGTCTGTTGTTCAAGTGAACAAGTAGCTGTGAGATCAGTTTTTCAAAAGGGATAAAAACAAGTGGTTTTTTTTAAGTGGCTGGACTAAGGTATGTTTAAAGCAGGAGTCAACAAACCCAGAGACCATGAAGTGAAGTTAGTTTCATTATTCAGTTATTTCTTGGTGGTTTTATGTTCTGTTCCCACCAAACCCAAAGCAAGTTTTTGCTGACCAGTGTTCAATTTAATGATCTGCAAGCTGGGGTCTGTGCCAGGATCTGTCTCCAGTGTTGTTTGGCTTTTGCAACATCGGGTCAAATTTTTGCTGAAGTTCAAATATTTCAACTTAAGTGGGTAAAGCAAATAACAGGTTTATTTGTGCAGTTAATGTCGCCCAGTGTGAGTGACATGAATGTGCATCTATTTGCGTCTTTGCTTTGACTTTGTAATCTGAATGTCCAAACAATCTGATTCACGTTTGGTGTGAACGCAGCATTTTACAGCTCTTTGGTTGTATTTAAGGTGCGTGTATCCACTAACTCTCTTGTAATTGTGATTATTAATAAAAATAGATTTAGGTAATTGGTGACATAAGTTCAGGACTTTTACGACTTGTTTCTTAATTGACATGAGACTTTACTGAATGAAGGAATGTCTAACAAGTAAATGAATACTTAATGCTAAGTACTATTTAATGCTGCTGTAACCATTAAGGTAAATCATGCATTACGTGCCTAATATAGTTTTGACAAGCACAATACCTTATCATTCCCTTAAAGTGGCCTCTGCTATGGAAGTTTTCTGGAAGTTGGTGAATGGTCTTATGCAGAAAATTTGAATGTAGACTTGATGCATCAAGGAGACCAGAAGGTGAAACAATATACAAACACTAATAGAGTGACATGAGCAATTGTGACCCCCAAGTCTGAAGCTGTCTCCCAAAGCATCCCCATATATCTCCCAAAGCATCCCCATATATCTTCCACAGCATCCCCATATATCTTCCGCTGCTTGCGTCACCCATTCTAACAGCCCATCCATGAATGGCTAGAATTGCTGTCACTCTATGTTACATGGAGGTGTTCGCATCCCATTGGATAGTTAAGGCTAAAGTATGCATTCCTAAATCACATTGTGTCCTTACGTCTTGCCACTGCAAAAAAGTGAAAGTCGGTGAGAGTTGAAGTTGGTGCCTCTCTGTCTGGCGCATCTGAGTTAGATATGAAAGTCCCTAAGCGTAGACAATACAATGTACTGTTGGTTTGTCCTTTATCTTTAACCTGATATTTAGTACTGCTTAAAGATAGAAGGGAGTATCTGTGGAATTAGACAGGCACTAATCTTCCTGCACAGATATAATGTGTAATATACAATATACATGGTCAAAAATTCCTCAACAGCCTCTACATAGTCAACCGCTAGCCAATTAAGGCAATACACATGCTTCAAGCAATACATTGAGACATTGTATCAAAACTTATTTAAACCATTTACAACAAAAAACTTTTTTTCTCTGTGAGATTAAAGCAACAACGATCAGTTAACTCCTACTTTTACGAGGTCAGATATGTTCAGGAAGGTTGCACATCAGCAACTCAACTAGTTTCCTCTTATTCACCAATCATGATCGAAACAGTCGAGCAATGCGGTGTGATTTTGAAGTTAGGGTTGAAATGTAAAAAGTTAGTTAAAGGAATCCCTGCAGTTCCTACGGGTTATTATGCCTATTTGTGTCTAAACATTTTGTGAATAACTGCCTTTGACAATAACCCCCCCCCCCCCACCTCTCTCTTTCTTTCTCTCTCTCCTCATTGATTTGATCCTCTGTCACTTTTCTCAGCTGGGACACGGGTCCAGGTTTTACTTTCTCAGACATGTTCATCCAGATATCTACCCTTCTGTCATCGGAGTATGTCTACGGCTTTGGAGAGACAGAGCATCCCACCTATAGGCACGACCTCAATTATCAAACCTGGGGCATGTTCTCCAAGGACCAACCTCCTGGCGTAAGTACCACACCGAAGCACATAACCTTACACACATACACACACATGAAAAATTAATACAGATTCAGTTATTATTCTACACTTAATGCCAGTTCTGTGCTTTTGATGGCGCAGTGTCTTTAACATCATATTGTCTAGAGACCGCAGAGTTGACTTGAGAACAACCTTCCTGCACAGTGTGTAAACTTCTCTCCCGCTCACGACACTTTGATGTGGTTTTAGAGTGTCATCATGTTTCCCTACCAGCGTCAAGGCAGGACCGGATGCGTTTCCACCTGCATCAGCATATCAAGCCTAATTGCTGAGCTTTGAAGACAGCTCCACAGCGTTCAAACAAATGTTATGGGGCCCTCAGAGAGCAAGGGCATTAGAGTTAGGGGGGGGAAAGTGGGAAAGACATGAAGAGATGAAAATGAGATAAGATTTTTTTTTTAGAGGAGACAGGATGACATGGACTCTGTACTGTATATACACTAACTGGATAAGACAGCACTTTAAATAGGAGTACATGAATCATTTTATATTGGTTTACTGGATAGTGTGGAACTCGTTATGGTCAAATCCTTATTTCCTGTAGTCGTAACACACAGTCCACTTTTTGCGATAGTAACTTGTGTATTAATGTCATATTGTGTAAACTGTTAGCAGCCATTGCCTCTGCTAAATCTGTTGGAGGTTCTTTGCACCAATGTGAAATGACCTGTGCAAATGGCTCTAAACCACCGCCTTGCCAGTCAGTGAAGGTGACTTTAACGTTGCCAGGTTAAAAAAAAAGAACAAAAAGAAAACTTTCAGCGACTCAAATTGGGTAAATTCTACACAAATACGTGTATTTAAATACAGTTCAATAACACAGCTTAAAACCCATGGAAATTAACATTATAGAAAGTCAGTGACTACATTGCAAACTATCTGATTCAACTTTTGTGGTTAAGTTCTGATGTTCAAAATGTGTTCTTGTATCCAATAAGACACGCAATACTGTATAACTGATGGGAATAAAAGACAGTCATTAACTAGGCTGTCTGCCTCGGAGCAAATAGAGGAATGTTATTTTTTTAGAACAGTGACAGATTTGCAGAATCCACATCCTGTTGTATGTAGAAGAGTATCCTAAGTCAGACTAATGCACATCCATGTAAATGTGTTCAGAAGGAGAAGAAAGTCTGAAAGGCCATTGGAAGAGCCTGGAAGAGCTGATGACATTTCTTCCTCATGAGTCAGGCCATCACAACATGTGAAAGCCCCACAGACACATGGAAACATCCAAACAAAAAGGACATAGAAACAAAGCTGCTCCTCAGAGCCATTAAATTACAGTTTAACAACTTCTTATGCACCAACGGGTGCAGGAGAGTGCGTGGAGGCTGATAGAGTATGACATGTCCATGAGTTTTCCTCGCGGAGCGGTGACATATGAAAGTGGCAGGTTTCCCCCGCCACCTTTCTCTCTGTTCCCCATCCACCCGTCTGTCGCGTCCCATCCTCATCCTCATCTGAGCACTGAAGACAATACAGGGACCCACTTAGTAGTTACAGTAGAAACACGTGAAGTCCAAACTCAGTCACTAGCACAAGAAGAAAATATCGTAGTATTGTTATTGGCCCGAGGAAGTCCAGTGTTAACTTTGGTAAGATTTAGACACGTGACATTAGACACAATATTAATAAACTTTTAAAAAACAGGCGACCAGTGCTCTGTAGCAGCAGCGGCGGGGACTCAACGCAAATTAAATCATGTCAATTACGACAACAGCATGTGTACGACAACGACTTCCACAACTGATCCTTCAGTTTGGGGTTCTGCGTACTGAGTCGAGCTTCACTAAACTTTAAATAAACAGGTGAGCAGCTCTTTGTACATCAGCGGTGGTGCAACTTCAGCGTTTTGTGGACTGAGACCAGCAACAGGTTGTTGCTTGCCATCGCTTAATTACTGGAGGTCACTTTTACAGTTTCAGAAAGAAAGCTGCAATCAGCATCACCACTGGCCAAGCAAACAGCCCGTTCCAAACAGGCAGGTTTAGAACGGGCATTGCACTAGTATGCGTAATTACTGAAGCGCATTCATGTTTGTACAAGCCCGAATCAATGCAAACAGTTTTAAACATGCATCTGCAAAAGACAGAGGTATATTCAAATATGATAGAGCGTTACTGATAATGGAAACAAAAGAAACAAAAGACTAAATGAATGCCTTCAGGCACACAAGCAGATTGATTAGACGGGCGTTCTAAACAATAAACCTTTGATAAAACATCAGAAGGAGGCTGTAATCAGTGTTAATAAGTGGCCAAGTTGAGTGTGGTAACCACCAACTACAGTTCTATCTTTCATTTGAATGTTCTGTTTGCTGCATTTAGGACTCTCTGATTTTGTTATGGCACCCGGCAGCAAATCAAATCCCCAAATAACCTCTCTCTCTGTTGACGTCAAACTCAGGCCAGTTTCAATCCTAGTTTAATAGTAAAGTGTGGGCACAAAAAAATACAAACAGATATATATTTCCTTTTATAATATTGCGATTTTTTTCATTCTCATTCTGGGTAAACCATTGAATGTTGACAATGCTTGGAGCAAGCCTATTGTAGCATTGTATGTTGTACAAATAAATGCGATGTGAAGTGCCCTCTCAGATGTAAAGAAAAATGCTCATGAATAAACACATTGGTGCACAGGCCGACATTTGCACAAACCACAAAGCAGGCCAGCGTTTTAACCGACATACATCCCGTCTCTCTTTCCCTGTGATTCTCACTCTCATTCTCTCTGCTGCAGAACAAGATGAACTGCTACGGGGTGCATCCTTTCTATATGGGCCTGGAGACCACCGCCGATGCTCACGGTGTGCTGCTGCTGAACAGCAATGCCATGGGTGAGAGATGAGACGCACAAACACAGGCTCGTGCATATACATGTACACATGCACTGCCGTGCACCATATGAGAAGACAAACATTCCGCTCTCACACACACGTGCACATAATCCCACTGAATTACGTATGCAGTGAGCATTTATGTATTAATGAGTGACGCTGTTTTCCATGTTTAGAGCACATGTCCTTTGACAGGATGTGTCATATAAGGCCAACACAGTGCATTGAGCAATTTCTACTTATCTCCAATTTTGTGTAATGTACTCACATAATGAACACACACACACACACACACACACACACACACACACACACACACACACACACACACACACACACACACACACATACAGCTATATCTATTCATTTCTTAGTGGCCCATTTTGTATAAATGGCTTGAATCTGTCTGTTTGCCTGTTGCCGTCAAGTTTTTCAAGCTGCAGACAAAAGCCCCCGGAACGGCGCTTGATCGGCAGTCGTGAATCTCTCTGCGTGAACTCTTCAACAACCCTGTTGGACTGATCAGATTTCCAACCCGCTGGAAAATCGAGTCAGAGTCAGCAACAACTCTGGCCAACTCCAGCCAATCAGAGCACAGGACGGGGTGAAAGTGGAGAAGGCACATATAGTGTTTTTGTGCCCCCTGATCTTTTACACTGGGCATGACTGTAATCTGAGAAATCATGCACTAAACTGGTCTGAGGGACAGAGTCGGATGGATGGGTTCGGACAGAAAAATGAGGCCCAGGATGCTCACCATTCTTTACAAGATGTCCACTGAAATATTTCACCTCCTCCAGCTTGATGCACCATGTGAGCAGGGCGATACAGAAGGATCACCAGCTTCCCCTTAGTCTCTTCTCGTGTGTGTTCTTTTGATTATAATTACTGTGGGGACCAGTCTGGAATTTCTTCTGATGACCAATGTTGTAGTGTGAGACCCCCTCGCATGAACTCACAATGACCGCAATACTCTTTGTTAAAAACGGTTTAACTCAAACGACGTCATAAAATAAATACCAACTTTTACCAACCTAACCCTAACTTTTCAAAATGATTTTAAATCGAATATTTTCAGAAAGCACTATTTCATAAAGAGGATCATACTGTACCGTATGCTTGCTTCCCCCTTAAATACCGCACTGTAAATGTACAACACATGTTAATACGGACACCTACACTCATATTATTCTTACGGGACATTAATGTATTTCCTTTGTGTCCAGACGTGACTTTCCAGCCGACTCCAGCTCTGACCTACCGAACTGTGGGAGGCATCCTGGACTTCTACATGGTCCTGGGACCTACGCCTGAGATGGTGGTGCAGGAGTACACTGCAGTAAGTCTTCTGGTTTGTTTGTGTGTGCGTGCGTTTGTGTGTGTGTGTGCGTGTGCTTGTGTGTGTTTCTGCTCTAATGTGTCTGTGTGGTGTGTGTGTGTGCATATTTTGTGTCTGGCCGAGGGCTGCTGTTGATGGACTGCAGCAGCTGGGAGTTCCTCGCTTCATTGTGCTCTCTCATTTAGCCAATCTAAACACACACACACACACACACACACACACACACACACACACACATACACACACACACAATCAAACAAACACTTCATGGACACTGTCCTGTTTTCCAGCAAAATAACTTTTTTTGCCAATGTTTTCTGAACTGTTTTAACTTCCTTGTTTGTTTTTCTTCTCAACAGCTGATTGGACGTCCTGTTCTACCTGCCTATTGGTCTCTTGGGTTCCAACTCTGTCGCTATGGTTACAGCAATGACACGGAGATAGCAGATCTCTATAGAGACATGAGGGCGGCAGGTATACCCTATGTAAGTGCTCAGACAAGGATGTTTTCTTACCACTAAGAAGTAACACGTTTTCGTGAATCACTTCTAAACACAGTGTCAACTTTTAAGTAATTTCCTTCTTCAGTGTCAACAGAAAATAATTCTTTGGAAGTGAAGAATCATTCATTTCTTTTTTTTTACATTTATTCATGATAGATATTTTGTAGCCTAAATCTTATAGTAATATATCATTGGTTTTATTTCTGGTAATTCCGCTCGTGCCGGGGACACAGAAAGAAGTAATGCAAATGAACCCACAATTAGGGCAGGGACAATTTCATTTGTCCACCCTACACATGGCGTTCTATTGGTAGGGGCATTTTGACGAACTTGTTGCTCAAAACAATCCAAGAGCAGAGGGGATATCAGAGAGCAGACATTTCTAACGCACACATCGTGACTGCGAGGAGATGAGCTGTGATCGAAGCACGAGCAGGGGCTGTTTAAGTGCGAGCGCAGGGTTTTGAGGGATGCAGTACAAACTCTAAAAGTGAAATCAATAAGTCCTGCACTCAAATTGAAAGACCGTGCTCTTGAAAAAAGATAGCATCAAAAAGAAACTCGTAAAATATCAAATGTACATCTACTCCAAATAAATTCCACTATCCTCACCTGCTTTTGCTGAGAGGCTGATGTCATTCAATCAGTGCCGTGGCTCAAGGAATATTTCCATCGCTCTCATCCAAGCGAATGCAATCTGGTTGCTTCCTCTTGTTCGCTGCACATGCACTCAGTGGAATAGACAGAGCCAAATCCAACACAGTATCTACCAATATTTTCCAATCTGGTTCACTGTATGTGGACAATAACTACATAAGACTAAATTAGATAAAAGTTACCGGGATAAAGCAAAATGGAGGCATTGACTTAATGGAGTACATTGAGTATGTCTCTTTCAACCTAATGAGATGTGACCTCTAATCTCATTTGAAATCCATTCCATTGTAGCTTCCTCCGCCTCTAGACATCTCCGATTTTGTGAGAGAAACAGTAACTCTCTCTGACAGTAACAGTCAGATTTGAATAGCATTTTACAAAGCAGTTTGAATAACAAAGTTTTTAGCTTCAAAAATAAAAAGTAATATTTAATCTGTGAGAGCACTGTGTCTATCCATGACAAGATGTCCGATGTAAAAACAGGAATCCGCTGAATATGCTTCCACAAAGCCGTAACCTGCAAGGAGCTGACGTCAGCCATAAAGAATCCTGCATCATTAACTGGAGTGAAAGAGGCAGAACATGCAGCTACTTACAAAGGCTACACATCAGGTGGCTTTACAGACTGATCTACCTTAAACTGCCGCAGATGAAGTTTTGATCTCACATAAGAGACATAAGAGCCACAAGCAAATGAAAACTCTCACTTTTCTCAAACAGTATCTCATGTGTAACCTGCATATTTTGACAAACTAATCATATTTACATGTATATAAGCAGGAATCTGACAAAATGTGAGATTATGTTTCTTAACTTAGTGACAAGAAAGTTGTTATATGGTGCACACATTTTGTTTTTTGTGCTGCAAACTAAACATTCATGCTGGTTTTAAGATCACATTTATAATCAAATGAATAAAAAATCTACATTTATGAGTGAAATATGAGTCATTACGCCACCCAGTGTTTCAAACCGTTTGGGATTTCTCTACATTATGACATATATATATAATTGAAAAAATTAACACCCTTTAATCAAAGGCCATTCGCCACCAGCGGCCACTCGTGACGGGGAATCTGGACAGCTGTGCTTATTTTCAAATCTCATTTCAGATCAGCTTTTTGGAATTTACAGGTAGAGTCACTTCAGCCAAAACTTAAGGGTAAAATTATACTTTAATATAAATACCAGTGACTCCTTGATTTGTTGATTTATTAAATACACGTTTGTTTCCAGCTCTGTGAAGTTCTGAGATCTGAATATACAGAAAATAGTCATTGTGGGAGTATAGTGACATGTATCATCTAATAACTCACTGTGATTTAGTCATAAGGCACAAAGGCTGGGGTATTATATTGGAAAATATTGCTTCTTTGAAATGAATTCCATGTGTCTTATTCTGGTTATTGTAATAAAACAAAATCAGTCCAACTTGAGTTTTATCTGACATGTCCTGCAGGATGTGCAGTACGCAGACATTGACTACATGGATCGTCAGCTCAACTTTGTCCTGGACCCAGAGTTTAAAAACCTGCCCGCCCTGGTTGACAGCATGAGAGGAGAAGGCATGAGGTTCATCTTCATTCTGGTAATGTTCTTATGTCATAATTTACAGATACAGTCACATGATTGGTGGACTCATTTGGTGAACCATAGTGCTGGTGTAAATATTCTATAGCGATTTTAAATGTCAGATTTTTACAGTATATCTGAAAATATTTAATGTTTAATTGCTGCATTGCTCGACGTCTCCTTTCACTTCACACTCAAGCATTGTGTGTGTTTTACTCCAGGATCCAGCCATCTCAGGCAACGAGACACGTTATTATCCTGCCTTTGAGAGAGGTTTACAAGCGGATGTCTTCATCAAATGGCCCAAAAACATCAGTGGTGATATCGTGTGGGGGAAGGTAAGAGGGAGTGGATGGACAAACTAACAACTGGAAAAACGCATTAGCATGCATTGATAAAGAGAAACTGAGAATGTCACAATCTTTTGCATTATATGTGTGTTGATACGATTCATAATTTTCCTTTGCAGGTCTGGCCAGATTACCCTAATGTCACTGTTGATGAATCTCTGGACTGGGATACACAAGTACAGGTACACTTACATTTTAACTTCATTGACAGATAATATACCCAAGCCTCTGCTTTGGAAAGAATGCCTTAACATACCAACTACCAATAAACTACACATTATCTGTGTCCCAGTTAAGGGGCTGCCTCCTTCAGGGGATGCGGCCTACGCAGCCCACAACAGAGTTGGCCTTTGTGGGCCATATACTCTGTGAAGGCCGTATTTAAATGAGAAGGTCTGGTCTACAGAGGATTTCCAATTAGCGTCACCGGATTGTCCCGTTATTATCGTTGCATTGTTACTTTGAGCAGGTGATAGCTAGCTCATTAGCTTCATCAGTGGTAAGCTAGGAATCCTGGGATAGATTGGCCCGAGTATGATCCACTCGTTGGATCCTTTGTTGCCCGGGAATGGAACGACAAATTTGTCGGCAGTGTTTGAAGGCGCCTTCCAAATGGCACAGCTTAGCCACGCCACTATGACGCAATCGGTTTATACAGCCTCCAAAGGATGATGCCCCTGCATCGAAACACAGCTATTATCTAAAATTGCCCCTCATGCCATAATTAAGGAAATGCAGACATTTAGAATAAATGAGATAATTCAGTTTCCAGCATTTGATTTCCTGATGTTTTAATTGTCATTATCATTTGTTTTCCAGCGCTACAGGTCATACACAGCATTCCCCGACTTCTTCCGCAAAGCAACGGCAACATGGTGGCATCAGGAAATCAAGGATTTCTATGAGGGCACTATGAAGTTTGACGGCATCTGGATTGTAAGTGAAAGAAAGAGAAACTTCAGATGAACTGAGTTCCACTCTCACTCTGCCTGATTTTTTTCTATAATCTGTTCTAATTTGTAGGACATGAATGAACCTTCCAGTTTTGTCCATGGAACAGCTGGAGGGAAGTGTCTCGGTAATCCACTTCTAGAGAACCCCCCGTATATGCCACGTAAGACACACACAGCACTATCCTTTCGAGAATGTTTACATAGTGACCGCATTGTCAGAGGTGTGACTTTAAAGGTGTGTGTGTTTGTGCGTTTCCTTCCAAAAGCCTTGGAGTCTAAACATCTTGGCTTGAACCATAAGACTATTTGCATGAACAGCGAGCAGATTCTCAGTGATGGGAAGAAGGTCAGACACTACGATGTCCACAGCCTGTATGGCTGGTCCCACACCAAGCCTACCTATGAGTAAGCAAATATATATTTATGTTCATATTTGTGCACGTGCCTGTTTTTCCGTGTAAAGATGTGTATTTTTATCAGATTTATATGGTTTTTTTTCACATGTTTATCCATCAGCACAGACTTATTGCTTTCATGTTCAGAGTTTGTAATGCTATTACTCAAAACCCTGTGCTCACACTCAAATAACCCCTGCTTGTGCTTAGGTTTGCTCTGCTTGTGCTCGCATTGGGCGCACACACTCACATTTACTGCTCATCAGCTCTTCTTTTTCTTTTGTGCTTGGATTTTTTTGTGCAACAAGTCTGTCAAAAATCTTTAATTAACTGAATGCCAGGTGAAGTGTTGACAAATGTATCCCGCTCTCGTTACGGGTGCATTATCTTTACTTCCTTAAGAGTTTCGTATGGGAGTGCACGAACATGGTTAATGTTTCACGCTAGCACAGAAGCAGCATCAGCGTGAGGAGAAGAGCTGAAGCTGGAGTAAATGCATATGTGAGCACACGCGCACAATTGGAGAACATGAAGAGCAAATTTAAGCACAAGCAGGGGCTATTTGAGTGCAAGTGCAATAACATACCCCATAATGTTGTTATTCTGTACTTTACCAGGTAAATAAATCCCCCTCATCAAATAAATAATTTCCCTGTAAGAAGACATATTTATTCTTTATTCAAAAATTGTGTTGAGAAAGTATAAGCTCAGTTATTTTTATTGTATTTCTGCTAACAGCAGCAAACAGGATACATATTCGTGTTGCCCAGACAACATTAGAAAAATGCTAATTATTTTAATTATCACAATCCTACATAATCAGCCTACAGATGAAGTGAAGTTGAAGAGAAAACACATTCAGGAAGGAAATGCAGCCACAGGAAATGTGTGGCTGATATCTTCCAGTTATCCACAGAAATATGGTCTCATCAAATCTTTATGGTAATAATCACCAATGTGAAACTTCATTGGTCCTCACAGTGAAATTATCTTCTTACCACAGGGGAGATAGACTGCAGATTTATCTACCGACGAGCCGCAGAATGCTTGGCACCATCGGCCCTTGAGCCCAGTTGGGTTTAGCTCAGGAATGATTTCATTTTAGCACCATGTTGAATTTAACAATCACAATTAATTGGCTAATTTGCTTCTAAAATGAATGTACTTTACTGAAGAGGGAAGGAGACGCTTTTACACGCTGCTTGTTGCCAGTTTGTGAGTTTGAATCTCTGTCTTCCTGTGCAGTGCCCTGCTGAATGTGACAGGCAAAAGAGGCATAGTGGTGACGAGGTCCACTTACCCCTCCAGTGGAAAATGGGCTGGACATTGGCTGGGAGACAATTCTGCCAGCTGGGACCAGCTGTACAAATCCATTATAGGTATATACAGAGATTAACATGTAATAATCTTTCAAAATTTGTTGAAAAAGTTGAAATTTTGTACTTGGGAGCGTGACTTGATAAAGTAAGATGAAGTATTTTTACTGATATTTGATTTTACTTTTACAAGAGAGATTGAGAGACAAGAATAAACGGTATCAACAGTAAAAGTAATGAACAGACAAACACATAAATGTAAAACACATAAACTTGATCCTACTGTTTATGTGATAAAACTGCACACAGAAAAACCTAGACTCAAGAGATTTTACCACAACTTTGAACACACTGAGCATTACTAGGTTTTGAAGTTGAAAATCAATCTGTAACTTATTCCCAGCATTAGGTTCCGAAAAATGAAAAGCTTTATTTGCCTATTCAGTCCGGACTTTGGGAAAAACTAAATAGCAAAATGTCCATTGAACAAATACTATGACCTCCATAATTCCAGTTTGAAAGATTTGCCCAGTTGGTTTTGCAAATGAACACATACCAATGACTGAGGCGATGCACACATAAGGGAGAGCAATTTGGTTAGAACAGAACTTATTCTGAAGTCAAATCCCAGTAAGAGGCTTAGCTTATTTGTAACATCCTGAATGTGCACCTTAAGAGACAAATGGTCATGAATTAAGAACCCTCGCTATTTAAAATGAGATACTCTCTCACTTTGTTCCCCATTTCTCTGACGACTTGGTGCTTTCAAGCTGTCTGACACACTGTAAAGAATCTTTCGTGTGGCATAACTTTCCGTTTTCCTTTGCTCTGCAGGCATGATGGAGTTCAGTCTGTTCGGCATCCCTTATGTAAGTATAATCATCTGATCTTGGATTTGACAAGGCATAATCTTATTGATGTGACCTTGTCCTCTCTAAGTAGATTACGGCTGCTGGAATGATGCTGTTTTGTTTCTCGAGACCCTTTGATCAGAGGACATCTTCAGACACACCGCAAAGTGTGTTTTACAAGCCCCACCCCCCGACCAGGGCCGTGCTTCACCGCCTATACACATTTGTTTTTAATTAAGTAGTCATTGTTGTCCTGGCTCTCGCTGCCTTTGCCTCTTCACCCCTTGTGTCTCTTTGTTGTTATTTCTGTCTCTGTCCTCTTAGATCTGCTCAGAGTGTCTAATAATAAAACTATAATCTGACACCATATCAATCCCTGTATGGAAGAACACATGCATTGCTCACAGCCCGGTCATAGGGTTAGACACACACACACACATATCAACATCCTTTTCTTTGGCGGTGACTTGCTCAAGGGCACTTCAGAAACAAGATGCTTGCGGCGATAGTAGTGTGACCTGTGATCAGACGATGCTCGCTGTAGTCACACCAGCCTTCCTGGTGCTTACATGTTGTTACTTTCTACCCATCACACACGCGCACGCAGACACGCACAGATCCACTCAGACTGTCCATCAATCTCTTTCAGACTGGGGCAGACATATGTGGCTTCTTCAATGCAGCTGACTATGAAATGTGTCTCCGCTGGATGCAGCTGGGGGCCTTCTATCCATATTCACGCAACCACAATGGCAAAGGAAACTGGGTGAGTGACCACGAGAAACATGCTCACAAATAATCAATCAATCAATCAAATTTTACTCAGCACATATTCACAGTTCACAATTTGCCCCATAGGGCTTAACAATGTGGGGAAAAACTACACAAAAAACCCAAAAGATTTTAACACAGAAACGCAGAGTCAGTCCCAAGAGAGGGACCTGTCTCCCAGGTTGGACAAAAGTGAAGTCGATTCTGAATGTAACAGAGCACGTCGACAAAATACCAATATTTACAATCACCATCTAAACAAAAGAAAATGTCTGACAGAGATTAAAGGAGCAGTAATGATAATTGTAATGATCCGGGTATGGTCAGTAATAGTAGTACGTGTGAGTTGGTATGTTGTGTATCGAAGAAATCTAGTTGTTACCATAATCCATGATCAGCTGCCATCACGATCCACGATGTGGAGTCGCCATCTTGGATCTGCAACGAGGAAGAAGTCAAATCAAGATAGGAGATGTGCTCGGCTCTAAACCAATTTAAATCCAGTTTACTACCCAAAAATTAATTTCAGTTTATTTTACACTGATGACCAACTGGTAACCACAAGTTGACTGTTCTGCTTAAAATACATCAACCCCCCCCCAAAACAGAATGAACCTTTAAGGGTATTTCCAATTCCACAAAATTATAAAAAATATACAATGATAACAATGGAGAGTAAATTTAATTCTTTTTTTGTATATGTTAATGCAGTGAAAAGGGTTACACTTTTTATACACAGGTTCAACATATACAGCATGGGGCCTACTTCAGCCTCAAAGTGTAATGGGAAATAAAGCAGCACAGTACAATGGATCTATATGAGCCGGCTCTGCTTTACAACTCCACAAAGGCTGAATCCTTTCAGAAGCTATAAAAGCCACTTTCCCTGACCTTAAATGACTGGTGCTAAATGTGGTCCACATAAATCTACATGAGTTACATAATCATATCCCTGTTCTCTGAAAGTATAAGGACACATGTTCCAAATACAGTAATTAAAAAAAAAACCAAGTTGCTTTCTCTCTCTCTTAATCTGTGTCTGACATATACACACACACACACACACACACACACACACACACACACACACACACACACACACACACACACACACACACACACGCACACGCAACAGACACACACAACAAGATAGACCTATTTGGTGGTGTAGTGTCGGTGGCATTCATTCTAGCGGTGACCTTTAAGAGCGTTGGAACACATCTGAGAAATCCAATAACGCCCGTCCGGAGATCGATCCCACCGGGCGAAATTTCTCTACACTGGAGTCTGCAATAAGAGACAGGACACACTTGTGTGTACGCGTGTTTGTGTGTGCATGTGAGTGTTGGGGAGGGGGTAATGGCATGGAATGGGGATCTAATTGAATTCTCAAGGTGATCTGGGCACCATTGCACACCACCTATCCTCGACGCACGTGTGCGCGCACACACACCATGATTCCAATCATTTAACAATGCCTTGCAAATGGGGGTTTAAACATGGAGAAATTTGACAAGAAAAAAGAGCACATGATGAGAAGGCGGCGCAAAAAATACAGTTTGAGTGGAATTGATAAAGTCAGGGAAACAAAGTTAAAGGGGCAGAGAGAGAACTGGTGCAAGAGCGGGACATACAGGTGTTTATACCAAACAGGAAAAGAAGAACAGAAGAATGTAGAGGATGAATACTGACAAGTAGCAGAGATAAAGGAATGAGGGGGACGAGAGAAGTTCAGAAGCTGTGAGATAGAGAAGGAGGAAAATGATGCAGTGATGAAACTGGTGGGTTTAAGGGTGGTGATGAGGATGCGAGAGCTGGGGCAAGGCTGAATAAACAATTCACCAATTTTGAAACATCAGGGTTCAAGTCAAATTAAAAGTGGTGAAAGGATTAAAAACACTAAAAGAAGAGCAGAGAAAAGGGAATCACTGTCAGTTAAGGACGTGGTCTGCTGTGTGTTTTTTTCTTTACTTTCAGTCAGCCATATCAAATCCACAATCATCAGACAGTTAGCGACTGTATCCTCCAGTCTGCTTAACAAGGCGTTTGACAACAAAGTATTAACACCACAGACCAGACTGGAGGGTACACAAGGTCAGAGACGGCAGAGAGAGAGAGAGAGAGGGGCGAGCTTTTGCAGAGTCATTCCCAGAGCTCCGTCACGCCTAGCGTCTCTCTGCCCTCAGACAACTTTCAATGTTGACCTCGAGATAATTTCACTGCGCCAGCAATATACTGCAGTGTCCACAGTCGTATGGGAACAATGCAAAATTAATTAAACAAGATGTATTCTCCGCCGAGCCCGCTCCAGCGGCGTAGTCATATTCCAGTCATGTATATTATTATTATTCACCCAAAGGGACGTATTATTGTTCCTCTAAATATATTTTCTGATGTGAGGCTCTGCAATGCAAAACAGAAAGTCTGAGGTTTATGAGACGGGCCCAGGGAGCAGATCTCAGACAGATAAATGAAGAGAAAGACCAAGTGGAGGAGAGAAAAGATGAGGTGGGCTGACACAGGGAGATATCGTCTTTTTTTTCTCTTCCTCGAAGCTGTGCGCGTAAGAACGTGCACGCACGCATACATTTATGCCTCCAATCAGTGTGTGTCACAAGGCCTTTTGCCACAATAAATGTGGCCATAAATTAGGCGGATTCATGAGATGGATTCTCTGTCTGCTCCTTGCTCCTCTGCACTCCCTGCTCACATCTCTTCATCAACTCCTCCACTGGGTTTCCACAGATGAAAAGTCTACCTTGAGGGGCCCGACAGACAGTGGGACAACTGTCAAGCAATTCACGATTTGTGAGACTGACTGAATGTTAAAAAGTTGGAGGGGGGGGGAAAACGGGGAGAATTTCTTGTTATTAGGTTTTTTCTTATTGGCTGATTAACAATTCATCCTCATATTTGTCCTTAAAATTGCTTGCTTTTTCGGTTCAAATCGCTAAAATCCAAAGATATTTTATTCCTAAAGGCATAACACAAAAACAATTTCTTAGTTTTTTAAGGCAAAGAGGCCAAACTAACTTTGAAAGACAAATGGTTAACATGTGTGAGAGGGGTACTGGTCCACGTCCATGTATGAACATCCAACTTTATACATACCTGGGTAGGTCACTGCTATTGAATACTTGGTGAGGATATGATATTTGAGCCTTGATCAGGTACCATGCAACATCTTTTACAGTACTTGCACTAACACCAGTAAGTCTGCACAGCATTTTCTGTAGTAATTATATTGTTTGGTACAACATAATATAATTAAATAGCCATGCAGTTAACTTTACTATGATCATCAGTCAACATACTGTATCAGTGGTCATCCCCACATTTATTTGCAAGATGTAATCTCTAAAATGTCCAAATCCTTACCTCTATTCCTATCTTAAACTTTCTGGTTATTGTGAAAGACTTGGACACACAACCACAGCCATGCATCATGCTTAATCCTGTGTGATATGAACTGTATAAGACCCGTTGAACCCTGCAGCGACAGATAGAGACAGACAAAAAAGGGAAAAAGAGGGATGTCTTAATAAATTACTTTAACCACCTAGAGGGGCACTTAGTAGAGTGCATACCTCCGCCAAGGCCCAACAGTCCCCTGCGAGAAACCTTATTTAAATTCACTCCATCCAGATTTTTATTTGAATCTGCACCAAATCACACACACTCATGAATATCGGTCCCGGTAAAGATGTCACCAAAATGTTGCGGGTTCTGTCCTGACCCATACTGCATCTTTCCTCTAAGTTTCCTCCTAATTCGTTCACTGGTTTTTGCGCAATCATGCTAACTAGCAAACCAAATCACCTAAACAAATGCACAACAGCTCTTTGGCAACGGTAACAATTAAAACCCAACTTGAGTCAGAAGCTTAAAGCATCAACCGGATACCTTGTCTGGACTAATCCAGTTCAGGCTGGGAAGCAGAACTCAAGTGTCGATGTTTATATTCACATTAATATGCATTAGTACCTGTTTATCTCCAAGTCATTTCATTGGTCTCTTGCTCTTTACTACACACACAACTTGTGTGATGAGTACTTACCCCTGAACACTTCCAATTGTGAGGCATGAGCGTGCACAAGGAGTGTGTCTGGAAAGGGAAGCAGGTGTTAGAACTCCTGGGTTTCCACATAATTACAATCCTCTGAATACACTCAGAAAATTACACGATAATCTGGCAAACTCCTTAGGTCATAAGATAATAGAGATGTTCTGAATTCAATCATAAGCTGTTAGGCCTGTACTTAGTAACCACCGGGCTACGGTCAATAATTATTATCAAATCTGAAGGTACACACCTGGACACACACGCACGCACGCACACACACACGCACGCACGCACCCACACACGGTATCATAAGGAGGAGCATATGGTGATAACATGGTCCGGCTGAAAATCTTCATGATCCTCTGTGTGTGTGTGACCAGACCCTGATTTTTGTTCTTACTGCAGCTCCAGAAAAACGGAGCTAAAACATTTAAATCTTCCTGTAGTCTCAAAATGACAGTACACTGTGTCCCTCCTCTCCTGTCCTTGTCTCTTAAGGGGGGAGTCACACTTGTTGCCAATTAAAATCAGGTAAATGTCAGCACAGCGTGAAGCAGTGGAGGCACGGGCATCATTTAGAAGTGCGAACAGACCATTTGATTATTTCTGGCATGTGCCACAAACCAAACAGGGCTGCCGTCAGTCTCCTCTAGTGCCTGAAGTTATTCATTCTCAGCGTCGTTGTCAAATACAAATGAGGAACAGTCAACGCTGCAAACAGGATGACAGGATTTGAGAAATGCAGGTGCGTGTGGATGTGCATTTATTTCACAGATGAATCTAAACGTAATACAGACTCTGCATATAGACCTGCTTGTGTGCGAGCATCTGCACCTGTAACTGGGAGAAATAAATAGCCGGAGCAAATCCAGTTCGTCAGCTGACAGATCTGTACGCCAGCTGAACCCCTCCCAGGCACTTCGCAACTCGCCTCAACCCCAGCACCTCCTTTTCATCCTGAATCTGACCTCATCAATGTCACGATGCCTGTTCTTCTGTTCATGGAAGGGTGCTAAGGTGTGCTCTCCCTACCATACGTCTATTTTATACCACAATCGGCCAGTATATACGTGGGTCATTTAAATGAGGGTAAACCCGCTAAAAAGGTGAAGACTTCTTTCCCATTGTCAGTAGAGGAGTTTCAGTTCGCTCTTGTGTTGACTCGTGTGTCACGTTTCCATCACTGCAGATCGGAAGCCAAAGCCGATTAAAACCCATTTCTACTTTGACCTGGGAGTGAATCCTGACTGGGTTCATTTACATTGCAGACAAAAGCCAGATATTGGAAGGTGTCGGTGGGTTATTTAAGGCGTTCCACATATGCAGGTGAAAGGGCAGGGAACAAAGCCGTACCGCCAAATATAACATATTCATTATTAAGATCAAATGACCCTTTGATGAATGTGATAAAGGTCTTCCTGAAAGGTTAAAGTGACTTTGCTACTGCTGTTGTGTTTCGATTGGATTTTGGAAAGTTTAGCAGCAGTTTAACTCTCAGTCTTGTTGGCATCATTGTAAATGCAGGACCCTGAAGACCCTGAACACAGATATCAATCATTTTCTTTCCAATCGTTTTGGTATAACCTGTCCTTTTTTAAATTGATTTTCTCTCAGAGACAAGACCCTGTTGCCTGGAACTCCACCTTTGCTGAGGCGTCCCGGGACGTCCTGAACATCCGTTACACCCTCCTGCCCTACCTGTACACACTGATGTACGAGGCTCATACCAAAGGAAGTACAGTAATCAGACCTCTCCTGCATGAGTAATCACACACACACACACACACACACACACACACACACACACACACACACACACACCCACGCACGGGCCCGATCTTTTCTGCTGACGTCATGGCTCTTACATTACAAGTAAAGACTTAATGAAGTCATTTCGGTATTAACAGCATGAATCTTTTATCCTGATTGCTGGCAAGACCACCTGATTTTATACTACATTATTTCTTATCAGTATGCAGAATGTCCCATGTGGTGGTTGCTGGACTGAAACCAATTTAAGGAAAGCTTTCATTTTAGTGCCTCAACACGTTTCCAGCACCGCTCCGTTTTAATGCCGAGCTCGTTTTCAACTAGTTACAATATGTAACCATCAAAGCCTCCCTTACAAGCTACAGGTGTTAGAATATGTGGGAGAAAATAATTGCCCACTGTCTATGCATCCATGTTCTTTTTAGTGAGGTTAGAAAAGCTGTTTTGCAACATCTGCCCATTTGAAGAACATGACAAGGTCCGAAAATTACAAGGGTTTCAACCACTTGAGCAACTGCCATTAAGACGCCCTTGAGCAAGGCACTTTGATTCAAATGTAACCATGTATTTAGACGACTCGGTATTAGAAGCTCCCAGATGTGGACGTGTGAAACTGTAGAAAAAAATAACACACGCGCACATGCGCACGCACACACACACACACACACACACACACCATATTTATCTATTATAAGAAACTCTTGTAAAGTCACAGATGGTGTTTAAGGAGCTGGCAGGGTAAGTCTGGCAGCGTTATTTAGCTTGCATAGTCAAATCATCGAATCCTGAATGAGTACTTCAACAGTCATCTGGCCTGAGGAGACGTGAGGGAGCATTGGAAATATAAATATTTTTTCCGTCTGCTTAAATGATTCTGTGTTTTTGCGTCACAGGTTTGTGAACGATAGAGCTACATGGGACATCCACAAGCAGTTCCTCTGGGGACCTGCTCTGCTGATCACCCCTGTACTCGACCAGGTACACACACACACACACACACACACACACACACACACACACACACAGACATACAACGTGCTTTAGTTTTCCCCCCGCAGTATTTAAGATATCACAAATGTAGCTTATCAATCATTTCAGGGGTAGCTGTCAGTCTACTGCTCCGGGCCTGTATTTCTCTTTTGGTTAACTGATTTTGTGATTGACAGGGAGCCAGGAGCGTGGATGGCTATGTTCCCGACGCACGCTGGTATGACTTCCACTCGGTAAGTTTATGTCCACAACAACCAGGAAACAATTATGCTGCTTTCAGATATGCACTGAACGCTGGATATTCTCCTGACATTCCCCTGAAGGGCTGCACATGAGAACGCAAATGTCTGAGTGAGATTTTCCGATATTTCTCGGGTCAGCCTTCTAGTAAGAACGCTGGGGAATGTCTGAATGAGCTCGTGTGAGAATAGACCAAGAGATCTTCTGGAGGATTCACTGCTAACAAGCGTGTTTTGATGAGGTTTCTAACGCGACCGAAAAATTGAGTACAAAAAGCTGTGCCACACACGTAGAAGACACAGAGGAAGATGGGGACATTCTCCAGAGTTCATGTCTGAAAACGGCTTTAGAGTGAAAAAACTAACAATACATTAGCTGGCACTGAAGCAACATTAGAGGAAGAGCTCAGCGCATCTGACTGGCTTCTTAGTGCCTGCATAATGTCCCATCCTAAGGTATGAGAGTCCATCTGTGCACCTCGTCTTGTGATGTGCATTCAAAGCAGTGCAAGTATGAGGTGCTTTATGTCTAAACAAAAAACAAATATATGTAGAACAAGACACCAAAAAAAACCCAGAGACATTAAAACTACAACAAAAAACCCAAATGACAGACGTCTCTGACAACATCATTAAGGAGATTTTTGCTCAACAACTGCAGAAGGCGCCTTCATTACAAAAGCAAACATCCAATCACTCAGTCTCTTTCTAGCTGGGGGACTCCCCCATCTGTTAGGCAGCATTATGAAGCCAAACAAAACTCAAGGAACAATATATTGAATGGAGGCCCGGGATGGTGGAGAGGAGTGGTTACTCGTTCCCTGAGCATACACACAGGCTGTCAGACGAAATGACCAAGGACAAAGAGGAATTAAGAAGTTTGCAAAGACGTCCTATAGAAATAAATTGCAGGAAGGTTTCAGAGGAAGCCTTTGTAGACATATTTCCACTGTGCGCCTCGCTCACAAATGGCAATTTCCCACTAAGGAATGAATGAAGAAAATGACTCAAAGTTTAACTACCTGTAGTATTTCTTGTATTTTAACAGTGTGTATTTATTGCTGCATTTGTCAGGCTAAATATGTTGGAGTGCGCGGCAAGATGGTTCCTATGAACACGCCCATGGACCGCATTAACCTTCATATCAGAGGAGGCTATGTCATACCCTGGCAGAAAGCAGAGAACAACACATTTTACAGGTAAGTGCTCACAAATCTACATGTTAACATCCTGTGTGTCTATTGTGTCTTTTCTGTCTTTTAGTGCGTCTCTCTACCTGTGCAGAAAGGCAGGGTGGGCAGGCGGGGAGGCAATGTGCACTGCTGCTATACTTGATTGGATAGATTGTGGTCATCTCTGGTTGTTAGTGTGTTGTTCAGGTTAAAAAGAAGAGACAGTTAGGGGGGGGGATGTTCCAGCAGCAGTGAGATCAGGTGGATCCCCTCAGCACAAATGTTAATGTTTATGTCCTCAGCAGAAGCGAGGCGGCATTAATAAATGTCCTTCAGTGTTAAAACCCTCTTTACCTCCTTCTTTCTCAGTCGGAAGAATCCTCTTGGACTGATAGTTGCCCTGAGCGACAGCGGAACTGCTCAAGGATCGTTCTTCTGGGATGATGGAGAAGGAATAGGTAAGTGAAAGGTCACCCTTTAACACACACACACACACACACACACACACACACACACACACACACACACACACACACACACACACACAAACACACGCACATCGGGCAGCTAATTTATTTGACTTGTGCAGCTTTTGTTCTATACCTGCCTGTTTGGAACGGGCTGCTGAGCCTGTGGTAATACTGGTTGCAGCTTTCTTTCTGAAACTGAAAACACGACCTGTAACAACCGGCTGCTGATATTGATATTTAATATTGAATGTATCACATTTCCAAATTGCACCAAATTCCACACTGCACTTCGTTGAGCGTTAAGTGTGAAGATGACGAGATGAACGGTTCTTGAGATATGCAAGCCACATACAGACAGACGGATATTTCTGGAATATAGATAGATGATGTATCTGTGACACATGTAAAGCGTCCTTGGGTCTCTTGAAAGGCGCTTTATAAATTCAAGTTATTATTATTATTAATGTTGATAAGTCAGAGCTGGTTATTGGAAGACATCGGTCAGAATTTGCATTAACTTTGTTATAGATGCAATTTTGAAAATGGGGAAATGAGGATCAGGATGAATGTCTGCAATATCCCACTATGTGGCACACTCATGTACAGTATGAGAGAGCACGATTTTACTGAATATGAATTTTCTCTTTGATATTCTCAGATTGACACAGTCAACTATAAAGTAGTGTGTCTATACTTCCTCATCCTCTCTCTCTTTCACACACACACAAACACACACACACACACACACACACACACACACACACACACACACACACACACACACACGCACACATTAATATACGAACAGAACCAGCCTCCAAAGTGCTCCGGTGAGCAGATGCACTCCTCTGAGAAAGGTGTGTTTGTGTTGGGACAAAGAAAGAGGGAGCAAAGATAGAGAGGGACCGAGGGATGACAGAGAAAGGGAGTGACAGAAACTATTACAGTAATTCTGCGTCGCCGCCTGGAGATACGCTCTCCATCACTCCTCTTTTATCTGCTCCCTCGCTCCTCACTTCAGCATCTCGCCGTCTGTCGGCGGTGCAGCTGCTCCGTGTCTTTCTTGTTCGCTCTGCCTCTCGCTGTAGCGCCTGCTTACCTGTATTATCAGCTCTTTTTTTTTTCTGCATTTCTGATTTTCACTTCAGAGGGTGAGCTGCTCACTCGGCTGTCAATCACGCAGACTCATTTGTGCGCTGGCCACGCATTCACTCAGCCAGTCTGATGTTCACCCATTCATAGACTTATTAATTATTCATTCTTTTATGTGGTGAAGTAGTGTAGCTGGTCAATTATTTACCTCAGCGACATCCCTAATTACGAGCCTCATTTAATCAAGCACTAATAAGTTGACGAAATACTTTGTGATGAGTCACTGTGTAGTGTATAAATAAAATATATTTCTCGTCTTATTTGGTCATGCATGCACTCAGTGTTCTGTTTACACAGTAAAGCATCCTTTCACCACATAACTTAGTCTTTGACCCACGTCATCGGGTGACCACTTAGTTATATACCCGCTTCCCACTGAACTCGGGCCTTTGGTCAACATGAATTGTCTCATCCTGTCTCTCGCTCTCTCTCTCCCTCCGTCATTCATTCAAGTCGCGGCACCTATTTTCTCTGCCCCTTCCATTTCTTCCTCATTATGTAATTCACTCCGATTTTCTCTCTCTCCTCAGACACGGTTGAGAGAGGACAATATCTGCTGACCTCCTTCGCAGCGGAATCGGTGAGTTCAGGGGGCCAACTACATGTCATGTCTCCCCCCCCTTCATTATTGTTATTAATGCAGCAGAACTGGGAGAATAAGGCCGGGCTTTTACCATGAAACAGGGCTGTGGTAGGCAGATGTCAAAGGCTAACCACTGGAAACCATTAGCACATGATTTCTCTCTAACTTTGGGGTGGTGGTTTGGATTTGAGCTTTTATGAACTACACACACAGATTGCAGGAGCTTTTTTTTTTTTACGTGTGTACTACAATTTTATTCACTTGGTCTCATTGCTTTTGATGTACAATTTAGTCGTCCTGTGCAATTCATGGTGACATAAGTGACTGTGGGGTGGATACATCAAGACCCCGTTCAGACCTGGTGTTAACATCTGTCCTGAGTCATCTGATCCCAAGTGGTGACGCTAAGTACACGCACCAAAATGCTTCATAGCTGCGTGCATTCATTCATTCAGTCCCTCCTGAGTCCTGTCTCTCTCATTTCCCCTCACTGGCACAGACACACACCCCGACACACTCATCTGGGTAAAAACAACAATCATTTCCTCTTCACAAACACAAATGATGTTCTGATCATTTGCATTTAAAGCGGGAAAGTGAAATCCAAGTGGCCACAGGAGACAGATGCAGGACACATTGTAATACCAGGTGTGAAGGGATGATCTTATTGCTGTGATCTGATCTGTCACGATGGAGGTTAATACCAGGTCTGAACACGGCCTGTGTTTGTAAGGCCTCTGTGCCATCACCATGCCGACACCCCTGATGAAGCCACAGTTTCATTTTCTCCAAGTGATTCTGTTGTGCACACACCTGGGTCCTGTACTACGGAGCGGGCTCAACATAACCCTGATATCTTTCTGTTGTCTGGCTGAAATTAACCTAACAAACACCGTCAGGCTAAGCGGTCACACGAAGCTGGTTAGCAACTAGTTAAGAAAACCTTTCCTACTCTAGATATGAGCGTGTGCACATCAAAGGGGCGGTGTTTACTGCATATGACCAATCACATGACATGGAAAAGTTAACTGGCAGCACAGTCGCCTATTTAACAAACAAGGAGCAAACTGTTATATTAAAAAATACAAGGAGAACAAACACATCAGCCAGAGTAAAATAAATAAATGCAGGAAGGACAGCTGGGAAAAAGTCACGGATTGTGTGAACGTGTAAGTTACGGAGCCCCCCCCCCGGTGACATTTGGTAAAAAAGATATATTACGTGGCTACGACATAATAACACGCGGGAAGGAGACAAATAACTCGGGGCCGCGAGATATGAATCTGTTCTTTACTAACAAGACCTGTCGAACTGGAGTGAAGAGGCCTCTTGGATAAGATGAAACGTTTCACTTAATCACATGATGTCGCCTCTATAATGAGATTTAGTTTAACACACTCTGTCTGCACTGGCTCTGAATGAGGCCACACTTTGATGGAAACGTGAGTATTACTAATCAATAAAAAACATGGACCTATTTCTGCACGACAGGGCGCACGGAGCATGACTGTGCGCACTTGGTGTTATGGTGACAGGATGCGCCTGTTGCATCTGGAGACTAGGAGGGATTGGGATGTACTGGGTGTGTGAGCGGTGGGGATCCACTTAACAAACCAGACATTAAACTTCCCTTATCCTTCCCCTTAAAGGGATAGTTCACCCACAAATGAAAATTCTGTCATTATCTACTCACCTCTACGCCGATGAAGTGTTTGAGTCCACAAAACACTTCTGGAGTCTCAGGTGAAAACTTTGTTAAAGCAGAATCCGATACAATTGAAGTCAATGGTGAGTCCTTCTTCAGACGTAATTAAACAACAGAAAAAACACAACATGCCTCCATACTGCTCGAGTGGTGTCATCCAAGTGTCTGCAAGCCCCGACATTCATATTCGAATTACACTGTGTTCTAAGCCTAAAAGTCCATCGGAAGAGGCTAAGCTAGCGGACGTTAGCACATCAGTCAGTCCATGAATACACCATGTAGGAAGATATCAGCGAACTTTTAGGCTTAAAACAGGATGTAAATGACGCCGTTTCGAGTCGGCTATGAATGTCGGGGCTTTTTCTGTTGTTTTATTACGTCTGAAGAAGGACTCACCATTGACTTCAATTGGATTGTGTAAATGTGGATTCGGCTGCAACAAAGTTTACCCCTGAAACTCCAGAAGTGTGTCCTGGACTGAAACTCTTCACCCACCCCTCCATTGGCATAGTGGTGAGGAGATAATGAGTGAAGTATAATTTTTCAGTGAACTTTCCCTTTAAGGAGAGTGCAAACCGCACAACAGTTAAGTGTCACTTTGGTGAGGGACGACTGCACGAGTCTCAAAGAGAGAGCAGGAGGAGGATGGGGGCTGTCACAAGGTAAATCTGTAAACTATCTCTCCCCCATTCCAAATAAATATTACATTTCATAGGATAAACCTACTTAAAGGGAAGGATACAAGTATAAAACTATGTCTTGTTATCCTGCAATGCAGACAGTCAGTGGTACTGTGAGCACATTGCTCCTACTTAAAGATACTCATCTGAGTAGGTAACAGGATTTGCTGGGCCTCTGAAGCCCCCTGCCCTCCTCGGAGACCCTCTAACAATCCACACCGAGCTCCACAGGATCCTCTAAGAACGGTGACGTCATGTTTCAAAGGAATTGATTGGTCAGTGGGCGGGGATATCATACAGGTTGAGATATTATCTCCAACAAAGCCGTTCAGCATAAGTTACCGTGGTGATTTTCCCCCGACAAGAAGTGAACGAGCTTTGAAGGACTGAAAAACCTGAAGTGAACCTGAAGTTGCCCTGATCACTGCGAATCCCGCTTCGCAGTACAGGCTCCTGCTTAGTATTTACATGGCTCAGAGCGGACATGCTGCCTGGCACAGAGGTGGTTGGAGTGGAGCAGCTGTGGTTGTGTTCATGCAGATCACATTGTGTTCTTGGTGGTTTTCCCCCCAAATTGCTCTCACATCTCTATCGGCTCATATAATCTCTTATCGCAAACACAAGCACAAAGAGAGGTTTTGTGGCCTCAGTTGGCAAAACACGAATGGTGCCTCCAAAACTACATGTTGCACATGCCTCATTCATCAAGTGAAGATTTAAATGTGGATAAAACTACCATGGCAAATACCAAACCAATAAGCAGTGTGATTATATCGAGCAGTGTTACCTTTAGAAAGATACCAATATTCTCCATATAGACCCTGTAGTTGCAAAGATATAGTATGTCAAAATTTGGACATGCCATTTTCGAGTAGGGGGCAGATTTTCAGGGTTTAACAAGGTATTTTGACAAATAATGTAATACATAGATGTTCCCCTTAGTCCCTGCCCTTAGAGATAGAATGTCTGAAGTTATCATTCAGTATTAACAAGCGTATTCACTCCATCTACAACCTCTAATTTGACACCTACCCTATTTATAAGGGCTCAGACACCTTACCTTCATATATCAGCATTTAATTAATTAAGACATGGGAAGGAGGGTTGAACAAAATAGAAGCTCTAAAGTGCAAACAAGGTTTGTATATTTTTGAGTTGGTCTGTCTGAGCCATGAAAATGGTTTGAAAAGGGCTCAGTATTCTGCTGCTGCTCAGAGGATCTCTGATGAGACAGTAATGAGCCAAAAGAATATCATTGTACATCGCATTGTGAATCCCAAGCAATAGCATCAACCCCACCGACCTTGCTACATTTCATGAGAATCCACGACCTCACCAACACATTTAAAAAGGTTTTAAAGGGGAAAAAATGGGAAATCTTACAAACAAAGGCACAAATGTGACATTGACGCTGGACATGCACAGACGTACTGACAGTTAGAAGTTAGAAGTGCTGCAAAACCCTTACGGCCAAGTTCAGGGAGAGGAGAATGTTTTCCAGGCCACAGTTTGATCACATTTTGATTCAGACATGACAGAAACGGCCTAATCGCTGGGACTAATGGGACCAACCTAGCCCCATTTGCTTCCCGAGCCAGACAAGGGCACACAATCACACACAGGCACACGGTAATGAGCGTGGGTTTAATCACAAACATACACGCGCACACATACATTGTATGCACACATCTACAGTATACATGTACACACGTACAGCGACCATAGCCAAACATCTGTGGCTGTCCTCTGCCTACCATCAGGCTCATTCCAAAGCAATTTCACGCAGCGATAAAACAGGCACACTGTCTGACAGCCAAAGGGGGAGAGGGAGAGAGAAAGAGAGCATGAGTGTGTGTGACTTTGAGTTCTAATGTGCTTTTGTGTGTGTGTGTGTGTGTGTGTGTGTGTGTGTGTGTGTGTGTGTGTGTGTGTGTGTGTGTGTGTGTGTACAAGCAGATGTGGGAAGATGAGGATAAGTTGGGCAATGAGGCCACTGCTGCCTGGCAGATTAGCAGATCGTATGCCATTTTGGATGACTATCTGAATGTAGATGTGTGTGTATGTGTGTGTGTGTGTGTGTGTGGGTGTGTGTGTGTGTGTGTGTGCTCCTTTAGTTTCATACGAGTTTTGTTCCTTCGAAGTGAGGCAATTTACAAAGTGAGATTAGTTTTGTCTCTCTGATTCAAAGGGGCTGTCACTTCTGTTAAGTGATAATCCATGTGTTTGTTTGTGTGTGTGTGCGTCAAAGCATGTGTCTTAATCCACAGTGTAAACATGGTAAGAGCACAGATTTCAAACTGCCAAAACAATCAAGAGCTCCATGCAGAAGATAACATCTACTAAAAGCGAGTCATAGAGAAAAAAATTATATCACAGTGGATATAAAACTAATGACATGGAGAAAGATACTCAAATGTTAAATCTTACTCTGTGAAGAGATGAAGCGTGGAATAAAACTGGATACAGAGAGGTGGAAGTCCATGGCTCAGCTCACCACAGCCCATTTTCAGCAAATTACACTGACAACGCTAAGTTCAGGATTTATGATCTGCCTGTGACACAAATCAGAAGCTGTCTTCACTACTATAAAGTAAATATATGCATGGGATGAAAAATGTTTAAGTAGATATTAATCAAATCACTTTTGTATTACGTTTAATCTATTTTTATTCATTTTCTTTGCCTCTTTGTTCCGTCTTCCTATTTTCCAACACTTCTTCCAGAGCAAGTTGACGAGTGAGGTCGTCCACAATAACACGGCCCCTGCTGAGCAGTTGATCCTGGGCGTGGTGAAGGTTTGGGGCGCCGGCAGCGTCAAGATCGCATCAGCCAACTTAACAGACGCAGGCGGAACACAGCATCAGCTGACCCCCCAGCACAACCTCGACTCTCAGGTCAGCTGCGTTTTGTTTAGTTGCCATAGTAACTTTATTTAAGATGTGATTAATTCTATTAAATTAGAAGTTACAATTTCTAAATCACAAGCTGAATCAATTATAACTAAATATTCCTCTACGTTTTTAAATTGGCTTAGAATAACACGGTCTTAATTCAATCTGCCTTTGTGCACTAGCTTCTCTGAGATAAACACAAATCATCAAGTACAGGAAAAGGTCTTTGACCGCAAAAGCTTTTCACAGAGGTTGAAATGCTGGTTTCTGGAAAATGAGTGATATCCTCGTGCACATAGTTGTTGACAGAAACTGACTTATAATGTGTAAAAGATCCTATTTTCTTCTTTGGTTATGTTTTATTCAATTTACCAATAAAGTAACCACATCATACCAATGCTGTGAATCAGAAAACGTGAATAGAGCCAAAAAATGTCTCCAGCTTTCAAGCATTTGCTTGAAAATCAACATTTTTATTTTGTAACACTTTGTTTTGCAGTGTTATTAACTGGTTGTTAATAATCTAAATGCTAGATAGAGGTATCTGCTATGGGAAAATAGGAAACTTCGATATTAATCAAACGATATGAACCGATGTGTACGGTGACTCAACACAATACCATTTAAAAAAACACACATGGAGAAAATATTTTCATCAATTTGACAACACAAAGAGAAAACGAGAAAGAAAAGAGCAAACACTCACAACTCAAAGCAAGTGTTGCCACTTTCAGTTGTGTTGTAAGTAGTATTTGATTTTGTAGAGAGTATTTGGTTGTATTGTGAGTATTTGATTGTAGTGTGATAAAGATGTAGTGTTAAAGAAGTTCAAATGTGTTTTCTAATGTTGCAATGCATTGAACTCTGAGGGCCATCATTAATATGTATACAATGTGCAATACATTACATATTATTTAGCTGATGCTTTTATCCAAAGCAACTTACAATAAGTACAGATAATGCACATATGCTGTAGCATCCCACATACAGATTGCTGCTCCAATAACCTCAAAACAAAGATATGAATCACCGTCTAACATGCATACAATCAGTGCCATCGAATGTAGCGGGTTTGTGCAGTAGTATCATAGCTGAGTGAGCCTCCTTTATCGTTGCATGAACTCATTTCATAAACACACCCCCAGCTTCAGAGTCGATTGAGCATTTCCCTGCCAGTCAAAACCTGTCACTACAAATTTTTTTTAAAAAGCAGCACTCAGGTTCACAACCCGGCCCCTGCTGTGCTGCACTTTGTCATCTAATAGCTGTAATCAACTCTGCAATCCCCCTGACACTGTTGTTTCGTGATGAGCACAGAGCCGGAGACATGACTCCGGGAGCGTGATTTTTAGAGCCGCTCGTGTAAAATGATTGTCATTTCCTCTTCCTCCCTCCATCATTTGCTCCAGTGGTTGAACCGAAAAGAAAAGTGACAGAAAATCATGGGGGGGGGGGGCATTGTGTACTCAAACCTAAGCCACACGCACTGTTACACTACGTGCCCCGTGATGATTCACGCGTCCGAAATGCCTTACAGTATCATAGGTACTGTAATTGTTCGTGGCCGTGTTTAAAATATTGAGCACCGTGATATTGTCGACTCTTTACATTAAATTAATTTCACTCTAGTATCTCTGTGTAAATCTCCTCTCCGGTGCTGTGCAGGGAGATCAGTGTAAACTGTAAGGTTAAGCTGGAGCTCAGGATACCTCAGAGCGGAGTTAATGTTCATCATAACAGGGCTTGAGCTGCGGTCATCCTCTCCCATCAAGGCAAGGTTGCAGAGACAGAAGTTGAAATATGCACATATAGGAGTAATGAGGAAAATGTTGTGATCACAAGAAGAGACGTATCAGCTTTTTACAATGAAACACATCGTTTTTGAGGTGGCGGATGGGCGATGCGGACGGTGACTCCTCCCAGAGTGTGAAACAGAAGAAAGAGGGAAGACAATGCCAGGTTTAAAAGGATTGCATGTGTTCCCTCTTCTCATTTGGCCTTTGATAAAATGTTCCTGTCAAGGTTGTGTACTGTACTCAGAGCACTTATCAAGAGCATGAAAATGATAGGCCCAGCAGCTCCATAAATAACCACAGGTGAACGAAGCCCAGAAGTCTTAGATTTATACTGTTCTTGGAGGAGACAGACAGGGCGAGTCAAGACGAGAGGCCAAGAATTGCAGATGAGCAAAGTCAAAACGACGGAGGGATTTTGAATGTGTGTGTGTGTGTGAGAGAGAGAGAGTGTGTGTGTGTATGTGTGTGTGTGATGGTGATGCATGGATGAGTCGAGAATAATGAAAAGACAGGCTAGGAGGGGAGGACGGACAAAAGTGGTGGAGGGTGAGAGAATACACCACAGAAAAACAGATGGAGAGGAAGAGAGAGGTGAAAGGGAGAATGAAAGATGGGCAGGGGGGAAGGAATAAGGGCAGAGAGAGAGAGAGGGATGAGGATGAGACAGACCGCGCGGAGTAATAAGTGGTTTTTCAGCTCGAGACAATCCACTCATCTACAGGTCGGTGGGGAATCACACCTCTCTGCAGCCTGAATGACACGAGAAAGTTCAATATGTAGGATAACACACGTGTTAAAAAACTGAAACCTTACACTCCTTCATCCATGGTCAAAAACATAATTTTTTATATTTATGTATTTGATGTTTTATTTGTTTTATCTATGTTTTGTATTGGGTTTTTTCGGACCTGATCAATCATTCAAGCAATTTTTTGGGGGAAATTACGAACAGTTTAACACATTTCTCATCTTGTTTCTACAGGAGCTGATTATAGATGTCACTTCCAAGGCCATTCCTGTGGACCAGCCTTTCACCATAACGTGGTCGACCAGCATCTGATCAACAGCCCAGTCCCTTAGTTTCACTAGGAAACTATTAATATATCTGTGAATAGTGATAGTTATATTGTAAAGAAATGCAATGTCTCCGGAATGTGAATGATCCTAAATGGGCTCCTTGATTTAATGATGAAACTGTTGTTTTTTTCCTTCTTCTTTTTTACATAACTGTGTCTTTAAACATGAAATAACATCACACTGGTTTTAACACAGGTACATAACATTTTTTAAATTTACAAAATATACCTTCAACATCATCAGTGCAAAACCTCAAATGAATAAAGTGCTTGATATTGAAAAGAATAAAATGTTATTCTTGTTGTCTTTGATGAGATGTGGTCTCAGTCTGGATCAAAGTGAACCACATCAGATCAATTGCAGGAAGTCGTAGTAGAGACAGCGTTAAACAACAGAAGAAGAAAATGAAGCAGCTCACAGGATTGTTTGCAGCCTTCACCTCCAGTGATATGATATTTGAACGATGATGACCTTTTTTTGCTGGTAGTTAAACCGTTCTGATATTTCAGCGAAATTAAACGAAATTAACAGAGTGAATTCAAATGGAAAGTCAAATTTTTTACTATGATTTTCCTTAAAAAAAAACAAATTGATGCACGCCCGCCTACAAACAAATCAATGTAAAGTACAGGTAGACGCAGCCACGTAGGCAATTATGACAAGACGTACTATATCATACAAAAAGGCCCTGCTCCCTAAATTACAGTGTGAAACCAAAACTAACTTGATCCAATGTATTAAATGTAATAAAGACATAAACTTGGTCCGTACCATTTCAGGCATGAAGATACCCTCAGTTAGTGGGTTTTTGTGTGTAAAGCCCATTTCCTCCTTATTTCTGTCCTTGTGGCCCGTAAAACATGAGTGTATTTTCTTTTTTAAATAATAATTTCCATTCATCACCCTTCTGTTGAATCTCAGATTTATTTTATAATGCTCGTTTTATCTAACGAGCACAGACGTGATGCATTTTACCTGCACACATGTAGCTTCTGTTTCATTTAATTAACAGGTGGAAATATTGTGTCTAACTTGACTTATTGTCACATAATCTATTTAATAGTGGATTGGAAAAAAAAACCCATTCACCTAATTAGTGTCCACAGCACTTTACCTGCAGAGTGAGTAATTTTCAGAAATTGTTCTGGCCCTTACTTTACTCCACAGGCTTATCAGTAGGCAACAAACAGCGAACAGATGTTCATAACAAAATAGAAAAAGCTGTCAGGACTAATGACTAGTAGAGAGAAACACATGAATCACCTCTGCACTCGACAACTGGAAATGCTTTCATTCCAGACTTGCATGATGCTGTGATGCAGCATTGTGGAACACAGCAACGATGACAATGGCTTAACGGGAAGTGCCATTTAGCTCTGTTTAGTTGTATTGCAATTTAACTGTGTGTTTTGCCTCCACTGCTGCAGATAGGCAAGTATCAGTACATGTGTGGTCCTGTGTGGGTGTGCCAGGGACCCGACGCTAATAATAGCCCTCACCTGCGGCGAGCTGTCTACCTGTGCTTTGTCTCATCCCATTACGTCCCCGTATAGTGATACATTCATTCATTATTCAACCCGCAGTAAATGTAATGATATCAATTTAGCCGTGGGCACTTCAAATTGATTTCCACCTTAATCGCCACTTCATTGTAGGGAAGACAAGGGGGAGGAGGGGGGGCGGGGGGGGTTACTACTGACTGGTGGGTGTGGGTGTGTTTCTGTGCCTGTGTCCACGGAAAGTTCAATCTCGGAGCCCATCAGCTATCGTGAGATAACCAATTAGTCTCTGGGGGCAACTGCCAAACTTTTTGGCTGTCGGTGTAGACAGTGGATAATCTGGACTCCATCTTCTGTTTACAGTAAATGGTGAATGGTTTGTATATATAAAGTGCTTTTCTAGTCTGGATGACCAACCAAAGTGCTTTTACATTCCAGTTTTTTTTGCCATTCACCCACACACATTCATACAGTGCATCTATGGGCAGCTCTTCTTCTATTAGAAGGGACATTTTGGGTTCAGTGTCTTGCCCGATGACTCCCAATTGGTTGAACGAGCTCCCCATTGACATCAGGACAGAAGGAAGTCTACACATCCTCCGCCCCAGACTAAAAACACATCCGATGATGATGTCTAACAACCATCGTCAACTCTGATGTTTAAAAAAAAAAAAAGGAAAGAAAGTTAGTTGCACTTATATATTCCACTTACATGTAGCACTTGTAGTTTGGCTTTTTTGAAGCTAATGTACTTACATGATTCTTGCTGTTCTGGGTTTGTACCCTCATGGTTGAATGAACTTATTGTAAGTGGCTTTGGATAAAAGCGTCAGCTAAATGATATGTAAAGTAAGGTAATGTAAAGTAATTATGCGACCACTGAACGAGAAGAGAAGACTGGAGGGATGGAACCTAAACATTTCTCCACTGGAGTGTTCTGAATTTATATGTCATTTTATTTTTTCTGTCAGAATATGTTTGTAATCCTATTTTGACAGAAAACACCACGGGGCAATCAAACCTGGTTTTCTTTGTGGACATCAAGAAACAATCACATCTATTTATGCTAATATGTGTTTAAGTGACTCAAAATACCCAAACGTTTCTTTTTTTTCTGTCTTGCATGAATTTGTAAATTGCTTAAGTTGCACGAAACATTTCATGGTTGTATACGGTGTGAGCCTCACAAGCTTTCAGACTTCCTCTATGTTGTGTATACAAAGCTTCGGTTCTTTTCACACAGTGAAATTGTGCTGCCCGACAGCTTTTTCCCCAAACCAAAATCTCACTTAAATCTTATTATCCATAGATCAATGTGCTCTTTCTCTGACTTTTTGAGAGAGAACCCAGACAGCGTGCTTTTAAATGAGTGGCAATAACAATGCGTCTTTGTTATTGAGGTGACAGACGGATACAAGTGTGTCACAGATGAAGTAGGAAACAAAGATAAAACAACATGAGAGAGGGAAAACACTTTGACAACATCAAAGACTGTCAGCCGTGATGTGTGTGTGTGTGTGTGTGTGTGTGTGTGTGTGTGTGTGTGTGTGTGTGTGTGTGTGTGTGTGTGTGTGTGTGTGTGTGTGTATACACAATTGATTTATTTTCGTGTTCACAGGTTGGCAAAATTAAAATCACCTTTAACTGCTTACATTATTGATCATTGGATGCTAATCGGCTCTGTGCATGTGTGTGCAGGCTTATATAACAGTCAGAGCACATCTATATGCGAGCTGCATACATTCGGTTATCCAATATTCTTATTTTAAAACGTGTCTTGAAAAGTCAGGTTGCACCATCAACTTAAGTCAAAGAGGAAAAAACGATATGAATATGAATTCTGAAACTCAAAAAACCTCATATATACCTCACAACTGCAGTAGCCTAATACAGTTAAGTACGACAGAGTATTAGGGTCATTTAAAGGGGGGGGGGGGACTAACCTGAGATTTGAGAATCAGTAGTATAACTTGGATATATTAGACAATAAGATTGGTAATCAAGATTTTGGATCCAGATGTATTGGAACTCTGGAGAGTGCAGGTTCTCTATGCAGGTTATTTATTCTCTTTCTAACTGAATTATAATATTATTCTCATAATATTGTGACACAATACTCGTCAATATACTCAGTCGTTGGTCAGATATAAATCCTGCGTGAGTCCTTGTCTACTTGTGTGCACATTAACACACTTCTTCACACACACACACACTTTTTCTCTCATCCTGTCATTTCCATTTCCCGTCACAGCTTCTGTGTCGACAGCCCAATAGCACCCTACCTGACCAAAATCCTCGCAGCCAGTCTCACCACTTGAAATGCACACCCACACTCACTAACACACGCATGCATACCCACAGCGCCAAAAAACTCACCTGTTTGTCATGAGCCATTTCATGTGTCTGACACCCTGCTCCAGCTTTGCAATTTTCCTTTCACCTTCAGTAATCTGCCACTCACTTAAGGCAGTTATGCACAGCAGCAAGTCATACATATCTACCCACCATGCTAATTAGTGTGTCTGCTCTGCATTAAAGGAGCATTAGTGCTCCCTGACCTAGACCGAGAGCACAAAGGAAACCTTTTCCCCCAAATCCTAAAGTGATATAGGAAAAAGAAATGAGAGGAAACCTCCACAGAGACAATTCAAAGTGAAATCTTTTCTCCACTGAAAGCTGGGGGGGGGGGGTTTGCAACAGGAACCACTGACATAAAAAAAACATTCCTCTTTAGAGAAATCTTCCTTAAGATTTTTGCATTGTGTATCCCTCGGCTGATTTATATTTGCTTTATGTAATCACATTCTTTCATTTATCCTTATTTGTCACTGTGCCCTTGGAGTAAACAGGACTATCTCGCCTTTCCTTCCTCCAAAATAAAACACAGATCTCTGGCTGAAATGTCCCAGATGGTGGCAGAAGTTGGTTTATTTTAGTTTCCCTCTCTTTCCACTCCACTGCTTGCTCTGACATGAGATATGTCACACTGGTAATACTAATATCTAACATGAGCTGCCTGCTCGAAGGCTGTGATAGTATTATAGACCGATCAACCGCAACATTACAACCAATGACAGGTGAAGCGAGAAACATTGCTTATCTTGTGACAACGGCACCTGTCAAGGGGTGGGATATATTATCAAGCAAGTGAAGAGTCAGTTGTTGAAATAGTCGCGTTGAAAGAAGAACATCTTCAAAACTAAATGGCAAGATGTGTGTAGTACAAGTTGCCAGGTCACCATTTGCCCGAGAAAGGACAAGTAGTGATCTAGCTACAGAGTCATGTGCAACTGAGCCGTGTTGATGCCTGTAGGGTACGACGCCTGGCCTGTCTGGTCCACTCCTACTGAGGAGCACAGACTATTTCGGGCTGGGATAGAATGCTGGCAGAACACACAGTGATCAATTGAGAATCAGAACTGGACCATTGAGCAACGTAAGTAGGTGGCTTGGTGTGATGAATCACATTTGCTTTTGTGTCATGTGAACTGCAGGGTGTGTGTACTTTGTGCCCATGGGGAGGAATCGGCACCAGGATGCACTGCTGAATGAAGGCATACAAGTTGAGGCAAGCTGTGACCCAATTCAGGGGCCATATTCTTCGGAGGGTGCATTTGTGGGATGATGGTCGCACAGCAGTCCACCTAGGCGTCCCATTTCAAAGGCTCTGTCAAATGTGGCCTACAATTACATCTGTCCATTCCTGATCCGAGACGGATCCAATTGGTGGATCCTTCTCCGACGAACCGAGCCCAGGATTCATTGCGTAGGGGTGACAAAGCTAACTAGCTACAAATGAGGATGGCTGAGTTCGGTAAGTACAGCGGCTCAAAGTACATAACGATGCAATGGTAAGGGCGAGAAAAGCTGGTGGCGCATAGGAACACCTCCACAGACCAGACTGTCTCATTTTGGTTCAGCAAACAAACGAGGCCCCTGAAATTGGGATACAGCTTCAGTGTGATGCTTTGGATAATGTTCAGCTGGGAAATAATGGGTCCTGGCATTCATGTGGATGTTTCATTCACACTAACTACCTTCCCAAAACGTGGTTGCAACAGCATTTCCTGATGGCAGTGGCCACTTTCAGCAGGGCTAGCCAAACTGTTCAGGAATGGTTTGAAGAACCGGACAAAGAGTTCAGGGTATTGCATTCGCCATGAATTTTCTCAGATATTAATATGATCCAGCATCTCTACGATGTGCTGGAAAAACAAATCTGTTACATGGAGGCCCCCGTAAAGGACCTGCTATCAACATCCTCCAGGACATGTCTTGACAGATCAAAGCTAAAACAGGGGGGGGGGGGGGGGGGGACCTACGCAAAATTAGGGAGGTGGTTTTAATGGTGTGGCTGATCAGTGTTCATTAATTGTTGACATTTATAGCCCAGCTCCACACTGATAACATGATCGACGGTACAATCTGAGAGCATCACACATTCTTAATTAAAAGCATGACAGTGAACCATCACAGGGGACCTTTTACGACAAAGGGGAGTTACAGAGGTGTGACTGTGGCGCGGATAACAACTGGTTTTCATTTGGTTCATCCTCAAAGGGCAAAAGAAAAAGGACGTGAATTTGCAGAGAGCACTAGACAACCATTTCATTTTAGAGTGAATGGCTTTAATTAATGAATGCCATTAAAACACATCTGTCAACACTCGCGCTACGCCTTCAGGTGGCACAGCAATCATAACTGGGACAATCACCATCATCATCATGGTCGCCATTATCATCATTCTCAAAATGTCTCATTTGAGAACAGAAACATGGCTTTTCCTCAAATGACTCATAAGAAACAAGCAAGGGAAAAAGAAAAGCTGCACAAAGATGTGATCAGCGCTGGAGTTTAGACACGAAGCAGTTGATATTGCATTGTGTTAAACCAGTACATCATTTGTGACCTTTTTTTCTGTTGAGCAGACTTTTGCTAGAAGTTGGTTATTTAAGATTTAATAGCAGAAAATCAAGCAGTCAAAGGCCTTTAACACAGACATAGTTAAGCTTGAAACTCTGGCTGCTGTGTGAACCACAGACCAACTGTTTCTGTTTGCCTTGAAATGATTACCCAACCAATTAAGCTCTGAGCTCACTGTAAGCCTTAGGTGGAGTCAAATGAACAAAACGATGGATTGGATGATCCATGTTAGGCCTTACTGGTAAAACTGCAAGGCTCCTTCAATGCAAACAGAGAAAGACTTCTTTTTCTCCTTTTTTTTCGGTTAGAGCTTTGAGGAAAAAAAAGACATGTCTGTCTGGCAGACTGCAGATTGTGGATTAAGGACCAAAGGATGGCCACACGCACACACATCTTCACAAATCACATCAAATTGCCATAACGGCAAACCCACGCACTCACACAAACATTCCTAACACATCAAATCAAGAGGAGGGCACACACGGCGGAAGAGTGATTTGCCAATTGGCCAGAGCGTTCATGCAGAAAAGGATTTAAATATCACTGGAAATGAGGCCAGTGTGATTGCATCACTTCCGGTTCAGCAGAGCCAGTCAAATGCCTCTGGTGGCCGTGTAATTCAATACTACAGACAGTATGCATTAATGCCGCAAATCACCCTGCACGCTTGATCACCGGCAATATGAAGATTCACATCAAGCTCAGCCACTAGTGCTGTCAAGGGCATGTGCAGTAACACTAAATACACTCTGCCTTTGTTTGTTTAGACTGTACAGAAATATCTGTCTAATAACACATGAAATCTACAAATCGGTCAAACTTGTTGCCCTTAAATTCTGAAATATAACTTTGTCCCAGTAGCCGTTGGCTGGTAAAATAAAGACGAGAGACAAAAGACCAATAAATGAAAGAATAATCCCTGCTCGTTAAATACACAGATAGGGCAATGGAATCTTTCGTTGTATTTTGGGTTTGCCATATTATTTTATTTTTATTTCATCTTACAACATGTAATTTTGGCCACTTTGGGTCTCTCAAGCAAAAACAATGCTTCGTCAAAACGTCATGTGCCCCAGACGTTAGAGCAGAGAAAAGCAAAGCCACGTGAAAGAAAATATGATGCAATTAAAAGACGACCAAAATAAAACATCCAATTACCTTGAATATGATTATTGATTTCTCTGGGTTTGAACATTGTTGGAAAACATTTCAACAAAGTCAACAAAATATAACACGGGTCTTGTGATTTTTTTAGGCCTTTTAATGAACAGTTATATTATTATATGTTCACCACACCACAATAGAAAGAATTAGACTGAAGCCTTCACCTTTAGCTTCCCTGTAAATCACAATCACTGCCAGGTAATGACATATTAACTTCGTTTGGAAAATGGTCTCAGACTTGTGGACCCGACTGTGCACGTGTCTTTGATACACTTCACAAACATGTGTGTGCCTGAGCTTATGACCGTTAGCTTATGTCTGTGGACATGTTACGTTTTCAGCAGCAAACACTGACAGTCCTGATGCAGGGTCGCAAGTGCAGAGCTAAAATTGGAAAGTGTTTTATTTAGTTTGTGGATAAGCGTTGCCACGACAACACACATCGCCCGACTGACATTTCTATAAGACACATTGGGATTCGTTCCCTCATTTTTCAGCGCATACATACATAGGATATACATGGGTAATAATATGTGCATCTACAGTGCAATTACACAATGTAAAACAGTCAACCCAGAGCAGGAAATTATGCTATCAGGTAAAATCAAGTAATAAAGATGATACAAATTCTCAAACTAAAAAGTAAAACAAATAAACAATCTACACTACATCACATCAAGAAAGAGAACGAGAGCACACTTTCATCTCATTTTTAGATGGTCAAAAATATTTGATTTATTTACCACAATTTACAAAAATTATTAACAATTTCTCAAAGTCCCTCATAGTCTATTCTAGATGTCACATACAAAAACCATTGTATTTAAGACAATCCAGAACTTCAAACACTAGCCAGTCCCTCCAAAGTAGATTTTTCTGTAAATACCAGGTTTCGTGCACAGAGCTGATTATATAGCAAACTCTGATGTTCCTCAGAAGGACAGATTAGCATCACAGAACAATACAGCCTACGATGACAAATTGACAGTGATCACTGAGAGTGGATAGGGGAAGATGAGAAATGAGAGTCGAAAGCGGGAAAGGGAGGATGAGAGATGGGGAGCACTGACATGGTGAGGGAGTGGGTCAGGGAGAATAAAGGATGGTGGATGAGAGTCAGGGATATAGTGAGTAGGAGGGATGGGTGGAGGGAAACAGAGAGGAGGGGAGCGTCCTCTTGGTAGAATAGTTCTGATTGAGGTCAGTTTTCCCAGCAGATGAGACTCCACTTTAATCACCCTCCGTCGGTCTCATCACCATGGAGGGGCTGGCCTCATCAGAGATAGAGGAGAGACAGTGCTCGGAGAGAAAGAGAGAGAGAGAGAGAGAGAGAGAGACATATCGAGAAAGAAAAATTATAAATAGAGACACATACAAAATGCAAGCAGGATGGGCTGAAAAAGAGAAAAGACGATGCAGATTTGCAATGAGAGAAACGAAAACCTGAGGACAAAGCGTCAGGAGAAAGAAATACATGCTGTGTGAGATACGATATCGGAACAATACAGAGAAAGGAGGGGAATCCGAACCAGTAGAAAGAAAAGAAGAACGTTTTTTTTCTAGGTTTTTGACAATGTCAACAAATTTAAATAGTGTGGGATCCAACAGAATAAAGAAAGATACGAGGAGGGCCAGAATAACACAATAATAACGGGAGAAGAAGAATAGTTCTCGCTAAGAAATGATAGTATAACATCCTGAAATAGGCCTTTACACATCGGTAGCATTTGTGCTCTTGATTGAGTTCAACTTTTTTGGCCTTTTGGCTTTATTGAATAGCGACAGTGGAGGAGCAGGAAGCTCTGATAAACAAACTGTGTGCAACCTGCCCAGCACTGAATGACAGACAAGGTTTGGGACCAGCTGTTGAATTCAGTGAAGCATGTAGGAGCTAATGGGCCAGATGTTTCCCTCAGTAGTGATTTGAGACCAAAACAGAGCTAGAAGAGCAGTGAATACTAGAGCAAAAGTAACCAGGTGGGCACAAATTGCAGTTGTTGTTTTTATTGAATTGCTCTGTGTCTGGTGAAGGTGGGAAATGGAAATTGAATAGCAACATTTGATATAATAAAAAGCCTTCACACCATAATACTAAATTTCGAGGTAATTTAGGTGAAGGGAAACCCTCTCCAGACTCATTCACAGTTGTCAGAATAAAAGCCCCCAGTGTGAAAAAAAGCCAGCCTGTACAGTGGCACGGATAAAAATGGAGAGACAGAGGCGAACAGAGCGAGATCAGAGGGAGGGAGAGAGAAATAGATGAGATGATAGGGTTCTGGTTTCAGCATGAGGTCTCCCATCTGTCTGTTGCCAGAGTGACACCTGCTTAGCTTTGATTCAAAATTGCACAGTGAGCTTTAACAGGAGGCACACACAGTGAATAAAAAGAGCAGCGGCACCGTGCACACATATGCTCAATCTCACGTTGGCAATGTTAAAACAAAGAGCAGAAGACACAAACACAGACACACACACACACACACACACACACACACACACAGTAAGGATAAGGAATTGATATACCTTTCTTAAAAGTTCCCAAACACAAACTCCGGCTCCCGCCCTCTAGAACTCATTTTCCTTCCTGTCATTCGTGGCAGCATTCAGCACCTGAAACAGATCATTTGTTTGCATTAAAAGAACATCAAGTTACTTCAAACCGATGACAAATTTCCCCCTTTTAGTTCAAAAGATGTGGTGATTCATTTTACAAGACACACTCGGCTGTCTAAAGTGCTCCGAAGAAGTTCAAACTGCGGATACTTTCAGTGTTCCAAATGGCAAAGGGGTTTCTCCTGCATGATCAGCCCTAAAAGCAAAAAGGAAAACTATCCAATTTTGTCAATTAATGGGGGCTGATGGAAATGCTCTGTTGGATGCTTCCATTCCTCCAGCCCACAGTTGGTTTAGAATCAGGGCTCCTTTCGAATGAAGTGAATTATTATATTTAAAAGATTCTAAAGGCCCCACAAAGTCTGTTGATTTTCGACACAGATGTTTAGATATATGATATTCATTACATTATAGGAGTTTATTACATCATGGTTATGTGTACAAGGAAGACTCTTGGTCTAACGTACCTGCTGACAGTCAAACCAAAACGTTTAAGGTCAATAGAAGCATTTCAGTATTAAACCAACAGGGATGGAGTAGAATGACAGCACTAAAAGTAATGATAAGATGTCCATTATCCTCATGTGATACAGACTCTCAAGGTTCCCCTTAGTGCAACACCAGAGACAGGATAGCAAATCCTAACACAAAATATATAAAACATCTAATCAAAAGTATTCCTGCAGAGGCCTTCAGAGCTCTCAGGTCAACCATCTGTGGAACATCAGGCATGATAGAAGTCAAACACAATTTAAAATGTGATATGAAAGTGTGAACAAGTAACAACTTCCCTGACATCCATCCATCCATCCATCATTGATAACGCTTTTCTGCTGAGGGTCGAGTGGGGAGTTGGAGCCAGTCCCAGCTGACATTGGCCGAGAGGGGGTTACACCTTGGACAGGTCACCAGTGTATCACAGGGCACATACAGAGACAGACCACCATTCACACCTAAGGCAAAGAGTTTCACCCACACAGACACGGGGAAACAGAAAGACTGAACCAACACGATGCTGCCCCCCAGTCTTACGAGGGAAAAACCAGTAACAGCAAAAGAGGCGGACTTGGCTGTGTCTTCGTAGAAGACCCTCGCCCACACAGCGGAAGGTGGAACATCAAGACCTTAATCTAAACCCTCTATACATTATGTACTAATGATGGAGCTCACTGGTGGCTAGAAGCGGATGGTGACGCACCATGAGTCACGGAGGAGTCATGGAGGAACTACACAGCAGATAGCATTGACAAGAGGACTCTCACATCACACCAATCATCAACCCCAGCAGGCAAGTGGTGGCCTCTCCTCTCTATATTGTTTGTGTACATTACATAAGGCAGCTTGGCTTTGACTGCTATTCTTGGAATTGAACCCCTGCAGGATCTGCTGTCCTATACCTTCATTCCCTCCGGCAGTCTAATAACCTCCTCAACGTAGTAACCGTGGTAACTAAGATGGGGATGATGGCCAAATCCTTCCTAAATGCAGAGCTGACTTCACAGGAGAAGTGGAACTAGTGTTTGTTGTGGCACCAACTTCGTGAACCTTCTTCAAGAGGTCACACAATCGGCCAGATTTTATTTTACCCCTGTTAAATTTTTAGTTGTTAGTGATGGTAGTGAAGTAAGACTAGAAAATCATCATCGTTTTAAAAGGGAATGTTGAGTAATTGGGTTGATGGTCCAGAGATGATGTTTGACTTTGAGTCTGTTTGTGTTTATCGAGTTATCCGGGTTTGACTTTATGACAGAGGGCATCTTTTTATGTTTATGGACGGCTGTCTGCTTATGCAAGTGTATGTGATTTCACGCACGGCTTGACATGCAAGTGGCACATGGCTGTGTTTCTATATATGGCTGTGTGTGTGTGTGTGCATGCGTGTGTCACTGTTTACTGAGTGTACAATAAACAATATATCAGTTTTTTTTATATCAACATTGATCAGACTTAAATACTGTTTTACTTTTGTGATTGAAACAAATCTTCAGATACGACTTGTCAGCATCAGATGCTCATCACGAAAACACAGAATTGTAGTGTATGTTGTATGTGTGGATTTATGTTGGGTCCATGTGCCCTTGCATATAAATGTCCGCCTGCTTGTGTCCCGTGTGTGACCCTGGTTTAACCTTGGGGCTGGTGTCATCCCAGTGATTGATCGGTTTGGGAGGAACCGCGGGCCCAGCAGACACATTTAGGGAGTGCAGCTTCACTGAAGGATTGCAGTGCACAGCAGCAGCATAAATGTGTTAGCATAATGCTGGAGACAGCCAGGGAGAGTCGAGGTGAAATAAAGAGGACGAAACAGAGAGACAAAGAGAGTGAGAGAGGGGAGGGAAACAATATTAAACGGAAAGAAATAATGATGGTATGATAAAATAAAACTGCAGAAGGTATAATGACTCTATATCATCTTGTCCATATGGCAACAAGATTATACATTTTAAACAATTAAGCAAAGTAGTTTGTATGATAATTGTATGAGCTCACAGCTCCTGTCCAAACATTAAAGCTTAAGTCTGTAATTCTCTTGCAACTACCTTAAGAAGAAAATTACACGGCTGATATTATTCTTACTCTTTTAACTCCTTCTCATATAGATATCATCATATTAAATAGAATAACATTCATTTTATCAAAGGGTCCAAGTGGATGGGTAGATAGATGGATGAATGGATGGGTGGATAGAAAGGTGGATGGACAAATGGATGGATGGACGACCCGCTGGACGGACGGCTGGTCGGGCAGATGGACAGATAGATGAAAATGAAAATAGTACAATCAAGTCAAAAACGTTCCTCTTTAACCTTCCTGTGTCCTTGTGTGTATAAACACCATGGTGCAGCGTTCTAATTGAAGTATAATGAGTATTCTGTGTCTTTCACTCTCAATTTGGAATATCTGTCATATTTACCACATCAAAGCCTATTTCCCTTTGTTTACATGTCTGCTGTTAAAATTACTCATCATGTTTTTACCATCTGCGCAACATTCTTGATGTTTGTCGGTGCAAATGGAGCGTGGGACTCCAGTGAACTCGCTTCATATGGTTTAGGCTGAGTGAATGGTGTGTTGCTTTGCGGAGCATTAATTAGCTGCAGGGTGAAAAACTAGTGGCAAAGGGTTGTGAAATAGTGTTGATGTGACAACATGTAAAAATACGAGTGCATGTTGGTGCACTAGGCAGGCTCGTGTGTTTGAGTTTGTGTGTCTGCATGTGTTGGTCATTTAGACTGGGCCGAATGATGAACTGGTCGGGAACACTTATTGGCAACTGGAAGGGGCGATTGATCACTTGCAGTGAGTATGTGGAATAGCAAAGTATATGTGACAAGTGCGATCTTATCCGAGATGCACCTGTGCATGCAACTGTGAGAGAAAAGCTCATGTGTGAGTGTAGCTGCGTGTGGGAGTGAAGGTGAACAGCCAAGTGTACATTTACAAAAAGAGATGCACATGTTTGCTTGTGTGTGAGAATAGATTGGTTTGCACCTACATGTTTGTATGGATTCAGTATTACCAGTATGGATATTTTTTTTAACAAACAGTGGTTGGCCTTCTAGGGCTGCTTATCTTTTCCTGCACAATCTTAATTAGGCCAGTGCAGATTACTGATGGTGACAAGAAAACTCGTGTTATAATCCTTAAGGGCTGCTGCACACTAGAGGGTACACACCGATTTTGACCTTTACAATAATTGGCTCCGACAGAAAACCGTAATAGCCAATGAGAGCGAGCTAAATGGGAAGCATCACCAACCGGATGTTGCATACTTGTATAGCTGCGAAGAAAAAAACAAACACATATATTTTTACTCTTTTTTATGTCTTATGTTCGCTGCAAAACAGAACCTGACGTTGGTCCTCCTCCATGTGTGATTGTCTTCTGAAGTCACGTTTAATCGCACAAGGATTCCACACACCAGTTCAGAAGGTGGCGATGATGCAAGTAAAAGTTGTTTGCCAACTGCCATAAAAAAAACTGAAGAAGAAGAATAATGCAAGTTTCTGTGAGATTCCAAGTGTTTTCTCTCCTGGCTGATTTGGCAACCCGGCGTGGTTACCATCCCAACAGCAGGTCTGATTTAACACTTCAGCTCGAGCAGCTCCTTTTTCAAAAAGAGCAACTGGTTTGTATATATTCACGCTGCAACTTGACAAACTCCCACTGTTGATGAAGAAATCGGTCTAAAATAATTGCAAGCGCAATCTAATGTCATGCTGTGTGGCGAGAGTAGTTTGCTACACACTTCACTTCTCTTTGCTGGATTTGAACGTGTGAAGCCCGTCATCTGGAGTTCTACATCCAACAGCTCACTCTGTCTGTTCCTTCCTGTTCTGCTACTTCTGCACAAAATTAAAGAATCATCCACTGATGAAAAAGTGGAGAAAACGACATGCAGAGATGCATCTTTGATAGAATTAACTGCATCGAAAAACACAATGCCTTCCATGGGTTTCACAGTTGCTAGGTTTGCATTCGCAGCAGCATTATAAATCTCTGCTATGCTGTAAAGACAACAAACACTAAACCGGCTGTTATCAATGAGATAAAATTGGGCTCGGTTACATGCATGTAATCCCCCCTGTTGTCATGGGAATCCCTTATGCTTACATCAGAAATTTTAAATCAGCTTAGGAAAGGCGGACTCTGCCACTTGCTAACACAAGAGCCACTGTATAGACGTACGATTGCTGAAATGTACAAACATACTGTATGGGTATTATAGAAAATACAGATCATAAATAGTATAAAAATTAAGTTTGATCTCTTGAAAAACATGAAAACACTTAAGTAAAAATTAACAAACATTTAGAATTAAATATATCCATCTATCCATCTATCTATCTATCTATCTATCTATCTATCGTGCACACGGAGCACTCTGCTAGTATATAACTTCCCATGTCGTATATGCAAATGGACAAAATGTCACTTCACATCAGGCGGCAGCCTTGTAGAGTTAGGCACGATGTAATAACAGTGCAGCATGTATTGTTAGATAAAGCTCTTTTTTTCTGAAACGTGCCTGTCACAGCAGCTAATAGAAAATGGCTCTGGCTCACACACACACACACTCACACACACAGACACGAGTATGCACTTACCCTCTAAGCTTTTGAGTGAGTGCTGTCCAAGGTTCTGAGAGTTAAGCTCCTCTCTTGGCGTTTGACTGTATCACGGAGGCTGCCACTGGCCATGGTGCTGAAGTGGCAAGGTGAGATTTTGCACCAATGTGTTTGTGTGTGTGTGTGTGTGTGTGTGTGTGTGTTGTATACATTGCAGCTTTGTTAACAGCTTTTCACCATTCCAGTGAGGTGGTGATTCCAGGCTACAACTTCCCCTTCTCAACCCAGCCAATCACAAACAGTTTATCCATCAATGGGACTAGAAAGGGGATTAATCTGTCAGAGACAAGCACATTTTCATTCTTTTTACAAGTCCACTTGATGATAAAAACATTTTTTGTAATTCTACGTTTCTATGTTATATTTCTATACATACACTCTCCCTTACAGTGCAGTTCACCTATAAAAGACATATAAGCCAGAGGACAGTCATCTGGTGGAGAGCGATAAAGACAACACGTCCTCTGACTCTGACCCCACACATCGCTTCCTTTTCATCTGCCCTCTCCAGTCCCATCAACCCCACTCCATCATCCTGAATAGGCATCACTCAGATGCTTGAAAGCAAATCAGGATAAATGGAAGATCCGGACAGTCTGTCCCCATTCCTACTGTCTCATATAGACACCTGGGCAAGCTGGTGAAGGGAGGAAGAGAAATAAAAGGTGCACATCTGAATAATGCAACAGGCTATGGGGAGGGGGGGGGGGGGGGGGGGAGGAGAAACAGTGGAGAGGGATGGAAGAGGCAGAGAGATGATTGACAGAGGGAGGGCGGACTATGGTAACAGAGCAGGAGGCAGAGTTAGGGAGTTGAAAAAAGGGTTACAGAGTGGGAGAGACAAACGGGATGAAGAACAGAGAGGCGAACAATAACAAGAAAAGAAGATGGAAATAGCGATTCGAGGGAAAGCCGAAGAGGAACAGGAAGGAGATGTGGCAACTAGAGAAAAGGTGTGATCACAGAGTTGAAAATGGTGTGTATGGAAGCAAGAGGAAGAAAAAAAAAAGTAAAAAGTGGGGAACAAAGATGCGGAAGCAGAGGAATCAGGGAGGCGACAACTCAACACAACTGCACACAGCATTGCTATTCTCTTCATCACTCTGCCATGTTCTTTGCTCGTTGTCGCTTGTTGTGATTCTTGATGTGTCTCCCTTTTATATGGTTTTTCCATTGTTTGAGGCTTTTTCAATCACACGCACAAGTATTCCAATACCTCGCTCCCCTTCTGCATTCCTTATCTCGCATGTTGTCTGTGGACCTCGCTGACTCCACCTGCGCCTCTGTCTCTGGCAGCTGCACCGCGCCGAGTGAAATCACAGATCTCTATCTATTTAGCCCATCTACAGACTATTCAAGTGCTGTTTTGATTAACTCTGTATGTGTCAGAGAGGGAAAGTAAAAGTGCACGTGTCTGTGTCGCAGAGTTTCTTCCTGTCTCCGTGTGAGCCTCCATACTCCATTGTTTGCTTTGGATTCATCCGTCACATTTCAGAAGCTATAGCAGTGTAACAAAAGAAGCACACTGCTGACATAAAAAAGCATTCATAGTTGTCTGCTGAAAAAAAAAAAAAAAAACAGGAATGACATGTTAAATATACACTGAATCGTAGCCGGGGTTGAACCTGTCAACTGTAAAGTGCAGTTCTATGCAACAGCACAGTCAGACTGCGGCCCAGGAGAATTTAATAGACTAACTGCACAACAATCAATACATATGAGAAGCCCCCAAAATGAATTTGACAGGAGTGACATCACCAGAGAATGTTACAGGTGTTTTTCTTCCCAAATATGAAAAAGGTTAAGAGTTCTCAGCTATAACTATGTCATCATGATAAGGGCAACATTGCTGGTTTTTACAGGCTTTTAAAGGGATTTTTACTGTGACAAAAACTATATAATCTTTTGGACACATTATATAGCCGACATACAGGTGAATTCATTTTAACAGGCTAGTGTGTTGGAAACGATCCGCGCTAATGATTAGCATTAGTGCATTTAGAGTTAAGGACTTGCATATATAATTAACATTAATTTGCAATGCAATAATACAAAAATGGGCTGTTTTTTATGCATATTCTTTTTTTTATTTTTGTACTTTGGAAAGGGGGAAAAAATGAATGTAATGATTACAATTAAATACGAGTAAGTGCAATGGAATAAGATTCAGCGAATAAATAATGACATATGCATAAACTTCCGTTCCAGGAGGGACGAAAAATGGAGGCAGACGAAAACTTCAAGTGTTGGACCGATGAGGAGCCTGCAACATCCTTTGAGTTATTACAGAAACAAACAGTGTTTTCTCTGCTGCCAAGCTTTCCATCACGTTAATACATTCATGGTTTCCCTTCATTTGAGCTACTTCTGCAACAGTATAATGGCACATGACTGAGGAGTTGGTGTCACCTATGGCTCATCAATGAACCAACTCATATCACAGTGAGGATGGAATAATGGCATAAGTGTGTGAATGTTTCCCACAGAACCATTTGTTTCAGTCTATGTCTGCAACACTATCATCGAGCTTTAAATGTGTGTATTTATTCTGTGTGCAGTGTCTTCCGGAGAGAGCAATTTCCAAAAGACTGACAGTCACCTTTTTCTTCCTGTCCTATTTCTTATCACCATACCTTTCTCAAAATTAAGAGTTAAAAATCTTTGATGTGTCAATTTTTATGCTAAAATATGAGGAAATAGAGACGGCTGAGCACCAGGGGGATGTAGATTAAGGGGACATCACACTGAATAATGCAATAAGGGACGCCATGGGCTACTTGTTGTCATTATTTATTTATTTATTTTCCTGGGGAGAAAAAAAAAAAAAAGGGCCTTCCATTCCCCTTCTCCGGCATTACTTTCTTCTCATTACTTTTAATTGGATAACCTTTTTCGTTTGCTGAAGAGCACTATTTTTAACTTAGAAAGCGCAAGGTGTTGGGGCGCCTCGCTTCCCTCAGGAATATCTCGCTACACAGATAGGTACGCTGCAAAAGAGAGTCGCTCTCTTTATATGGAAAGGAGATGCAAAAAGTGGGAGGGGGAAGCGTGCACATCAAACAGATGGAAATTCCTTGTTTAGGGGGATTTCTTCTGGAAGAAAAAGAGAGAGTAGAATAAAGTTTTGATGGAGAGAGATAACGAAAACTATTCACTCTTTATGGAACAGCTCCACCTAAATGAATAAAGTCACAACTCAGCAAAGTTTTTACAATTCATACATTGATATTACCAGCCAGTGGTACAGTATTTCTTACCTGGTAGGACTGACAGTGATAAGTGACTCTCATGAAATGTTCTGGGACAAATTTGACTTTAGCTGCTTCTAAGATAAAACCCAAAAGAGATAATATACTATATTATAATATAGTATATTATCAGGTAATAGTCTCCGACAGTATTTCGGCGAGACATCCTCGGGTGGTGGGCTCTCAAATTATACCCTTTATCTATTCAGTGTGAATATTTGTCTAATTTTAAGTCTTAAAGGTATCCTAACATTTTTTAACATGTGTCAAAATCAGAAGTTCCTTTTTGGATTTTAGCTTTACTTCAAACGCTCTCGCTTTTGTGTAATAAATCAAGGAACCAACAGAGAAGCCCACGATACTACAGCTGCTAAACTTAAGCATAAACATCCGGCGGACGTTTGATGTAATGAATAACCCGAGCTGCAGCGTACGTGTGTCTCTGAGAAAAATCAAGGAGGACAGATAGAGGGAGCCTGTGCCAAGTAAATGTTCACTGCTCCGTAAAATACATTGGAGGATGTCATTTGCTATTTACCATGCATCAGCTGAATTTGACTGTTTGGTCAATTTGTATGCTCCGTGCGTCAGTTCAGGTTGTTCGGTGCAACCTGCTGCCACAGGCTTTCAAATCAGAGAACAAATCTAATCCCGGCCAAAGTTGCTTCGGATGCTTGTACCTCAACTTCAGTTCTACTTTAATTACTGTGTCCTATGACTTGCGCATTACGGGTTTTGTAGATTTTAAACAATGGCACTGATAAAGGTGCTGACACACCAGAATTCAAGGTCAACTCCGAAATCCCCCGACAACCCAACTTCCAAAAAGGTTACGAAGACTGAGACACTGCTAATTGTGCTGTAGATAAATGATTTGAGGTAATTGAACGTCGAGTGTTGCCGTTTTCGGATAACGCAGCCTGTCAAAGTCGTGGAGCTCGTCTAGGGATCACGCTGTGTGTCCTTCACTGTGCCATTAGGAGAGAAAGACGAGATGTGTCCTACAGTAGTAGTAAATCACAACATGCATTTGGCTGAGATGGGAGATAAATTGCAGGTGAAACAGCCTTATGTTGAGGGTTTATGTAAACTGGCAGTGTGCCACTAAGTAGGAAACAGGCCAAGTGTAAACAAAATACAGATTTTGTTATGTCTTTGGGCAACCCCGCTAGTATTTGACAAGGCATGAAATCAGAGTGAAAGGGCTACAAATAAACTAAGCTGTTGTGATCTTGTTCTCTGGACTGCCTTCAGTGTGCTTTAAGGATTATACTGTCATTTCCACAGCACTCTCCAAACAGTTTTTTCCCCCCCCTCGTATTTCTTTTTTCCTCATTGACAAAGCAGAGGAATGCTGATACATTCAACGGTACCAACATTATCTTTGTACACGTTTTCGCTCCTGAGAAAAATATGTAGAAACACAGTTGTGCAGCACAATGGAAATTTAGCAAAACATCATGATAGTTGCCTTTAATCAATCTTCATGGCAGGCAACACTGCAAACCAGCCACTGTCCAGATGAGCCAACAGGGAGACCTCAAAGACGGTTCATCATTCAGGTTCAAAGAAAGGTACAACTGCATATCGTCAACACAACAACAGCATGATGATGCAAATAGAACCATTCAAAAACTCTCAATGTCCTTTGTCTGTCTCTATCTGTCAGCAAGATAACCCCAAAACCTACTGAACCAATTTACACATTTGTTGGAGGGGTGACCAAAGTAAAGAACTCATTATGATTTGTTCACCTTCTATAACGTGTGAACCAGCATTGGTTGGTTGATCTATGTTCTCTTTGATCGTCTGCCTAGGTAAATGTTTTAGTTGTAGTCGTAGATAGAGCATAGGCATCTGTCCTTAAGAGGTGAAATACAATTATTGCGATGTTATTGTTCATTTTTCTTATTGTCACAGTACTGAGATTACTCATTGAATGTTTCTTATTGTAATCGATTGCTCAAGTGGCTTTTTTTTTTTTTTGCCAATACCAAAATTTACAGAAACATCTGTAATCATAATACAATAACAAAGAAAATACATTTTTAAAATTCATAGGGATATATGGAAATTCTTGTTGTCTTTTTAATATAGAAAATGTCCTAAAAGTACCACACTTCATTATCCATTGCATTTCATCAATTGTACATTTCTTATAAGAACTTCAATTTATTCTGTCAATTAAAATATGGGACAGTCTGGGTCCTTTGTTGTAGTCATACATGGGATATTTTTATTAAAATCCATCCGGATAGGTTGGAGGACTGGGTGCATGCTGAGATGATTGCATGCAGGGTTATTTAATTTGAAATCAATGGTAAGGAAAATAGACATTCTAATTCAACAGCAACTAAAGTGTAACTGAAATGCCAAGATATTGATCACAATTTCATACAATTTGTGCGCCTATATTTCGTAGAAAGCAATTACGAGTAAAGAATGAATTGCACGCTTGTTGAGCAAGCCGTGCTTTTATTTGATGTTTTTCTTAAGCATAATTTTCCCATTTCCCAGACATTTTCCAATAATGAGCCATCTTGGCTTTTTGAGGGGCTGCTCAGTACTTTCAGTTATGCAAACTTGTTGAATAACTGAAAGTATTCTTACTCTGACAAATGGCAGTTTAGCGTTGGTCACAGCGTCACATCATGAATTGCATTAACCACAAGCAGAATCTCTTCATTAAGAAAAGAGGTCAAAACAATGGGCCTCGTGTTTTCTCATCCACAATTTCTCTTACATTTGTACGTAGTGGGTTTGTCACTCCAACATCTTTGTTCATATTTGAGTGAGCCTGCATGAGGAAAGCAAATAAGCATAATTAATAGATAATTACTTAACTTTTTAGCAGCGTCAGAAGTGGAATTAGGAGACAGACTAAAGCATTGCTGTTGATGCTGAGACCCGAGTCGGACTTTAATCGAAATAAAGACGAAAATGTTGGATGTAAAAAAATGGCCTGGAAAAAAAAAAGGTCTCGCAAGTTAATATGGATTAAAAAAATGTGTGCAATTAGAGGTGATGTTGCACTTACATGTTTTCTACTGTTGCTGAATCAGGCAACGGAACAAGCTATCCTAAATCACTCAAACGCACAACTGCTCGTGTGAATGGTTCTTGCATGAGACTCTAAGTATTTTCTTGGCTTTAACATCACTTACGGTGTCTAAATGACTCATAGCAGTGGCAGTTGTGTGGGAGAGTCAATGCAATTATTAATTTGTTAAATTACTAAGTTCATTGCTTAGAACAACTTGTAAGCACTGTAAAGTGCAACGCTTGTAGAAGAATATCCATTATAGTGACTGCACTCAGCTATTTAGCTGTTTGTTAGCCTCAAGGTGGGATTTCTGTTCATTAAGTTGGAGATGTGTTCGTTGATTGGACAGCCTTTTACCCTTTATCTGTTGCTTTCTTCATTTATTTCACTCATTCCTTTGCAGTCTCCATGTTGATAGACCTGACCAGAGAAGTCCTGAGCAGACGTGCACAGATATGATGCTACTGTGGTCCTGTTCGTGTATGATTGTGTATGTGAGCTGGGGATGAGTCCTGTGATCGGAACTGTGTGCTATTTGAAATGTGTTGTTTGCATGTACGACCTGAAAGCAGCCACTGACAACACAGCACCACAGACGCTGCTCTTTCAGAAAAAGCCTTTGATCATAATCTGACTGCGGCTTCTGTGATAGCGAGACCGTGATCGCGCTGAGAGTGAAGATGTTTGTTTTGGTTGAGAACTGCTCATTGCTGTGCCTTTGGAACACTGCTGCAGCTACAGTTTGGTGTGTGTGAACTTGCTGGGAAATGGTTACCAAGTGTGTGTACATACAGTAAATGACTGTAGTCTGGAGTCTGTGGCAGTGATGGAACATTGCTCTCATTTGAAAATCATCTGGGATGTTTGTTCTTTCCATCAAACAGACACATACAATCACACAGACTGTATCACAGATTCTGCAGAGTGGGTTCTCTTCTTCTATAGGTAATGTCCAAAGGCTAAATAATATAGTGACAACCAGATGAATAACAGATGAATTCACTAATGCGACTTTCATAAAAAGGCAACCACTATATTTCAGTACTTTTTTTTCCTTTATTATTATCATCAGAGGAGCGCACTTTGGTTTTTTTTTAAATCTTTTTCTTTGGTCTTACATCTGCTTTTGTCTCCTGTTTCCTAGTTAACATTTTACTCACTGGCCCACAACTTTGAGATCTATCTGTTCTTTTAAGATCAAAGTTAGTCTGAGTGTGTAAGTGTGAGTGTGTGTGTAAAAGAGAGAGAGAGAGAGAGAGAGAGAGAGAGAGAGAGAGAGAGGATTTGTCCATTTCATATAATATTCTGTTATGTATGCATGGGAACATTGGCATGGTGATTACAAGTCAGTCTGACAGTGTGAATGTGTGGATGTTTTATTACATTCCTTAAGGAAGTGTGTGTGTGTGTGTGTGTGTGTGTGTGTGTGTGTAAAAGAGGAGGGGGCAGCTGGAACACTTAAAAAATACATTATGTCCCAGTAAAGCTGTACGACAGGTCACAGTGACATGCCTCCCTGAGTTTTCTTCATAGCGTTCAATTTTACTCTGAAAGGTCAGGGCAAACACTTACACAAAGCATCACTAATTGATGTGAAGTGAAAAGGGAGTGCATTAGAGACACTAAACTGAATGGAGATTATGTGTGCAGAAAACAGTGTGTGTGTGTTTGTGTTTGTCAGTGGGAGGGAGGATTTTTCTGGGTGAGTGCACGGATCTGCTACTCTGTGAGCATCAATGTGTGTGTGTGTGTGTGTGTGTGTGTGTGTGTCCATGTGTGTGTCCATGCCTGTGCGTCTGCGTGTCATTGTGTGTAATTGGCACGGCGTGGTTTGTGTTATTCCAGCCCAGGGGAGGTAAGTTATTGGACTGACCTCTGTAGTGTGACAACAGTAGAGTCTGCAGCAATCTGAGGACCCAAACATCGGCAGCCACCAGCTACCAAAACACATTAAAGATTAAAGCAGTCGCTCAGAACAAAGCCACTGGTGTGTGGTTTGTTAAAAGCTGACTTGCTGTGTGTCCGTGCAGTCGGGGGCTGGTGGGGGGCGCTGCACTTGTGTGAAAGCTTGCGTGCGTGTGTGAGTGTATTTAGGATTTTGAACTTGAGTTGTGTGGTTTGTCAATTTGTTTTCATCCGAGGCAGAATCCTTGGTGGCCACTTTGAAAGCTACTATAAATATATATATATATATAGTTTGTGTCTGTTTCATTGACCATTTGAATGCATGAAAGTGTCTGTGTTGTACTTGCAGGCCGTGACAGGAGCCACTTTTTACAAATTTGAGTGAAGGGATAAAGTCAAAGTGGAAAAATGAAGTAAAGAAAAGAGACAAAATGTGCTTTGATTGACAGAGGAGTCAAAGAGGAGAAACCCTGGCGTAATAAGACCAGACAGTCAGAATCTCAAAGAGACGGGAAACAGAGGCACAGAAAAACAAACTGGACAGATGCAACTGAATGGAAGGTGGAATAAGACACAGTTAAAGATATTGAACTTCAAAAAGTTTACTTTCTTTTTAAGATTAGCCGTACACACAATAACAATAATGGGCAGTAGACATCTTCTGACATCTGCATGTTCAAGATATCTCTTTGAGTTCATATCTTTTCATGGATTGTAGAATTATGTTAATTATATAATGTGGATTAAAGGGGAAATGTTCTTCTGCTTGTCCTTTGGTTTTTGGACGTCTGCCTGCTCCCTGCCTGTTATTGTTTGCCTGCTCTGTGGTGATCGCCAAATGAAGCTTCTCGAAGCAGCGAGGCTTTCCAGCCCATTGGTTCTCCGAAAAGGTTCATTACCCGAAGCTCCATTAAACAGTATTCACGAGTGACACCCACTGCAGAAGTTATGTGTAGAGGTCAAGTCATTCATGAGCCTTTCAGTATAAAGAACAAGATAGCCCCTATATCCCCTTCTATTACCACCATGCTTTTGTGGGACTGACTCATTACTAATTACACAAACTTATATGGGGGTGGTTGATAAAGAAGAACGACAAGATGACATAATTTGTTCAGAGGGACTAAATTCACTCTAACGTGGAACATGGGAGAGAGAAAAAAGAGAGGATTTTCTTTTTGTAAACTATTAACACTGATACTACTGATGTTTATGATGCTGTTATGGTTATTTCACACCAACGCACAATGACATTATATACTAAGTGAATGCAAAGATTATATGGGTGCAGATTTTGCTCCACTCACGCTGGGCGACCTGAACGGCCCCAATAATTGAAATTGAGCGAAGAATTGAAGTGACTCATTGTTTTCGAAGCCAATCAGCGCTGAGAATCAAACTCACCTATCTCAGGTCCTAGCAGGTCATCAAACTGACCACTGGTCAGCCACAGGAAACAGCAGTAATCTAGATGAAGCTCCTGGAGAAGACAGTGAAATTTCTACGGAGAAATTCTTTGTAAACCCAAATGACCCTGCAGCCAAACTCATAATGCTACGCTAAAACGTTCTTAGTGTTTGGTGTGGACAAAGCATTATGCAGAAACTGGCAATCAATTCCAATTGGTGACCTTTGTCATGCGAGCCTTAGTGTGTCACAGGGTACGTGCTTCACCTGGTAAACCCCTTAGCAGATACGTCGGCTTTAAACTTTCCATCGCTGCTGCGATGGAATGTATTTTGAGTAAAGGCAGTACATTTTTTGAACTTGATATTGCCTCCCGTTAGTTCCCTTAATGTGGAACTTCACACTACAGTGTACTTGAGGATCAAAATACAGCATTTCACGACACAAAACAATATTTTATTGAAAAAAACATTTCACAAAACACAATAGCATTGACAAATCATTGCTACGTTTTCTAAAATGGGTTTTGACCCTTGGGGCTGCATCACAAATATTGCTACTACTGCCACAAAACATTTATTTGACTGACTCATTCTGGCTTAGACAGATGCAGAATCAACATAACTGAAACGCTTTTGTCTCCCGTGATCCGTTTTGAGTGTCAGGTTATTGAAAGCAAGGACAGCGTATCAGATTCTGGAAGCCCAAGACAGACTAGTTTTCATTTGGGTTTGAAAAGCAGATGTGAATGACTGTGACAATGAACTTCTTGATAGTCAGATGGAAAAAAATCTATTTCATTTTTCATTTTAAATAAAGCTTAGCTATGCTTCTGACAAAAGTGTCTGCATCCCCTGCACAAATCTCATGCTCACAACAAAACTAAATGGAAGCGTCTGGATCTGCGTCATCTTATTTATAATGGGACTAATCCTTTCACACTTTCTTAAGCAGAATGTTACACCTTATTGACACATGTTAATGTAAACGTAACTCTGAAACTTTATTGCAGAGGACACAGAACTGCTTTGGTGCCTTTATAGGAGTTTTCAGACAGAATAAAGACTTTGTACATCTTCACACTTATCACTACAGAACTCAATAAGACATTGTAAACAGCGTGCACTCCCCAGTGTAGTCCTGCACACATCTTTGTGGCAATAAATGTGACATGACAACTTACAAACGTCTCCACTGCGTCCAAGCCAAAACAGTCCATTACTGATATAATTTATTAGAGCCATGATTCCTTCAACATAAATGTAGGCACAGCGGATGAGATAAGTAGACAACACTTTGGGGAAGAACGTAAATAAGAGCAGTAAAAATATATATATATTTTTGTAAATACTCAGTAGATACTCTGTGTGCAGGTTACATGTGTGATATGCTGCCAATACAGATGGAGGGCTCATTAAACACCATATGAAATGTGTGGGATAATTTTCCAAAATGAATTCTCTCTATGCTGGAGTCCAACAATGCACTATTTGAGTAGGACAAATTAAAATAAATGAGTGACTAGTCAATCGTTACTTAAAGGCAATGAAAGGGTTACACTGCATTAGATATTGTGACACCGGCTTATGGACTCAGTGGACTATATACAGTAGTGACTCAATTTATCTCCTATACAGGCCAACTTTTATCTTGAAAAGGGAGCAAAGTTACCCTGAAACTTTAGCCCCATACACTACCAGAGAAATCTCTGCAGAACTTCGGGACTCATAAATTTCCAAAACACTTTGCCAACACCTTTCACTCACCCACCCCTCACCTCCTTCCAACCTCCCATCTTTCCCCCCCTCAACTTTATGTAGGAGTAACGGATGCTAACATCACAGTAATGGTCCTCTGGATGGGGGGGGGGGGGGGGAGATGGCTTACACTGTAGATGGATAGGAGGTTAGGTTGGAGGCAATACAAGGCGGTTGATAAGAGTGAATGCAGGGAGATGACAAGCGGGACTGTGCAGGAATGAATCAGAGAAGTTGTCGTCAACCTTAGCAACCAGAGGAGCACTGATCAATACAACGAATATGTCTGCAAGTCCATTCTTCTCTCCGCTATTTCTATGTGTTTTTGTTACTGTGACCTCTGCCTCAAGTTTCTGTACCTCATAACTTTGTTTATGTAGTGAGCGCCTCTTCATCTCTTGCGTGTGTGCGTATAAGGGAGAGAGGACGTGCGCTCTGTGTGATGTAAGCTTCATAAAAGATATTAAAAAGAAGATTCTACTTGAATTCCACAATAATGTAAGAATAGCAATTTAATAAAGAATCAAAGGTCAACTGGTATCAGGATTTATGAGATAAAATGAAACCATTTCTGTCAAAAGAAGGTTTAATGGGAGGTTACATCCCAGTCAATGGGATTAAGTTTGCTTCGTCAACCTCCTCTTTCTCACCGAGAATCAACTGTGCCTATTGTTAAACAAATCACATATCAGGAAGCTCTTACTTAAAAGCTCTTACCACTGAGGATGTATAAAACTCAAACAAATAAATTTATAAGTGCGTAGGAGCAAGTTTTGTTTTGAAAAAAACCTTACGCCATACTGGCTGTTCACGCTTGGCTGTGGTCTGGCTTCATGGCTTCCTGTACCATCCCTACTGGGACGATAGACAGGTGTGTACGTGCACGTGTGTGTCAGTCTCTTTGTGAGTGTGAGAGCGCGCGGGGGAGAGGGAGAAACAGACCCACAGTATTGATTTCTGTATGAATGCCGGGGATTGATTTGCGTGTCTGCTTAAAATGCCTCTGTATGAAGACTCTCTGCAAATCCATATCTAATCCATATCAGTGACTCAGATGCTCCGGACTTTTAGGAGCTGCCTCTGTTGGGATGCGTTCTTCAAGTGTGTGTGTGTGTGTGTGGAGGCTGAGTGCTGAGCCCTGGTCTCATTAGCCACCTGTCATGAGTAGACTCATTTTCTGCCATGCCTCTCTTTTCTTTCTTTCTTTCTCTCCATCCCTTATTGTATGCTCTCTCTCATACACCACACAAATACATGCAAATAAATGCAAAACAACTGATCACACACATAAAGTCTCCAGAGCTCTCTGCCAACAGACCTGTAACCGTCGGCAACTGCTCTTGTTTACGCTGGAGATGAATGCGACAGATCGTCGCTCAACTTGCCTAAATAGTTCCCCAAACACGCGGACAGATGGTGTGTATGTGTGAGTTCCTGGGAACTGTGTGTGTGTTCGTTGGGGGTGGGGGGGTGGGGGTGGTCGCATGTATGTTTCAAAGATGTAGTGGCAGGAGGCACCATTTCATTTGTTTGTTTTTCGCTCTCATCCCTCTTGCTCATTTTCTTTTCTCATTTCATTTCCCTGTTAACTTTCTTCCTTCCTTCAGCATCTCCGCTCTCCGTAGAAAGGCAGCTCTTAATTTCAGAACTAAACCGAGGAGCACCATACAATTGCAGAAACCCTCTTGTTTTCCTGAGGAAGCAGGTTAAGGAGTATTTCTGGGTAGAAATGTAAAGCAGGCCCGCGTCCAATCACTTTAATTGCCAGTAGTTGTTAAAGAATGCAAAGGTGCTGATTTGCAGAAGGTGCAAGTTTTGAGGAACAAGTTTTCATATCCTCAGCTTTATCCAACTCTAACTGAGGAGGAGAATGTGGAAATGAAACTACACCTGGACACGAGATGTGTGTAGAATTGGTAAATATGTGGCAAGATGTGAAATGAAGGCGAAAGCTGCATTAAACAAAAGGAGATCAATATGGTTGATTGGGAAAGAGACCGCCTGAGGCTTAACCCCAATAAAGGAAAAAGTTTAATTTTCTGAGTCAGAGTGAATATATCTGCCAGGAATCAATACACTTTGAAATGAAATGTAGCCTGAAATTAAAATGAAGTTCTATTTGTATCAAAGTACACATGAAGATCTGTGGTGCTGACGATACGATGTCTCCACAACCCAATCGTTGACATTGTGTCAGGGGGATGACGGTGTTGTAGGGAAACTTGTTTTCCTTCTTTGTGTATTTGAATAAGTTTCACTAATACTTGAAACATTTTTCAATGATAAACAGTCCAATTGAGCACCAGGACCATAAATAGTTCCATGATGCTTTGAGGAACAGATGCACCAACACAAATACACACACACACATGATTCCATTCAATGTCTTAGATGCACTTTCCAAAAATGTCTACTCCCAGTAAAAACTATCCAAATCAAGAAAAGAGAATAGTCTTCATAAGAATTCAAAACAGCATCTTTTATCTCTTCTGAAGTTTTGAACCTTTGTTTGGCCTAGTTTTTTCATTTGAAAAAAACCAAGTCCAAAGATATGTTTTATAAATATATGTGCCAGGACACGTGGTTTACCATCTTCTATGATCTCCTATTAAAATAATCTCTAAAAAGAATCCAAATCACAAATCAATACCATAAAAACACAAACACATGGAAAGATATGGAGAAACATTAATTAAAAAGGGACATGATTACAAAAACAAGAAGTTAAGATCTGCTGCCTTATTCCACGTCTGTGAAACCACCCTTCAGCAGCAGAACTCAAGTCCCCCGACACATTCCCGACATAACACCATGTCCCAAAAACTTACTTAATAGGCTGCATTTAGAGCACATCCTTGGAGGAAACTTGTAAGAGAGACTCACAGTATATGTAGGTGTGTGTCAGCGAGAATATCATCACTGTGTGGTATTTCTGAAATTAAGAGCAAGTTTGTGTGCACGTGTGTTTGGGTCCTGGGGGGTTGGGATGTCTTATCTTATCTTTCAATTTGGATAAGGGCAGTTGTTATGTTTCCAGTACGTCTACAGTAAGTGGACGTAAATTTACATTTTCCAAAGCCTGGTCTTAATGAGCCTAAACTTCTGAGGTCCTGGTTAAGGCTAGAGCTAAGATGTGAATCGTGGTTAGGTTAGGGTTAGTGTTAGGCATGAATCGGTCATGGTTAAGGTTTTGGTTAGACTTTCCAAAATGAATGGAAGTCAATGCAAAGCCCTAATAAGGGGAGCAAGCCTGACTTGTGTGTGTGTGTGTGTGTCTGTGTGTGTGTGCGACCCTGAAAGGAGCAGAAAGCAGGTCACACTCCTTGCCGTCAGTCCCTGTTTCTCTACCTCTTCCCTATCTATTAAATATTTACAGCAAATACAATGAGACCTCATCAACTATTTAGAGCAAACCTGCCTACACCTCTGTGTTCTGATGTGCGGTGTTAAATGAATAAGTGTAGGAAACCTGAATCATCTTTTTCCAGACCTTCAATAAATGAATCATTTACATTTTGAACTCAACAACGCTGGAATAAAGTGTTAACAGTCATTTCTATTCTGAGTATGTCAGGAAATGCTTTTACCTTGATTCTCCTGAATATTTCTGAGACGCCCAGACTCCATGCTGTTCGAGTGTGTTTCAAAGCATTGCACTCTGCTGTGTTCAAATGAATTGGAGACTATTGCTCTGTCATTACCTTCTCCAGCTGGAGGGCCTCCCTACTTACGGCCCTTGAGCAAGACTGTCAGCAACTGAGAGGCTGTTCTCAAACTGAATCTTACATTTGACCTCAGTTTATAAGAATTTTCATTGCCTCTCATTGGTTCAGGCCTCCCACAAACCTTATGAGGATAAGTGCAAATGTGATTAGATAAAATCTAAAATAAATCAGGATGAAGGAGTAACATTGGTTAAAGTGTAGCAAAAATCGATTGAGTGTCCGAGATGTCTCACACAAGCGCATTAACGAAAAACACAACTGCAAAAGCCACAACATAAATACAAAAAGCCACAACACAATCACGAAAGCCACAAACCAACTACAAAAGCGACAACACAAATCCTTCTCAAAGGCAATACAATCACAATTGAAGTGATCGACAACAGATATTAACAACAACACAAGCAGTTACTTTTTGTGGTCGAGTGAGCAGTCGTTTGTAAAAAACCTGGACAAGCCAGTCGCCGAATAAAATGTAGTGCTCGTGTTTCTGAGGTGTTACAGAACAGGTCTTGAAGCTTCCAAGAATGAAGAACACAAACTTTCTAACTTTAAGTGCTGACTTTGCTGACCTCAATAAGTAACCCTGCTCGTTTTCATTGTCAACGTCTGTTGTCCCTCACTTCTGTTGTGGCTGTGTTTCCATTGTGTGGCTTTTCGAAGTTGTGTTGCGGCTCTTGCACTTGTGTATTCCATTAATGACCTTGCTGGAGACGTCCCAGCCGCTGTAAATTAGAGCTTAAATATTCCACTATTGCAAAAGCAGAGAAAGAGCAGACAAAGGCGATGACTCGATTTTCTCTGGGTGTCATTCTGCACTAAGATCACAGAAAAACTTTTATATCACTCCTTCTGGAAAAATGGTACAAATTATTCCACAACTACAGCAGTGGTGACTTTTTGAGCTTCTGTGAAAACTAGGCCATACAAACAGATACGGTCTGAAATAAAGAGGAAGATCACATGGAGTGACGCACAGAGGGAGGGGGGGAAAGCAAGTGATTTACCAAGACAGGAGATTTTTAGAGGAGGAAGAAGAAAGAGAGAACGCAGGGAAGAGTGTGTGAGAGAAAAGATTGGCAGCATTACAGGGAGAGAGAGAGGAGAGTGAGCGACAAACACTGATGGAGAACATGCTCTTGAGCTGGAGTGTATAGTAAGGTGACAATGTTATTAGGCGCTCCTTGTTTCCATTTGCCGTAATAGGAACTCACTGTGGCCTGCTTCCCATCTTAGCCATTCAGCCATTACAGTAAATATTGCAGGTACATGCGCACACACGTAGACACACACACAGGTTGTTTTAATGCACACAAGCTCAGACCCAATTATTCACACGTAGATAAACACACACTATGTTTAATCCCAGGAAACACAAGCAACACTTCCAACCTATTTCCTGATTCACGGGAAGTATGTCTAAAATATATTACTATTCCCTAGTGAAATCCATACTTTTACCATCCTCCCACCTGGATGCTAGAGTCAGCAGTGGGCACCGATTCAAAACTCAGCTTATGTTCTGTGAGCCTATAACACAATGTCTACCAACAGTTTACAATGGAGCTGGGAAAGGGCTTGCTCTGTGAATGAGTGATAAAATGTGCCGGAGGTGGCGACATTTGGAATCTTCAGTGAAAGCCCACCAAAGCGCACAAGGACACTGGATTCCTACCTAAATCCAAAACACTTCACTGTGGGAAATACTGGCAGAGATGGCGACACATGACAGATTTACTGTGAACAGCTTTATGATATGTTCTTTCTAATGTTTGCTAAAACAAATGGCTTTTAATGCCTTGATATTATTAATATCACCAAATTATACTAAGATGAGCAGGACTGAAGCGCAGGCTCAGAAGCAAAGGCTGGTGAAGGTGCATTTAATAAAGAAAGATAAAGAAATCGACTGACAGTGCCTGAGGGCGAAGGAACACAGGGAATCCTGAGCTCAAGACAAACTGACAGAGGAGAGTGACAAGCACAGAGAGTAGATACACAACAGGAAGCCGAGATAATAGAAGTCGGGTGTGACACATTAAAGCAGGACTATCACAAGAGCAGACAGGAAGTCAAAAAGAGAGACACACATCGAAAGAAGTTTCAAAGTAAAACAGGAAACAAAGTGCAAACAAATAAACAAACAAAGAAAATAATTCCATCCATCCATCAAGCCCGCGGCCGTCTACCGTTGCTCAATAACCCCAAAAACTAAAAGTTTGGCGAAGCAGCTGTCTGTTGCTATGCACCAAAGGTTTGGAACAAACTTCCACCACACATCAGACAAGATACTTCTGTTGATAGTTTAAGAAACAACTCAAGACATATTTCTACGATCTTGCTTTTAATAAATCATATCTTTTTTCTATACATTTTTTCCCTACGTCTTTGTTTAATTGCTATCGTGTTCTTATCGATTTCTTATTTCGTGTCTTTGATTTTATTGTAAAGCACTTTAAGTCCACAACGTACATTTAACCTCAAATAATTAATTTCAAAGCTTCCAAAGACAAAGGCACACAAAAATTCAACAAAGGACACAATCATGACAAACATTCAGGTTGGGAAACCACATGTATACACACATTTATCAGTGTTTCATTTTGTCTTGCTTGAAATATGACTACAGCATGTTGATGGTATATAGAGTTATACAATACAAAACACGTCAATTTCCAAGGGGAAGAAAATGTCTCATTTTCAGAAGAAAGTCTTGATCCATAGTGTGCACAGTGTGCAGCAGACAAACATCCTCATTCACATGCTCAAATGCTGCCGTGATCTTCGACTCACAGCTGCACCCCATTTAGACACAGAGCTGTTGTATGTGTCCATCTGCGGTGAACATTTATGACAGATGGGAGACATTTTGAAGAGCCAATCGCCATTACACTCCCCAAAGGAGCAACTACCTGGAACGACAAATCACTCCTCTGTTCATTTCTGCACCTTCCCCCTTTTCCCTTCCTTCTCCACAGGCTCCCGCCACAGCAGGGGGGAGATTTAACACAACACACTGCTGTAAATGACAAACCTGTCAGGCACATGAGACGAAAAAAGAAAAAAAAGAAACGAAGGCGGGGCGGATGGGAAGAGGGAACTGCTGAAGGGATTTTGATTTATTGGCAGATGAGAGAAAAAGAGGCATAATATACATGAGAGAGTGAGGTGTCCAGTTCACACTAGATATGCGTCATCGATTATGTGGAAAAAAGTGGGCACGACTTTTGAAAAACTGGGATGACTTGACAGCAGAGAGAGAAGAGAGAAGGCAAAAGTAAGAGAGACATTTTAATGACGTGTGATATTTTCTATCTGGATTCTACCTTTTCGACTTCAAACTGTATATTGGAGGTTCTGCAGCAGCCAATCACGTGAGAGAGGACAGGGTTAGGGTTATTCACTGAATTCACCTGAAATTAGCTGTAGGAGATGTACGTGACAATGGAAATGTCCGAGTGAGAGGGTCTGGACAATCTCAATTTGCCTTCCAGCCCAATGGTAAAAACTCTGGATTCCCTTGCGAGCGAGTGGTCCTGTTGATGACGTTTCTAACACAAGATTGCAGGATTAAAAAAGAGGTGGCATATTTACGAAAATGTCAACCCTGCAAAGATGATTGTAGAGCTCTTAGTAATACAAGCAGAGCTTCATGCTGCGCCATCCCTCGCCTGAACACACTGGAAAAGTGTTTGTTGTGAATGTGTCTAACCAGGCAACCATCACCTGCTGCGTTCTTCATATGTGAAAGGCAACATGTCCGTACAGTGGGGTCCGGGCATTTTACAGATTTCATGTCTGACAACAGGTCTGTATAATATATTTGTGTCGTCCATTTAACACAAATCGGGTACACCTTTCTAATCTGGAATTTTCAACAGTGTTTCCATGTTTAGCTCTCACTAGCAAATAGATTCTTCGAGTGTGCTGTGCGCGTGAGTATAATGATGTGAGAGCTTGTGACAGAGCCAAAGCAGTGGTGGAGAGGTGAAGATGGCCAAAGTGACAGAGACAGATAGAGATTTCAAAAGGCTACCGTTTCTTATCAACAAAGGTCACTCAAGCAATTACGTGACACATTGATTTATATCCCCCGAGGCACACACTCGCACAAAGGCGAGCACAACACACAAACGCACACATGCACAAACTCAAATACACACACGGTGAGGGCTGGTATCAATCTGCTGCCCACCCCTAATTATTATTGTTTTCTGTGGAAGTCTTGTGGCTGGCTGAGATCATTAAGGTCTTGACCACTGGGATGGGGCTGTTTTTAGTCTTCCCACTTGCTCTTTGCCACATCCTGACAAGCCAGTCCATTCATTCTATAAAACATCCATCAGTCACTCTCAGCCAACAGCTCTTCTGTGCCCTTTTATAGATTTAAGTCCGGCAGAAAGTGGAAGAGACAGACATTTGGACTCTTCCTCTCCCCTGGATATACAGTATAGCAAATGTATGTATCTCTGTAACAGATGTGTATGGTGCACAAGTGATGGGTGAGAAGATCACATGCACTTGTTATATTAGATTAGAGGGAATTTTCACCCATATTAGAGTTGCGGTGGAGGGCATTACTCCTGCTAATGAAATAAAGAAAAAAATAATCAACAGCCTCTGATACCCTCTCTGATTTAGGTTAATGTGCATTTTAAATTGTTTATTCCCAAGTCTGACATTTACAAGTAAATACTGGCTTTTAGACCAGAAACTATACTAAAACAGTCCTTGTAATTAGAAAACATTGGTGTATGAGGCTTATCAAGCATGCAGTTAACATTTTGTAGATGTAGGGAGCTTTACTATAATGGAAGTTTAATGTACCAGTGTATCTTCATTCTTAAATCCTAAACTATGACCCAAAGCTGAAATGATGTGGATCAATGGATGGCTGACTTTAAAAAGGTTTATGTCAGGTAAAGACCACAGCCCTCTCAGTGCAGTACGCAGGGCACCAATGCAGAGAGCAAACAAAAAAACATAAAAACAAATGGTCATCCTAAACTTGCTCAACATTTGGCCATTGACATTTGGCAATGCAATAATTACATTACATTGCATATCATTTAGCTGAAGCTTTTATCATTCAGCCATGAGGGTAAAAACCCAGAACAGCAAGAATCATGTAAGGACATAAGCTTCAAAAAAGCCAAACTACAAAGTGCTACATGTAAGTGGAATATAGAAGTGCAACTAACTTTTTCAACATCAGAGTTGACGATGGTTATTAGACATCATCTTCTTAACCAAGGTGTAATCGGAAGAGATGTGTCTTTAGTCTGCGGCAGAAGGATGTGTAGACTTTCTGCTGTCCTGATGTCAATGGGGAGCTCGTTCCACCATTAAGGAGCCAGGACAGCAAACAGTCGTGATTTTGTTGAGTGGCTATAGGTGCCCCTCGCAGTGAGGGAGCAGCAAGCCGATTGGCCGATGCGAATTGGAGTGGACGGGCTGGGGAGTAAGGATTAACAATGTCCTGGATGTAGACTGGACCCGATCCGTTCGCAGCACAGTTTGCAAGTACTAGTCTCTGGAAGCGGATAAGGGCAGCCACTGGTAACCAGTGAAGGGAGTAGAGGAGCGATGTAGTGTGGACTGTAGGGTCAACAAAAATGCAACAAGCAAGTACATGAGAAGTAATGGCCACCATGATAAGTTAGTTGTAAAATTGTGTTTCATAGTATTGCACATTATTTTGCAGCTTTTTGTTTCTGTTACTAAAACCGTACTTTGTAGATCATATTTCATTTCCCTATGGTACCTGTATGTAACTCATCCTACTATTGCTGCCTCTGTCATTGTTTTAACACTGAACACTGTCTATAGCCCTCCATATGGTTATGGGTGGCTACTTGGGCACATCAGTGGTTTGAGCTAAATTCTAATATCATCATGTTAAGAAACAAGGATACATTTTGAACATGCTGAGGCTTATCGGCTAATCATAGTTGAATTGTTAACATGCTAACATTGGCTAATAAGTGCTTACGACAAAATACAGCTGAGGTTGTTGGAAATGTGATCAGAATTAGGTTCAGGTATGGTGTAGGTTGGCTTATTCCAGGCTGGGACTTTAAAATGTGGCTGAAAATTCCATGGTTCCACTTTGTGAACACAGGCTCTGTTCAGTCACTGATCTCTCCGAAACACCAACAGGAGTATCATCAGTCAATGTCTATGGATGCCACACTGCAGTCAAAAAGGAAAGGGACACATTTCATTATTTTGTTTTGTCAGGATGTCTTGGACAAGTTTGAAATAGGCTCTTAGCTTGTTTCTTCAAAATGCCAAGTCTTCACCCTTGTCATCTTGTATCTTTGGCACAATATGGCACCACAACGCAATGATTCAATCAAGTCATTTGCAATCATATTTCTTTGCTGCCCTCCCAAGGGCAAAGTGTGTGTGCTCCCTACAAGGCAAAGTAATTCCACTCTGCTGTCAAACCAAAGTTGGTCTTCTTGGTACGTATATACACACATGCACGCACACACACACACATTTAAAACACATGCATTATGACATTTAAACACACATTAACGCAAACAAATTCATTGCATATTGCTAATCCCACCCTCCTGATAGACAATACAGCCAAACCTTAACTTAATGTTATTGTGTATACAGTGCTTGCATACATACACACCAGGCAAATAGCTTATTAAACATTGCTGTCTCCTGCAGTGAGCCTTGGTTTCCCAGGGCGTCTGTTCATCTTGGCAATCAGCGCAGAACTAAAGCAAGAGGGACTTTACAAACACACACACATGCAGCCATCTTGAATTAAATACCATACAAGCACGGAGAGACACAGCTTGAGTGCATTTAGATTAATAAGTAAATTTACCTACAGTATTCTATGGGCAAAAATAGCACAGCTACAAGTATCCATGAACCTACAAATAGATTCTAACCACACACTTCATTGCCATGTGTGGTATATCATTTTTGAGTTCCTAGTGACCTCCACTGAAGCCAGAATGGGTCAGAAAAAACTAATCATTAAGTGGCAGTAGAAAATCTGAATGAATGTCCCAAAAAGTTACTTTATATTTTATATTAAATAGTTTGTTTTAGTTTTTTTTTATTTCTTGGATTACACCAGATTGCCATGAATTAAAGTTCAACTGAATCCACCTAACATTAAACATATGCTTAGCAGTTGTTTTGTCTTGAAGTCTGCATTTGATTCAAATAAAATATCTATATATTGAAATATAAATTGATTAAAATTGCCAAATGCACTGTTCTGTGAAAATACTATTAACATTAAAAACAAAACTAAAACAATTACCAGGAAGAAATCCCCGGAGTTATCCCACAACACGCTGGAGGCATAGCATATCCCAGCTGGTCTGGGAATGCCTCAAGATCCCCAGGAACCCCCCCTGGCGACCTGAGCCCAGATTAGCAGATGGCAAAGGATGGATGGATAAAACTAATACCCGTCCTGTTCTAACATGACTGAAATGGGCAATCACAAAGTTCCACAACCATAGCCCATTCAAAAATAATTTCTTCTTTCGTCTAGATCAAATTTCACCTACAGTACCAGGGTGAGTTCAATAGGGGGGAGGGGGGCTAGACTGATACACACTTCTCTGTTTTTACGGGCTAAAAGTGGACAACCTCGGAAACCTATACATAACATTCATTAGGTATAAGGTAGCTTCATCAAGCATTTCCCTAGTGTGAAGTCCTAAAAAGTACAAATGTCCTGACAAAGCAGGTTTTCCTCCAGGGGTTGGTCCTCTCATGCACATAAAGATAAGCGCGCACGCACGCACGCGCACGCACACACACACACACACACACACACACACACACACACACACACACACACTCTCTCTCTCTCTCTTAGGTGACAGTGACTGTATTTTATATGACATAATTACCTGAGGCGGTGTTAAACAATTACTGAGCCTTTGAATGGATTTAATTGACTTGTGGAGAGGGCACTTCACTTTCGACTGATTCATTAGTCAAAAACAATGGGCAACTAATTGAATTTAGGCCCAAATGCAAGTTGGTGGAAAAGCAATGTGTCCATACTAAGAAACTCCTGCATAAACACTCTCACTAAGAAACACACAAATGGATTGTTATATAGCAAGTGGCTGCCATCACAGTAAATAGTGGGTTCTTTCTAAACAACTGCCTAATATTAAATTATTCAAATTAATCCAGTAATGAAGCAATCTTATCAACAGCCGTTATTGAGAGGAAGTAATAACAGTTCATCTCGTAAAAAAGTGACAGTATATTGTAGAGCTGTTTGAGGAGGACTCACTATGACAAGGAATAATTCTGAAGTAGCTCCAGAGCATTAACACAGACCAAGAGAACAGCCCATCCCAAACAGGCAGGTTTACAACGGGCACTGCACTAGTTAACAATGAAGATATTTGTTGCTTGTCCACATAGTTGGTTATGATTCTACTCAACTGGTTGCATGTAAAACGCATACATATTAGTATACATACATCTATGTGGGCATCCTGGGAACATGTTGACAATATGTAGTTGTTGATGACAAATTTAGGCATTTTATGCCACTGGACAAATATTGCTATGATTTGATACAATGACAAATGAACCAAGCTTCGTATTCTACAGTAACATGTAATAGCCTATCAATATGCACATGCAGTATACACAAATACAACCCATATACAGTCTGTAAACCAGAAATTTGGGGCAAATATCCAATAAACTAGAAAATTGTACTATGTAATATGTTCACCATATAGCTGCTCTGCATGAACACAATTGAGTTTATGGAAATACTTTGTGTTTGCTCATATGCAATTCTTCCTCTTTCTGGTTCATTTTCCGCGACAGGTCTGAGAAGCACATCAAATCTGTCCATGGAATTGGATTCTAAGTTCAATTTGCTCTGTAGAATTACTGTTTGCCGTCTCAGCTTGGTGGGATTCCTTCTATTCCTGTAGACCCCCCCCCCCCTGCACCTCCCCCTTCCTCTGATTGTGTTGTAATAGAGTTGTCAGAGGGGACAGTGGGGTTTGGTTGTAAAGTCTTAGGTACACACTGTACCGCTGTCTGGTAAACCTGCCGTGGTAATGCAAATACCTGGTAATGCTTCAAACTTTTCTTTCTTTTTGCCGTTTGGCAGACAACAAAAGAAAATGCTGGATAGACTTAAATAAATGCTGGCAAACTGTAATTAATCCCTTAGAGATTTAAAGATTATTTCTATTTGCATAATTATTTTGCAGTTGCATAATTATTCAAATACTAAATATGACAAAAATAAGGATAAACTGGACTAAATATACAATTTGAGAATAGTGCATAGAATACCATGTAAAATATTAAGTGGATTCATCAATATTGTAAAATAAATTTTGACTACTCCAAAATACACCTGTACATTGTAATACTTTATGCCTTTGTAACACTGATAACATATCAGATATGCCTTTGGCACATACATGTGTTATCTGTTGCAATATGTGAAAGTTTGTCTGCATATAAGTGTTGTGAATTGTGGAGTGGAATAATTGATATTACATGATTAACTGATGTAATTGCTGTGCCTGTCATTGCTGATTGCTGCACCAGGAAAAAGCTAAGTTTGATTGGCCTCCCTGTGTGAGACACATCCTCTTGCTAAGTGTGTGTGTGTGTGTGTGTGTGTGTGTGTGTGTGTGTGTGTGTGTGTGCGCGCGTGCACAATCAAACCTGAATGCAGCAATAACCGATAACATGACTTCAAGTAATATATATTCAGATGTGATGTGAAATATGAGAGGGGAATAAATCATATTTGATATATCCATCATAACCAGGGATTGACTAAATAAGGGAGACAGAAAGCAGCGTGATGCATGGATGAGTGAGGACTTTTTTCATTTTTTCCCCCCCTGCTGCAATTCTCATTGCTCTACTTCTTTATAGACATTTCACTGACGGCTCAAGCCATTGTGAGGCCATGCATCAAATAAGGGATCTACTTTTCAATAAAGCCAAATCAATGTTCACTTGGGAATGAATTTGAAGAAGTGAGTTTATTGAAAAGCACTGGTGTGTACAGGAAGAACACTCACTTAAAATGCAAAATAAAAAGAGAATAAATAAATGAAATGAACAAATTCTAAAGGATTTTGGTGCTGCACATTTAACTCTTTCAGAAACTTTATAATCTTGAGATTGTTTCAGGATGTAGGAAGCAGAATAATCTATGGCATAATGAGATCAGTGCAATGTAGCTGAATTCCACGCAAATCATGAACCGTCAATGACCTCATCGTTTGCCTGTTTATACTCTCAGACATGAGGCATAGGAGCGCAGCAGCAGTAGCACAACAAACTGTGTTTAACTGAGTTACAGCAACAAACAAGCAGTTAAGTTGAGACAATTGAGCTCAGAGAGCACAACACTCTTGGCATAGGGACACAATGAGAAATGTAAGGTTAGTCATCACAGTTATAATACTATACAGGCAGTATTTACTACTTGCAAAGTAGAAGTGAAGTAAGGCTGAAGTAAGGCTTTCAAGTATCACATGAAAGAACAAACATGATTGCAGTGAAAGTTGTGTGGTATTTTGGCCAGAGGACAATGTTTAAAGACAACAATGATTAGAGTTTAAACTCACTCACAAAGTTAAAGTTAAAACCGATCAGGTTCATCTGGATTGATTCGCTTCTGTGTTAAATTAGCTGAAGTTTAAATAAAGTTTATTTTTCCCCTTTGTTGGATTAGCTGAACCAGTAATCATTGTCTGTTGAACCACTCTCAGCAGTCACTGCTTTCCTGTTGTTCTTCTATTTCCTGTTTTGCACTAGTCACCTTGTTTAGGTTATGAGCAAATATGTAAAATATGCAGACCTTCACAATTTGAGAAGTTGACTTTGACATTCTGGCACTCAATTATTATATTGACTTTGTTCCATTTCAGAGAGGTAAACTGACACAGTTAAGTACTGTTATTCTTATGGGAAATTCATTCTAATGAAAAACGCCACACGCCACACGGCCCAGTCACTTAAACGACTCAAGCAACCTATAATTTTAAGAGAATTATGGTGTAAAACCTTGATACATTTTCAATCTAATCCTCGAGTTTTTATTTTGTAATATTAGAGATCTGTTATAAATCATGCCATGTCAGCATGAAGCACAGACATGAAAGTGATATGATTGGATATGAGGTAAGTCAACCACTACAATGTGCAAATATTTAAGTCTTTGAATGAATTTTTTTTTTTAAAATACAACAAAAATTTAAATGACACTGTAGATGATCTCATTTAAATGTCCTATATTTGAACAGTGCCTTTGTTTTACTTAAATCACAACTACATTAACTAATCAGCAAATGTAGCCCCAGCACAGCATCAGCCACTCCAAAGGAACATGAACTTTTTCAGAAGTGTTGAGTAAAGGGAGGAAGAAAATCTGAATAAAGGTTATTAAAGATTGTGCATATCATATTGAACAAGGGTCCTACAGATTCTATTTTCTCATTTCCCTTTAATAACAAAAGTTGAGGATGAAATAAATAAATACTTCACAGCCGTTTCCATTCGTGCGTTATTTCCTTGATTTCTGGCAGCCTGGGGCAACGGTGTACTGTCGGCATAGCAGTGGTTCTGCTTATTACAGCTGTCAGTCACCACATCAGCAGCAATAGGGAACTGCCTTCACACACCATGACACACACGCACACACACACGCACACGCACACACACACACACAATCAATCATGTGTAATTAAGGTGTATAGATATCTTGCAGTCAGTAACGTGTCTGCATAGCGAGAGTCACAGTATGACAGAATAATAACTATCATTAAGATATAAAGACAGAGGCTCGTAGTTCAAACAAATCTCTCTCCCTCTACCCATCATTTACTCAGCTGTGTGGGTGTGTATGTAAATGTTCAGGTCCCTGCATTTCTCTGCACTTGAGTGTGTATTGGCCTGAAATTGAGATTCTACATGCGACAATTAACTTCATTCCATGAGCCTTGTTCAGTGCATAAAACTTGTGGGATAAATATTAACATCACTTTTCTTGGGATTTAGATATCACCCTGATGCGTTTTCATGGTCGAAAAAATGATGTCAGCCAATGTTCATGTGGAACAAGCAGAAGCATGTTTTAGCTGCTTGTTTGTTAAATGATATGATATTGATTTTTTTAATTAATCAATATTAAAAAGGGGAAAAATGGGTGTATATCATTTGTGCATGGTCACACTGTTTATATATGTGTGTAAGTCACTTTTTTAGATATTATCCCATCTGTGTGTGTGTGTGTGTGTGTGTGTGTGTGTGTGTGTGTGTGTGTGCTCCCGCTTGCATGTGAGCGCACTATGCATTTGTTGTGCGAGTTTCCCTTTGTTGGACATGAATGGTAATTGCAGCTTTTGTTGACTGCTGGAGGCAGGTGGTGAGCCATCTGGTGACAGCAGGTAAGAGAGAAGGATGGAGGGGCTTTGGGGACGGAGGAGTGCTGAGTGGCGGAGGAAGGGATGGATGCGTCCTTCCATCAATCACACTAGGGTGAACAGCAGGCATGGGGCAATAGCAGGGGTTGGAGGAAGGAAGCGGGGACAGAGGAGAGAATGAGAGATGGAGAAAAGAGAAGTTGCTGCGTTACTTTGAGAGGGGCCGGATCACAACGGGTGGACATGGGCAGCTATGTGGCTGTGCACATGCCTTTGTGATGATAAAGGAATAATGAGATAGAAAGAGATTAAAGGAGAGTGAGAGCTGACAGACAAAGCAGTAAAAACACTATAAAATCTGGTAATATAAATGGTTACATTATATAACCCTAGTTTAATGAGCGCTCAGAGCATGATGGGGCTTACTATGACTCGTATCTAACATGTATTTGGTGGCCACACCATCAGGACGGGGTACTATGTTGTTGGTTAGTGGCCATTCGGTCACACACTTGCTCGTGTCATACCCATTGTACATTCAACTGTGGCGTACTTTTTGTTGCTAGTCTTTAAGGATTTTAAGGTCTAAGGTCATCAACTTCATGACTTAATCCAACCACAAGTCCTCTGACTGCAGCCCACATCTTGACTGTATATTCACTCTATATTCAATTTATCAACCTACCCTTACTTTGTCCGGACTCCTAGTAAATCCATCTTAAATTGATTTATAGTTTGTACACTGTTGTTTGTGAGAGCCCTCTAAGTCCCACATAAAATGAATGTCAGTTCCCAAATGGAGTTAGGTGCCACCAATCTGCCGTGTGTTGACACCACAGCTTATTTCTGGGTTTATGCAGATGCATCTTGCTGAACACTGCATGGCAGATCTTTGATTGACAGGGCAGTTATGAATAACTATGCATAAAATATATTTGTTCGGACTGGTGGGTGGGTGTGGAAGGAATGGGTTTATAGATAAATGGGTAGTAAAATGCAGGGAAGTAAAGAATTAGGTTGCCATGGTCAGGGCCGTGACTCCAGTCATTTCCCCGTGTATCAAGTGTTTTTACCACTTGTGTTACCCCTTGTCTGTCTCTCTGTGCCATGGGTGTGGTGTGATGCTCGCCACTCTCTGCTCATTGCCTAGATTCCTGTCAACGATCATTACGTCAGCCCAGTACTTGAACCCTGGTTCCTCATATTGGTTTATCTCTCTGTGTTTGCTTGAACCACCATTTGTTCCCGTGTTTCAGGATCACCCCCTGCTTTCCTGTCTGCCCACTCAACTCTCCACCTGCCAGGCTCAAGGACCAGCTCATCATTCTAAAGCCTGCCCATCTCCACCAGCCTCCAGTCTCCCTCAAGCTCCTGACTCGCCTGCCAGCTCCTCATCGCTCCCTTTCTGCGCCAGCTTCCCCCAATCCCTTGCCTCACCTGCCAGCTCTCTAATCCTCATTCCTTGCTCAGCTCAGCTTTGCCATCCACCAGTTCCCCCTTTGCCCTCCACCTTCGCCAGCTGGTGCCCTCACTCCCCCCCTCATCACTTATTCCAAAGCCTTTTTCAATGAAGTCCTTCTAAGGTCATCTGAACTTCATCTCTGCATTCTCCTTTTGACTTCACTCGTTACAGCCAACAAGAGGAGGATACAGGATAGATGTTTAGCCTGTACTGTTCAACACTTCAGGTGTGATAATATGGATATTGTTTGCCAAGTTTAACAGCTCATCACCATCCTGTTATTTTAAAGTTCAAGTCACAGGCAACCCAGCATGTCAAGGTCCCAAGTATAGGTAGTCTGAGAGTGCATACCTCTGCCAAGTAGATCTCCCCATGTCAAAGCAGTGTATAATTATCTAGACTACCCCCCCATATTGTAATTTGTCCTGCCACTGTTTCATAATGAACCACTAATTGTTTTACCCGTCTTACTTTTAGTTGTGCTCCGTTGATGCATTGACCAGCTGTGCGATATTTACCGTGTGCTAGCTTGCGCTATTGTCCATAAAGTTGTTATCATCCACGCGGACCCAAAAGTGACAAGTGAAAGCGACGTTTGTGCATGTGCATGTGGAACCCTGCTACCGCCGTAGATTGAATGGATTCTGATGGATATGCTGCATGAAAAGTGAAACAAAGTTCCTGGAATGCCATATTCGGATCTGCTGCAATACTTAACGGGTTCTTTCATGACTCATATCGCGTCCTTCCACAAAGTTTGTTGGTTTGTAGTTTTTTGTGAAATCCTGTTAACAGACAGACAAGAGGAAAGAAAACCTCTCTAATAATTTGTGTTAAAAGTTGGAATTATCTACAAAAAACACATGTGCCTGTGTTCATTTGAAGTAGAAATCCAACTGCAACCATAATGCACTTTCATCACTATTGTTTCTTAAATCTATACATTTATGTATCCATCAGTACATTTTCTGTAGTACATGTCTTTACCCTCTTCGCTGACTTTTCAGCAGTGAAAAGATGATTCAGTAGATTCTGTAGCTTTGATGTGCCAAGGGATTTCCAGAACAGACAACTCCCATATGTATAGCCTGATAGTTATACATCCGCAGCCTCCATACAGCTGTCCCATGGCACAGATGAGAGGGATAAGACAAACCATAAGGGAAAAGTTATGACACAAGTCGTCATCATCAAACAACTGACTGCTTGGTATGGATGCCTCGTCGTATATACAGAATCTGTCTCAGTCGTTCTATCTGTCTGCTTCTTATTCTTCCTCCTGCTCTCAGTCATTTGGTTTAGTTGGTATGTATGTATTTTGACAGCGATTCCTCACACTGCACAGCACAGCATCAGTCTCAGTGCACACTCGAGAAGCCGTCATATGGACCATGACTAGCAGCTTATCAGGTCACTCTACTGACAACAATCGCTTGTCAGATCTATTACAGAGGACCACCTCCCGCAGTACCAGGGGAGTGATGCAACAAATTCAAAACAATGTACCACACTTGGACTCTATGCATATTGTGTAGCTATTCCTATGTCGGCATTGCTCTGTGAATAAATGAATAGTTTGGTCTTGGATTGCCATTGCTTTACAAACTTATAGATGTATATATATAAGTTTCAAATTGGAATTTTGCATCTAATATTTACTTTGAAAGATGAATGCAATTATATAAGTAAACCTAGCTATTCAAATTATTTCCAATACAACAACCTTTCAAGCCTTGAGAACAAGAATATATTTAATTTGTTTCCGAAATGATTAAATTAAATTCACGATTAAAAACTTTTGAAGCTTTAGATGATATTGCAGTTGAACTCTTGTAATATATAATATATGTTTTTAATATTTATTTTCTGCCACTTATGTCAAGTTATCAAAATCCTAGGAATTAATTTCAATATAATGCTGTAACCTTTCAGTATAAGCCCATCCAAATCACTTTTATCCAACAGTTGTTCAGTGGAGGGGCTTCTTCCTCTGCCCAGCCTACAGCCATTTGATGGGGGGTCTCATGAACACACAGTGAATAGCAGGTTGCCTCTCGCCTCAGGCTTTCCTGCTAGCGATCTGAAAGTTCACAGCATTCATGTGCTAGAAATAAAGTGTCTTTCGTGGCCAGAGGGAAACTCTTGTTTGTTCCCATATTTTGTGACATTCAAACTCTTGTTAACTATTTGTCCCCTGCAAAGTTGGTTCAAAAGTGAGAGGATCACAGAAAACCAAACAAATGGTGTGGGGTATTTTATCTTGGGCCATTCATTTGAAATGTAATCATTGAATTGATTACTGTGGGCAATTACAATTTTGGTTCATATACAAAAAGCTCACACATGGATGTTTTTTTTTAAAATAGTGACATTGTGAAGGGAGTTCATTTGCAAATATAATTGAATAAATAGGATACAGAGATACATTCAAAGAAAGCGAGGGTGTACAGGTGTCTTGCAGATGACCACAGAATCATTTGCATGGTGAATACAATCTCCAAGATGTAGGCGGACATTTGTCCTTATCAACGATCAAGAGAAGAAAGCAACAGAATCACTGCAGTAAGTCAGAAAGAGCAATAGAGACCTGCTTGCAGTAAATATTGGGCCGTATCTGGCGTCTAGTAGTGTTGTTGTGTTATATGGCTGTCAGCCCATTTTAAATAATAAGTATTGATCCCGATGAGATTATATTCTGCATTTAAAGTTTACGTTGCATAAGCTGATACTGTTGGCAAGCTCAATTAGGACTGTGTATAAAACACATTAATAAATGAGATATGTTTATGATACAATCATCAAATGAGAAATGAGCGATGAGATTTTAGTTTGCATATCCTGATGAAGTGACTTTTACGAACAGGACAGGAGAGAGGAGGAGATGAGGAGAGAGCGGAGGAGATGAGGAGTGTGACAGACAAACGAGACACAAAACGAGAGCTACTGGAGAGGTGAGGATATCCACTTCGATATTAAACTTACTTGGCAGTATGGTTGTACAATTTCTGCACTGGTCCTTTTTAATACAGGAAATAAATCAGTCTGAATGTATCTGTAAAATTTAGATTCTAAAAATATCTGTAGTCCTCAGTGGCTCTGTGCTGTTTTAAGAGCTTCTCCTTCAGTTCATTAAATCCCTGCAGCCATATGAAAGCAGCACAACACATGTTGATGAATCTGCATCCTCTGATCTGTTCGCACATTACTCTCCACTGTCTTTTCCCCTTATTAAAGTGCAATCGAGACCATGTTACTACAAAGTACGTCCACAAAGCTATGCACTTTAGATTGAACTATAATGAGGGCGAGCAGGACGGGCTGATGCATACGCAGGCAGCTATGAAGATAGATTTTACTCACTTAAACAAAATGTCGATCATTATGTGGTGATCAGTGTTGATATTGTGGCGTCGTTTCGTAAACAAATCCACGTTTGGACTGTAGTTGGTCAGAGACGTCAGCTGAGTCTGTGAGAGAGAGAGAGAGAGAGAGAGAGAGAGAGAGAGAGAGAGAGAGAGAGAGAAGTGAACAGTGGGGTCAGTGTGTGTGCGTGTGCGCCAGTGTGATTGTGCAATTGTATCTTTCCCTCAAGCTCTGGGACTATCAAACAGAAGCTACGCAGTTCGGTTATAGTAATCAACCCATTTCAGCCTGGGACAGATGTGATCACTATAAGCAGTTTCCACTGTACTGATCTGCACTAATTGTATCAAAATAAATATGAGACTTATTGGCACTATATCCACTGTCCGAATATGTATGGGCCGGTCTCTGATCAAAGTAGATAAATGAATATCATTTCCCTCAACAGAGGGAGACAAAAAAATTCAAAATGCCCTTCGAGCAGCACTGCTACTTCATGGCAGAATGCACATTACAGTGAGTCATTGTTAAAAAGTGACAAGAGGCTGGCGAGGCTGATGCTGCTAACTAAGTGAGTTAACACTGGCCGTTCCTCTTCTACCACTGGAGACAACTCTTGAGGAGTAAAGGAAGAAAAACTGCTGGACGAACTGGGGATTTTCAGCCAGACTGGCCCGTACACAGTTGGTCATGGCAATTTTGGCGATGCAGTCAAAATGTGCACATACCCCCCTTTAAGACTCAATATGAAAGATGAAATGACTTTGTGAGATAGTCTTTAGTGCAAGGTACATAAACACATGCATCCACACACACAAAGAGCATACCCACACTCCGTCCATGGGAGTTAATGAACAGAGTTGGGGGTTGATGGTGGCAGTCAGTGTATATGTAGCTGTCACACAGCGTTAGTGTTATCACTGGGGTCAAGCGGAGCCAGAATGAGCTCTGACTTCCTCTGAGTTAACACCAGCTCATTAGTCAAGTAGAGCAGGGCAGTCACACCTCAACACACACACACTGATTCCTTCTGTCTCGTTCTCTGCCCCCTGCTCCCTGTCTGTCTTCAGATGTCCATCTCTCTCTCTCACTGTCTCACTCTCTCACTCTCACTCTCACTCTCACTCTCACTCACACACACAACTAAAGTTTGTTTATCAAGCATATGTAATGCACGAAGCATTCAGTTCTGGTTAAATGAGATGGAAACTCAAAGTAGGGTAATAATAGAACTACTCATGAAGTACTTAACTCAATTAACCCATTTTATCTCTTTAAGTCGCAGCCTTGAGCGACTCAAAGCTCAAATGTGCCTTATTCCCCCACACACTCAGCAGCATTTATTGTTTCTATGGTTACCGCCAAACATCCAATGGAATTAGAGCAACCTTTCCTCATCACATGATTTTTTTCTCGCTCACTTAATCAACGTTCATATCTTTTTCTTAAGGCCAAAGCAGCACTGGAGCTGTGTTCAGATTCCCCCTTTATGATCATAACAATATCCATTGTGCTCCACTGTTCCTCCAGTCGTCCATCACCCACATCATGTCTCTTTAAGTCCATCATGTTACCTCCATAGATTCAGTCATTTCTTAGACATAAAATATTTGTGTCAGCTCCAAAATGCACGAGTGAATAAGTAACCAATGAATAAGAAATTATCTTCTCTAGAACAGACAGTAAAAACATAGAGTTTACTGAGCGGTTACATCCAATTTCTGTATTAAGAGAATACAACAGTCCTTCTATTGCTATTCATCCTCCTGTCGTCTGTTTCTCCGACAATTTACCTCCCTCTCCTCATTTTATCTACATTACTCTCTATCCCTCTCTTTCTCTCTTGCTCTCCGTCTATCCTTTGCTTTTTCTCCCTCTCTCTATCTCTCCTCTCTCCAAGTGACTTTGCTCATGCTAATCCCAGTAGGTAGTTAATTATAGACTGCAGGTCTAATGGCATCAAGTAATTATAGAACTCCAATGAGAATTATGCGGTCACCCCCACCTTCTCTCACTCTCTCCAATACTCCCAACCTTACATCATTCTCTCCTTCCCTCCTCTTGGATCAGCGTTTCAGGTCTTAATTTAAAGAATCAGTATTGGGACAGTTGGAAAGCAAAAATGTCTCTTTTTATTTTGGAATCCATATTGATGTATTAAAAATAAAACATCGCACTTTCCATCTTTTCTCCATTAAAAGTGATCAGGTACGAATCACTGCACATTTCCTGCCAGTTACAGTAGTGTCATCAACATGAAGTGTAAAGTGAAGAGCTTTCCCAAAGGCTTATTCCTGTAGGAAACCTTAGTGTGTTCAACACCTTTTCATTTTCACAGCTATCTGCAACAAGTGGAAAATGAGGCCTGTTAATGGGAAAGGTCATGGGTGCTACAAAAACATTAGTATTCTTCCTCAGGGAACAATGAATATTTGCAGCTCATTTCAGGGCAGCCTCAACAGGAGCAGGAAATATATCATGTACTTCACCGAAGTATTGGATTAACTAAAGTCATTAAAATGAATCCTAACCTTGGACCGGAAACATACTTTCATAAAATTGCCATCTACTTGTGATAGATCACCTTTTGAGAATTGGGACTCTTTGTCTGGTTGCATTTTTTAACAAGGCCGATGCCATCTCACCTCTTCAGTAAATTAGACAGCTGAATTCAGAGATCTCTTTGCTGTACACCAACACTTACACGGTGAAATAACAAAAAAATAAAACAAAACGTTGGATTTTGATGCGTTCACACCAAATGTGAGGCAGTTTTTTTGTTAATGAGATTACATAGAAAGTTAATGCAAAGATGTAAAAAGAGGCACATTTCATGTCACTGGCTTGAAAATTTGTGTGACACAATGTCCCGAAAGCCAGTCAGCGTTGAGAAGGAACTGGTCCGCCTCAGGTAGCACTGGAAACAGCAGCCATCCAGGTGTTGCTCCTACAGAAGACGGTGAAGCTGTGTGCTTCCCTGGATCGTCTTGTGGACTCACACACAATGGCGCTGGTTTCTCCGGCTTTTCCACAACAGATACAACACAGCAACTGTAGTCACTTCAGTCAGTGGTCCTGACGTGTGAGCAAACGAAAATGATCCTTTGACCCTGACACAGTGCAAAAATGTGCCAATGTTTGGTGTGAATGCAGAATCAGTCGTTGTTAGACTTGAAGGTTCCAGCTTTAATTATTCCATCTATTTTGAACTTGTGACCAAGTCTGTAACGGAGTGATTGTCCATATTTTACATTGTTAGAGCCGTTGATCAGTATTTGTGGGACACATTTGCCACTAACTGTTGACATTCAAATTCCTTTTTGACCAATTAATCATAAAAGTCAGTCACAAATGTTTCGGGGGTGATAACAAACAGCCGACAGAAACTAGGCCTCTCCTTGCCAAACCTTGTTATGAGGAAAATCAAGGTTGCATGACTTAGCATCTTTGCATAAGTTCTTAATAATATCCAAAAGTTTGCAGCATGTCTTTGTGTGTTGGCCATAGCACATACTTTGATATGCCACAGTAGGAGAAGCACAGGTGAAAAATAACATGATGTATGATGGCGGCTTCGGTTTCATGGTCCAGGTCCTGTTCGTGTTGACTCACTGTCACATGGTCATGTCCTACTGGGACACTTCAACTGAACACAGCCAGGGATCATGTTCTAAGTAACACCTCTGCTTTTCCTCCTATGACATGTCAGACTATCAATGTAAAAGGGCTAATACAGTGTTGGTTCTGGATCTTCAAAATAACAGTGTTAACATCATCTTATAATACTACTTTTTTTTTTTTTTTTTAAGTCTGAGTAGATCTTTGGAAGAAAAGTTTTTTTTATCCAAATAACACGTCTGTATTAACAGTCTCTGACTACATTTGATTTAAAAGGGATATATAACATGGCGATTGGGCTGTCAAGCCTTTTTAAAAGCCTGACATTTGGATGAGTGTGCGCACACACACACACACACACACACACACACACACACACACACACAGTTTGAGTTTGGCTCAAACATTATGCTGTTTGCCTGGATAAACCTACTTCAGGGGAATTCCGTTGAAATGCTAGATGAGCAGCAGTGAGCAGAAGTAGTAGAAGAGTGTTTACAGTATTTCCAGTAATGACTGCCCTATTGCAAAGGATGTGCAGGATATATAGCATTTTTTTAATTAGTTGCATCATATGTGAATGTTGCAGGCTGAGCGCTATTAGGAGCTCCATTAGGAATCTAATGTCCTAATATCTATTAGGACAAATTTGATGTTTTTTTAAAACTGCATATGTCTGTTCAGAACTAAGTCATATTTAACAATTACCCTCCTTGTGGCCTCAAAAAAATGTTTCCCCTCAGGTTTCCTTTGTAAAATAGAAGAACACTCCAGTGCAAAATCTATTTTCATTTCACAACAGCCATCTGCAGATATTTGCAGTGATTACCATGTGCTTCTTCACAAGTATTTGGTTTATTTGCAGCACAAAATGATGCTTATCAAAATTACTCACTGGGGGCGAACATCAGTTTCATGAAGCTGTTGACTTTGTCTCAAGTGCAAACGCTTGATTTGGATGTGGTGAGACTTCACTCCAGGGGGTGAGACCTACCGTGGGTTAATGGGAAGTCTCCTACCCTGTTCAGATGGGAGAAGTGGAATACATGATGCTTAACTGTGAATATGCTTGGAAAACCAATGTGTTTGCATGCATGTACACCCAGGATGTATTCAGCTCGAAATGACTAGGTCAGATAAAGGACTTTGATACCATGTGGTTTGTGTGACTAATGCCTAGTTAACACCGCAAAAAAAAAAAATTGGGAAATTGCCAACAAATGCCCCAGATCCCAGCCAAATCAGCTTTCTATCCACAGTTGGGTGAACTCTATAAAGACGCAGTTCAAGAGGCTCTTTGACACATCGCCCCCGCTGACTAGATTGCTCGCAGGTTAAAAATCTACACGAATCAGCAACAACTAAAACCTGTTAGAGTGGACCAGACATACTAGTTGGGGGTTTCTCCTGGGGAAAGGTTGTGTAGCGTGTCCAGTCCCCCTGTCACAAGTAAGTTGTGTATTATAAACTGAATGATTGCAAGACTCTTAAGAAAGTTGTTAAGTCTGAACATGGTATCAAGGACATTTTCCTGCACTTAGATGCCTGGTAACACAACGAACATGATTAAATAAATACAAAGATACGTAGTTGTAGAATTCTACGTTAATGCTGCGTAACTGCATATTTTTCTTGGTTATCACTCTTAGGTGAATAATTGTTGCAGCAGAAAAGTACATCTCCAGGTAAAAAACCAGAGTCCAAAAAGTCACCTTCTCAACAAGTTGCCATCAATTAGTCAACCTCAGGAGATTTTCTTTTTTCTCTGACCTTTATAGTTAAGGCCAATTTAAATGATTAAGGGTATGATATATATGCCTGTACCTCATACAGCAGCTCGCTGATCGCACATTTATCTTTCCTTGACACTCTTCCCATTGAGGCAGATGTGGAATCTGGAAACTACTTCAGCAGCATGCTGAGTTTTATAGCATGACTGGTATGCCTATTTATGTTGCCCATACACTCTGCACAGTTTTTTACATTCTGTTCCACTATGTCCCAAACGTCCTTTATTGGCCTGTGTTGTGAAGAAATTAACTATTAAACTATTTGTGTTTTAAATTACAGCTGCTTGTCCCTGTAGACATGCTAACTAAAGCTGGGCACTGACAAGAGGATCAGGAGTAATTTCAGGTTCATGGTGACATTAAAACAATGCTCAAGTGGTCCTCAACTGGTAATCGGGTGTGACTGTACACACCATTATAACACCACACTGGAAACATGTTCATACCCAATTATTCCAAAAATATGATGCTGCTTTTAAGATTCCAACGTTGGTGTGCATGCTCACGGTAGCTCCATCTTTTTGTCTGTATGGAGCCATTACCTTATTTGTGTCCACTGAGTGTGGGGCTGTCTATGTGCAGATTGGGCTAATTACTTTTACAGGTGCTTTTTATAATTACAAGTCCAGTGTGGTGACAGACTTGTGATCCAACAAATTGTACTGAGTTGTTATTAACCTCAGATGCCAGAGGTTTCCTGGCTCTACAACGAACTTGCCGGCGGCCAGTAAATACACACTAAGTCATACACAGACTATGGACCATGTAATAAGAGAAAACCCACTATTCCTCAGAGTACACGTGTACAAAGTAAAAGCATGCAAGCAGATCATCTACTGTATATGTTTAACAAGAAAAGAGTATGGCCTTGTGCACCCAACTATTTAGTTGCACATCTTGATAATACACCCTTAAATTAAGAGTGGAATACTTCATTGCCCCATTAAGATAGCAATAGGCCAACAATATACCAGACCACACCTCATTTTAAGACCAACAAGCCCAGGGCTGGACAACAAATTGGCCCTGGCATTTTGGCCTAGACTGGCCCCACCCATCCATCCCTTGTGTTTGTTCTACTTAAAAAAAATAATCTGATTCATTATTTAGTAGCCCCGGCACAGAGCCCTAAGGGGGGAGGTTTTAAAGATGTGTTTTAGATTATGTGAGCGCTGGACATGACAAAGACACCTGTGTTGGTTTGAAACTAGTAAAAGACACTTGGGGTCACTGCACCAGGTGAAAGAAGGGGCTCTGTCTTTAAATACACAGCTCCAAACACAAATACAACATATCAGCATTACTGAGGTTCGGTATTCTGTGGTTACAAGTGACAGACACAGTAGGTTGAAAGAAGGGTAATATCTAAAAGATATTGGATATAAGTTACATGCAGTATTTCCCTTGTTGCACAAGAAAAGCTATAACATCATAACCAGTGACTTGTTTTATTGATGTGGCTTTTGTAGCAGTGTCTATTGTGTTTACACCACACACACACGAACACAATACATTCTCCATCATTCTAAGCCCCCCCCCCCCCCCCCCCCCCCCCTCCTGCTCCCTACTGCCCAGATTTGTGTGGTTTCTCTTTATAATTCCATTATGGTGTTGTGTTTGGTGCTGGAGCATCTGAATGGCTTAGTGTCTTAGCGGCAGCGTTCCAAGCCCAGCTTTACTGTTCCTCTCCCAAACTGAGACTTCGGCTAGTGCCACCATCCACACGCCCTCACTGCAACGTCAACCACAGTAACTATTGAAATAAGGTTTGGTTTGGAAAGATAAGTGATGTATGATTTTTAGTTTTTTTGAGTAGGTTTTTATGTAGATTTTTAGAATTAGTATTTTTTTATGATAGACAATGTAATGTGCCTATATAAAGTCGAGGCTAAGTTTGAATGAGAATATTAATGTTTAAATTTAGGCAATATTTTGTAGCCACGTATGTTTAAATTGGTTTTTAAAAATACTCAATTTTTTGGCAAAAAAACCCACTATTCATAGGTTTCTTGAAAAATGACAACATAGTCAAAGTTTAACTTTTCCATTTGTTCCACAAGGTCCATGCCTCAGATCGCATCAACAACAACTGAACACACTTTCCAGCAGCTGTTTCCAAAGAAACGTGGACGAGAAATCTAAGCAGTCAAAATAATGAAAATTTCAACACTTCTACATTTCTATGGAAACTCTCTAGAGCAGCTACTCAGTTTACCTTGTGGTGAAATTGTTGACCTATGCTCTCATTAATTTCTACCGTCCTGCCCTATGGTGACCAAAGACCCTCGCCAGACCTGACTTTTTTTCTATTACCTTTGCACAGAGGATGATGTAATTTGGAATGATCATATTGAATAAACTGCAAGATTTTGCCCTTAGCATGAAGCACCACAACAATTGCTTCCAGGATCCCTACAGAGCGACCCCGTGTTAAGTGTTCTGCAGGATTCTCAAACCCAGTTCTCTCTGCTGTCGTCCCAGATCGGCTGCTGTTGACTCCAAAGGTCATGTTTTCTCACCCTGTTCTGCTGAGGCAGCATCGTGTACCTAAATCATCCTAAAGCCCGCGTAGGTGAGGCAACATCAGTGAAACAAGTGGAAGACAGACATAGTACACTGCACATCCGTTTCAGTCTCAAGATTGGTACCCACAGTGGGAAGAAAGGCAAGGCGTCTGTCAGTAACTGATCCTATCCTCTGGCCTTGTACTCTGAAGACTTCAAGGCTGGGTGGTTTCGGAGTACTAGCGTATAACTCCGGCTGACCTCTGGCAACTGCGTTTTACTCTGGTGAAAGAGAAGTGAGATGAAAAGGCTCAGCGATGGAACACTATTGCTGACTTCATGCATTGGCGTTTCGATTTGTTTATATGTAGAGAGGATTTCCCTTTGATTAATCCCTCTACTGCACCTGAAAACTAAAGTTACAATGTTTTTATATTACAAAACACACCAGATTGTTTATTAAATAATGCAGTTTGGATCAGAGCTGTGATAATCCAATTTTTCACCAAGTGAATAAATGGAAGAAATATTGCTTGTAAATATGGAAAAGGTGCATTATAATTTTGTAATGAAAGACAATGGGTTCCCCTTTTTATACGAGAGTCTAATATATGTGCATGTGTTAAGGTGTCTGGGTTTTTGTGTGTGTGTGCATGTGTGTGTGTCCGACAGAGATGGATGGAGTTTCTGGTATAAAAACTAAAGTTAAATGTCACACCTGTCTCTCACAACACACCTGCTCTCTCTGTCGCATCAGCTCCGACAGGCTGACATTTACACACCTCAACAGACCAACACATGCAAATGTATCCGCACACACGCTCGCACATACGTGCGCAAATATATATGCATGCACGTTCACATTCAGCGAAGCCTAAACATTGTGTTCTAAGCATCAATTTGTCTCTTTGTTCTCTAGATCTGGTATCCTCTGTCGTAATCCACTTTAAATTAGTTTTACTTCCTATAATATTCCAGGATTTAATTCAGTTTTCCATGCTTTTGATATGGCAGTGTATTTTGCAGTGCTGTCTCCTCTACACAACATGTTGGTTACCAGTTTAGTCAATCAAAGTCAGTAAGTCAAAAGATGTGCATTTGTTACTTCTTCTTGAGTTTCCCTTTTCAAGTAGGCAAATATGTCTGCCATAATTATTCTCTGTCATGCACTGCTTGAATAAAATAATTTGACAGAACAATTCAAACATAGTCTTTTCTACAATTCTCCTAATGAATCTAAAAGTGTACTGTCTTTGTCCAAATTCCTTGTTCACCGATATCTACATTTTTGAGAGCCCCAAAATTCTCCCCCAACTTGCAGCTCAATGGTGTTTCCTCTTCTCTCTTTGAGCAACATATAGCAATACAGTCAAGCATTTTACCACACTTATATGCAGCTGTTCACTTCTCGCCATATGCATCCTTGCAATGCATCCTTGCAATGCATTTCTGTCATTCAGTCAGGACCATTTTGGTCAAAATGTATTTGATTTCTGCAGGGCTCTGTTCTGGGACCACCCTGTTCTTCCATGTGCACACATAGAAAGCAAGGCAGAGAGGACACACCTCCCTACCCTTCCATTAGCCTTCATGAGGCAGGGAGAGCAACAGCTAACACAACCCGCCACGGAACAGACAATGCGTCAATGACAATACATGGCGATTACTGGGTCATATTTAGTATGAAAAGGAAGTGCTGGTTTGGAGGGGGGTTGCCAAGTGGCTTTGCAGCAGAAGCAGGAGGAGAAGGCAGCTAAGGCAACTTAAAAGGAGCATGCAACATGAGCTTTGCCAATTGAATGTACGGAGGGGCGATAAGCTGAGCCATCAGCTGATGTGGGCTGGTATCGAGATCTGTTGCTGTGAGCTGATGTACTGGACTTTGGTTGAGCTTGACTTTGTGACCTGCCTGAATTCAAGCTATGCTCAATTACTGGCTGCTAGTTCTTGAGGTATAACGGACTTCAAGCTTCACAATGGGGAGGTTTCAACCTGCCTACTCTGTGGTAGAGCACATGTGTAGTAGAGGTTCTAGTAAAGTCGAAGCCCAAAATAGTTTTTTGCAGGCTGGACTTGCTCTTCAGACAATCAGCTGATCCTCAACATACCCTTTTACTAACATGGCTCCTAGGAGCAGTTCAGGCTCAATACCGAGTAACTATCTACCTTCATGCTATGGTAAGATCCTGTGTCATGGCAAGATATTTTCAAGTATCTTACTTCTCAAAGTTGACAATCAAATTTTGTCTCATCTTTGAACACATTCATATTGCATGTGTTGTCATAAGAATATGTGATGTCTCTTTCCTATTAGTAAGACAACCAACACTGTCATGTACAGTAAAAGGATTTGACGGCTGTCACAATGTTTGAATCTCTCACTTCCATTCTGTCTGTTTCTTTTCCCAACTCATAATTTTCTTCATGTATAGCCTAAGTGCCCTGAAAGCTCAGATATCTTATATAAAGCTGTCCTGTCGCTTCCCGCAGCTCAAAAAGATAGAAATTGTTGGTGTTTCCAGTGTGAGACTCTGCTTCTGGGACTGAAAGGGCAACAGCTGATCTCACTTATTCTGAGGAAATATTGCCATCGGATATTAGGACATCTCTCTCTGTTGATATGAATGATCGGTTAATCAGAGTGTTAGCATCTCGCTGGGATTGCTCTCGGCGAAATGTGAACCTTACAATAGTCAACATCTACCTTAATGACGATCATTAATTTTTGGGAGATGTAGAGTAACAAAAACGTCTTTTCCTTGGGAGGGGGACTGACACCTGCGATAGTTTAACCTCCAAAACTGGTCTTACCCACCAGATCTGAGTTGCTGTCGTGTTTTCCCTTAAGAGTACACGACTCAGATCTTGCTTGCCCAAGAAAAAAGATGACACACTTTAGAAACTTCATTTATCTGCTGAAATCAGAAGACTTATACAGAGAAATCAGCAATATACTAAAGAATCATTGTGTAAACATCCCTGCCCAATTAAAACTTTGAGGCCTGATTAGAATTACATGATGGATGCCTGCAGTAGTATTTGTCAGACGGTGGCATCAGGGCAGACACTGCAGCCTGTTGGCAACCTCCTGCAGCTCTCAGGTGTCTGTCTGGCTAAACCAGCTGGGTCTCTGGCAGCACACAGTGAAGTTGACAGGAGGAACTGGCTGCATTTGGCTTCACAGAGGTCTCAGCTGGCAGCAAACTGCTGAACCACAGCTCAGGGAAGTTCACACTTGGGACTGAAATGTTGTTGTTCTATGGTTGAATAAATGTGTTGGAATGCTCATCCTGTCATCATCTGTAAACTAATGTTTACTCTCAGAATTATTGAAATCAGATGTGAACCAGTTGCAAGCCATTTACTTTCTTAAACATACCCTAGTTTCCTTACTTTTTAGACTCAGTTGTGTTGTGTTGTGTTGTGTTGTGTTTGACACCATCTGTTCCCAAAGTGTTTGGGGTTTTCCTGCTTTCCTTACTTTCTTAGTTGTTCTTTGATCTATTAACTTTCCTGACTCTTTGTTCTCTGACAGCAAAGTATATCTGATTTTTGGGGTCTGTTAAAAACTGCTTTGATATATACTTCTACTCCCAGAAGACAACATATTGTAGACTGGGCAGTTTTGGATAAAATCAGGACCTGAGTCCAGGTAGAGATGATAAAACTACAGGAATATTAGTGGTGGACTGATGTGGAATCGCTATGTCACACACTTTTAATAGACCTAATGAACTGCTAAAGTACATGCAATAGAAAACTATCACAACTTACTAATGCTAATGTGCACACATGTTATTACATTATGTATACATTTCTTACACAGATCCCTATAAGACAAATTTTTAGGAATTTAAATTGAGCAGATTTAATAGTAGTTAAGCCATTAAATCATGCATTGTATATTAATATTAAAATCCTGTGTTTGGCTCCGTTACAAGCCACTCATTGTCAACCATCTAGTTCTCACACCTAACACCCAAACGTATCCATAAAAGCCAAGATAGTCGTTTCAACATCTTCCATTACCACCATTCTTAGGTCACCAAACCTGACCAATCAGTTATTTCTGTTTTGTTCCATTGCTACAGAGAAAAACAATGTCAGCAGCGGCCTTTTTGTTGTATGATTTGTGATCCTTCCTCACTGTCATGTCATCCTGTTATTAAAGTCACTGCTTGAAGTGGATTTATGGATCCCTCAAAGCGGATTGCTGCTTTCCGCCGACTGTCCCCCGCCACAGTATGCGACGCAAAGCTTGAGCTGACTCTGTTCTCGTCAGTACTGGCAAACATTATCTCAGGCTGAGCACACAACAGGGCAGCTTAATTTTGAGTTTCAGGGAGTATCAAGATGGGGTATCAACACAGGATTTGCCCTCCACTGTGCTGGACACTATGAAGGATTTCTGTTATGTCTGTGCCCTCCCTTTCTGTTTACCAGCATCTGGAAACGAGCAGTTTGCCTCCGGGTTCTCTGTCTTGCAGTTGCAAACAGTGGATGGTTTTCCTACTAATGTAGACAAAAGTATTTAAACTCCTCCATACCAATTCTCACAGGTACAAACTAGAGACTGAAAGATGGATGACACACATCCATCTCCTGCACACTGTATAAACATGACACCTAATGATCTCAGTATTCTTGCAATTTGGATGTATTTCCATCTCAGCTGTCAATCATGACATCTCATCCCATTTTTACAGCATCAAATTAAAACCAATCTTTATTGGGAAAAATGTATTTGGCCACCCTACCGCTATCCAGACTGTTGACATTATATTTCTTGTCTGTACACTCTCTGGTGATACATCATGGCCTTAACTATTACAGGGCTATCTTTGACAAAGTGATTCTACCTGTCTCCCTAAGGGCAGTGCAGCAGGAAATGAATCCTTTCTCCCTCTTCATTTTGCTAGCAGTGCAAACAGTTGGGATTTCTCTTGCCGTGCGTTTTATGATGTCCTTCTTCAACCTCTGTGTTCCCGCCCCCCATCTTGATTCTGATGGTAGACAGCAAAGCCAAATCTTCTGCAAAGAGCAGTAATGTAATATAATGTCACCGTGTTGGAGCCAGAGGTTCTGGTCCCCGATGTTACCAAGTTTGTCGATGTAAATGTTAAATAACGTTGGACTGCAGCCCTGTCTCAAACAATGACCTTGACTAAATTACATTTTGCCTCAAATGTGGTCCTGCATTTATTATTAGAATGCACAGATTTTAGGAAATTATATAGTAGATTTTTGGGGCATTGGGATTGTGGTTAAACTGAATTAACCTTAGTTGGTATAAGGAGATTGAAATAATTTAAGTAAAAGGGACAGATATTGAATAGTTATTGATTGACAGATGTTTTGAGACGTGTATGTAACTATTTTCATCGCCCTATTGGAAGTAAACATACAATGTCAACTGTGCATCCCTTATGAAAAGCAGTCAAAATATTGTTTCTGTTTTCGAGGACAAGAGAGAGGTCTGTGTTACGACAATAAAGAATATTCCTCATCAGCCACTGGAAATATAATTTATTCTAAGAGATATGAGGAGAAATAATTATACTTTACCACTTTGCATGGGTCTTATATATCTATACTTATCTTTCATCTGATATTTTCTCCTATTGTTGCGGCACTTTCAAGCATTTATTTATTACCCTGGCTATTTATTATCACCACTGGGTTAAAACAAGCCACTTTCTCCCGACCTTCTCATTATCTCAAATGTCACAGCAAAGGTCAGAGGTGAAATTATTCTCGCCCTGAAGCCATCACTCTAAGACGACATTTAATTTCCTGTAATGGAATGGTTCTTTATATCTAGTAAATAGTTTACAATTTACAAGAAATTAATATTTTGAATGTCAGAATACCACAGGCTTGTTTCATCTTAGTATATTAATATTTTTTTTTTCCCGTCCTATAGTCATGGATTTTATTTCTCCTTACATACAAACAGAAGGGATGTATTATGCAAGAACGATGATGCAATTTCAGGAGCATATTGCTTTTCCTAATAACGGCTAGTCTCTTACTGTCTCCATTTCCCCTGTGGCTCCCAGGATGACAATGTGCCCTCTCAGCCTTCCACCACCATGCTTTGCTTCTGTGCATGTGTGTGTTTGTGACAATAAAAGATACAGAAAGAAAATGCAACAGCTTCGTAGGCACAACATAACAGAATCACACATACACACACCATTACACTATGTTATGCTAGTGCACTGCAGTCTGCCACTACGGCTTTTAAATACTACTTTTGCCAGTACACCATACTGGAAATATTGTAATTCTACACAAAGTAAGAAAAGTAAGAAAGGATTTTATCATTCCGTAGATTTATCTTCTGCAGCTCACAATACTGCCCAACTTCCCCCACACTTCTTCAATAAAGAATGAGCGGAACTGATACGTAACTGTACAGACACAATACCTACAAAACAATTTAATTTTATTCTATCAACAAACCTTGGCTCACGAAACAGAAAGCAGCACGGAATGAACACTGCATTCTTCAAACTCACTCAAAACAAACTTGAACAAAAAACAAGTTTGTTCCATGAAACTTTTTTGTGTGTGGTTTGTCTGTTGCACACTCCGGAGACACTACACAAATGGAAAGTAAAGCCGTAGCTGACGAATCACCTCTACAGTAGGTTTGAATGGCACAAATGTGTCCGCCCACTTCTCCAACCTTAACCTATGAATGCACAAACAGTAATTAAGAGGCCAATCCCAAATCAAGCATCCGGCTCTGAGGGAGCCATTGGCGGACCTGGGGTAGCCGGCAATGAGGTGTCCTCTCTCAGCTGTTAAATCAATCCCAGGCACAGCAACATATCCCAGTAATTCAGAGGGACAGTCCCAAATGTCCAATATCTCAAGGAACCTTAACTTCTGAGAAAGACTAATACCCCATAGTATCACTGTCATTGGTGATAAAGACCTTTGAAGACCTTCTTTTCAAGCTGCAGGGGAGGTCTAGTATGTCACAACACTTAGCAGAGTATACACCACAACAGGGGACTGATGATGATGATGCAGTACTCACACTATTACAGCCCACATACTTTTCACCTGGTGAATCAAAGGTGCTGATGCCAGGTGATGTCAGAATGGCTTTAGTTCTCTTTAAACAAAGGCTGCCTCCTTTAATTGGACAAAAAAAAAAAGGTGTTGAAGATGAATGTATATCTACGCCTCACCTTCTGGATCCTTTAATTTATTCCTGACAGACACCGGCAGGTTATATTAATGTTCTGAACAACTCTATCTGGACCACCCCAGGTCATCTCACCTCTACGTCTCACCTTGTGCACTGGCAAGTGCAAGATGCTTCTCATTAATTGTTAAGAGAACACTGTCATTGTGGATGTACTAGCAACTGTGAGGTGAGGTTCCAGGCTGAAAACAGATAGGTAGAGTGCTGTATGACAAACCAGCAGGTGCACAAGAGGCAAATGCTCTGCTACAGATCGCCGGTCGGCTGTTTATTAATATTGAACGTATCACATGTCCAAATTTAACCAAATTTAACACTGCACTTTATTCCTGCCCTTAACATTACACATGTGAATCCAGTAAGAACAGTTCTCAAGGTATGGCAGCCAAAGACAGTCAGCGATTTCTGGAATTATTGGATGGATGAGCTAATATTGGGATAATATAGTGGCTTAATCGAGTAAATGTATGGAAAATGCATTTAATTAAAAATAAATATAGCTGACATGCAAGATCTATATTCTGTTTACTGTATCATCTTGTGTTGCCAATGAAGAGATTTTATAGATTTCTCTAGTCTCATTGGCATATTTTATCCCGGCAGTTTATACATTGGAGCAGCTGTTGGGAAAAAGTCTCTCACTCTGACAGCTGCCTCAGGGTTTTTATGCAGATCACTGTCCAGCATCATCCTCTATTGCACCCAACACTGTCACATCACCAAGTCCAGGCTCTATCAGTATCTAGACTCCTATCTATTGTGGTCCCCTTTACCGCATTGTCCATTAGTAGCACAGTGATTTGCATTAGAGAGATGTATTTTTTCATATTTCTGTCCCAGTACAGCAGAATGAATGAAACCTTTCCCAAATGAAGCAAACACACGCCTTCTCAGGTAGAGGTGGTAAACAGTCTGAAAACGGTGATTTACAACAGTAGTTGTGTGCAGTTAGGAGAGTTTGGTGAATATGACTTGCAAAACTCACAGATGGACGAAACCTCACGGAAAAAAAACACAATTGGAATATGTTCTTAGATGAGGCCCATCGATCTTAAGATCAGGGTGATGTTTAAGGGCTTTTGCTGTGTTCAGAATTCCAGCATTTACCATAAATTCACCATCCAAACCAATATGCAAACAAAATGTCAACAGTGTCCTTTGCCACAGAGCTCCACACACACACACACACACACACAGTAGGACCAGTACAAATCAATATCTTACCTTGTACCATTGCCTAAGTGACTGAGGCTAAATGGACTCATTGACGTTTATCAGCAATATATTCAATAATTATTTACTTTTAAGTTTTCATTTGTTCTTATGCACATTTGAATTTGATGCATTAAGAAAGCCTCACACTTATCTATGTTTTCACTGTGTAAATGCACTGACACTTATAATAACAAACATTTGTTCAACATTTGAATGTGAGATGATATAAAAGGTAAAGAAATGTAGATATAGGAAATTTAGATATTTAAGAATTGTAATTTGAACATTATTTAAATCATTTTTAGTAAATGCCTTATCTGGACCAAACACCCCCATCTATTTATAAAAGTATCTGTCACTGTGATGTGCACCATGATTTGATATGATGTCTGCTTGTGCGTGCGCATGTTTATGTGCATAAAGCGTGTCTGTGTGGAGAGAGAGAGAGGGTGATTTTTTTTTTGCTTTTTCTCACCCGTAATCCTTTGAGAGGTAAATTACTTTTTATTTAATTTTTTTTCAATTTAGATTTTTGTGATACCGTTTTTGGCCACAAGAAGCTCATGCGCACCCCAGTCCAGACAGGATGAAAAGCAATTTTAGAGCAATGTTTTCATCAAGGTGATTATAATTTGTTTCGATGCAGCCTCAACATACAGTACATATATTGTGTGTAAGCAACATTATGTCCTGTAACATTAACGTCATGTCTTTCGTTTGGCGATAACATTTATTTTAATCAGCGAGGGCTTTCTGCCAGAGAGGCTCTAGGAAGTCAGGTGAGGTAATATACAGAGAAACAAAGCCTGCATACAAAGCAGGTGGTGATGGATGAATGGGTGAGCACAGCATGTTCCAACACGAGACCAGGGTTTTAATTGCACTTTTTTATCGACTTATCTTATCATTTTCAGTAATTTCTTTCATTTTTAAAACCTTTCTGCCAAACTTCTTTTTGACGCACGACCTGACCACTGGGGTTTGTCCTGATATGACTGTTGGCCAGTACGACTGTCTTGCAAATGCAACAGGTGACTCTGCTCCTCTGCACTTTTTTAATCACACGTAGAGCAGATTTTATAATAACCACATTCATTTTTAATGTAAAGTTTTTTTTAATGTAAAGGCCTTCTTCTGCAAAAGTGAATATAGGTAATACACCATCTGACCACCTCAAAGTTTGGTCTGACTGAGGTTTCTGGTTAAGAATTGTGGTTAGGTTAGGGTTAGACAAGATCATGGTTAAGGTTAGGGATGAGGTTTTGGTTAGGCTGCCCACAATGAATGAGAGTCAGAGCAAAGTCCTAAAAACTATAGCTGCACAAACCTGTGTGTGTCCCACTTTAACCCCTGGTTGCAATCAACAGACAGACGGGAAATAGATGCATCGATGTGCAGGGATAACTAGGGACTAGCTTTGTGATGACACGTCCCCTGTGATGCACCTATGTAAACAAATCTAGGTCCCAACAACATAAGAAATACCCACCCACACACACACACCCACCCACCCACACACACACACACACACAAAACGCAAATATTTCCAGGCAAAAGCGAAGAACTGTTTTGTTCTCGACTCTTTCCTGGGGGATTTTCTACCCAAGGATGGGGAGCTGTTTTCAACAAAACAATGTTTCAACAATTTTCATCTCCTGCTGAGGAAGATTTGACATTCAACCTCCCAACATTGTTAAACTTAAAAAAAAGTATGTTTCCCCGCATTGTAATACACCGCAGCCTCGAATATTGTAATACCGTAGGGGGTGGATGTCAAAGTTCCAAATACTAGCAGTGAGGTAATGTATCGTAATTCTCATTCTGATCTCATCCATCTTGTTTGTAAGTGACATGGAGTTAGCGAGGAACAGACTCGGGAGCGCTGGTCTGTACAGGTTAGCCTTTAGCTTAGCCTAGTGTGCGTCGCCAAGCTCGCTATCACTGTTTCTGTTTTTTCTGCCTCCACATTAACATAGGCTTTTCCAGTCAGAAATCGTTGCTCGGACATTGTGGCTAATCTGTCCCGGTGACAGACACTGAGAATAGTTTATAGACAACATTACCTTCCAATACGATACTGTGACACTGGGGTTACACAAAGACAAGCAAGAAGATATGTTTGAGTAATCTCACAAGAATTGCTCAATCTAAATACGAATCTTGGTTTTAGCACACACCCATTCTTGTTGCTACTAGCAACCAACATACATCCTTTACAACAGCAACTGTACCTACTGCAATTAAAAGAACTGAATCTATAATTTCGAATATAAAACACAACTAAACTTATGTCTACGACATTGGCTCAAAGCTCCGAACATCTACCCCAACGCGCTACAATACCAAGGTCGGATGGTTCCTCTACTTGTCTACTACACATGTGCACAGCTCCAGGAACTGAAGTCCGGCGAACATAATTTTATGGCTAAACAATAGTTCATATTTTTTACAGTGTACAGGTAAATGTACTTTGACATAGTTTTCATACACTGTCTGAACAGTGACAGAAAATGTGCTCTTACTTTTATCTCCCCGAATACCAGTGTGTGTGTGTGTGTGTGTGTGTTTGTGTGTGTATATATGAGAGGGGAGAGAGTGACTGAGTGTGTGCCAAACACTCCGCCCGCCTTCAGCCATGTTCTGGATCAAACATTCCATCTGCTCACTACTGTCCTGCTGTGTCCTGCAGTAGACGCTGCCTCTCTCTCTCTCTCTCTCTTTCTCTCTCTCTCTCTCACAAATACATGCAAACATTTTTCCCACCCCTGCCTGCAACCCACCATGATATGTACACACAGTAGATGCACCCAAACAACAATGCACACACACACAGCACACGCAACCATGTCACTCATCCATCCCACTCCATGTAGAGTGACAGCCCCATATTGAGCTGCAGCTAGCCAGGGGGCCGAAGCCAGGCTTGGGTGGACACACACACACACACACACAGGCTCACACCCTCCCTGTCTCCTGTATCCAGCCGTTCTCCAGCAGTGACTCAGATGCAACTAGCAAATTGTGGCGCGCTGGGGTTGAAGAACCCATCCTTCACAGAGAGGACAGATATGAGCAGAGGGAGCTCCGCTGATCCTCAACATCAAGCGTGGCCTCTGGAGTTATGTCTGTCTGTGACCAGAGAGAAAGACAGACTGTTACATATTTATATTCTCATCCTGATAATGCATGTTTGGAATTCTACATCTTTTCTTTCTTAATCCAACCGTGCGCGGCAGAAGGCCACGAAAAAGGAGTTTTTAAAGTTGCAGGGACATCTACACCTTCAGCGCCCTGAGATAACTTTTGTCATGAATCCTTTTGACAGGATATAAAATGGCTTGATGATGATAATGATGATGATGATGATCCCCAGAGATAAATGCCCATCAGAAGACGGTGTTCAATAATGCATTTTACATGAGTGTGTGTGCTGAATATAACTGCTAGAGGGAGCAGAGCCTTTGGCACATTATATTCTTTAACCCTGGAGTCTAAAATTGTTTATGTCTTTGAGGGGACATTAAATGATGTGTTTATGTGCGGTTGTCAGATTTTAACTCCCAGTCAGGGAAGCAGATGCATGTGAAGGTGCCAGGTCCTCTCCAGAGCCCGGGTCTGCAGGCTCAGATGCAGGCCGTAGCAAATTCCAAGATTTTGCCCTCAAGAGGCAGATGGCACACATGGTCTGGCAGCAGCCCCTCAGCCCAACACACTGGCCACAGATGCAGCTATGAAACGTTAACTTATTTTAAATCTGTATTAATGATTGAAATTTAATTATAAGTAATTACAGGGTTTTTTTAAGCAACTGTGAGTACAAATAATTATGAACTAATGAATAAAGATTCATGTGATCAACCAGTTTCACTCAGAAAATTAAAAAAAATAACAAGTTGCTAAGTTGGCAAAAAGGCTGCTGGACTAATGGAAGCAGTGTCCAAAAAGTGTGTGTGTGTGTGTGTGCGTGTGTATGGGGGGCAGTTCTCAGTCCATGATTCAGCCCAGCTAAAAAAAAAAGGATTTTGAGGAACCTTTCTGTTTGATAGCTTCAGTATAACAAAATTCCAGTATTCACCTGGGCTCAGTGCTGTGTAATAGCTACGTTCAAGTACATGTCAAACATATCAGCACTAACAGCATGCACTAGTCTCTTTCCCTCTGGGAAGAAAGAACACTATTATCTGGTGTAGTGGCTCATGTCTGACACATTAGCAATATTTAACTATGTAACACTGAATCACGCGGACAAAGACAAGCTAATAGGTTAATTTAACTGAAATTAAAATAAACTATGGTGAGTCAGGGGTTACAGTGACATGTTGTCAATGACTGAACAATGTAGTTTCATCCCTGAATGATTCGCAGGAGTAAAAAATATCAATACATCTTTTTATAGAGTGTGAATATAATTTGACTGTCATTAATGAGTAGACAAAGGTCAAGGTAAATGTGAGTAATCACAATGAATTAAATTTATTTTTGCTATTTAGTTTAAAAGGGGCATCGCGAGAAACTGCAGAAACCAGAAGAATTACAGTCAAACTTGATATAGCACTTACAGTTTGTGTTCCCGCTCCAAGGTCAAACAAGATCAAATCTCAGATGGTCTTGACTCAAATTACCCTTTAATTATGCGTAAGAACATCACCGACATGACATGCGAGGCACTTAAAAGGTCAGGTCCAAATCCCTCCACGCCTCATTCCCATCATCAAATGTTTATTTGAGTGAATTATGTAGATTCTGGAGCAAACATTTCCCTCACATAAGAGCATTTTGCTGTCTTTCCACAAGGCAACATACCTAGGTAAGAGATGCACTATTCAAACAATTCAAAAGGAGGAACCTCTCCTTTAACTTCTGCTCCATTTGGGTATAGATCGATAGAATAGAATAGATAGAATAGATAGATAGAATATTATACATAAATACACAATGGATAGATGGATGGGTGGGATGGTTGGATGGAATCAAGGATGAGTAAAGGAAAGTAGTAGAGGATTAGTCACTGATGGGAACCACTGTGGTTTCCCCATCTGCTGAGGATATGTTAACCTTGTGAGCCCCATGCAGCCTAAAATACATTAAGTTTGAAATGTTTCCTGCATGTGCATGTACAAATGCAACGAGGACTGTTGAAACAGATGTATAAGATGTATAAAAACAGATGTATCTGAAATCCTCATACACCTGCACCTTAGCATGTTTTTGAGTTACATCTGAATCCACTGCACAGGTTATTCAGGTCCTGTCTATGCTCCTGCCTTTACCTCATGGCGAGGTTAAGCACCGAGCATCACATCCAGGCGCTCTCATCACATTACGAGATGAGTAATACCTGGCAGTGGCTGCTGCACTGTTCCTGCCATATGCCCTCATCATCTCTGCCGTCACTACGGTCGCCATCGTCTCTGAAACTATCATCATTTTCATAAACATAATCACCTCATTGATGTTGATGTTTTCTTCTATCTTTGCGGTTGCAGTCATTATCATTGCCACGCGTTGCTCCACTAGTCATAATTACAGTCATCGTCTTTGTGTCTGTCACCTTCATAACCATCATCTCCTCACTGTCATTGCGGGAGTCATAATTATTCGTCTTGCCAACGTTACTATCATTGCCGTTGTCATTCCATCATCGTTACTGTCAGTAAATAAGTGGTTTTCTTTTTTTAAAAATAATTAGTACGTAGTATCACACTGTTTTTAAAGGGTATTTTTAAATTGAGTACCTTCTTCGGTCTGATTATTACTACACTGAATATAAATCTGGGCACCTCTGGAATTCCCAGAGTTGCAAAGTGCTCATGAGCTCAATTTCTTCCACAGTTCCAGACGTCATAAAAATAGACTTGTGCTTAAATTAACTTTGATGATGTTACTGTTATGCAGTGATAACAAAATACATCTTGAATAAAATTTTATTTCTCATAAACAGCCTGACAGATTGTTGTAAACACATGTAGCAAACATTGTTGAGCGTCTTAACATTCTTGATTTTGATTTTACTGTCACTTGTGTCTTCAACCTGTGTCACCTCTTTAATCTGCCCAATATTTTATTGGTTATTATGATTTCAAGCTTTTATTATTTTATTATCTTTTATTGCCTTAACGTGTCCAATTGTTAAAGCATCTTAATTGTCTTCGCTTGCAAAGTAATTTGGAGATACATTTTATGATATGAAAGGTGCTATATGAATTTTATTATTATTATGTTTGACCTCCCCCATTAATCATGGCCCAGTTAGAAAACATGTCATTACCTGAGACCCAGTACCAATCATTCAGTCAATATAAACTATGAATACACCAACACTTCTAGTGCCAAGAATATGTGCTCCAGGTTAAAATTTAATTAAACTAAAAAAACTAACCTCTTCCTTACAACATCCCCTTTGGACACGTCTACCATTTCAACTCTGCCTGTGTTGTATTTTACAAATGCTTTGAGAATTAAACAACATGACTTGACAATTTTCCCCAAAAACATGAAAAGCCACTGAGTTTCACAGAGTGTTATCTTCTATTAAAGATGTACAATTTGAAGGGGAAAGCAGAAGGCTTTTGCATTGCTCATCCTCTCCCTGCAGTAAAAACAGTGTTTTTTATGAGTCTGATGAATATTTAAACTTTTGGGGCAATAACACGACTCTAAATGAGACAAAACGTACTCCGGCTAAGCTCTAATGCGGTGGCCGTGAAAGATGAGCAGTGCCAATCAAGTGGCATGAATCTGAAGTGAAACATCTTTAATATACACTATAATTGACCTTATTCCTCTGTTGTTGATTGCTTTGTTGATTGCTTTGGATCTCAGTCATTTTTCGGTATTTAAAGTCATGCAGCTCTCTCCAGTTCTGTTTCTTTGAGTTTGAGTCAAATAATGAGCACAGCGTTATTAATAGTTTACCAGCTGATGAGAAGACAGGATCAACACACAAAACAAAAATTCTCTCCATTCGTAAACTGCTCTCTATTCTCTTACAGTTGAGTTTTGAAGTGCTGTGATTATCTATCACAGCAATTATCAGCTCTTCCACTTACAATTTGGAAGCAATTTTCAAGGGGAATAATCCCTCAGACACCTGCCATCACATGTCTTTAATAAACAGGATTACACCCAGGTCAGAAAAGCTCACAGTTCACACTTACAACTGCTGATCAAAGGTCAAGTTCGTTTGTATGAATGGTAATTGAGAAATTAAATGTTTCAAGAAATTGCTGCGAATAACAGGGGTCAAGGCCACGATATAAGATGTTGATTGATCTGTCATTTAATCCCCACAATTGAAGTCTTATTTCTGCACATTACAGGGGTCAATGCCACAGTCTCAGGCTTACATTGATCAGAAGATGAATCCCCATTATATGAGATCATATGATAAGTGACATCACAAACAGATCAGAACATGACGTTATAGTTTATATTGACATTTTCTGTATCCTTTATGCATCTCTGTATGCTACAAATCAATTTTCATAAAAACAAAATGTAACACAGAGTGTTTCTCATAACACACACACACACGGCAGCCATAACATGGCTGAAAGTGGGTGAAGTGTTTGCCACACAGTGTTAATTAAGTAAATGGTAAACCGATTCTTCAAATGTAAAAACACAACAGAAAAAGAAAGATAGACATGACATAAAGCTTATATAGATTGCAAAATGAGTTATAATCATAAAGTAGGAAGGATGTCATCACTGAAGTCCATAAATTATGTCAAACAGTTTAATATTGCAATAACCTTTGCAACCAATAGGATTAGAGACAGGATCTACATCGTATTTTGATTAACGTCATTCATCATTAAAGGGATGAATGCCGTCATGAAGAAATGTCCCTATTAAAGTTAGCATTACGTTATTGGGTTATATACAGCCCCTTATATCACCCCTCTAATACCATGGTAACCATGTGACATCTCAAATCAGTCATGTTGCAGCTTGATGGACACTACACTAGTTATTTCAATCCCATGAAACTCATTGGTTTGCATGATTTCCATCCAATCAACCTCAATTAAAAAAATACAAAAAAGATTTCACACTTTTGATCCTCCACTCTATTAACCTGTCACTTTTGTCTCTCTTTCCTACAGAAGCCTCACAAACACACACAAACAAACACACACACACAAAAGCAATATAACTTCACTGTTTCTGGGTGTGTGACCCATGGGGTTCTGTGCTGACCCGGCTGCCACTCATATCTGCAACAAACAAAAAAAAAACATCAACAAAGCACAGAGTAAGCAGTTTATTTTCTGCTGACCACAATGCCGCTCCACTCAGGCCAATCAGACTGGGATGAGTTACTGGATGTCATATACTCACACATACATGCCCAGCTGTAAGTGTGTGTGTCTGCCAATACAACTGGATTTGCTCTATGTCAAGACAAAGAAGACAAACACGTTTTAAGACACACACACATGCAGAGTAAAACTCATGCCTGCTCACTACATTGTCACGATATTGGTTGTGTTGGCGTTTGAGGTTCTTCTGGATCTATTTTGTTGTGTTTGCAGGGTGGAGATATTAACATAATCTGGGTCAAAGCCTGTGAATGAGGATGTGTATGCATGTTTTACTCTTCTCCCCAAAGACTAGAGCACAGCCCAGTTCATACATAATTCACTTGACTACAAGTGTCTCTACTCAGAGATGTTGAGAGAGAGAGAGGGAGAGATGTGCAGCCAGAGACGTAGCAAAAACTCAGCAGAAAATAGAAAAATCTTCCGAACAAAAAAGGTTGATGGACAGCTTACATGTACAAAAGAGCAAAACCATTTTGATTAAAGGTTCCATATGATAGAAAGAGTAACGTCTCGTGTTGTTATAAAGCAGAGCATCAAAAAGCACGGCCCACTGAGGGAGACGAGCCTTACAGCGAGCCGCCATGTCTCAATGTGCCCAACCGTCCCCTTGATTGGCTGAGCACATTTAGAATGACATTTTTTAAACAGTAGCATTAAAATGTTCAAAACATTGAATAGTTAATTGTGCTCAATTATTAAAACTTTAAATTACGAGGCAGCTGCTCTGAGGAACCCCTGGCGGCTGTTTGTTGGGACCATATTTGAGGAGTCAGTGATTTCATAAAGCTTTGAAATGTGCATCATTCTGCCTTTTCTTGATGATGATTGTGAACAAACCATAGCTCTTACCTGCTAATTAAAGTCTGAGACCTTAGAAAAGTCTGTGAGACCAAATTTGAGCTGAAGACATATCTGGACCGAAGGCTTTTGCCATGGCCCTCCCAGCCTTTTGGCCAAAGCATCATCAGTAATCTGTGGATAGACCTCAAAACAGCAGCAGGTGCACACAACATGGTCCAACAATCTCACAGAATCAGAAGTCTTTTTCAAAGAATAACCCCCTACAAGGACTATTAACTGGCCACAAAGTGCCTACAAGCTGTGATAATTGGCAAAGGGGGTGTTACTATGTTCTAATCCATGTTTCATGCACTTTCTCTTTTCGGTTCTTTTGAATTCTTACTTACACTAGAATGGCAGAGCGTATACCCCCCTTACAGTCCCCTGAAATCCATTCAAGCTGCACCACATTGCACACACTCATAGATATCCGTTCCCTAAATATCCATGAATTATTACCTGGGAAATCAGTGAGAATGTCCAAAAAGTCCAATCTACCAATGTTATAGTAAGTGATTCAAAACTTCCCGCATCCACCACCTGATCTGGCCCAAAATGTGATGGGTTTCTCAGTGATTCATTTCGCAACCTTCCACCAAGTTTCATGCTAATCTGCAAAGTAGTTTTTGTGTCTGCTTGTTTAAAAACAACCCACAAATGAACAGGGGTGAAACCAAATAAGACCTTGGCAGAGGTAAATATTTAAGATTTATCATCTTTAACATTACTGCTTTTTCTTTGCTATTCACAGGTACAGAAGTGTTGACCAGAGGGTACCAAAACTTTTTGTTTCACTATTGTAAGAAATTGGACTAGAACTCAAGCATTGTCAATAATTCATAATCCATTAAAATGTATTATTTTGGTCGGTCAGAAGAGTAAAGTTTTGTTACCATTCAGTAATTCATGAGCAAAACTGAATCTCTAAACCTGCTCAACTTCAGTCCAAGTGAAAACAGGCTGCATATTTTACACCTTTTTTAAGTGTGTGTGTGTTTGCATGTCTACTTTTTGCAGGCAATACCAATCTTTTTAACACAGCAAATTCAATTTCAGTCAATGTACAAGCTACATACTTGATCATTTGTATATGTATGTGTGTACGTGCAAATATGTATGTGTGTGTGTGTGTCAGTGTGTGTGACTGTGAGTGTGTAAAGGGATAGAAAAAAAAATATCTGCTTATTACAGAGAAAGGGAAAAATGTCAGCAGGTTTTTTCCCCTGCACCCGGCTGAATCTTTTAGCCTTTTCTGACCAATATTAGATTTCTGCCACCATTTAAAAATAACTGCAGAGATTTTTCAGGTCTCCTCTCTTCAGCTCCTGCAGGCTAGAATCCTTTGTTTTGAAGCTGTCAGGGATGGATTGCAGAGCGTGGTAGAAATGGACTTTTTTTTTTTGAGAGAAAGGGTTTCAAGGGTGAACACTTGAGAAAGACGGATTTTAGAATATTCCCTGTTATTCTGTGTTTCAGTGAGTTGAACCCTGTATGTGTGACTGCATGGTTTGCATACTACAGTATCTCTGCAGGTATATGTGCAGTATGCATGTTTGTGTGTAGTGCAGCCAAGGTGCTAGAAATAGTTCTATATTATGCTGCATAGCATTTAAAGGGCAGCAAGTCATTGCATATAAAACATTCTCAGAGGAAGAGGAGGCCGTGACACCTGACCAGAACACACTGAATGCACACACTCATCTGTCAAATGGATTAATGCTGAATGAAATTCAATGAATATGTGATGTCTACACGTCCTCAGTCAGCCTGTGTGTGTGTCTGTCATCGGTCTCGGTTTAATGCAATAGCTGTACCAACCCTTACATTGACAGATTCAGATACAGGGATTAAAGCAGAACTGGGGCAGTATGCACATACGAGTGCACCTGTGTGTATTGGAAAGCCATAACGTAGCAATTTCTGTACAAAGTGGCAAGAAAAAGTAAGTGAACCCATTGGATAAATGTACTTTATGTGACCATTCAAACATGCTTCACATTACAGATCAAATGATCCTATTCACACTGTATACCATATGTAAAGATGGATGACATGACAGCTCCCCAAGAGTGGAGCCAAAGTGTCTTGATCACCCGGCTACATTGTAGGTTATAAATATAGCCTCCTCCATGTTAGTGGATAGGACATGGACCAATCAAACAAATCTGAGTACACGTCAACAGGTTTTTTTACATAGATGATTACTGCCTTTTTAGGTAGTTACTTATCACAGTGGTGTTTGTTCTAGTGTCCAATCTTTGGATAAGATTGTTTTTATAGCAGTTATTTCATGCTATAACAACAGGGCTGGAACATCACGATAGACAGATGTGATGCTGGTTCCCGATTGATCAAGTGCATGCATTGTTGGGACCTTGAAACCGCAGCTCAATCCCCCAATTGTTTAAACTCTGGCTCTGAATGATGTTCATCTGTGCAAGATGGCAACGTTCGTATCCAGGATATTTGTTTCTTCATTTCTGGATAGTGGGAAGAGGTGGGAGTTCGTGAGAGAGAGAGAGAGAGAGAGAGAGAGAGAGAGAGAGAGAGAGAGAGAGAGAATGAAGCCGTGCCTCTTGCAATCTTGCAAATATTTCACAATAACAACCTTTTAAAAACAAATGATTGGATTCAGTCAACAGAAATGCTGGAGTGCTTTTATACCGCATGCGGAATGTGAAAAATAAGAGCGAGACCTGGAATCTCTAGAAGAGGCGCGGCTTCCACAACTGAACCGCAGCCAGTGTGCCAGCTCTAATCTGTTAACATAGGTGCAGAAGTTAAAAGCAAGCCGCTCCGCTGCCGGTGTGCCCCGAGCGAAAGACATAACATCTTACCTCTGCATTAAATCCATCAGTGAGCTAGTAGTAAGCACACGCTGATGCAGTGAAGTGAGTCAGAGCCCAGGTAAACACAACAGATATCCAGTGGAATGACCTAAAGATCAGGGTCCTCACCAGAAGTCCCATGAATATTGATCTGCTGAAATATTTATTTGAGAAGAATGGTCCAAAATTCTTCCTGAATGTTCAGCTCTGGACTCTGATCCCTGGCTACTGGAAATCCTTTGAAATCAGTGCTACCGTTCACTTATTCAACAAGCACTGTGAATGCTCAATGGAGCACTTTAATGAATGAAATGAAGATGATGAAGTACTCGCACCACCTTTCTGAGCATAAAGTGCCCATAAACAAAGTGAATGCATTGGGAAAACTGCAGGGAGTGATGTGTATTTACTATTAAAACTTGCTCTTGCCAGGAGCCAACCATCTGCTTCCATTACAAACCTAAACACGCCATCTGTTATGATCAAATTTCACAAAATGAGTAAAGTAAATAATAAAATTTAAAAAACAGTTTAGTTTACTCACACCTGTGTTTAGATCCGTGTAGCCTCATATTCAGCACAGGCAACTGCAACTCTACACACACAGCTTATCTCTTTCTAACGTTTCAAACCAACCTAGCACATAATTGATTTCCAAGTATTGATGGGATGGATGTATGACTAATTGTCTGAGTGCACGTCAGCAGCAAAAGCCAACAAATGTAAAGCCGCTGTGGTTTGCATATCACCACAACATGTCCGCGCTAACTAGACATCTTGATTGGACACAGTAATACAAATAGTGAGTGTGATGCTGTTCCTGATTTATTTTTATTTCTTATACTGTTATTAGGTCAGCGTGTTTGTCCCAGTGTCAAATTAATTTTGTAAAGTACGTATGATTTATGATTTAATTATCAGTTCCAAAGAGCCGCAGGGTTTACCTACAGATTTGATTGAAAGCAAGTTTCATGGGATCTGATGGTGTAGACATATTGAAATTATATCACTGTTACATGCCTTAACAATGTTAGCCACCTGGTTTCCCCCTTTTCAAATGTGAGCAGTGCTTTGACCGGGTTTTCCCAACTATTATCACACTCTGAAGAGCGACATCTCCATCTGCTTTTTATTTGCACAACCACAGCACACTTATTACACCTCTGGACGGATGAGTAGGCTTGACTGAATAGACCAGATGTACCGCCATCCATGTAGCGTGGTGAGGGTATACGAGATGAACAGCTCTTTTTTCACCACTTGTGTTTACATTCTTTGAAAACTAGCTAGTTTGAAATCTCCTTAGCTAAATAGATGAGCCTATTTCTTTGTTTCTTGTACACCCACATATTTTATTTATGCCTACGTTACTTATGATAATGATAAACTAGCCAGGGTGTATATATTTTTTTAAACAAGCGACACATCGCTCAGACTGAGCGGGTTAGCACACAACACTGAAACAACCTGATGTTGGCGTATTCGCATTGCGACCAGTTAGGATATGGTGTTACGCTTATTGCAAATTGAAATGCACGAGCTAAAAGTCTGCCCATTTATCTTAGCTTGCCAGAAATCTTGAAATGCAACAAACTCTTGTAACCATATCAACTGTCTTAGACTAATCGCCGCTCTACCAGCTGAAGCTGCAGGCAGTGAATCCCAGCAGCAGCAGAGAATGGAGGGCAGAGGACCGGAGGACAGACTGATACTGACAGATGTCTGTGTCCTTTAGTCCTCAAACTTCACTCAGTATATTCATGTCAGGAATATTGTCTATTCAACTGACATTTTAGAATTTTATATATATTACAGCTTAACTAATATATGTTATTTGGATTTTCGGATGTTATTTACACTAATGTAAATTTCACTTATTACTACTACTAGAATCAATAACAGCAGTCAACATGGACTTTTCAGAATACATTTAGATAAAGACAGTATTTATAGAAAATGACAGGTCTCCATTTTCCCTCTTGGCTTTTCCGTGTTATTACATGTTATTACATTTGACCTGTCATCACCCATTCTCTCACACAATCCATAGGGACATTCCAACCTTCAGAACATATTAAAGCCTCCTCTGAGGAGAACATGAATCAAACATTACCTGTTGTGTATTCACGCAGAAGTGAAGCTGCGAGATACTAGGCACATGTAGAACAGGCACGTTCCTTAAGATCCTTTAATACCTGTCTCCTCAATAATGATGTATTTTGCATTATTTTAATTAACCCCACCTTTGATTGAAACATCTAACAAGATGAGTAATTGTAGAGTTTACACACATCATGACATTTTATCTGTGCCCCAATTCAGGGGGTCCTCGATGCATTTTAGGACCTATCGGGTCACAGCAGTGCAACTAGACTGAAGGCTTCTTCAAATGCATCCTGTCATTCCCAAGCAATGAAAGATCCAACAGGGTGATCTTTCTTGGGGAAACCCATTGGAGTCATTGCAAATCCAACTGGTGGACACACTGCACTTTGCAAAATGACGAGACAAAAGCGCCCAATTCTTTTCAATGTAAGTATCAGGCCACCGGACAGCTAACTGTACTCATGTTAAAAACAGACGGGATATAAAAATGTTCTCATCGTGTCAAAGTGCAGCTCTTTAGCTCGGCGACAGTGGTAAGGGCAGATCAAGCTGGTGACACAAATCACGGAAATATTCCGAAGATCAGACCGTCTCAATTGTGACCTGAGGGCCTGAGGCCTTGAGGGCCTTCGTATGAGGTGTAGACCAAAGGAAGTGACTCATGAATTGGAACATTCCATTACTATGATTTTCATAGAAGTGAAGAAGAGGACACATTCTGTAAAGGAACAAGATCAAACAACAGACGACATGCTGCATGCAGAGACATTACCTGATACGCAGCTGAAAAGTTTGGGTATGAGGCAAACAACGTGAGAGCAGATGGAGCTGAAGGTAGGAGGGAAGGTATATGTGTGTTTGGAGATGTGTTTGTGTTTGCATGCAGTAACGTGTTTTAGGTGTATCCGATCTCTCCATGTCTGGAGGGCTTTGTCACTGTCACTCTGGTCCGTTCCATATTTCTCCTGCCTGTGCACCTGGGACGTTTTATTTTATTTGCCTGCCATAGACCAAGGTCTGGATGATTGATGGGCCCACATCAGCCTGTCTCTGCCTATTTATCAACTGCCCAGTGTTCGGGGTAGGTAAGTCTCACGCACACACATACAAACCAATATTCAAATGCATCAAAAAAAGGTAGCCCAAATTCGAAAGACAGTGAAGCTACAACTCAATTGAAGTTCGTATAAACTTGCAGTTCTGCGTGTGTGTGTGTGTGCATTTTGCATATATATCTATGTGAATGTGACGTGGGCCGACTATAATAGTCTTTAATTTCACAGCAATGGTGCCAAAACATGCAGCTTAGTTTAGCGTCTTGCAAAGATGGAACAAATTAGAGCCTCACTGTTCTAAATGCCAAGTGTTTATCAGCCACTTATGCCTAACAACCTTCAGTTCATCACTATAAAATCTAAACTGCTAGCCAAAGATGAGAGCCATATTAAAAACCGAGAACGATACGAGGGACGGCTCATTCACTGCTGGGTTTTTTTTTAGCAACTAGTAAGTGAGCATTCCATGAAATGGTGCATTATCCATGGAACATTTAAAGATCACAGTCAAGCAGTTCACACAAACATGGAGGATGAGAGAAAGGGGGAGAGGAAGGGAGATTTGTGAGGGGGGGGAATAGGGCAGAGGAAGATGAATGCTAGTGAGAAAAGAGCTGCAGGTAAAGTCGTGGAGGGCACACTCCACAAATTCATGAGGCTAGATTTATACTCTTTAAAGTGTTTTTAGATGTGTCAAAGAAGATGTGTGGCTAGATGAGTATCAGGGGGCTTGAGTGACATGGGAAAATGCGAGTAGGAGTGACTAACACAAGAGGGAAATACAAAGGTAAGAGGCTGTATACTGGACTCATTCAAAAACTGGTCAACATCAATAACTGAAAGTATGTGGCAATTATAGACCAGTTACGACAAAACCTAAAATCCAGGAGTTGTAACTTCAGCATCCCCCTAGCCAATCTATCCATTATCGACTAATTCCAGATATCTCTGTCTTTCTGTCTATGGAGGAAATCATATCTCAATAATTGTTCATCTTATCTGCTTCATACTTGGTGAACGCAAAGTTTCTAACTTCACTCTGCACCATAGACTGCACACAACGTCCAGCACACAAACAATAAAAATGTGGTATTGTAGTACTTTTGGAGGAGGACTCACTAATGACAAGTATAATTCTGAAGTAGCTCTGGAGCGTGTAAAAAAGTCAATCTTCAAATTATTTTACAAATGTATCATTCACAACTGTAGTTTCAGACAGAAAAGTGCAACCTGCATTATCAAAAGCCAAGCAAAAGTTTAGAACTGGCACTGCACAAGTATGAAATCAGTTTGAGGTTAAAGGAAGGGAAACTGCAACATATGTAAGTAAATTAACTTATAATCATGCTTTGTTTCTACAAAACAGGCCCTCTGCAGTACTGGAAATACTCAACACCTACTTCTCTTCATCACTCCCTATTAGCACCTCCGTACAGCGCCGTTTATAGAACGCGATTTGCCCCAAGGTCAAATGACAGCATTAATAGTATGTGATGCCTGTCATGTTCCATGAGTCTATTTTAACATAAGAGGTGCGGAAAAGGTGCCAAGCGACGAATGGCAGTCAACAGCAACAGGAGAACAGCAGGCCATCAAGCACCGACTGAGTGTGAAGAGTCATTAATAGGCAATGACAAGGCTGCATAGAGTGGATCTCTCCGACTGTGTCACTGGCCTGGAGGAACATCAAGCTGTGCATTTATACACTGAATGACTTTATACACTTAGACAAGCAGACAGGAAGATTCTGTTCGGTGCTATTATGGTTTTGTCAACGTCAAAGTTCGGATGAGATGATCCCTCCTACTTAAACAGATTAGTGGCTGATGATACAGGCTAGAGTGGAAGTAATAGCTTAAAAGAGGGGAGTTCATATTAAGGTTTGCAAAGTGGTAACTGCAGATGTTTATTCATTTTGTAATTGTATATTTTAGTCTAAATATAGGTAACTGATTACATACTTAAAACCAATGTCAGATATAAAGTGAGCTTTCTTCCAAGATGATACTTTATTTTAGAGTCAAAATTAAGCTACTGATCTGTGTCAAGCAAAAAAACGTTTTAGATATTTGTGAACATCCCAACTACAACTCTTCAACTCAGTCGTGGACTCGCTTGGACTCAAGCACTCACTTCTGTTGAGTTTTGATATTTCGCCCGTAAACGTCGAGAAGTTATGGGAAATGTTACTCGTTGACATAAATAAGCAACACAACATACAGTCACGAAAGATATTCCAAGGCTGGTCACATTTTGAGGACATGTATTCAGTAACAGCATTTTGCAACATCGACATACGTCATTTACCAACTGCCTGGCGACATGTGCCCTGGGTCATTGGGTAATGACGTGATGTTGACATGAGTCGTAATCAGACTATGCGCTGTAACATCTATGTGGGAATATATATGGAATATTCCATTAGCATCTTATGTAAATATAACAATCAAAATAATTTATTTTTAAGAACAAGATTAATGGTTTGAATTTTGCTGTCCATGTAAAGATAGTCTTTGTTTGCATGAGGAAAACTGGAACACAAGCTATATGGTGTGATTTTAGTATTTTGACTGTTTTGGAAAGTTATTTCGTACGACTATGTTTTAAAAATAGTTCATATTTAACAATGCATCTTCCATCCCGGGACCAGAAAGGCCACAAATGTTGCTATGGCACCCAATTTATTACGGATTAAATGCATCTACCATAAGTACTTCAATAATGCCATGGCCTTTATTCAAGTCACCATGACGATGCAATACGTGTCGGTGGCAGGTAGTCTAATGTGTCAGTGTAATTTATACATCCCGACGAGGCGGGTATATTTTGTTCACCTGCGTGTACCCTTGAAAACCCAGCTGGTTGCAGAGGACTCGCAGACAATCAATAGGCAGAGTAGCAGGTGGGCAGAGATTACTCCGGATAATGATGACAATAAAAGGATTGAGGAGAATAAAGAGAGAGGAGAGAGGGTACAAAGAAATGGGATAAGACAGAAGAGACAGGATGGGGGCATGATATGCTTAAACATTAACAGTCTGGAGTCAAAGTCACCTTCATCACTACAATCGCATTCTTTGTTACATAAAAATGCTCCATCTCTACCTCCCTCCGTCTTGATGGTGGGGACATTTAAACAAAATGCCAGAGCTTCTCCTTTGACCAGAGCCAAAGAATCAGCATCTATTGTTGTTTGTGTGTTGGAGTTTTGACCTCTGTGTGTGTCTGTTTGAGTCGGCACACTTTTGGGGCTGGGTTTTTACCTTTTTCGAGTGTGGGTCTAAACGGAATCATGGTTTGTTAGAACTTATTTGACACTACAGTTAGTTGGTCCCACTAGTTGTGACATTCATCTATTGTGCATATACAGTATGTGTTGGTTTTTGCTGTTATTTGCATATAGCCAGTAGGTAATAGGGTAAAAGGTTTCCCACAGAGTTAATTCAATCTATGGCAGTTACAGGGGTGCAACTGCACATGTAACTGACGCCGAGTGACAGGTACACAGACTTGAGAGTAAAAAATAAGTTCTTGCATGGTAGAAAGAACTGCAAAAAGCATAACACGAGCACACACTAGCTCGAGGTAGTGCGACCGCATATGGCCAATTGTTCTGCCAGTAGCGCTGCACACACCAGGTTTGAGATCTCTAATATTATTATGAGAGGTGTAAAACAGTTTTTGGTACATAATGAAACTGTGGCAGGACAAATTGGAATATGCTGGGCCGTCACAGACTGGATAATTAATGGGAAACACTGAGGGGGATGAGGGGTATGCCATCCCCCTTAAAGCCAAATGACCAAAAAAGCCAAACTCCCATAATAACCTGCCAATTCTGCCATCCCATCTCAGCCATCTCCCCATCCCCTATAGTTAGTGCTGCTGACTAAATTGCAGGGTCCACAGTATATCAAAAATTGAAACTTCCATTGGCAAAGCAAAACAAAAGATCGGGGCAGAGATGTGGTCAGAGGCAAACAGTAAATATTGTCCAGAATGGTATCCAAAAGTTGATTATCTTGAGATAGAGTATACCCTGGAGAGGGTATTGGAGACCATCCCCCTTGGTAAAAATTTACAAATCCTCTACTGCATACATGCATACAGCTTTTTATGTGGTACATTTTCCACATTTTTCTGCAGGTGCAACAAACTCACCCCCCTTTGCTGAATCCGCTGCAACAAACACCTATGCATGGGACATCAATGGTGTAATTAGTTTTATCTCAAGTATGTAACATGCAGCGATTACATTATTTCAATTTGACACTGCACGTTCACCTGCAGCTCCTTTTTCTATTTTTACCTTTCTCTGAACAACTCATTCCCTCGACCTTTCAATGTTAAATTGACTGCTTCATCAACATCATCTGCAGCTTGTCTTATTTTATTGTTTGGTGGTTTTAGTGTGCAGCATGATGCAGTGGTCAAATTCCAAATCTGTGTGTGCCTTCCACTACAGGTACAGAAGAAAAAGAAGATGTGAGAGGTGATGGCTTTAACATATAATGATTCAATCCACAGTGTATAATGTGCCGTTAATCCTAGAGGAATAGGGCTGGTGTGGTTTATTCTCCACTAAATAGTATATAAAGTGTATGACTATACTGGAAAAAGTGGAGCTCGGGTAAAGGGTGTCAGGTGGAGTTTGGGAGTAAAATCTGCTCCGACCTTCAGCACTCATTCAAGGGAAACAACTTTGGAAGGGAACGCTTTGATGTGAGACAGACACAGCAGGATCAGCAACAGCAAGGGAGAATCTGCACTAATCAAACAACTTTTTTTTCTATCCGCAAGTCAGTTTGAATATTCCTGTGTACCCACCTGCTAATGATTTTTTAATGTCTGGTTTTGACAAGTGAGTAGGCTATAGCGGTCCCTGCAATACAACTTCAGGGATACTGCCGACCTATTTGGATCCTCTAGGTTGCAGATCCATTTGGAGTGCAGCTGGGTTTAGTGTGTGTAGGTGTTAACTTGTCCCACCTTCTCCCCTACATGAGTTAGGAGGACCGCTTTCTTGCCTTTCAGCTGCAAGCAGAGGTGTATATGCTTGTTCCTGGTTTTGTGCAAGATCAAAATGGTTCGTGCAACCAGCGAGGAGCGGGACAATCTCGCTTCGTCCCCTTCGGCTCTTCTCGAGGGCAAAGCGTGTGTGAAACAGGACAAAGCCTGTACATTGTAACTGTGCTTCAATGCCGACTGTACACCTCAAACTTTGCCACTCTGCCACTTCTAAGTTGCTGACATGGCGGATGACAACTTAGAGTGTTATAGCTTTTTTAAAGCCAATACCAGGAGGGTTGGTTGTGATGCCCTGCAGAAACAAGCCTGTACAGCTTGTTAGAGGTTTGCCTGCACTAATAAAAACATGGGTTTCAATGTGAGAGTAACACAAGCAAGACAGGGAGTTCTGTGGAAAGAAATAATACATTTACAATTAAATATATTCTGAAAAGGTAGGAAAAAAACAGTCTTCTTCTATTTCTCTTTCCTGTGGTTTTTACTCCTCCTCTCAGTGGCTCTGCACTGGGACCAATCAGTATATTTTTTTGCTGAAGTGCAAGAGTGTGTGTGTGTGTATGAGTGTGTACAGTATGTGAGTGTGTGTACTCAACACCCCTGGGAGTTGTTTCAGGTATTAGAGGTGGGAGCTTTCTTCACGAAAGCCTTTGAAGTTACCCATCTCGATGTCAGAGGACACCATTAGATTGTCTTATGTCTGCATACTGTATATGTGAGAAAAGAGCAGAACATAACAAGTTTACATAACATTTTTGCAGTTTGTATTCATATGTGTGTCTTTTTTTTTTCGTTTTCAAATCTGTGCAAAACATATGGTATGAGTGCATTCTGTAACATTGTGTCTTGACAATCTTGTTTGGCGCCATATGGATAAACCCATATGATTAACAAGCATAAATATCAAACATTATATACAATAACATCACAAAAACATAAAATGAGTAAATAAATATTAATAGGATAAAGAATAAATGTATTACAAATTATATTATATTGCGAATAAAAAAACTTATCTTATATCACACAAATATAACAACACACTTATAAAGAAGAGAACCTAATTAATTAAGTAATTACACTATTGCACTTCAAAAAAGAAATAAAAAAAACTAAATTGCACCACAGCTGCCATCTTAATCCGGACCTTTCTTTCCCTCTTTGATGCCAAGTCATCAATTACATTATCATTTGAAATCTGCCCAGCAGTTGCCTATTGATCAGAGACATGAGGTCGACCTACCCTCTCCCCATCTCTTACTTCTGTAACTCTGACTGTGAAATCTTCCGAGCAGGCATAAGCCTGCCTCGCTCACAAACTCGAACTAGGGTGCTCACTCCAACAAGGTCAATTGTCCCACACAGTGGATGTGCCGAAGAGTGATAGAATACCAATCACATCAATGTAAGTCTTTTTAGTGCATGCACCCTGTGCCTTTCCTGGCATGTTTAAGACCTAGGTGGTAGCCCAGGTTGACCATATGCAAATCTGCTACTGTGTATGTGTGCCTTTGCCTTGAGTCAATGAGAACTTTCCTTTTATGATCAATCCATCCCTCCATCCCACATACATATGCTTATCCTTTTGAAGGTCGCAGGGCAGCTGGACCCAATCCTAGCTGACATTGGGCGTGAGGGAGAGTACACCCTGGACAGGTTGATAACCTGTCACAGGCTCAACATTCACACATTCACAGCTACAAACTACACAGAGTCTCGAATAAACCTATCCCCAGTCTGCATGTCTTTGGACTGTGGTAGGACGCCAGAGTACGAGGAGAAAACCACACAGACACAGGGAGAACTTAGATTGTCACAAGTTACTGGTGAAGCCGGGATTCTAACTCTGAACCTTCTTACTTTGAGGCAACAGTGCTGCCATAATACTCTTTTAAATGCCATCAATTAACAATCACTGATTTTATTTTCATATTCAAACCATCAGCCAACTTCATTCAGTAGAATAACTTTTTTACAAGGTGTACAAGGGCTTATATTTGAATCAAATCGTTATTTTTTTATGATTTTAATAATCACATTCTAAAAAATGTAAACGTTCTGAAGAGGAAGGCAGCAAATGCAGCACGTCTCTTCAACTTAATAAACAAGTGAATCATTTTTTCTAGTCTTCTTTTAATTGTTTTGTTTGATCACTCAAGCAAAGAGAAATTGCATCGGCTTTTCCAACAACTGACGGCAAAAGCAAGCCCATGGAACAATGATCATAGTATCAAACAGAATCACATAAACATCTCATGCAAGGTTAAGTGTGTGTTTCTTAAATTCTTCACAAATTGGAGCTTTAGACATGCATTGGGTTGTAAATAGAAACAAGTCTCCCTTTCTGTTCCCGATTTATGGCATTGAATAATGAGCAGGGAATTTTTTCTCAGGGGAATTAAGATGCCACCCTGAAGTCCTTTTGGATATGATATGTTATCACTTCCAAATTGTATCCTTTGGGGAAATTTGTCACATGTGGTATCGCTTCCAGGAGCCCTTGCAAAATATCCCGTTCTACATTAAAAACCAAACATTTGTCAACATTTATTACATGACATGATTGTTTCCTTATGTTGGACAGTTTATCCCAGAGGAAACACCTGTGAAGTATCGAAAACCTCTTAGCTGAATGCAAGATATAAACTGCTGTCACAACGGTTTAGTCAGTTTGTACCATACTGTGGCTTGAGGCAGGCACTAACACAACAACAGCACACAAGCTTCATGCACAAAGAGTTTGGAGTTTAGTTGTTTAATTCCCAACACACCTAGAGAAGGAATAAAACTGTTGCAATGGGTCTCATGCATGAATACACATGCAGTGGAAATACAAGAGGCCATACCTGTCGGATAGGCTATGACTGCCACACATGAATATACCATCTTCCATTATGTGATACGACTCCTTTTCCCACCGTGTCACATCCTGTAGTTCAGATCACACTTGTCAAATGGGCAATGCATGTAAAAGCACACTCACACTAACTTTGTTGTCATGCAGTGTACACAACCTAGGAACGAGTCCCCAAATCCAGCGCCAATCACAATGCAGATTTTGGTTTCTCATCTCAGTACCTGAGCTTTGTTCTGAAATAGTTACCATCCATAAACATTACGGCACATGGCTAGTTAACAGAACACTTAACTCTAACCCTTAAAACACTCTCTACATGGCTCTGGTGGCACGTAACATTAGCCTGCGGTTATCTACCTCAAGCTTGAGTCAACACGAAAACAAAATGCCGGAAGCTAAACTGTCAAAAGTGTGCCTGTATTTCCCAGGTAAGGATTCCGACGCCAGGACGTGCAGCAAATGTCTGACACATAGGTCGAGTTTGGAGCTGAGACTATTTTGCTGTATTAAGTACTTATTTAGTATTAAATTATTGTATTTTGGTTAAGTTTTATTTATTATGTGATTTTGCTATATAAATTTGTGAAGAACTTGGCACTTGTATATTAAAGTTACGTATTCTTTACGCAGTTAAAGGATCACTGTGTAGAATTTAGTGGTGAAGTTTCATATTGCAGCTGAATACCCCTCACCTCACCCTCCCCTTTCAAACATGAAAGAGATCCTGTGATAGCCTTCAGTTGTCATACAAACTCAAAAGGTGTTTAGTTTGTCCAGTTTGAGCTACTTCAAAAAACATGGCGGCCTCCGTAGAGAAACCCGCTCCTGATGTAAATATAAAGTATTTAAATATAAAGGGGCCAATTTAGATGATCACACACCAGTGAAAACATATAGGATTATTTTATATTAAATTTCTGCCAATAGGTCCCTTTTACCCAAATCTTACACACTGAACCTTTAACTGTTAAAATGTTAAATTTCAACTTCATATTTGCTTTAGTAATAAAATCAAAAGTCCTATTGTTGACGGTTGTTTTGTGGTTCTGGCACCATTTAGGCACGTGTACCGTTTAAGTATTGAACAATTGTGCACCGCTATCAGAAAAACCCCAAACGATACCCAACCTTCCACAACAAACAACTCCAGATGAGGCATACTGAGTGTGAGTGGAGGTAGAGCAAATTAAAAGTGTTTGTCTTTTTACCACAAACAAGAGGGAATGGTGCTCACAGATGGACTGAAAAGAAAAGAATATAAACATGAGGTGAGGAGGAGAGTAAAGCAGGCACCAGGGAGCCAACTAATGCACAAAGGATAATACAAAATATAATAAAAAGGAATATTCAAGCAAACATTAGGAAAGAAAAACAAAAGATTAAAAGACAAAAATGACAAAACGAAGCAGTTGGTAAGACTGATGGACACCTGATCCTTTGGGCGTACTTGTAGACTAATGTGAGTCATAACCACAGACTATGGTCTGCTGACCAGTCTGTGAAGGTATATTAAGCCTGGGGGAGGTGAGAATAGACCCTGTATCCACCATAATTACTGACCAAGCCCACGGGAGGAGAGTGGGCTGCAAAGAAAAGGACAAGAGCGGGAGATGTGGAGGCTGGATGATAGATATTCTTAATAAGATAGTTGCTATATTAGTAAAAGTCAATGACTGAGATTAAAGGTGTACGGTGCAAGATTAAAATGGCTGCAGAACTATGATTGTATACATCAGCTGATTGGAGGAAGTGACAAGGAATCTAAGATGTGATACGGTTGGATAACCATAATAGATTAACTACTTAATAGATACTCAAACTAGTTAATGAGTACACTGATTAATCAGCTCATGGATAATCATTTTATATCACGTGTGATCACTTTCTCACCTCTCTTGAATCTTATATGTAAATGATCGGGTGGTGTACTAAAGCATAGCTGCAATTGCCTCAGTGATCAAGGGAAATATTAGTTGCCTGTGGAAAACAAGCCTCGACACTTTATGAGGATGCATTTGAATGCATTTCAAATGGGATGAAATGGCAAAGGTGCAGAATTCCTGTACAGCAAAGAATAATTTGTGGAACCATTCTGCATCTTGTTACTAAAGCAACACAAGGCAGTTTTTATACACTAAAATAACAGCTTCAAAATCTTTTTGAAGGTACACAAACTTATAATTGGCAGAATGGACGCCTAGAACTGCACACTAACTCTGGTGTGTGGTGCTGGACCAATACGACCTGCTTAACAGCAAATGCTGAACACCAAAAACAAGAGCCGCGGCTTGCAACTAGCTATAAGAGACAACTAGCTAGCCATCCACAGTGTGGACACCATGGCAGAGCCACCGAAGAAACCGAAGAGGACATTGTCGGGCGATAAGAAGAAGAGGAACAGAGAAAGTAACCAATTAACCTCTTAACATTCCGGTGAAATTTGCCTAAAACGCCTGTCTAAGGCATACCCAAAGTAAATTGAAAGCTGTTCTTGAACCATTTGGAGTACATGCATGGTTTTGGTCTCTTTTGAAAGGTAACACTCTGATTTTTTTCAGAATCACTGTAAGTGCTACTGGCATTGAGTAATAGAAGTGGGAACACACTGAAGTAGAAGGTTTTTATTTCCGCCTGAATGTTTTTTGGTAAACAGATGCCTGCAGATGACTCTAGCTGGGACTTATGAGCTGGAAAACACAATGGGACCACAGCATGAAGCCTTACCTAGCCCAAATTCAAATTTGATAACAATACCACTGAAAATGAATATTTTACACAGGTTTTTCTAAGGGTCGCTAAGAGGTTAAGAAACTGAACTAGATTGAACTCAGCATATTTCAGTCTTTGGTGAGAGCTAAAAAAGGGCCAAAGGAGGCAGGACAGATGTTGACCTGGCGTTGTTGGACAAGTGAGTCAAAACCTTTGCTTGTTTGTTTTGTCTTGTGCTATTATTTGGCATCTGAGGTTGCTTGTTTCTTCTCTGTCAACTTGTCAACGAAGCAAGAGTGTAAAGCTGTGTGCAAGGGGATGGTCAGACCTCAACTTGTAATTACGCACTTCACCTGTAGGGGAAGACAGGGTATAGCTGAGGGGAAATCTTGCGTTGTTTCACTTTAACAGGAGCAGAGATATGTAGTCTGTCCAAAGATGTAGCATTGAAGGTGTCGGTAAATACTTGAATACACTGCATGTAGATGTGTGTGCCGTTTGTGTTCAGAGGAATGTGTTAGAGGATCGGACTTGCTTTAAACCGACTGCAGGCACTTTAAAATACAAGTCTGGTAGTTTGCCTTTGCAGATTAACTGAGAACTCTCTCTGGACGAAGCTATTAGAGACTGTGAATGGGTTGTCGGATGTACTTGCTCCGTGCAGTGATAAAAACTGGAAAGTTAGGTCGGGCAGCGGGGACAGATGGACAGATACTGCAGCCAGACTATCTTTGTGGAAGGAGACATTAAGACAAAGGGGAAACAAAGACGAAGAGAGATGTGAAGAGGAAAAGACACAGAGTCTGATAGAGTTAGAGGGGAAATGAGAGATGACGCCCCGTACTACTAAGAGTCCCTCACTTGTAAGGCGCTGAGGTTTGGTCCGTGAATTATGAATAGAACTGTATTAAATATGGATGGGTCCCTCCCCACTCTACAGCAAAGGGGTGAATGAGGAGTGACTGCCGGTCTTTCTGTCAGCGCGCGCGCACAGACACACACACACACACACACACACATACCAACAACAGACAATAAGGAGCTCAGTTACAGGAAAAGAACATGTTTTAACATTCTGATTCAAAAATTATAATGTACTGACTAACAAGGCCGGGCACATGGTGGTTATGACTCGAACCTCCCATTCTGTCTTCTGTCCTTCCTTCTCCATTTGTCCAAAGACAAGTAGCTTAGGTCAAATGGGGACTCAAAATAGCTAATTGGTGGAAATGAGAGAATGGATGGTTGTGTCTCTCAAAGGATACACAGTATAGATAAAGTCCATTGTAATGTATTTGCAACGTGTTTGATTTTTCAATGTCCTACAGTGTGATCAACTTTAAAAATCTGGATTTAGTTGCTACAATATTGAAATTACTTTAAGTTATGGAGACCATTGTTTGATTATTTCAGTAACCTGTCTAACCATGTCTCCAGAATACGAGTCAAATATCTAGCCTGTTTACTTAAGGTATATGTAATTTCTAACTTGAACTTGTGTATTCTGATGCCCCTTTAATCTATGAACATTTATCCACTAAATAATGCCCAGTTCCAGAATAGCCCCACTCCTACACACCCACCTATTTTTTTTTATTTTCCTGTGATGTGTGATGTTATAATGAAGGCATATGGTGACTTGTAACTGACAAACCAAATTACAGGAAAATAAATGTGCTGGTCTGATCTCATGTTGCTGGTAGTTGGAAGATCAGGGACTCACCAATATTCATTATAAGGACATCATCTTGCTGTACCAAATGTCATGGTAGTCCATCCATTTCATTAAAGGGGACATAGCATGCAAATTCCACTTTGTTAGTGCTTCTACAGGTTAATGTGGGTATCTGGCATGTCTACCAACCCAAAAACTCTGGGGAAAAAACACTCGCGCGTTTTGTTATAGTTCCTCTAAGTCAGAAACGTCATGCTTGAGCGACTCGATTGCGCTTCCTGGGTATTGTGTCGTAACAAGGAACTGGAAGTCTCCCTACATGGTCTTGGCCCCCCTGTCCCCCCACACTCGTTACTTCTGGGTTTACACCGGAGGCAGCGCAGCGCCGTTCCCAAGCACGCAGCCGGGCTGTTCACACGGGACGAGCATTTCTCCGCTGGTCAGCCCGCGATTCACTCACATGTGGCATTTGTCTGGATCGTTGGGACTGGGAGGCTGCAGCAGCTGCTCGGGAGCGACCGCTCGCTCTCCCGTGCGTGAGCTGGAATTTGTGTCAGCGCCACACAGCCAACAGTGTGGAGGACTTCCGCAGTGTTCAGCGCTACTGTAACCCCCGAACCCCGACATTCAACGGGTACAACAACAAGCGGAGAAAGCAGAATCGCGGGCTGACCTTATATATACAGTCTATGGGGCTGACCAGCGGAGAAATGCTCGTCCCGTGTGAACAGCCAGGCGGCTGCGCGCTTGAGAACGGCGCTGCGCTGCCTCGCAGCGGTCTTCCACACTGCCAGCTGTGTGGAAGACTTCCGCAGTGTTCAGCTCTACTGTATGCCGGGTTACAGTAGTTACGCCGGGGTACAGTAGTTACGCCGGGGTACAGTAGTTACGCCGGGTTACAGTAGTTACGCCGGGGTACACCGGACGCGGAAGCGCCGCTGCAAGGCAGCGCAGCGCCGTTCTCAAATGATGGTCTTCATAGCCCCCCCCCCACCTCTCTTTCTCTCTCTGTCTGTCTGCTTGTGTGCTTGTAGTGGATGGGCAGAGGGGGACATTTAATTATGTGATTGGGAAAATTAAAACTCCAGGACAACAAGGGGAATACAAAGTATGGGATGCATATTTGATAATTTATATCATATAAAATATGTAATTTATATTGTTTAAAATCATGGGGGGAGAGGGGGGAGCTGGCTCATTAGCATTTAAAGGAACAGGCACTCAAAACAGGTCACTCTGTGGAGGGCTGTTTTATACAGGGTAAAAAGGGTGCTGTTTTATATGATCCTTGTGGTATTTTGACCAAAGTATGTTACAGACATTTCATTAAGACCCCAAGGAACCATATCAACTTGTGGTAAAATGGGCATGCTATGTCCCCTTTAAAAACTGAAGTGTCAACCGAATGGTGGCCCTGAAGGAAATGTCAAAAGATCCCCAAAGTAGGTGGGATAAGTCCTCTGGGAATAATATTAAAAATCCTGTGTCATGCTATGCATTAGTTGGTGGGATGGTTCAGTCTGGATCAAGTGGAGAACCCACCAGCATACTGACATTGCCAGCCATAGAGCCACGCTGCTTTCAATAGTGAAAAGAGCTAAGTCATAGGAAAAATAAATTAGGACAACTTAAAGTAGGCATTAAGGGTTGCTAATTTCATCTTCCTTCCTGCTCAAAGCTATATTTGCAGAGTACAATCGATTTCCTGGAAATCTTCTCCCGTAAGACATCAACAGGAAGTTTTGGGTTTCATCAAGAGCAGCTCATGATTGAGAGAGCACAGCAGAGTAGAATGTATCAGCATTAATTTATCAGTAAGTGAGGCCAGAAGATCAGAGCAGCAGAGGGATGAGTATGACACACACATTGTTTTGCTGATATTTAATGATGCTTTTAAAATGCTGCATTTCTCACGTAAGCCACTTGTGTGCCAGTCATTTTGCTTTTCACTTTAATCCTCCTGGTCCTAATCCTTTATTTGAATCAATCGTCTCTGGCTGTTGTTTGAGAGCCAGCCATTGGTCAAGTACTGGAATTAATTTGAGAATTAATGGTATGTCCAGATGAAATGCAGCCATTTATTACACACTTTGTTAGAACACCATTATGATAATATTTGCTCATCACGGGCCTGTCCAATCAGTGGTTAATTATTGCCACTTAAATATACAGCAGAGGCAGAGAATGAGTCTGGGTTGTAATTAAGGACTGACCTTAATGTAACTATTCAGTCATGCTTCCACACTTCCTACCTCCGACATCACAATTTTCTCCACTGTCTGCCGCTTTCTGCTGGCTTAAGTACTCTCTCAAAGTATTGCCACTTTACACTCATGTACTGCCAATGCAGTGGCAAGGACTTTTAGATAGTATCCTTGACAAGGCGAAAATCTTTAGTCAAAACAAAATTACTTATTGTTCTCTGTCCCGCTTTCTCAAAAGGGCCACGACAAAAAGTGCCAACTCGCCAACGTACAGCTGTTCTTTTTATAGTTCATCTCAAAAATAAAGATTACTTCACTGACTAAAAAGGAAAATCACTATGATTTATGACCAGGTTATAAAGGGTAACAATAGTTTCCAAAAGTTAATGCGACCTGAACACTCCAGAGATTTCTGTGTGGTAAATGCATTATAGCAGAGACTCTCCTGTTGAGTTGTTCATGTGTGAAAAGCAAACTCCAGAGACCTCTGGACCCAATTCTCTGGACATCCTCCAGAGTTCACATCCAGAAATGGCTTAAACAAGATCAAATCTGATAAGAGTAGTGGACCGTAGCCTAGCACCATGTCTTAAACATTTTAAGCCTTGTTACCACTGTGCTACTGTCATATTCATATTTTATATCTAAACCAAATGCATATTCTCAAGTACTCACATCAGAATAATATTCACTTTGCAAGATTGTATGTACATATACACACAACACTGGAGAAGAAAAACATCCTACACATTATAGCTCTCTCCATGTGAATTTCCTGAGTCTGGGGATGTGGAGAATGTTATCATGGAATCCACCCATCGCCAATGGCACGCTTCTATCCCTATTAGGACTAGAGGTCCATGTTGTTCAGTTGTAACATGTCAAAAAATAAATTCTTTGGATACCACGGGGTGTGTGTTCCATTACTGTATCTGCATCACTGGAGTGTGGACACCGAAAGGATGATCTGTTGGCCTCACTTAAAATCGTCATTAGGCTTCACTTTGTGTGCTCACATGCCATGAACAAATCTGCGAGGTGCCTCTCAGCTGCTGGAGAAGTTGACTTGTTTCCTGCATGTGTGTGGGTGTTCTAGATATTACTCATGTTGTGGGGACCTATATCTGTTTATAAAGTCACACTGTGACTTGTCTACCTTAAAGGGATAAAAAGCGAGGCCTCATTACGCAAATCTTTCAGTTTTAAGGTGACTGCATCTTCAGGAGTTGCACAAGTGTACAGACGCAACTATATATTCATGTGTTTGCAGAGTACGTTTCTCCTCTCATCCAAGAAGCTTCTTCTGTTCTACCCGGCAAATGGAAGGTTTTAAGGTATTTAACCTGAACTTTGGTGCCTTAGACCATCTTCTCTGGCTGAAATACAGACATTATGTACATTCTTTTTTTGGGATGTCAAACTACGTACATTACCAGCCTCAAAAGAGTGTCCCTTGTCTTTGAACGAGTTGCTGAGTCCTGGCCTGAGGTCTTCAAGGCAAAGAGGCAACTCCTGTTGCCTATGGACACTGGTACAACAACCGAAGATACCATGAGCTGGATGACTGAGAATCTTCACAGAGGAGTTGAAGATAAAGAGAGGTTAGTCAAGTAGTAGTTGATTATTTGGTTAAGTCACCAGGAAACTATTCTAGTGTATTTCTCTCTCTCTCTCTCTCTCTCTCTCTCTCTCTCTCATGCATGTTTTTTCGTGTAGAATATTTTTTTCATAATTGAGTAATGTGTGTAGTAATTTCTCATCACCAAGCAAATAATAAAGAGAACTATGTGGGCGGAAGAAGACAAAGACAAATTGAAAAGAGAGTGAAGGCAAGACAAGGGTACACTAAAATTACACTGCATGAGTTATGAAACCTCAAGACACTATGTGGAAGCACATGAAGACAAAAACACACTCCAGAGAGAGTACGGTAAAACGTTCTTCTTTTCGACACATCACCGCCTGAAAGAATAGGAGAAGGCATGTTCAATTACTTTTGAATTAATTGTCAACAACTGTTACTGTTGTCAACCTAAAGACCCAGAACTAAAGAACGAGTGTTTACATGAGAACATTTTCAGATGCTGGCTTCTCTTGTTCGGCTGCATCACAGGAGCACATCGTCCCCTGGCTACAGGCTTCTGTCTTCCTTCCTCCCCAGTGTGTTGTCAGAGCGCCACACTCACTTTTATCTGTCTCTGTTACACTGGGGATATTTGGGCATGTTCTATCCTTTTATTGCGGAACAGTCGCATTGGAATGTGGGCGATCAACCGGAACACTGGTGCCAATCTCAATCTGACCTTCTGATACCGGATGCCCGGGGAAATACAATTATAATTAAATCTTTATCTTTCCTCCCAACTCTCACCGTGATTAAATTGCAGTTGAGGCTCGTAGGTTCTGTGACTGTTTTTGTCCAATGTGATCCCACCTATTCCTGCTTTATTTATTTATAAATTCTGCTCTAGACAGTGTGAGTTATATTCTATTGCGGGAGGTATTATTCCTCATCCTCACTAAATGAGCTGGAATGGGTGTCTCAAGCTAAATGAGCCTACAGTAAGCATACTGAATGATAGGCCAGTCGGTGGAGGCAGTTAATCTTTTTCATTATTCAGGAGACAAAAGTTTTTACAAGAAAAAATAAGTCTTTTTTTAGAAACTTCATAAATCATAATAAAACAATTATGGTACTCAAATATCTTTTATTTGATTTCTTTCCCCGTTTGGTTTATTTTCTATGGAACTCCTGAAACGCTCGATTACTGGAGAAATATGTGACTATACCTGTCCCAGGCGGTGACATGACTGCTGAGCTCCTGCCCCCTTGTTGTCCCTTTTCAAAGGCAGGAGCAGGTAGGGGGGTTGTTTTGTTGGCCCGGTTGTTGGCCCGTGTGAAGGCAGTCAAGCTCATTTAGGGTGGTCTTACCCTGACACCCCCTACCATGGAAGGTTGCTAGAGCGATGGCCCATGTCCTTTTTGTGGCCCAAAGTCATGGTCATTGTGCAGCCATTGTGTCGCCCTTATAAGCCTCTAATCCTGTCAGAGGGTAAAGTCTGGGAGAAATAGAGCGGTGGTTACACATTGCAACCCAAGTCCTCCGACCTTGTCAACCTTCTCCTCCTTGAGTTGATCAAATTTGACCCAGTTCAACATTTGGGATTACTGACGGGGTCTCAAGATACCAATAAAAACATTGCTCAAATATCTAAGGCCTGTAGATAAACCTCACACATAGTGGTGCTTACATTTGTGCAAGTGGTGATAGCCATGTGCTACGGAGGTGTGCACCATACTTAAGGGGCGTTACAGAAACTAAATACAAAATTTGAACAAAACACAGGCAAGACTGCTTAAGGCACGGCGGACAATCGACAAAGGAGGGAAACCAGACAAGGACAGGAGTGAAAGTGAAGTCGTTTTCAGACTTGAACTCCAGAAAATTCCGGCACATTGGGTTCAGTACTTAGCTGGAGTGTGCCTTTCACATACAAAGAACACAGCACGACAATTTGGTCAGACGCATTTACAACAGCAGGAAAAACATTCAGGCAAGGGTTGGTGCAGGATGCAGACCGACACCTATCATTAACGCTCTCACTTATAGCCCATATGGATGATTTGAGGAGATTATCAGGAGACTGTTATGGAGCATGTCTGAAAGCAGGTAGATAGACACACAAGGAAATATATTTCTTTATAAAACAGGAAACAAAGAACTAAAATTGCAATCAAATCCCAAAACACAAGACAAGTCAAACAAGGTGAAAGTCCACAAATACCAAGTCCAACAAAAGATCCACAAAGAAATCAAACAGTCCGAAAAAAAGTTTCGAACACATCAGAAATCCAAAAAGTGTCCTCAAAGGGTCCAAATACCTATGAAAAGCTTTTAAAAAGATCAACACGAGGGCAGAATTATGACACACAGCCCAGGCTACTTTGCAATTATCTATTAACACAGTCCCTTTATTATTATTATTATTATTATTATTATTATTATTATTGCCCTTAATGTCAAGCTATTATGATAAAAATGATTACCTTTCAGGCTCAGTCATTAATTTACATATTTACTTCCTCCTGCCTATCGGTGTGTTGAGGAAGATCCCTGTGGTGGAATAGAGAGACATTTCTTTCACCTGTCTGCTTTACACATAATCACATTGATTGGTTTTCAAGACTCCTATGTGACCATGAGCGTTGCGAGTATTTAGCATCATAAAAGAGAGACTTCCCTCCATTAACATGCGGGGTGGAAGCGGAAGGTAAATGACGGCTAACAATCGACTGTAGGTGATACAGTGATTTTCTCACACTTGAATGTGAAATATCCATCAAAGTGAACAAAGGCAGAGTTACCATCTGGGTTTATTGTCTGCTGTGAAAGACGTGCACGCTTCAGCTGTTGTGTGATCCCCTCCTGTCACTGTCTTCACCTTTTCTCTCTCCATCCCTTCATTTCCCTCTTTAGTCACATGTTGTTTCTCTCCCCCCCCCCCCCCCCCCCCCACCCCCCCTCCTTTCCCCCTGCCTCTGCCAGGCGTTGAAAAGGTTTGATTACTAAATGATTGCTGGCTAGATGATTGAATGGCACGGTTGACATTTTCACATCAGTACTATACAGCAGAAGGGGGGGCGGCGCACTGACCTTCCCCCTGCAGCGTACTGTTATATGGTACAGTGCTATTGTAGTTTCTTTTTATCGTACTCTGTTGACTTCTGAGGGACATGGTTGTTGTTATAGGCCGAGACTGATGTTGGCTCCAGCTCTTGCTCTGTTCGTGTTGGTGTGTGTGTGTGTGTGCAGGAGTGTGCACGGCAATATCTATGTTTTCACTCTCATACAGTGCAGACACACAAGGGAAAGTATTTACGGACAATATTATGTACACTGAAAAATCAAAATAGTTATTGACTTCATAAATACTGTACTTGGTAAAACTCAAATGAATTGAGTTGTTTTAAGATTAAAGTCGTCAAATGTGTCAATAGAACTTGAACTTTATTTGAACTGAATCATTTTTTTGTGTAAGTGATTGAAAGATTTTTTTATTAATTGGCCCTAAATTTGGGCCTTTTTACAGCTTATAGAGGCCAAACTGCTCCTTGCGAATTAATGCAATTACCGAAAAAAAACTTTTTTATTTTATTTTTATTAGATATTTTTAGGATATGTAATAATCTTAACTTTCTACCTTCATGATGTGATATTAAATTAGTTTTAAAATATTAAATGTTTGCCAAAGTGCAAAGAAGTTTTTGCAGTATTCTGGTTTTGATATAACTTTGTTGGCTGGTTGCCCAAGACAAACCCAAACCAAGTGATTGCTGCATCCCTGCACAACAAGCCGAGGTAATTCAATGTCCCCACACGTAACACAAAACCAAAAATATATAAATATATACAACTCATAATAAAAACAAATATATATGTTTGCCTGTGAATTACTGTATCCTTTGTGTATGATAATAACTTGTTTACTGAAAGTATGTGCCTACAACACATCAAAGCCTTATTTTGAAAAGTTTCTGTCATCTTCTGTCAAGACTTTCAGTCACTTATCTTATGAAATCCCCCACACTCACGCCCTCCTATACTTTGCTGTCTCAACTCCGCATATTCATGAATTCTTGGCAATGTTCATCCATAGTATTTCCTCTTTGGCAAATCTGTCAGAGCCTGAGGCAGAATCTATCTCTCTGTCCTGTCTTGGTGAGAAAATGAAACGCCTATTCCCTTAATTATATCGAGCATAAGACGCCAACTTTCCGTGAGACGCTCTCCACTTTGTCAGACATTCAAAGTAACTTTTTCACTTTATATAAGTATTAGAATATGGACGATTTCCCCAGCCGCCACGGCGTGGAGTGTATTGTTGTTATATTGTTTTATCTTTGTCCCCCTCCATTGCGTATGGGAAGCTGTGTGTATTAATTACAGTTTGAAAATGAAGCTGTAATCTATCTTTTAAATGAACAGCTGTCTGGACGCCTGGTGGGATGCTCCCAGGTGAGTTTTCTTTATGTCCCCCACTCTGTCTACTGATATTTATTTAAATGGAAGACAACAAAAGATGATAGGATATCATTTATCATGATCTGCATTATTACGAAGGAGCAGTACGCTCACTGATTGCTGTTATAACACCTAGAACTCCCCAAATTTGACTGGTGATGTGCAGAAACTCAACATTAAACACATGTTTTTTGTATTGCCATTGGCTAATTCTACAAAACTCTTGTGCTAGTGTACTTAACCTCCATCCCTTCAACAACATCTGCAACAATGCATGTTAGGTGTTATGATTAACAAAGTTGAGATTGTCAATTGCAAATCTGTGATCAGATGCAAACTAATCACTGTCTCCAACAGAGGTGGACACTACCACAAACTCGATGTAACTTTTTGCCTAATCTATCAACTAATCAACTCATTCCAGAAATCTATATCTGTCTGTCTGAACCATTCATCTGCATTAGCTTCACAATTGGTATGTGTATTGTGAAGGGCCCAAGCAAGTGCAGTGTCAAATTTGGGTGCTTTTGGACATGCGCTAGGTTCAATCATAATACAATTTGAATAAACAAGCAACCAGGGCTCTGTTGCAGTGGTTTCTGTGACTCCTCAACGGAAGAGACATTGTCCATAATGACAACAGGGCGTTCATGACAACGTGTGTTTGTGACAAAGGGAAAAACAACTGATTCTCCAGTTTGCGGTTGTGTGTACTGAGTTGAACAACACCAAACTTTCAATTAACAGGTGAACTGCTGTTTGTGCAGCTGTGTGATGCAGCTTCAGGGTTCTGTGGACTGCCACAGGCCAAGAAAACAGCCATTTCCTAACAGGCAGGTTTAAAACAGGCACTATACTAGTTAACTTAATACTAGAGCGGCCACAACGGTCATTATGACCGTTTTGAAATGTATTTGTTTTATAACTTTGTTGAATAAAAAAATACAACTTTTGCTGGTGACTGTCTTTTCCTTTAAGTGAGTGTATTTTAATCTATAATAGTTTTTATATAAATTACACAATTTTGGCCATAAGTGGTCTATAATATAGACCACTATATATATAAATATAATTTTGCGCTAATCTTTCCCGAAAAACTAAGCGTGAGATTCCCCCTCTCCGCCAGATAGCAAGCGGACGTGACTCTCACCATATACCAGGGAAAGCAGAGGAAGAATATGTGCATTGTTAGCTCCGTGCACACAAGTGTGGGTATCAACGATGGGCCAAAGGCAAAGCCGGAGTCTGTGATGTACTACAACAGCACAAAGTATGGTGTGGACGTGCAGAATCAGATGGCGAGGGCCTTCTCTGGGAAGGGCGACACTCGGAGATGGCCAGTGGCTGTGTTTTATAACATCCTGGACTTGGCTGGCATATGTGCACACATCCACTTCAAGGAGTGCACCAAGAGCAAAATACACTGGAGGAAGTTCATGCTGCAGCTAGCAGAGGAGCTGAGAGCGGAGTTTATAAAGATCAAGGCGGCTGCCTCTGCGCAAGGTCCCAGGCAGCAGCAGAAGCAGCCAACTCAGCTGACACCAAATCGGAGGCGGACTGAACTAGCCTAACTCTTTCCAAAGGTCACAAAATTATTACAATTATTAAAGTATTCCTTTAAAATGTGGAATTAACCTAATTAGGGCCCGAGCACCGAACCGTGGGACCGTAATTTTTTTTTTCAGGCAAATTAATTGGCTTTTTGAGGACTTTAACATGCTCAAATCGTTACCAAAGTTTGCAGAAAATTAGAAAGTGGTGAAAATGTACGTATTCTGGAGTAATTTTAATATTAAATATGTTTCTGATCCAATTTTATTGAATGCCCAAAGTCACACCATTTAATGGTGTCACACTTAAGATATAATAATCCCACCAAAGTGTACAATCATTTGATGATGTCATACTTTTTACTGCACTCACACAAATTAATGAGCAAACTTGAGCTGATTTGAATTTATAAAACCCTCTTTTAATTTTCTGACATTGTTTCCATTTGTTTGCACTTTGCTTCTTTCTCTTTAATGCGACGTCAGCTCTGCAGTTACTTCACAGACTCCCTCCCCTGCACTTCCTGTTAATATTTAACTTTCACTTTCACTCTCTAGCAGAACTATCTCTGAATTTTGAACACTGAGCAGATCACAAACATATTCAAGCAGCTATTTTACAACCAAGTCTCTTGTCTGTGTGAGCTTGTTGCTGCCAAAGGACTTTTGACCAGTTATCAAATCCAAGGCTTGAATTACTTCTTACAATCGTGTCCTGACACACCAGAGAAACCAGGAAACATCTGTTCCTCCCTGAAGAGACGCAGGCTGAAAACCAGACGATCACATTCACCTTCCAAACCAAACTAGACCAAACGTCCTGAGTGAGTCCAGCTACAGGAGAGAAGAGTCAAACTACAACCTGCCGACGCTCCACACACTGACCGTGAGTTTAACAAACACCTCGACTCAGAGAGGAAGTAAACCTCAGTGAAGTTCGTGGAGCTGTGACTGACTGACTGTCTGTTTTCAGCTTCACCTGGAGACTCAATGGCTTCCAGATTAGAAGAGGATCACTGCTGTCCCGTCTGCCAAGATGTCTTCAGAGATCCTGTCATTCTGTCATGTAGCCACAGCTTCTGTAAAGACTGTGAAGAGCTGGTGGAAAGACAAAGAAGTAAAAGAGTGTCCACTTTGTAAGAGAAGATCTTCAAGGTCAGAACCACCTGGTAACCTGGCGTTAAAGAACCTGTGTGAGACCTTCTTACAGGAGAGAGATCAGAGCTCTTCACAGGCTCTCTGCAGTCAGCACTCAGAGAAACTCAGACTCTTCTATCTGGACCATCAGCAGCCAGTGTGTCTCGTCTGCAGAGATTCAGAAAAACACACCGACCACAGATTCAGACCCATCGATGAAGCTGCACAACAACACAAGAAGCAGCTTCAGGAAACTCTGGAGCCCTTGAAGGAGAAGTTACAGTGTTTTGAACTTGTTAAAGTAGAGTTTAAACAAACAGCAGAACACATTAAGGTCCAGGCCGGACTCACAGAGACGCAGATCAAGGAGCAGTTTAAAAAGCTTCATCAGTCTCTGGAGGAGGAAGAGGAGGCCAGGATGGCTGCACTGAGGGAGGAAGAGGAGCAGAAGAGTCGGATGATGAAGGAGAAGACTGAGGCTCTGAGCAGAGACATAACGGCTCTTTCAGACACAATCAGAACCACAGAGGAGGAGCTGAGAGCTGAAGACGTCTCCTTCCTGCTCAACTACAAGGCTGCAGTGGAACGAGTCCAGCAGCGCCCCCTGCTGGATGATCCACAGCTGGACTCAGGAGCTCTGATAGACGAGGCCAAACATCTGGGCAACCTGAGCTTCAACATCTGGAACAAGATGAAGGACATGGTCTCCTACAGTCCTGTGGTTCTGGACCCAAACTCTGCTAATCCATGGCTCGTCCTGTCTGAAGATCTGACCAGTTTGAGACAAGGAGAGAAACGGAAGCTTCCTGACAATCCAGAGAGGTTTGATTATTACTTCTCAGTCCTGGGATCTGAGGGTTTTAACTCAGGGACTCACAGCTGGGACGTCCTGGTTGGAGACAGTGCAAGCTGGACAGTGGGTGTGACAGCAGAGTCTGTCCAGAGGAAGGGAGACGAACAGTCTGAATTATGGGAAATATTGTTCGATGAAGGTGAATACTCAGCATGGTCACCATCAGGATCATCTGTTCTCTCTGTGCTGAAGATCCAGAGGATCAGAGTGAAACTGGACTGGAACAGAGGAGAACTGTCGTTCTCTGATCCTGATGCTAACACACACATTCACACCTTCACACACACTTTCACTCAGAAGATGTTTCCATACTTTAACACTCTAGATCATCACCCAGTGAAGCTGTTACCTGTGAATGTCTATGTGACGCTGGATCAGAGCAGTTAGAGATAAAGATTTTATTCATCATGTTTATTTCTTCAAGAGTTATTGATAATTTATCAATAACAGCTGATCATTGTTCACATTTAACAAACTTTATTAAAACTCACACATGAGACATGATTCATGTTTAATCACATAAAGTCTGTTCACATATGAAATAATCCAACATATATGAACATTTGTCTGTTTGATGTGATGAAGCCAAAATGATTCTGTCTGTAAAAGTGTTGATTCAACAGCAGCCTAGTGATGTGATTTTAATATTGTGATCAAAATAATAAAACCTATGAAACAGAAACAGAGTTTTGACCTTTTTTAAGTTGAAATTTAAATATAAAGCCAAAATTATTCTGTCTGTAAAAGTGTTTTCATTCATACGGTAAAATGAATCTATTCCTCATTTTATTCTCTGCGGACGCTCGGACTCGCCTGCACCATGTGATTCTCCCACAAGCAGCAGAAACCCATGTAGACCTGTCAGCTGGTTCAACCTGGGTCAGGGTCTGAAGCCCACCAGGACCCACTGTGCACAGAGAGACGCCTGGTTTCAGAGATTATTACATGTTCCTTTTACATTTCTCATCATGTAGAATCTGTAAAAAACACCATGACAGCGATTAAACAGCAGTTTAAATGTGTGCGGGTCAGAGGGAAGCTCACCTGGAGGCTGATGTGTTGGAATAGCTTCAATCGACAAAATATGACTTTCAACAAACCTGCTGAGATCCATGTTTGTAAATCATGGTTCTCATTATTACATCGCATGTATTATTTTAAACATGGTTTCCCTGAAACGTGACTTCCATTACCTGCAGCACTTCACATGAATATTCATCACAAGTCTCATTAGAAGAGAAAATATATTATGACTTTGCTTCTTTCTCTTTAATGCGACTTCAGCTCTGCAGTTACGTCACAGACTCTCTCCTCTGCACTTCCTGACTTTTGTATTTAGGATCTGACACAAACCTCTTCGTTTGTTGTTGAATCCTTTGATGCTGATCATGCAGGAGTGGAGTTGTTTGTTGACGGCTCAGCATCAAAGGATTCATGGTCCATGTATGTCCGAGATACAGAACCTCGTGTTTTGATGGCGTGTAATCAAACCTTGACGCCACGCCACGGTCACACCGTGTGACGAAAAATCGATCTTTGAGGTAGTTTTTATTAGGGCCCGAGCACCGAACGGTGGGAGGCCCTATTGAAATTGAAATTGAAAAGATTATAAAAAAAAAAAAATTTCGACAAAAGAAATTTGAGGGCTTTAACATGCTCAAAAGCTTACGAAACTTTGCAGAAAATTAGGGAGTGGTGAAAATTTACGTATTCTGGAGTATTTAGAAATGGGCGTGGCAAAATGGCTCAACAGCGCCCCCTGGAATGCAGCCCCTAGGTTTCCCTTCAACCCATCTTCACTAAAATCGGAACACAGGTGAACCATGACCAGACAAACAAAAAAGTCTCAAGGGGCATTTTGAAAAACACAACAGGAAGCCCGCCATTTTGCATTTAGTGGCCATTTTGGCCATATTCCACATTTCTACTTTGACGTACTTGTCCCAGGGATTTTTCGTCACACGGTGTGACCGTGGCGTGGCCTCAAAGTTCGATTACACGCCATCAAAACACGAGGTTCTGTATCTCAGACATATTTGGTCCAATCGAGTCCAAACTAGACATGTAAGACAAGAGTCCCGGCCTGATGACATCAACACAGAAATCATGACTTAAAATCACAGCGCCACCTGCTGGCTACAGGAAGTGACATGTTTTATACTTTGATTAACTGCTCCTGGCTGCTTTACAATATGCAGCTCAAATGAGCTGAGACAAGTCATAGGATCATGGTCAGAATTGTGACATTTCCTCAAACCGTCTAAACATTGAGGTGCGGCGAAGGTTCATCCTTCGCCAAAGGAGACGATGTTGTCATAACTCCAGTGTGCATTGTCCTTTCACCGCCAAACTTCTGTCAAATGATCAGAGACCAAGCCTGAACAGCTCTATGTGTCAATAATTCCTCAGTGTCATAGCGCCACCTACTGATTAGCCATGAAACAGGAAGTACTTTGTAAATCTACTCTGCATTATCCAACCGTCCCCAAACTACTGACCTATGATCACAATCCTGACCAGCTCCATATAGTAATATTAGTGCAGGGTCATAGCGCCACCTACTGATCATTGTGAAAATGAAGTTGTTGTAACATTGTCCAATTGACATAAAATTGCTCACGCTACATCAGAGCCCCTACTTGAACAGATCTATTAGTCTGCATGTAATAATACTGATGGCGCCACCTACTGGCAACAAGAAATAAGCTTTGTTTTACAACTATCATTCAATTGACAATTTTCACAGTGTGATCTGCAATTGATAGCGTGGACCGCAATGAGCAATTAGCAGGCAAGGATCGACATCGCGTTACGGACGCAGGAAGTGAAGCGTTACTCCTTGCCGCAGTGCGCAAAACGCATGCAACGCAGAGACGTGCGCTTGGTCATTGATCGCTCTCTCCACTAACCGCAACAGGCTTCAAAATGCCTGTGCTCGGGCCCGTTAGTGCCACAACGTAGCCCTAGTTCTTATTAATACTGGGCTGTGTGCTCACGTACTCATGACGTTTGCGTTCATCTTGTTTGGATGCTGTGCAACATATTATTTACCAGTGTGTATTTGTCTGTGTGTATGTTCTTATCTTTTGTCTGGCCTGCACTGCTTATTCTTATGGGGATGCATGCATGTGTACATCTCCTTATGTCATTTAATATTTTCTTCTACACTGTGTCTGTGTGGCCCACTTCCTTCCCTTTCCCTTTCTGCCGTATTTCTCTTATCTGAAGATGTTATCCGACGAACAGCAAAGTTTCCAGTAGTGCAAATCTACCCCAAGGGAATTCTGACACCTTGTTATCATAGCTCATGCAAAGCAGCCGCCATAGCATCCTCTCTACATGACATCCGCTTACCTAGGAGGAGACAGAAGAACAGAGTGCAGAGACAGAGGAGGATGGGGAGAGAAAGAGGGAAGCAGTGTTTAGTGTGCATATGAGAGAATAGAGGGAGATGGAAAGAAAGAAGATCAGTTTCACACTTCCACTTTTGGGTCACACATTGAGCCTTTACACAGTGGCCTGTGGGCATTCTGAGGTGGCCACTGGCTTACTCCTCCTGTCTTGGTGTTTACCTACTGATTGTCACATCTCAGTTTTTTACTCCTCATCTAAATATGGCAGGCTATCCCATCCCAAACCCACATACTTTGTTCACATCCATCCATCATCTATACCCCTTATCCTTTAAGTGCCGTTGGGGACTGGAGCCAATCCCAGCTGACATTGGGTGAGAGATGGAGTCCACCCTGGACGGGTCCCCAACTCATCACAGGGGCCAAAATACAGATCCCAACAACCATTCTCACTCACATTCCCCCCTTCAATTTAGAGTCTCCAATTAACCTAATTACTTTGGACTGTGGGAGGAAGCCAGAGTACCCACACACACAGAAACATGGATTATTTCTTGTTGTGAGGCAACAGTACTAACCACTGCTCCTCAATGCTGCTCTACTTGGTTCAGATGAAAAGCAAAAATCCAATATGTAAAGTTTTTAAACATTTTAACAAACTTTTTTTCTCTGGTTTATTTTTCCAAAAGTGTATCATCGCTCTTCCCAGTGCATTAGTTGGTTTCTGGATGATCCACAACCATCTGCCTGGTTTTGAGGGGGGACATGTTTTTGGACTGAATGATACCAGATTAGTTTCCAGATAGTAACAAGCTGTGTAGAAGCCATTGTGACCCAGGGGGACTCCAGAAAGAGACACGTTAAGCCAATGTTGATTAAAATCCTCTTTCATTTCCACCAACATGTCCTTTTATTATGTGGCATTTCATCACAACTCGCAATCGACCATCACATCGTATCATCGATTTCCTTCTTTTAATCACTCTATTCTTGGTTTGAATTGATTTATCTTCAGCATGCTCCCACGAAAGACACATCTATTTGTTACAAGAGTTTGTTCCACCACTATGAACTTCAACAGACAGTCATCATGATGGGTATTTTTTGCATAGCTTACATTTAAACCTCTTTCATTACCAATCAACCTAACACTCTAACTATTAGCATTTTTTAAAGCCAAGTAAACAGAATGAGTTAAGGGCCCCGTGGACCCAACAGCTAAATACAAAGCTTTGATTAAAAGCCAAACAAAAGGGATTACTCTCAATAAATGCAAGAGGAGTGGAAAAAGATGGGAAAAAAACCAACAGTAAAATAGAAGGATTTCCTCAGCATCCCTATCTCACTGCTCCTCGAGCAAGCTGGGGTCTTGCCTATTTTCTCCATGTGCAGCAACGGTTTCAAAGCAAAACGCATGTAAAAGGATTCTAGCGTTTCTATCAACTGAATCCATTCATTTGTTTTAACAAGATTTTTATTGTGCAATATTTGCTGGACTGGAGGACTGCATGGATTCATAAGCGTTAAGTTGGATCGATGGACCTACTTTTATTCAAGGAAGTCCAGCAGTCATATACCAGAATTCTCACACAGCAGCTCAGCAGCAGTCAAGCAGTGGCCATGCTGACTGCGAACAACAGACGGGATGGAGACGGAGCAGATCGGCCGTCATGCACTGCACATGCACCCAGTGCGGCCCAGGCGTTAGGCCTACTGTTCCACAAAGAGCCAATGCTGTAATCCCCCCCCCTTCAGTACTGCAGTGATGAGAGAAGTGGAGAAGATTTAAATCAGAGACATAGGTTGGAGCAACGCCACAGTTTAAAAAGAGAGAACATAAAACTACAAGAGTGACGAAGGAGAGAAGGGAAGGAATAGATGAGGAAATCCCCAATTAGTGAAAAAGCAGAATGCTACAGACTTAAGCAGCTTCCATCCCCAGTCTGTCTGTCTTTAGTTTTTTCCTCTAACTCTTTTCTCAGTCACTGTTATTCTGTCTTTGTTTCAGTCTCCTTTCATGTCTCTTCATTTCATTTTTCTGCCAAATGATGGAAGCCAGCACCTCTCCTTGTCTCCATACTACAAAAGCTGCTGGAAACAATCTTCCCCTTTCTTTCTACTCACTTGTGCCTTCTTTTTTTTTTTTTGTCTTTCTGTTATTGAGGTTAATCAGGGAAACTCAAAGTAATATCCAAGCTCCAAGTAATTAAGTCGTCAAAATAGAGTTCTTTAAACTTCTCCCTTCTCTTGATGGCGCAACACTCATTCTCTGCCTCCCGCTGTCACCATTAGCATATTTTTTATTATCCATCATTAACTCGGCGTCAACGCATTGTTCACTCTGCACACTTGTGTTTATGTGAGCAGAAAAGTGTGTGTCCTCGCACTGACCCAAGTAGCTTCTGGAACCTGATTGGAAACAGTTTTACACACAAACAGATAAAGATGGGACAGCAACTCAGCGTGACCGGAGACGGACCGATGATACGAGTAGAGTGGAAGGCAATGGAGAGACGGGCGAGGAGAGAAAAGGAGGAGTGGAGCTGGGTAGCGCAGGGAAATTGAGCCGTATTAAACTATAATCCGGTTAGCGACGGCTGGGTGTAATCTCGCTCATTAATAACATTCTCCCGTTCTAATCTACAAACCATCAAAAGAGAGCAAATTTCCATGGAAGAGTTCAGTTGCTTTACATCAAATTTATGAGGATTCTCGATGCCTCATTTTCGCAGACGTCAAATGTCAGAGCGGCTCACTGTTTGGCAGGCGGGAAGAAGATGAAAAAAAAAACAACAACACTCTGGAGTTACAAATACCCTCAAATCCTGATTCCCAGTAATTAGTGGGGATAAACAAACTGTAGTGTGAAAAATACCAACAAATAAAGCATTGAAAAGTGAAGGGTTATATCCTTGTGAAGGACTCGGATGTTATTTCAACGTTTATATTCCCTTTTAGTGGAGAAAATATGGAGAAATAAAAAACACAAATATAACATTGGCAATCAATCACAATAGGTAGGGATATAGGGTATGTAAGACAACTGCACACAGGGACGCAATTTAGTTATCTAAATGTAGTTGGTCATTGTGGAGGTGAGGGGGCTGGGAGAGCACCTTCACCTGCACCACAGAGGATCCATCAGCACAGGGGAGGGATGTTAGCTGATTGATCCTCACGTTTAAAAGGCAGCGACTGTGCTGCCTAACTCGGAGACCCAGAGACACTGATGGAGTCACGAAGAGGCACAGACGGACTCAGAGACACGGACAATCAGGGACAGCGACACTGAGACACGTGGGAGAGACACTGAGCTGCAAAGCTAGAGAGCTAGAGATTGCTGGCCCTTGATGTTTGGAGTTTGTGAGTTTGTTTTGGTGTTAATAAAACATGCTGAAAAGTTGGAGAGGCTGTGTGTGGGAGAGCCCCGTGGCATGGTCAACTGCCACAGTCATCTATCTGCCAAGTCCAGAAATCTCTGTCTGTCTGTAAAACGTATATCTCGTAAACCGTGAATCTTATCAGCTTCACACTTGGCATGTGTGTCGTTATTGTGTGATTTGGACACGTGATACGTTTAATTTTAATGAAAATAAAATAAACAGGCGAACAGCACCTTGCAGTCAGTGGGGGCGGGGCAGTCAGTCTGCAGACCAAGTTGAACACGTCTTCTCCTACGAACTCGAACCTTGAACAGTGGTCGGCAACTGGCAACTTAAAATCGTCGCCAGATCATTTCAATAGTTCAATAGTCCATCATGACAGCAACATTCATAGAATCACTTCCTTTCAGCAATTTGTCTACAATGCTTTAAATCCAGTGGAATTAAAGAGCTTTTATTTTGAAAAGTCGTTACCTTGGTTCTGAAAGATTGTATCGATTCAAACTTGAAGATTTGTTACTTCACTCTGCACCATAAACTGTTCATAAAAAGCTCTGCACACAACGTCCAGGACACAAACAATGACAGATTGACAGTGTGTTGCAGGCCTATTAATGCCAAGGAATTATTCTTTAAGAGCTCTGGAGCATTACCAATGGCCAATCAGGCACTTTATGCCAAGTCAATCGTTTTTAAACAATTTAACGTTAAAATATTTCAACATTATGTATTTAGGGCATATTTCGTCTGCCTCTCAGGGTTAGACTTTCAACAAACACACAAAACCCTTCCCTCTCAGAATGCTCCTCACACCTGTTCACACTATGCATATGTACCTTTGCCTTGTTTCCCTCTCTCCATTTCCCTGACTCTCCTACCTATAGCATCTAGGGATCTCATATGCAACAAAACAAGAACGTCCCGTTTGTGCATATTGTCTCTGACGGTTGATGTGCTCCGTTTTCAATTTCATTCCTCTGACACAAATTGAACGTGTAATACAAACAGCGAGGACACACTCTGGCAAGGACACACAAAACACAGCCACAATCACGCTCACTCTCGCTCTCTCTCTTTCGCACGGGCAGGTGTGCGGACACACCAATACAAATTGGGCTTGTCTGTAACAAAAGCGGTCCAGACGCGAGCCGTGCAAGCCACTTGGTTGGCTGTAGGCATTAGGAAATCCAATATGGATGTGTTAAATGAACGTGAGCAGAGACGGAGAAAGCGGCCAAGCGGCGGCACGGAGGGGAGGGAGCGAGCGAGGGACGCAGAGAGGAAGGCAGGCAGCTTGTTGATTACTCTGGTGTTTAACATTAGGAAATGCCAGAATGGAAATGGTGCTCATATCATCCTGTCAATTGCCTTGTTAGCTGCAGCCAGAGAGAGTAAGAGCAGGCGACTGGGTAGAAAAAGCAGCTTCTCTGAAGTGGTTGGTTTAAATTTCCATTTGTCTCAGCAGGGTTTGTGAGGTAGGGGGTTGGAAAGTGGTTATAATATAAAAAAAAACTTTTGCACAGCCCCAAGCGCACACACACTCACACAAGAATGAACATTCCACACAAAAAAAAAACACACACACACACACACACACACACGTCGAGGAGCTACAGACACATATGCCCCCAGCTGGTGTACACTTCCACACAATCTATCCCTCACACACCCACGCTACCACCACCGCTGTCTTGCCAATCTCTGGACTCAATTCCCGGCAGTTCATTCGGCTGTGACACCTGTTGGTGAAGAGAGGTGAATTGCACATCAGAACATCCCACAATGAGGAGAGAGGAAAGAGATAACAGCCGATTGGGACGAAGAGGGGAAACGTCTCCGCATCTGCGGTCAACACGAGGTCACTCAATACCTACCAAAGCAAATCCACCGGACTCAATGTACCAGAAGCAGAAGGGCGATCGAGGTTTAATGCCTGAGAAAAAATGGATTGAAGGTAAATCTTTGGTAACTCGTAAATATGCCGTGCATGAAAGAGATGGAAAAGTAGCGAGTGAGTGAGTTTGGGATTACTGTGATGAAATGAAATTGTAGAATACATGTTTGTACGTGGGTGTGAACACATCCGACTAGACTAAGTTTAAACATTTTTTTATTAAGTACACCTACTGCAGCTTAAACTAATCTGAACATATACAACAATTCCTGCACCAATCATCAATGTTTGTACCAAAGTGGAAGACATTCCCTAAAGCTAATCTTAAAATATCACGTTCAAGAACATACACACGTGAGGCAACCATGACCTTTGACCTTTGGCCACCAAAATCAGAACGAGTGAATCCTTGAGTCCAAGTGGACGTTTGTTTCAAATTTGAAGAAATTCCCTCAATGTTTTCTTTAGATATTGCATTCAGGAAAATGGTACAGACGGACGGACGGCAACCAGAAAACATAATGCCATTTGCTGTATCTTTTAAATTGGCCAAAAGCTCATTATGTCAAACTGTCTTTTCAAAGGAAACTCAGCAGCCCCTATACTCACTGCACCGTATGTGTCACGTGTTACTGCTCCAGGTGCTGCTGAGCTCCTTTAACAGGACAGTTTGACATAATGAGCTTTTGGGTTCTAAAAGACATGAATCAGACTTTTCTTGACTGACTTGAGTGATCAGAAGTAAAAATGGACAAAATGCATGAACAACAGTATGACGATATATTTTACATAACCACTCGTACTCTCTGTGAAAAACGGATTTCTTTTAAATTGCTATAGAAAGACCTTTATCTTCGTCAAATACCTCATCAAAGGCCTCCGGGGACAGATGTTCATGAACATTACAAGGACAACGGTCTAAAATAATGATAACGCGGTGGAACACAATCTGCCCCATGGGCTGTCCTTCGATGACAAACCCTTGTTCCTAATTACCCTCTGGAGGTAAAGTCAGAGTCAGGCACTGGGAACTATGACTAGGAGGGGACTCTTATAGCCCCTTAAGTAACACTTGTGCCATCGGGCTAGAACCACCAAACCTCAAGGGGGCAGTAATCATGTTGACTCTTTTTATATACAGTCTATAAAACGACTCCAGGGTAATTATGATATTGCCACCGCTTCTTTAACCACAAGTGTCATGGTAAGACTTATTTCTGCTTTTCTTCTCATGTATTTGATCATTCCTCTTTGATTATCCTCTGCCTATGGTTTCCTTTAACATATATGCACAAAAATCCTGATACAGACTAAAAGGCAGGCAGGCAGGCAGGCAGGCAGACAGACAGACAGACAGGCAGACAGGCAGACAGACAACACACACAGCCAATAAGATAAACAGTGTGATGATTATGGATGTGGTTTGCTGTGTATGTGACACCTGTGTTCCGCCTCCTGCGTCTCTTTGGATTGGGCAGCTGTGCTAACACTGAATGCTGAGCCAAAATCCACAAACACATGCACACACACTCTAGAAAAAGTACACACACACACACACACATACAGAACAAAGTAAACAGACATAGGGAAACAAAATAAAGTAAACAGATACTTAAATGTAAATTCAAGTTTTGGCAAATTATTTCAGCAGCACAATGTCGAGGACCTGTCTTCTTGCAGAATGTGCACGGAAGTCACACGCAACATACATTCCCTTTTATATGACATCATCTGAATATTAATTTAGCTGAGCACACACAGATTAAATCAAATACACACAATCATGCCTGGTGGTTTGTTCAACTAGGGCCACTTTTGGCCTTGTGAACATATAGAAAAGCTCCCACTAAGCTTTCCTTGCACCTAAACTTGCTAATTCCATGGCCAACCTTCACACACTAGCTGCGTCTCACTTCAGGAGCTGCATCTGTCGGACGCCTTATTTGTGGATCAATTGCGTCACAGCCGCGCGACTATACTGTCTCATTTCGAAGGCTCCGACAAATGCATCCTTCCACCCCTGAGAAACGAAGGGTCCTGCCCAACCCATCCCAGGATTCATTGCACTTCTGTAATGAAACATTTTAGTACAAGTGAGACCGATGGAAATTCCATTAGTTTTTAGTCATGAATCAAAGACGGCAAAGGAAGGATAGGCCTATGCTAAAACAGCTAAAGGTTATATCTCTACAAGTCATTTAAAATACAGGTGGAAAATGAAAATGAAAGATGACCTGACTCAACACAAAAGACTGAGGAAAAAATAAATAAAAGCTTAAGTTCAATTCTTTATCTAAGGATTGAGCTGTTGATAATAAGAACCTTATTCACGATTTGACGTACTCTCCTTCAAAGTAAGGTCAAAGTGGATTTGAAGACTGCCGGGGAAATCCAAACTTACACAAAGCGCTCTTTAAAAAAAAATGTACCTGATGAAGGGGAGAAAAATGAGAAGCCGACTCAGTGAAAATCAGTGCAGGTTAGAAAGTCATTATTTGTGATTGTTAAAAAGCATTGAATTATTGATAGGGACTGGAGAAAATGCATAACATAATTAGATAATCAGAGACTTTGCCTGAATATAATTTGGGAATCCAAAAAGAAAGAAATAACACAAAAAAACATTCTGTCCTCAAACCATCTGGCAACATAAAGCTGCAGGGACCTGCACCTGTGCATGTCCCCACACTCACCTGCAGATGCACTTAATCCCCAGAAAGGCATAAATCCACAAAAAAAAGTAAGGTAGCTATCCAGAAAGTTTTAGAACAGCTTCCATGGTGAATGATTTAGGAGACAAACTTCTCTTTTAGGACGACAATAAAACCCAAGTGTCATTTCCATCAAGCAGCCTGGCTGGAGACTGACAGTCTCCCTACTCCATTTAGCATCGTAAAGTACAACACTTTAATGCAGACTTTTCCTGACACAATCCCTTAGTCTATATCTTTATCTGCGTCTCCTCCTCCGGCCTCCCGCCGCCGTTCTGTCTGCATCCGTCTCTGTGCGTTTGTCATTTCAAAAGGCTTTGCAATTTAAATAAACCAAATAGCACTTTGTATATATTTTGCAAGTCAGCTGTCGAGAGAATGTGAGTTTTTTCTCGTTGACGCAGCGATAAATAACACTTTGAACGTGAATGCATGAATTTGACTAAATAAAAAAAAGCTTGAAGCATGAAAAGCCACAACAGGAGAAAAGTAGGCACATATGATTTGAATGAATGCAGTGATGACCACTTTATTGAGGCTTATCAGATGTGTTTATCATCTGTACATGGTCTGCTCCAGAGGCTCAGACAAAAGCAACTCCTGCGGGATAGGTTTTTAAGGCCCGCATGGATTTTCTCGAAGACGGATGAGGACGGGGAGATGACCCTCTTGTTTTCCCATCAGTCTTCAAGGACGTGCAGTTGTCAGAGCAGTTTGATTTATAAGTGAATGTTATATCTCACACTTTACTATAACATGATGTATGGTGACAGAGGAAAGTGAGCATATGTGAATATTTGATAAATATATATACCTTAATTTATCATTACATGTAATGTTGCCCTGTGGATGTGATCTATGTCCCAGTCTGATCTCATGTATTACTCTAGCTAAAAGGTGTGTCCCAACATCAAGAAAGTTATAAGACAACATGTTGATTTAATATGATTAGGCGTTATTTGTCAAGATACCATCACAGAAATAAAATATGGGAAAATGTGTTTTGACAAGGGCTGCAACGTAAATGGAAGGCCCACCACCATGAACAATCTAATCAGGTTGTATTCTTGTTTCTTTCTCTTGAAGATAAGAAGATTTAGGATCCCATGGTCGTATGCCTCTGTCAACCAGTGCAGTTGGAACATTTGTAGGTTCCTGATATGCTGCGTTCAAAACACTAAAATCATCTTTATAACATGAAAGTGACTTTGATCTTTGACTACCAAATTGTAATCACTTCATCCAAATTTGATGAATTCCCAGGAGGTGTTCCTGAGATATTGCATTCACAAGGCATAAAATGTGTCGTGAGGTCAAAGTAACTGACATATGACCAACAACATTGTATCAGTTCAGGATGGACAAACCAATGTATGTCCATGTGGATGGACAACCCAAAATATATGAATGTGGCCACTGGATGTCGCTGCCGTTGGAAAAATTGAATATACTGTATATTTGTATTCTTGTTTTTCCTGAAGTCAGCAGAAACCTTTTTCATCATAGCTATGTGCGGAAAGCAAATAATCAAGGTTTTTTGGGGTTTTGTAAATATAAATCGAAACAAGCAAACAAACATTCAGTTGTTTCTTGTACCCATATGCAGTCGCAGTCCCATGTTGACTACAGAAATTGAAAATTCTGATTTGAGTCCTGTTTTGATTCTGTCACAGGGGTCACCTGACGTGACTAAAGTGTCTTTAGACTGGCTCAGACATGAGTTTTAGTCTTAAATGAACCATTATTCCTAACTTTTATACAAAACCAATTAAGAAGATGGTCTCTTCTAGTTCAATGAATATTGTACGTGAGATACTGCAAGTGATGAGTTGTAATATAAATATTTAATAATAATATTTTAGTGACATCATACTTACAGTAATGTTATTAGAAAACAGAGATAACAATCTCGCTAAATGAAATTGGTGGTTTATTTTATTACAATCACTGCATTCTACATTGATATTACCCAATTACAGTATCTCTCTCGATCACACACACACACACACACACACACACACACACACACACACACACACACACACACACACACACACACACACACACACACACACACACACACACACACACACACACTTTGTCTGGCATCCAGTGGCTGGATTCCAGATTCCTTTCCCTGACAGTGGAAGCAGGGACAAGAGCGCTCTCTGTGGCTTTGTCTCATATTGGGCCAAACTCCAAACATAGAGAGGTTTTAATTAAAGTGGATAACACTCCTGGTCGGCTCTGCTTTTACACTGATGCTCTATTTACAGTTGTTAGCAAAATGGAGGAGATATCAAGCACTTTCTACCCTGTAAACAACCAAGGATGTGGGAAACAGGACTGTGTTTTTTTTCTTCTATATTCTAGGATCCAAGAAGTTACCTCAGGGTAATTGCTTTTCAAATCAATTGCAGGAAAATCTGGTTGCCAGGATTGTTTCAGTTTTGAATCTAATGCCTAATTTTTCTCTGCAGTACTGTGAATGATCCCTGTCTCACACTTTAATTTAGTAGTTTATTAGCATCTGTAGATTTTCATTATTAGATCAACGCAGAAAATCGATTGATAAATTGATTAAAAGCACTCTTGCTTCATCGAAGACAACACATTGATTTGCACAGCACCCCCATGCACCGCTGTCACTCTGTTTTTACAAACACATTGCCAACAGACCCGTTTTTCATAGTCAGAGCGGCTATCGGCAGCACCTTAAGAGATCACATGACAGTGCTGGCCCGGTGGACTCTAAATCAAAGTTGTTACTGTCCAAACCAGACAAGCAGAACTAAGCCTAATACCAATTCATTTTTTTATTTTTTTATCTCTGTGTGTTTCCACAACCTTCAACAGAGGAACTCACAACACCAGCCTTGCGTACTTGTCCCTCTGTAATATCAGTATCAACAACTTAAGGTGCAGCACTCGACACAAGTTGGAATGCGACACATGAACGTCTTCGTTGTTAAAACATTATGTTGTCAGACGATATGGTCTGAGGCGAAGACTGCAAGCAATCCTAAAAGCCTTGGTAACTCAGTTTCGAACTGGACCCGAAAGGCTTGCACTCCTTTTTCTTCTTCTATTGTTTAATCCCGTCTCAACTTCCTATCATATCAACTTCCAACTTTCCCAAAAATGATTTTCACACCGCAAACAAACTGAAGCATGGTTCAGTTTGATCCGGACCAAGACCACCTCTTTTACTTAGACTAAATTTCGGTGTGTCGTTCAGGATCATGGTCCAAGGCACCTTTCTGTTATTTCCTTACAGACTAAACTGAAAAGTCTCTCTCAGTCTATTTCCCCATCTCCTTCATCATCTCATTCCCTTTACCTATCTCCACTTTTTTCGACTGAAGTGGATATGCTGTTTAGATACAATCAATAAATGTAAGGACATATTAGAGGATTATGGGGCCAATTTACACAACGTTTGCTCATCGTGACAGCTGGAGGGTAAATCTTGATCGAAAACTGATTGTCAACACAGATTATCTGGTAATGTGAGGATTTTATACTCAATCCTAATTGCAGCAATCAATTTTAAGGCTGATATGAGCCACCTTTGATAACATCACATATGTTGTATATGGTCTGACATCAGCACTGCCTCAGTAGTTTGTGATGATTTACACCAGGAGCAAATTGCTCACTGCCGTTGCCCCCCTTTGATTCTTTGACATCATTGGAGTTTCAGAGATCAGGGTTTAGCACTGCTCAGTGTAATGTTTGACTGGGGGTTATTGCCGAGACACAGATGTCAGCAGTGTCTTTGGTCAAGGTGGTTATGAAAATGATATCCTCTAATTTGTCCGTAGGATTATACCTGTGTTTACTTGGACTGCCTGTGTCGGAGTAAGAACAGATGCTGTAAATATTTGCTCTCATCTCCCAGTGTAACAAACGCTGAAAATGTAAACTGCTTGGCAGATGGCTACATCAAAATTCAGAGCAAAGGCATTCCTGTTTGTTTGATAAATTTAAAATTCAATCACCATGGTGGATTGGGTACCTGAAGGTTTACCCTAAACTCTACTACAAAATGACTGGAAATGTAAAAAGGAATTTGGGTCTAATGTGAAATGATTTTTTAAAATGTGTTTGTGATGCAATGCATGGTTATATAACACCCTTTATTTGATTTTGAATTATTTTTGCCTCGTCTTTCATTTGGCAAAGTTTCCATATGTACACAAATGGTATGATAAAAAGAGAAAACAGCAATTCCTCAGGCTTGGAATAGCTAGATATTTTTGATGCATGTCTTTGTTTGCAAACCAATTTCCCCAAAGCCAAAGTGCTTCTGCAAGAAAACAGAAACCATTTCCTTCCAAGTGGTGTTCCATGGATTTATGAGAGGCACGGAGCAATTTATAGCTCGGCTTGACAAAAGGAGAAATGGATCTGTACAAGCACACAGCTTTACACATTTGATGGAGTCGAGAACGTAAAGGCTTTGGATTGTGAATATTCATTCCAGGGGACAGAGGGGGCAATGTATCTGTCTGGTGGACCACTGGGTGGATATCAACTCCCCTTGTTTTATCATCCGTGGTGCATCTTGTCTTGAGGCAGTCTCACCACCCCTCTCTCTCCCGCTCTCTTTAAGGTTCTGTCGTCGTTCTGAGCCGGAATCATCTGTGGTGGATGGAAGCGTCTCTCTATCTGACCCAGATCATCGGAATGAGTTTTCTCACTGCAAGTATTCTGGAGACAATTCCCTGGCCCAGGAATGGAAATAAACCATTGGCTGGAGCATCAGATAAGGGAAGAACAATCAGTCACTGAATGTGTGTAAACATGCATCTTTGTGTATTGGTAAGTGTGTGTGTGTGTGTGTGTGTGTGTGTGTGTGTGTGTGTGTGTGTGTCCATGCATTTGCCTGAGAGAGCTTGTCCATGCAGGCCTACATGCAAGTATGAAGTTGTGGGCATTTGTCGGTGTGTGATGAAGTACCACAGATCCTATCAGGTTAATACCTCTGTTGGGCCTTTGGCTAGGCTGAGTGCATCTCCATGGTAATTCTGCCCCCAATGTATTTGTCCTCCCAACAACTGAGGGACAGAAAACTAACAGGAAGGGAGAAGGGGATGAGAGAAAGGCCGCGCACGCGCACACACACACACACACACACACACACTTAGTAGGAAATTGAATACTGAGTGCATGTTAATGTTATCGGATGTTGTGGAGTGCAGGCGATCAAGGCCAGAGGAGTCAGTGGGAGTCCAAGCAGAGTGTATTGTATAGATGTGTGTGTGTGTGTGTGTGTGTGTGTGTGTGTGTGTGTGTGTGTGTGTGTGTGTGTGTGTGTGTGTTTTTTATCATTGCTGGGAAACCTGGTATCGCAAAAGTGTGAACTACGTGAACATTATGTTGAACTTCTACTTCTTAACACATACTGAGAGAAAACTATTTCCCATTAACCACGGGAGATCACATACACACAAATCTATAAACAATCTGTATAAATATATTTACCTCTCTCTCTCATATTTATATTTATGTATATTATGCAATTTAATTAACTACACTCTTTACCAACATGATTTCTGGATACAAATTTCTTTCAAACTTCCAAAGTGTTTCTGTTGCTGCCTTTGACAAAGGACGGATTTCAAGTGAAGTTTACAGAGGCAGCTTAAAGTCAAAGTGTGGGTAGCTGGTATTAATCACACATGCTATAAAAGCCAAACATCCCATATCACAAAAAACACACAGTGTATACCCCCCACTCACCCCCTGTGGTATCTGAGTAGCAAGGCAGACAGCTCTGATTTTGACATATCCAACTCTGAAACTTGAGCCAAATTCCTAATAAAAGTGAGGATAACTAAATTTAGTTCGGGCTTGTCAAATTACATTAGAAAATCTCAAAAGTGGTGTGTCTTTCCAAAACAATGTCCTCTGTTCTCTGAATAATTTTTAAATTTTGGAAGGTCAACTGCTTCGAGCAAGGGGATGGATATTTCAACATCTTGGGACATAAACCCAAGTATATTTATTAATTTTTAAATGCATGATTTGGGTGAATTGACATCCTCTGTTTGATTCCAGCTGCATCCATCCCCCTTCTGTTTCCCTTCACCCTTTTACTATTCCATCCAGCCTCTCAACTCTGTATCCTGTTCGGGGGTTATTTTTGCTAATGTACCTGAATTTTGTATCAGTAGAATTGCTACAAGAGACTGAATGGATGTGGGGGCCTCCTCTCTTATTCCAGATTGTTCTGAGCTGAATGGGTAATGTGTGAATGACATTACAAATTACAGGTTTTGGAGCCGGGCCCTTATCATGCAGACACAAGAGCAGAGCTACTCCTGAAATGAGACTCTTTACACACAAAAGCTCTCAAACTACTCAGCATGTGCAGATATAATATAGGTTCAATTTAGAGGAACATATCATTATGTCATTTGAAAACCTTGCATCTCCTATTTCACCCATTTTAGAAGTGACAGGAGATCCACAGCACCCACAGACGTCACATGGCATGGTATCAAAGCTTATATAATGTACTACATGGGTCTAGGGCTACATCCACACAGCTATGTTTTAGTCTGAAAACATTGTTTCAAACTAAAATGGTCTCTGTCCACACAAGCGATTTGGCTCCTTATCAGTTGTAATCACTGTCAATGGGAATACTGAACATACAAATCACTTGACCTCTCACAAACACTAGGCATGTGCATGCCGCTGTATACAGGAAGGCATGCATGTGACAAGTATTCTTGCAAATAACTCGAACAATAGTTTGTCTCCTAAGCATGTAAAGGCCAACTCATGCTTCTGTCTCGAAGCTATATACCTAAGCCTTGGCCTAAAAATGGTGTAAATGACCTCGTTTCGAGTCGAATATGAATGTCGGGGCTTGAAGACACTTGGATGACACCACACGAGCTGTATGGAGGTATTTTCTGTTGTTTTATTACATCTGAAGATTTGGTCGCCAGTTACTTCAGTTATATTTGATTCTGCTCCAACACTTTTTACCCCCGAGACTCCTAAAGTGTTTTGTGGACTCAAACACTTCACCAACCCCTCCATCGGCATAGTGGTGAGTAGACAATGAGTGAGTTTTCATTTCTGGGTGAACTATTCCCGTTTAACAATTGTAGCAATGTAAACAGAATTTGACTGGAACAACAATTAAGAGCTGTTAGCAAACTCAAGAGGATGAGCACTTGTAATTGATTATCCACGTTGCATTCTACACTGGTGGTTTTATTTTTCCAGAAAGGGGGTCAAAGGGTGAAAGGAGCCTGACGAATCAGAGCAGACTATGTCATGACCGAACAGACCCAATCAGCCACAGTTTGTAAGCATCTTTGTAATTGTTTCCAACCACTCGTCAAGACTGAAACGCAGCTCCGGAGTGCTCAACCTAAAACAGCACCAACAGCGTTTCCTTACTGCTTCGTTTTAGTGTCTCCAAAACTCTGGAGCCGTGTGGCTTCCAAGCATGATGGGATGAAATGATTACCCAAAAAAACATCCTGTGGGTAACACATGTCTTTTCTCAATCTAATGGCAAACCATCTGATATTTGTCAGGATATTTCACCCAGAACTGCAAACGTTAACTGCATGATTGTCAGAGGATCACCAAGGTCATGAAGATTCATCCTGTGCTCACCATGAATAGATGTAGCTACCAAGTGGCTGCTACCGTGGCTACAAAGCTGTATTATTACATGCTGTTTTCCCTCTGTTTAATAAAGAACTCCCCCCCCCCCAAAAAAATTAAATCCAAGTAAGCTGTGATAACTTTATAAACCATGCACCTTTCTATGTGGTTGGTTGTGGCTACATCTACAGATGTTGAGATCAACTGTGGGTTGACTGAAATGCAGATGTATGCGCACTGTAATTCAGACATCAAACTGACAGCTTGGCAGCTCTAGGTGCTCAACCAACTGTGCTGCTGTCGCAGGTTCAGGCCTGGCTGCCTCGATGCAGCGTACTCGAGTGATGTTGAGGAAAGAAAAACAGACAGAGACAAAGAAACAACAAGCACACAGCTGCTGTAAGTGAACAGATCTGATCTGTCTCTGGATCTGTCTCCACAAAGTGTCGGTTCAGTTATTAGAATGTAAGCATGTGTGAAAGACACCTCAAGATGTACCATGTCAAGGATTTAATTGCTTATATGCTACACCCTGTGATCTGTGTGTGTGTGTGAATGTGTGTTTGCCTGTGTGTATTTGTGTCATCTGTTGCTATTGTACATTCAGCAGCATGACAGTTAAATATGCAGAAGACGTGTCAGGATTTAATTGTTCACACTGTGACGCCCTCCTCTTCAAGCTGATTTGACTCCACTTCAGCTGAAAAAAGTTAGTCGATGTGAAGAACTATATGACACCAGCTAAACTGTAGGACAGCCTCATCTATTCTCTATAACTGAAGAGTCGGAGGGTGTCACTTAATCACAATGTTTTCTTTTATTTCCCTCTAAATGCTATGCACTTAGAAAGAAAAGACTGTCTAAGCTTCCACACACATCTGCCCATGTGCATAATAAAGCTGCAATATTTTAAGTGATCTCAGAACAGAGGAAGCCGAGTCTAAGACAGTGGGAAGAACATAAAACACGTCTTCATTGAGGAAGTATTAATTCCTGACAAATATTGATCATTCACAAACAGTAGGCGATTTGTTAATCTTTTATGGTGTGTGTGTGTGTGTGTGTGTGTGTGTGTGTGTGTGTGTGTGTGTGTGTGTGTGGTCCAGGTATTACCAACGTTGTGGGGACCCATGTTTTCCTTGGACAAAATCAAGTCCCCATAACATAAGTCATTAAATCTTAAGATGAAGATGTGTTTAAAGTTAGGTTAAGGTTATGTTTAGGTTAAGGTTGGCTAGAAGTAAGTCGAGTAAGTCTTGGGAGGATATCTCCAGATGATTAACTTTCAGTAGAGGGTCGGAATGTGGGAGACGACATCTCTGCAGTAGAGAACTGAATGCACACAGCGAAAGTGATATATAACAAGTTTATGACAAATCATGCCTGCCTGCTGAAGATGGTAAAATATTTGTGAATGGCCACTGACCACAAGCCATCAGTGCTGCAGACAGTCATGCATTAGTCATTCTGTGTTTACAGGACTGTTGGCTACTGTCGATGCAGCATTCTTAATGTTTATTTTTGTCCATTCAAATACTGTGTTACCACTAAGACTTAGGCTGTATTGACCTTGGTTTATTTTAGTGAATCTAATCCCACATGCTCTGGCCTCTCCAGGCTTCTTTCCTGCTTTTAAATGCCAGAAATCCATCATTGACAAAAGGCCTAAAACTCTACATAAAGATTTATTGCATCAAAATGTTGATAATTGGGGTCAAGGCAGCAGTCCTTCACACCAAGCCTCTAGGTTTAATAGTATTGCAAATACATGTTAGGATGTGTTCTGAGTCAGAAATAAGTGGATTTTACATCTTTTAAAAAAAATCCCACATCTACCACGTCCGTCTGCCTGTCCACCACATCATTCAGCTGGTCTCTCTGAGTCTTTCACTCTGTCTTCAGTCAACACGCCTACACACAGACGCACACACAGACTTGCACACAACCCTACCTTTAGGGTGTGTGATGCATGCAGTCAGGCCTGATAAATGAAAGTGTCTAGAAAGAGGAATGAGTTGGTGCCTTGACCTCCCTCCTGGCATGGGCATCCTTCTCCAGACTGTTTTATCGCCTGACAAATGGTCACAATGGCGCACACATCACTCCCTAAAAATCATGCACTTCTAAGGTACCCCACCAAATATTCAAGCCACAAACTTAAAAAAAAATAGACAGAGGACAAGCTGCTGTGCTTTTTTAAAAGAATTTCACTGAAAACAACTTGGCACAAAGAAGAGCCTAACTGATGTGGATTTGTTGGAGCAAATGCCAATATAAATATTAAGGAGTAAATCATTTCCAATACAGATCCGCCAATATATACATTGAAAAGAAATTGTCACTGATTCTTTAGCAGTCGTTATCCAATGCTTAAGAAATATAATTGAGGCTTCATATTTTACAGTTTAACGATAATAATATATATACAAATAAAATGAAAACACAAATACAGCCACACATATAGAACTTGAATTATTGAGTTGATGCATTTCGGCAAAAAAAAAATCGCAGATACTAATATATATGTGAAATTGCTTTTTTTCAATTACATATTCAGTGAAAGATTTGAAGTAGCAAAGTGAATTATCTTTAATTCTGCAAAGAATTCCCTAAAATACTTTGATCGGAATTTGTCCCTACAAACTATTCTCTTGAAATAATGCTATTCACATACCAACTACTGGGAAACAAATCTAGTTTGAGTTTTAACCATAAAAAAAGTGAGCTTTAGTATGTTTTAGAAAAGGTTCACTCGATGTATTCATTTGTCAGATTCATAATACTGCCAATATTGTGAATTATTCTCGGTTTCCTTCCTGTTCATATGCTTTTGTTTTGAGTTGTCGTTTAACTGAACCCAAACAGTGAAAGTATAGGTGTGAACTGAACGTGTACAGACTGCGATCCCATATTTCAGTCTGTTCAACTCAGTCTGAATAACCTGTGTGCCACAGTAAAATCCCCCCCCCAGCCAAAACTCAGATTTGGAAAGGTTCCATTACTCCTATCTGGCCTCATTAGTAAATTAGAGGCTATCTGAGGTATTAGCTGTGTCCAAATTCAGGGGCCGCCTCCTTTAGAGGCTGCATTTGAAGAATGATTGCGTCACAGTGGTGCGGCTCGGATGGCCCAAGTCAAAGGCTCTGTCTAATGCGTCCTTTCATCCCTGTGCAGCGAAGGTTCCAACAGGGGGATTTTTCTTGGGGCCAACCTATCCCAGGATTCATCGTGTCTTAGGTGAACTGTTTTTCTAAGAGATAATGGCTGCGGCAAGTGACGAGACATTTGATTCTTACGCTTGTAAGTGTATCAGGCTTCGACTCAACTGAACAGCTAATGGTACACAGGTTAAAGTAGGGTTGGTTATTTGCAACTTGTCGTCTCATTCGTTGAAATCCTCTTCACGTCCAGAAGGCCATTAATAAAATACAAAATAAATAAAAATACATAAATAAAAAAAGATTGTAATAAACACGACCAATCATTTCATTTGGACTGAACCTCTTTGAGCGACAGCGGTAAAGGCGGGACAAGCTGGGGACACAGATAATCTTCATTTAGGTAGAACAGACCAACTCATTTCAGATTTAGGCCTTTATGGTCTGTAGACTGCATCCTCCGATAGGGACACAGTAGTTATTACGAAACTTGCGTGTGTGTATGTGTCTGTGTGTGAATAAGCGTGTGAGTGGTGCCTGTGTATTAACTATCTATCTGTGTTCCAAGGGCATAAATAACTGTAATTCCAGGAAGCTCGTCAACTATTCAAATATCATGCACTAGGAAAACACCACACTGATGTGTACTCTCTTGTTGTGTCCTGCGTCGGAGAGTCTCTTTGAAGATCTGTCTCTCTAGGTGAGTCAGCTGTGGTGGAGTCATACGTTATATTTGTGCTTTGCATGAGTGAGAGAGAGACAGAGAGAGGGGGGGAGAGAGCAGAGAGTAAAGAACAAAGGGCCCATTAATTATCAAAGTATCAGTGAAATAACAATGACCATGTTTCTACAGAGAATGACGGCTGTGTATGTATTATACCAACATATAGCTTGTTAATTTAAAGTGCCATTTAACATGACGAGTGTGACGAAAAAAAATGAATCACAGTAACAAAGGCAGTTTTTCCTTTTATTTCTACCTGATTTGAAAGAAATAAGGAGGAGAGACAACAGTTTGGGACTTCAGAGATATAAGACAGAGACATTAAATGTATTGGAAAGAATGTTATCATTGGATTGTATGTGCTGTGTCTCTGACCAGCACCAAACCTGTCTTTAAATGATCTTTTCTTTCTCCGACACAATCAGTGTAGTAAGTAGCCAGTGCAGTTTCCCTGGCCTTATAATGGCAGCCCAAGTACTTCTGTTTCCAAAGGGCCATTGCAATGCTGCATTCACACCAAACACGAAGCCAAATTTTCCCTGAGATTACACACATAGTCGAAGCGAAATGACAAGAAATTCTTATTTTTTGCTTCACTTTCTTGAGTTAAAATAGGGCAAACTTGAGCAAGACATTCATATAATGCACACGATGCTGAATGCGTGGTACCTGCCTGCCTCAAAACATCCACCATCATCCCCGTTCCCAAAAAGCAGAGGATCACAGACCTTAATGACTACAGACCAGTCGCCCTGACCTCTGTAGTAATGAAGACCTTTGAGCGCCTCGTGCTGACCCACCTCAAGGCCATAACCAACCACCTCCTCGACCCACTGCAGTTTGCCTACAGAGCCAACAGGTCTGTAGACGACGCAGTCAACATGGGACTCCACTTCATCCTCCAGCACCTTGACTCCCCCGGCACCTACGCCAGGATCCTGTTTGTGGACTTCAGCTCCGCATTCAACACTATCGCCCCAGCTCTTCTCCGAGACAAGTTGACACAGCTGAGCGTGCCTGAGCCCACCTGCAGGTGGATCACTGACTTCCTGACAGACAGGAAGCAGCGCGTGAGGCTGGGCAAGCTTGTCTCTGAGCCCCGGACCATCAGCACTGGAGCCCCACAAGGTTGTGTGCTCTCCCCTCTACTCTTCTCCCTCTACACCAACAACTGCATCTCCAGCCACCCCCCTGTCAAACTCCTGAAGTTTGCAGACGACACAACCCTAATTGGATTAATCTCCAATGGGGACGAGGCCGCCTACAGAGAGGAAGTTGACAGCCTGGCTTCCTGGTGCAGCCAGAACTTCCTGGAGCTGAACGCTTCGAAAACTGTAGAGATGATAGCAGACTTCAGGAGGAGCCCTGCCCAAACCGCCCCCCTCACCATGTGCGACTCCCCAGTTAAAACAGTGGAGTCTTTCAGATTCCTGGGGACTATAATTGCACAGGACCTGAGGTGGGCTGAGAACATCACCACCATCACCAAGAAGGCCCAGCAGAGGATGTTCTTCCTGCGGCAACTGAAGAAATTCAACATGCCGCAGAAAGTGATGGTCGAGTTCTACACGGCCATCATTGAGTCCATCCTCACTGCATCAATCACCGTCTGGTTCGCTGCCTCCACTGCCAAGGACAAGGGCAGACTGCAGCGGATCATTCGGTCAGCTGAGAAGGTCATCGGCTGTGACCTGCCGGCTCTCCTACACCTGTTCCACTCCAGGACCAGGAAGAGAGCAGGCAAGATCATTGCTGATCCTTCCCATCCCGGCCACCACCTATTCCAGAGACTCCCATCTGGAAAAAGGTTCCGGGCCATCAAGACCAAACCCCCCCCCCCCCCCCCCCCCCCCCCCCCCCCCCCCCCCCCCCCCCCCCCCCCCCCCCCCCCCCCGCACATAACTTATAACTTATATATTGTTGGCACTATCCGGAACCAATCACTGCACCTTAGCACCGCACGTGCCTATTGTTTTTTTTTCTGTATATATTGTTGTTTTATGTCCGATTTGTTGTTATGTCCAAAGGCACCAACCACACCAAGGCAATTTCCTGTATATGTAAATATACTTGGCAATAAAAATAATTCTGATTCTGATTCTGATTCTGATGCAATGTCACAAAAGCCAATCAGCGGCCACTGGTCAGCCTCAGGCAGCGCTGGAAACGCCACGCAGACGCAGCCCCTGGAAAACTTCCTTGTGCTTTTGTGCATTTCCGACAGCACTGGCTTCCCTGGCATTTGCACAACAGGTGCAACGCAGCAATTGTAGGCACTTTAGCCAGAAGTCCATCCCTCCTCTTTATCTGAGGAGAATACTCTCAGGTTGTTTACTGGCATTGGTCGAATGAATGCCATCAGTAAACACAAATGATCCTGTGGCCAAACTCGCGCGAGTAACTCAATGTGAAACTCATGGACATGTGGTTGTCTGCCTGTCAGGTGTGTTTACTGTGGGACTTACTTTGGAGAACGGTTTAAGGGACTGAAGAGAAGAGAAGTGGAAAGACTATCTAAATAGGAATTTAAACACACTGCTAATTACCACCTCTGCCAGCAACCTCGCCCTAGGCTTGAAGTAAATTCTATGTAGATTAAAAATGTAATTAAATGTTGGGAACAGTTTAGCACAGGTGATGCATGAAACCCCCCCCCACACACACACACACACACACACACACACCACCTCCTGACCTGTACAACAGTTAGACAGCAGAGAGAAGGGACTGAATGTGCGAAGCTGTCGTGAGTTTTACTATTCATAGTAAACTATGCTCTATAAAGTTCTATTGTTACTCATGTCCCAATAAAGCCTTGTTTTCCTCCTGAGACAAAAACACAGCATGCGTAGTGTGACACACACAAACACACATATATACACCAATAAATGTATTGTTATGTCACTATGTTGGCCATCTGGGTCATTCTTTTTGTACGGTCACATAAAGGTCCTTGTAAACAGTAAATTTATGTCTGACTAAAGAAGTGCGTGCGCACACACACACACACACACACAGAGACACACACACACCATATTTCAGGGAAAACAAGCTAATAACTCATTTTAGGTGCGGACAATACATTTCTCTGGGGTTATGAGAGACAATGAAAAATCTTTGCTTTCACATTAGGTCAAAGTTCACAATAGCTCCACTGTGATGCAGCACATTTGCTCCTCTTACATTTAGTGTATGGTTTGATGTAGGGCAGCAACTAACAGTCATTTTCATTGTCACACAATCTAATTATTAGTTTTCCAATAATTCTTTCTGTCTTTAAAATGTCAGAAAATAGTTAAGAAATGCTCATCATGATTTCCCATTAACATTTCAAAACCAAAAGATATTCAATTTATGGTAATATGAAACAGAGACTATGAGGCATCAATGGATAGTAATTTGAGTTAAATCATTTTTAAATACATTTTCTGACAATCAAATTTTCAATCATTTGACAAGTCATTTCATCTCTAGTTTAAAGCAACCCATTGCAAATACTTGGAAACAGCACCTCGGTATCTGTCTCAATAGCTTTAATTAATATGCATCACATTATTTTCAGTCCAAATGTTAATACTAACGAGGTGACACGCTTTCCAAATTATCTTAAATAAATCACGAATCAAAAGGAGCCTATTCATTGTCTTTTTTTGTCTCATTTTTAGTTTAATCACTCTCCTCTCGTTGGTTCCACAGTCTCCCAGGCCTCACATTTTATACCAGAAACACAAATATTTCCAATGACTTGTGATTTCTCATGTCATTAGTCTGAATCTGGGGATCTTACCTGGGTTTTAGCGAAGGAAGAAAATGAAAAGAAGCCCCATGAATGTTCATCTATGGCTTATTCTGACCTTTGGCTTTGATTTGGAATGGATTCATTGTTTCAAGCACTAGACATAGTTCATACACACATTGTTATTGAAATCATAATGTCTATGAACAGATTTTTCAAGGGAATATATAGAATCTGTCGGAGAAGGACACGATTTGGGGGCTGGAAGTCTTCTGGTTTCTGTTTCTGGTTTGGCCAATTGCATTAGTTCAGGCTTTGGTTGCCCGCAGGTAACAGAACACACTGACCCCAATCTAGAGGCCATATCCTCTTTTTAATTGATTTGAATTTATATGAAGGTAGTTATTAATAGAGATTAGACAGAATGTTGTCTTTGTTTTTGTGGAGAAATGTTTCACTAAAACAATGTACGACAAATAGAAGATGAAATCTTGGCCTGGATATCAGCTCACTACACCAGAAGCTCCAAAATATCGTCCGTCTACCCCAGATGCTAATATGCTGTCAGATGATAGCCAATGGGCTCCTTCATTGCTGAATAATGATAATTTGTCCACGCTACACTCAAAAGTCCTGTGTCTGTGTTCACTATTCTTCATCCCTTTTTGTCATAAGCAGAAAAACCTACTAGATATTTACATATCCTTTTACTGTTGTCAGGTCAGTGTTGAGAAACTAAATGTTAAGAAATAAATATCCTCTCATACCCTCCTATCCTCCCAATATGCAAAGTGTAAGTTCCATTTATTAGAATGGATACAAGTAGTTGCCCACCTCCAGGTTCCCTGACATAAAAAGGTTTGAGTAGCAGAGGGAGGAGAGCAGGAAGAGAGGAGGAGAGGAGCGGAAATGTTATGCCTCGTGGCGAATGATGTAATTTAACCCCGGCCACGCAACTCTCTTATCTGTGAGAAATCTGTCACATGGCACAACAAAATACGCACGTGCGTGAGCAAAGCGCACTCTCAAAGCCTTAAGGAGGATTTGTAAATACATAAAAAACATCGAGGTACGCACACACACACACATCCACACATACACACATTCCAGGAAAGATACTGAATAAATCCAATTGAACACTTTTCCCCAGTCTATTACTCTGACTGGAAGGGTGGAAGAGTGGAAGTGGGGAGGCCACATGGGCACTCACACGCGCACGCACAAATGCAACTGCACGCACACACTCACATACGCACAGATGCAACTGCACAGACACACGCACACACAAACACTGAGAAGGGGATGGCAGAGTGGCCGGCAGCCGTCATGGGAGAGTGGGCTGTCATTTGGAGAGGTGAGTGAGGGACCCCGGCGAAAGAGATGGAGCTGAAGGAAGAGTAAGGGCAATTGGCAGTGGGGAAGAGGGCAAGAACTAAAAAGCAAGTGACTTGGGAGAAAAAAAACATGTTTTACTTGGACAATAGTAGAGATACTTAGAGGACTGGGTTTGGAGACAGAGCTGCGAACGGAGACGAGGATCAAAAGGAGAAGAAAGACGAGGGAAGTGGTAAAAGATCAAAATAGGGGGAAACTCAATTGATAGGTTGACAAACGGGTGACTCACGAAGACACTTCCACATTGGTATATACACTTTAGGGTATTGGATATTCAGCGTGATGCATTAGCTGACTGCTGAGCTACAAAAGTTATGTATCGAAACCCTCAGGAGTGTGGAATTGAAAAATCATTGCAGACTGAACATAACAGGGACAAAATATCCAGGTTACTTCAAATAAATTGTATTGTGAAAATGGTTTCTACCATTCAAACACACTCTACGACCTGTGACAGTCAGTATACTGCTCACTAAAACATGGGATAAATGGCCGGCTTGATTACGTCACAGAGACAGACTTACTACTCTTGGACTCACAATAGACTGAGGACAAATAGTATCTTTATTGGTTGTACATGTGTATGTAGGCAACTAGACACCAGTCATCCAAAAGGCTTCTTTAGTTCAGTAGTTAGTTCAGGAAAGGCAGAGTCTTTGCCTTTCCTGAGAGTCATTATTGTTAACAGGCAGGTTGTTGAACCCCTCACCAACTAGTGGGGTCCCCTGAGTCAATGTGTGGTTGGCTGTTGACACATGTAAACGTGTGAGTCATTAGGGTCACCAGAGGGTGTGCATGGGTACTAAGCTTTGGTAATCTTCTGATTAGTGATGTTTTTTCAGGGTTAACAAAGATGGCTTCTTTCACTCTTCCTTTAAACTTTCCGTTGTCTCTGGCCATGAGCTTGGAGGTCGTGGAGAGAAAATTCCCCCAAAAAGTGGAAAACAATTTGACAAACAAACACACAAGTGAATATCTGTTGAACCTACTGTATATTCAGTATTTTTGAACTTTAATGTTTTAAATGCAATTAAAAAAAAAAAAACGTTTAAAACATTTATACATAAAAATATCTAAAAACATTTCTAAAAATATTTGGAATATATTTACAGATTTGTCAAGTGTGTGCGTGCATGGATTTAATGACAAGTCAATCTAGATATATGTAAGTGAAGTTTTGTGCATAATCATTGGTCCAAGATTCACACATGTGCATTCAAGTTAAAAAGACTTTTCAGTGCAAATATAGGAAATTTTTAACGTGAAAGTATTTTTCCATGGAAACATTGTGCCATGCGGCTTCTTCTTCTACTTATGCGTAGATACTGTATATTTCCTTTTGATTTAGATTTAAACTTAATCATTTAGATTCCAAGATATTTGCCTGGTGACCTTTATAAGTGACATGTTTATGGTTAGACCGTCACACCAGATAAAATACTAATCAATGATTAATTCTCTATCTCTGTTATTAAGGTTGCAAACAATGGTTCCCGAAGTCAACCGGCATTAACGTGTTTTAATTTGGTGGTTCTGACAACTCAGTGAACTAACACTGATAGGCTACAGCTGTGGGAAGCTGCAGCCTAAATTTATAATTCCAGCCAGTGAGACACAGAGTTGCCAGCTTCAGTTAAATTAAATGAGTTGAAATGTGGGCCTGTGGTTAACAGTGAATGTCACTTTGAGGAAAATAACACAGTGAGTCATCATGACATTCATGTGAGAGTTATTGTAACTTTTATTACACTTTATTAAGATTTAAAAGTTCAGCTGTGTCTTTCACTTTACTACCATCTTGGTGTCTGTTGTGGTTAATTCGACTTCAGCTCAGGTCAAGGTGGGAAAAAGTGAAGCTGAAAATAGATGAGGTCATGACACCTCATAAACCAATAGGAATGCAGAGGTGGAATCGCTGTCACCCTAACGTGTGATATGTATATAAGTTGCAACAAAACTGAAATGAGGGTCAGACAAAGGCAAGTGAGGCACAGTCTGTCATTTACGTGTCAGGGATAAGGACTATCTTTTAGTTGGCTGAGACATCCCACACAACACATTAACGGAAAACACAAATGCAAAAGTGACAACACAACTACTAAAACCACACAACTGAAACACAACCTCAATGGAAGTGAGCGACAACTCTACTTGTTTCAACACATTGAAACAAGTAGAGTTACTTCCTACAGTCAGGTGAGCCGTTGTTTGTAAAAAACCCGCTCAGCCCAGTTGTGTTGCGTGCAGGTGCTTGGTGTGCCGTGAAACGATTTAAATAGATATGTTTGTGTTCTTCCTTTTTTGGCGGCTCAAATAGACAAGCATCATATTTCAGGTGGCAGCCAACCAACAAACTAAGGTTTTCACAAACGACGGTGTGCTTGATCAAAGTAAGAAACTCTGTTCGTTTCATTGTCAAAAACGGTTTGTCACTCACTTCAACTGTTGTTTTGTGGCTTTTGCGGTTTTGTTGGGGCTTTTGCATTCATGTTTTCCATTAATGAGCTTGTGTTAGGTATCTCTGACAGCGTTAACTTGACTTTGTTCTTTTCAGTCTAATCAAGAAACAAAACAATCCACTTATCCACCTTAACACATTCCATGAACGAAAGAGTAGCATGAAGAACACAATTCTTACTCACCTTCCCCTTTCATATGAACAAACCAACATGAATACAGATGTGATCATTGGTTCCGACACTTAAAACAAAGCTGAATCGTGCACTGAAGTGCTTACATCATGTCTCACTAGCTTGAAGTTTGCAGCAGTAGTTCTGAAAGTTGAAAGTGATTTTACCCTTAAACTGTGACAACTGCCACCATCTTCTATTGTAATGTAATGATGTAATTACAGAACTCTGAGCTGGGTTTTTGTCAGTTTAACTGAGCTGACAAAAGCCTTCAAACGGAAACTATGAGAGTATGTACATTTGTTTGTAGTGTATGAGTTGGCTTGGCTCTGTGTTTTTGTGTACAGCAATTGCATTCAAGTATGTAAAGGAAAGTGTTATCTCAGCGTTATGCGATCTCGTTGTTTTTTTTGCGCTTAGATCTAAAATAGACAATGACCTTTTCGTTTACAAAAGCCGGGGCCGTTGTGGATTTCTGACTTCAAATAATGGTTTAGACACAAAGCCTTAAGCAACTTACTGATGCAGACGCCGCAGTTCACTCAACTTAGCCGCCGTAACTGTGAGTAAACACTGTGAAATTGTATGCGGTTTCTCCCTCTTTGTATGGATGTTTGTGCAAAGCCCTTTGGAGACTGAACCGACACATCGTGCTTCTCTATGTCAGAGACGCACAGCCAACACAAATATATACAAATCTACCCTGACAAAGATAAAACAAATAATAAATAATAAAAGTAAGATGTTGGATAAAAGTGAGTGAGAGAGCGGGACATCAAAGAGAAGATAAAGGAGATGGACCTGTCTCTTTGAGCCGCACTGAATCCTCGGTTTCAGATGTGCAGAATTACAGATCGCAGGTCAAACACAATATCATCCTCTCTGACGTCAAACCTGAAGTGATGAACAAAAGCACATCTGTTTCCGAGGTATTCATCCATCTCAGAGCTATGGAAAGATTCTGGTCTGGTTTTAACGACTTCAACCTCTCAGCATCAACAAAACCTTAAACAGAGATAGGGCTCTGGATGCTGTCTTTGGTGTTACAGTTGCATTTACTCGCAATCCACCCCAACCACCATCCTGTGACTCCACAGCCATTGATCACTTCAATACTTCATTCAAAAAAACATGAAAAAAAAAAACTCTCATCTTAAAATGAATTCCTTCGAAAGACGTTCTGTATGGAAAATGTTACCATTATGTCAACAAGTCAATGAAAAAAATAGATTTCATAAACTGGCACGAGTGATGGTTGATGGATTAGAAGTGTGTAGAAATGGTAATATTTGTACGTTATTTCATCATTGGGGCGGACGGTAGTAAAGAGTGAGATCCACTAATCTGAAGGTTGGTGGTTCGATCGTCCATTCCATAAATCTAAAGTGGGCAAGACACTGAACCCCAAATTGGCCGCGATTGGCTGTGCTGTCAGTGTGTGAATGGCACGATAGAGTGATAGACAAGCGCTACTGGCTATATGCTCAGAAGGCTCTTCCAACAGCTAAAAACAACTAAAAAGCATTTGCAGCGGATCACTTGAAACCCAGTCCGTATCTATACCCACTTTTACTGTGCAGGGTCTGAAAAAGAGACATGGCTGACCCTGGATCGGTCACCAGTCTACCACAAGGCTAACACACACAGACAGACAGAGAACTTCCATGTTCACACCTGAGCAAGTGTCCAATTCCCTTAACGTGCATGTGTTTGACTGAAACACCTGCAGGACACCAAAGAAAGACACAAGGAAACCATGCAAATTATTCTTTGAGGTGGTGGTGACCACAGAGCCTCTGTTTGCCATTGTCACTCAATAGGAACACATGCACAAATAAATGTTAAATGCTTATTTATGGACAGAAAAGCATTAAATCAATAACAGAACAGAAGTTAGGATGGTATACTTCAACAGGGACAGCATTGTATGATTTTACAGAATGTCTTACTTTCAAATATTGTCAATAAATCATGGCGACTTTAAGAGAAAAAGTCTTCTATGGATTCTGAAACCCGACTGTGGTCCAACCCAGAGGTCAGCTGAAGGTTTATCCGGTCAAATGAAGACATATTTGTTCTGTTGAAGCTGCTCAACCAGCTGAAACCTCCGTGCAGCCGACAGCTGTATCGACGCTGCACAGCAGAGATTATGCTGAAAAGACGGGCGGAGAGGGGAAGGGGGATGAGAGAGAGAAAAGAAAAAAAAGAACAGGCGATGGAGAGCGGGAAAGAGCAAAGGACTCAAGAACTGTACGGATAACAAATGTGACATTGCTGCCGAGGAGAAAAAAAGGCTTGTCTGAGTAATGGAGAGAGAGAGAGGGAAGAAAGGGAGGGACGAGGAGAGGCAGAGACGAGAGACAGATACAAGAGGTCAAAATGGGCGATTAGAAAAAAAAAGAAGACTAGAGTTACTTGACAAGCAGACCGTAGTGTATCTAAAGGAGTATCCCTTCCGGGCAGCAGTTTGTAGTTATCATTGTTACCTTCTTACCCCCGGCTGTCCTTTTGTCCCATCCCATCTTCCTACAGTCTCTCCCCCTCTCATCATCCTCCCTTCCTCTCCTCTCTTGTCAGCCCCCCTCTCATTTCCTTTTGCCTCATTCCGCCTCATCTTGCCGTTTCTCTTCTAATGTTATCTTCGATCCCTGTTTAAGGTTTCAAGATGACATTGGTGCTGCTTACTCATTAGTGCCATCCTCCAGTGAGCTGCATATATGACCTGACATACGTGCACACACACACACTGGGCAGACGGACCAAATAAGATGAATGACAAGTGCCATAAGTGGTTCCAAGAAGAGCTCTCGTGAATACCAAAGGACCTTGGGGAGAGGACGGAGTGACCCTTCTTTGTGCTTCCACTGTGCCATCAATCCTGCCGACATCCTACCATTGATATTCATATTTCCAGCCTATGTTTCACCCATGATTAAAAGTAAGCAGTTTTATATGTTGGAGTGTGTTTGCATATGGGTGTGTGTGTTATGAACATCTATAATTGTGTTTGTTTTATTTTATGCATATATGTACACCATGCTGTGGAGATACAGATTCGGTTGACCAGAACCAGACTGGGCTGTCTCAATTCAAAGGTAGGTTGGGGCTGCTTCATTCGTTTCTCCAGCGGGGTCTCATGATATAAGTACCAACATGTCACATACTGCATGTCATAATGTTGGTTATGTAATATGTCTTACTAATACTTCTTTGAAGTAATACATCCATCCATTATCAATACGTCATATCCTTTTTGAGGGTCGTGGTGGGAGATGGAGACAATCCCAGCTGACATTGGGACGAGAGGTGGGGTACAACCTGGACAGGTAGCAAGTCCATTAAAGGGCCAACAACCAGAGACAAACAACCATCCGCACACACATACAGACATTTTAGAGGCTCCAATTAATCTAACCCCGATCTGCCTGTTTGGAGTGTGGGAAGAAGCTGGAGTAGCTGGAGGAAACCCAGGCACAGGGAGAGAACATGCAGACATCCCACCGAAAGGCCTCGACCGATGGACCTTCTTGCTGTGAGGCACAACATACTCTCATGCTCCCATGAAGCAATACAAATTCATTAATTAATTTAATGATAAAACGAGGAGTAGATGAACACAAGAACAGTGGCCAGACCAGTCTTTAAAAAGTAAGAGAAAATGGATAGTAATGCCTATTATTATAGGTTGGACAGAACAAGCATTGTCATGGTAATGAAAATCCTCCACAAATTTTTTTTGTTGCAGTCACAAATAAGCTCCACCTCAAAAAGGTTATTAATGTATGACTAATGATAATTTAATGATGTAATAGTATGACTGTCAGGGGGCCTGTTTTATATGTGTAATCATGTATAATTAAATACTTTTTACATTTAAAATTATAAGTACCTTTTCTATACAATCAAAATTGATATTAAGGGAGATTGTATCATTTTAAATATGGGGTTTTAAAAAAAGTATCAAATTGTACTTTTGACCACATTAGTGTTGAGTATGTACAATATATAAACAAAATGATGAAGTGTCCACCTACTAATCAGTTCCATTTATTATTGGTGTGAAAATGTTTGCTGTATCAGACAGTGACTTATAAACATGGATGCATTCTGGTATTGAGACTTCATCACCCAGTGCAAGGTGTTAATAAAGCATGCGCACACACACACGCACACGCACACACACGCTGGCATTCTGACTCCATCCCTGGGCACAGCACATAAATCTTCTCTAATAACAGCAGTGGCATTTCAGCAACAATAGGGATTACACACAACCACCGTCGAATGGCCTACCAGCCAGAACACACACACACACACACTCAAGATACACAATAAGTTCCTCAAGTTCCACTAGAAGAAGAGGGAGTCGGGGAGAAAATGAGTGAGACAGAAAGAAAGAGGGAGAGAAAACTTTCCCTTGATTCCTCTTGTTTCCTCTTGTCAGACCATATTCACACAGCGCAGCCTTCATACTGGATAAGAAGGCGTCATCTGTCAGGCTTTTATTTTGTAGTAATCCAAATGGATGGATTAATTTTGAGTTTCTGCCACCGTGCTGTGTTTATGTGGTATATGCATATAAGACCTTATCAGTTAAGATTGAAACTGGTCGGGCTTTACACTGAATAGCAGAAACCCATCTATCAAAAATGCCTCAATAGATCAGATTTGATTCGAGGCATTTGGAATGTAATGGAATTTACATTTTACTCAGGCAGATACACTCAATGTGTCTGCACACAACTGTTAGTGACTTATTCAGTGTCCAAGGACAGGACAAGCTCCACTATCCTCTAAGATGCGGTTACAAGCCAAGATAATGTGAAACTCACCATTGAGATGAGATGTGACTCACCAGCATGTTTAAAACGTCTTCTGAGTTCTGCTCACATTTATCCATCTCACGTACTTAACTGTGTGTCCATCTGCAGATGCTGATTTAAACTTAAACGTAAAATATGTAAGTTCATCCACTAGGGGTTTCTTAATCCAAACAATAACAAAAGACCTAGTTTGATGACGTCGTGATGCAGTAAGGGATCATGGGAGTTGTTGTCTTCACCAACGCTGCCGATGAAAATCTACCTGACACGACTCAGGCGCAAATCAAGTTCAAGTATGAGGTCATGGGTTTAGTTTTATTCACGTTACGCAGGAAACGGCAACGAAAAGGCTAGCAGTGTGCAGGAAGTCATATGTCGTTTGCCCCAGAAGTTATAGCAGAGAGGTGCAAAACCAAAGATAAAGTGGATATGACGCAGTTAAAACGGGACCAAAATGAAATGTCTCATTAATAAAATAGGGGCTTTCTCTGTTTGAACATTGGTCGAAACATTTTGGATTATGTAACTACACAAATTCAACAAATTTATAACATAAATGTCGTTGTTTTTAGACATTTTAATGAAGAACTGTTATATGTTTACCAGGAGTTGCGATCACAAAAACATGGGGAGACTACAAAGTAGATGAAACAGGCCAATGAACACAACTGGTCAGAAAGTCGTACAAGCTTTGATCGAGCTGACACTTGAGTATAGTTATGATCAACGCTGAAGCCGGAAGCTGTCTCTAAACTGTGAGGGATATTTCCAGTTGTCTGTTTGACTGATGATTTAGTTTTTTATCGTTTTTCTCTCTTCTAAGTCAATTTCAAAAACATGTTCGCATGTTAAAAGCCTGTGTGATTGTCTGCCTGCTTGTGTAGAACCTATTTTTGGCGACGGCACATTCAGAGATCACATTAATTATTGAGTTTTCATCACCAATAGTGATGATGACCCGAACCGATAGAATAAAATCCAGGTTATGATTAACTGTATTCTTCCTCCTACTCAGAGTCAAGAGTAGTATTGAAGTGATAAGCAGCTTTTCAAGGAAATAATAAAATGATTTGTCATGGCCCGGCTCACAGGTCATGACAAATGCGGAGATGGACACAATGGAGGTACAAATACAAGGTAAATTATGTATTACATTTTTTTTTTTTTTCAAAGGCATCTAGTTTATATAAAAAAAACCTGAGAAGTTATATTCTATTTTTCACGCATCTGGATGACTTTTATTGTCAATATGTAAAATACCATATTCTTTTACAAGCCATATTTCCATGTTAACAAAAAACTTAGGATTTACAGTTGTTACAATGAAAACCCAAGTACGTAGAAATGTGTGTGTGTGTGTGTGTGTAAGTGCTCCTCAAGGTCCTCAGACAGCTGCGTGTATTGGATGTAACAGCCCACGAGAACCTCTGACTTCCAAACAGTTCTGCTTGTTGATGACAGCACTCCAGTGAACACGGAGGAGCAGACGCTCATTTCAACTTCAGCTGTCGGTAATTCAGCTGAAGTAATGCATTTACGTCAGTGGATATCAATAGGCTGAGTGAGATTCCAGTTTGGAATCAATATAGAAAAAGGCCTGCTCCAGTGAGGAAAATACAGACTTCACTTTTCTGTGACATACTGTACATGAATCAACAGATATGAACACACATTTGTATCAGTGCAAAGTGTAAAGGCTCATTTTAATTAACCCTTTGAACTCTGCAATAGAAATGGTCCATCACTGCCTACAGTGGAAGTTTTGCTTAATGTGATGTGTTTTCTCTTAGGATCTTCAAATGCTTTACAGCTCTACCATACCTCTGCATCCTAACAGCTCAGTCAATTTTCATGATAAATGATAAAAGAACCGACAATGTGTCATGAATATTTTTTTTAAAAACATACGTTTTTCATGAAATATATCCGTAAACATGTAAGAACCAACGTCGTATGTGAGCAGATATGAGTGGACCTTTGCAAAGGGACGTCGCCCCAAACAGGAGTCAATACGAAAGAGAATGTGCATAGTGTGCGTTTTATAGTTGGTAGGAGTGTAATCTGTCCGAGGTCAACCAGTGAGACCAAACAGTTGCTAGGGAGGTGAGTATACATCAAGGTCAACTTGTCTTCTATGCAAACAGATAGAAAATATTTGTGAGCCGTAACATTTTGGGATTAAAACATAACAGAGAAGTAGCAGGGTGTACAACTCTAATACATCATCCACAAGATTTCAAATATATTGAACGATATGTTTCTCAACACAACAATTTCATCGTTTTCGAGCTAAGCCCATTTTTCTTTGCTTCTCCCCTGCTACTCTCTGGCACCACCGCAGTTTATTTACAACACGCAACAAACTTTATTTGACATCATCACTACAGTACAGCCACCTGAACCACCCGCTGTCAGATATCCCACCTGCGGGTGGTGTGTTTTCAGAGGGTTAAAGTGTTAACAGCGCAGTCATTTAGAATAACAGCCCAGGAGCTGGAGGAGATGTCTTCCTTAAATCAACCGTTTCCCCCTGGCAACTGCTGAGTGAGAGGGGAAAAAAGGACTGTGTTCTGACCTAATACGCCCCCAGCCGGGTCTGCTGCGACAACAATGTGTCCCACAATCATATTCTAACGAGAAACGGTGAATGGGAGTTTCTGATGCGTCGCCACAAATAATTGAAACTTGTCAGGTAGTTTGTGAGCCGAGTTACGCTATTCATCCCTGTCATGCCGTCTCAATCTCCATCTGGCGTTCTGGAGTTAAGATACGAATGCAAACCGTCGTGCTGCAGCAAATCCACACTCACGTCACTTTGAGCAGCTGTATTGATTTCTGTGTTGCACGGCAAACTGCTGATGACACACTCTTCCTCACTACAGAGCAGAAGAGCAAAAAGACAAATAAGCATAGCCTCCTCCAGCTGAGTCAAACTGCTCTGATCATCACTGATGTGTTTTGTCACTGTGCATTATTTCTATGATTTTAAGAATTAATTATCCATATGTTCATGCATTTTACAGTCACTAGGCCCAATCCTGCAGAGGGACGTGTGACTAAAGATGGACGACATGACTCCTACCAAAAATGAAGCCGAAGCACCTCGATCACCAGGTCTCATAATTACTAGTCTCTCTGCTAGGTAACAAATGTTGTAGCTGACAATGCCAGGATTATAAAATGGGATTTGGTCTCAAAATGAGACTAAAGGAGAAACTTGAGATCAGATAAGTTTAGGAGATCAGGGATAGGATGCAGCTTGACGAGCGAGCGGCTGTCAGGTGGTGTTGAGCAGTCGCGGGGGTTTGTAGCGGAGGGTGAGTTTGCGTTCATGTCAGCCCCGTGCATGCAGAACGGCAGTAGTGCACGCGGAGCTTAAATGCTCGCTTACGAGTATGGTTTTGCGCTCGCAAATTACGAGACTACACAAACGCCATGGGATCAAAAAAGGGATCTGACTCTGATTCCAAATGACGGAAGGATTCCTGTCTGGGATACTTCAGCTTAATTTCTGTTAGTGAAATAATATCTTGAAAGGACACTATGAGGCCTCCTCTCCTCCTGGCTAAAACTTGAGGTCAAGACTAAGACCAAACAACAAATAAACAAATGAGATGTCTTCATCATTTGAGATGTCAGATTGTATATTAGATCACTTCTTACAACCGATGCTTTGCTGGATAGTTTATAATGACAGCATACTGATGTTTATAGTTTGTAATCATTCGCATGCCATTACATCAACTTTATGGGGAAATAATCAGGTGTCTTAGCCATAAACCCCAAAACCTTCTGCCAAGCCCGAAAGTAATTTAACTGCTGTTCCTAATTGATCTGTCGCTGTAGCACTTACAGTTAGATACCTCAGCTCACAGAACTCCTGCCACGCTGAGAGTCGCTGCACAGCCATTACTTAATGTGCGAGGATCCGCAACAGGCGATGGAGATGCACCAGGAGTGTCAGTGTAGCCCAGAAGAGTGATTTCCACATATCACAACTCAAGGCGCTCCCCTATAATTACAGCTATTGATAAGAAGCCGCCTCGCACTTACTCATAATTACTAGTCTCTCTGCTAGGTAACAGCTGTTGTAGCTGACAATGCCAGGATTATGAAATGGGATTTGGTGTAACTCGGAAAGTGAGAGGAGGAAAAGAAGATATGAAAGAAGTGAAGAGAGGACTTGTAACCTAAAAGATAGACAGATGCTGTATTAACATCATTCATTAGCACTGCTAATCAGCACTCTGATATGGCTACATCAATCTCCTCTACCACATTTTATGGTTATTTGCTGTAAAATGAGTTTGCATTGAATTTAAATGCATATTTATGTCTATGTCTAGGGCTATAGAGCACGAAAGCTGCTTTCAGACACGCACTGAACTCTGAAGATCCTCCAGAATGTCTGCGGAGGTGTTGTCTGTGTGAACGCAAATGTCAGAGTAAGAGCCGGCAGAGTTTCTGCAGACTTTCTTTTCCTGGCCTCCTGGTACAAAGTCCACAGAAACTCCAAAGGAACCAATGTGAGAATACATCAGGAGATCATCAAAGGATTAACGGCAAGCGAGAGGGGGGCTGAGGACACTTCTAACATGTCGACAATGCTGTTGTCGATGTGCTGTAAACAAAATCACGTGATCTCCGCAGTGAAGTTAAGACGTTACATCCTGCCTCCACCTGCTGCGCCCCCCCCCCCCTCAACTGAATCCTGCAGAGAATATGTTTTTGTTGTGAATGAGTCCAAGCAGAGAATCTCCCGCTGCGTCGTTCCTGTTTGAACGAAAACCTCAGGAGAAAGTCTGGAGCCAGTTCTCCAGAGTCCGTCCAGAGGACATGTCTGAAAACGGCGTAATAGACTTTAATTGATATGTAAAAGTGGATCACTAACATTTGGATGATATAGCTGTGAACTCTGCTCAACTGAAGCCACATTTTATCTCTATGTGCTCCATCACATGGAGTAAAAGAGAGTCACATCCTTTGGTCTTAAACAGTGCTGTCCAGTAACACAGTATTGAGTACGGAATCATATCTCTTGTACCTTTTATGGAGACAGGCAGTAAACACAAAGGTCTTCAGCTTTGTGAATAGTGTCTTATATTGTCTTCTTCACATGTTATGTGCTGTCGAGATAGCCTGGATTTTGGACTTTCTTGTGTTAGGGTTCGATTTTGAAGGATGTGTGAACAGAATATCTTCACACTTCTGCTGTGCCGCCACATACTGTCACCAGGCCAGCTAAAAGCTAATTATAGGATTGCTAGTATACTGAACATGATACGTACTGAAGGTGTAATGTGTCTTTGAAGTTCTCTAATGATTCATATGATGGAGCGGAGTCAAACAAGGTAACATGCTTGGGCAAGCACATTCAAATAAACAGATGTCTAACTGATGTCTGCCTTACCTGTAACTGGTTATTAACTGTGTATGATGATGGACAACACGACGGCTCCCTAGAGGTGAAGCCAAAGCGTTGACTCCACCTCCTCCATGTAAACAGATGGGACATGGGGCAAAATAACAAATCCCAGTGTTAATTTTTCCTGTAAGTTTGGTTTTAACTAGCTATTAACTAATCATGACTCGTGATTGGTTGAGCCGGCTCCTAATGACAAAATAGATGCAAGATGGCAGCGTTCGTATTCAGTATATTTGGGCTTCATTCCTTATTTTTTTTCAAATGGCCACTGTTAGAGCGAGCACCAGGGAGGTGCCAGGCACTGCTCTGCAGAAACAGATTGTTTACAGGAAGGATGAGGCTGTTGTCTCTTTTTTTTAGTTTTTCTTTAATTCACTTGTTCTTGCTTGGAAAATAATATTTGCTATGAAGCATCAGGGAAAAACTGCCCTGGGAAAACATGTTTTTTTCCAGCTGCCTTTAATTCTAAAGAAGCAACGGTGAAGATGTGGGAAGATAAGACGCACCTTTTCTACAATATGATTTGGTACGGAGGACATTTCTCTCTTTTACTCCGTCTACCTAACTGTCTGGCTCTCTTTGTCTGCAGGGTTGTTTCTTTCCCTCCCTTTTCTTGTCTGCTATCTCTTAAACACCTTGTCCTAACAATACCCTCATGTCAGAGCAGATATGCAGGTCCCACTGTGTGTAATCAAAGGGCGAGAAGAGTTTGAGTCTGTGTGTCAGGGTGTGACAGAAGGTGTGCGAGTGAGGAAAAAAACAACATCCAAAAACTACATAGGATTTATTCTCCCGAGCAATGTTTTATGTATCCGCTTTATTTTTCCTCAATGCGTCAATTTCTTTCTTGCTTCCCTCTCGTACCTTTGATTGTCTGCTCCGCTTCCTGCTCTGTTCACCGTTGCAGCTGTGTGCAAATGAATCTGGGGGTGTTTCATTAAGAAATCTGCAATTAACCGAGTTTGTTTCTGAGAAGTCTCTGGCAAGAAGGCTTAATATCAGAACTATGCTGATGCACCCACCTGAGGTTTTCTGGTATGTTTGCGTGCACATCTGTGAGTGTGACTCGTGCTGTGCATAAAGAGCAGGATGCACCTGTCTGCAGGGAGGAGAGTGATTCTAAGAAAATATATAATGTCTCCCTGTTGAAAGGGCAATTCAGTGCAGATGGGGGGAAGATACGAGGGCATGGTTTGAAAAATATTTGGTGAAAAATATACTAAAATCCCCCAAAATCGACCCTCACATGAAAACCATTTTTCATAAATAGCCTAACAAACAGAGGAAATCTTATATAAAGTAACTGTAGACACGTCTTGGAACTTGTTTGCACCAGCTTCCTCCGGAACCATTAGCGCCTGCAGTGCTAAACAAACCTAAACTGTACTCAAAAGGCTACAGAGACTTGTTTTACACACTAACGATACAACATGCATGACTAAAGGACAGAATACAACAGGGGTTTCTTACATATTTCATCATAGCGCCTGCAAAGACGAGACTTGCCATCCTCTCAGTGTAGACAGAGAAAATACTATATGCTAACATGGAACCTTCTGGGACGAAAAAGAAAATAGGGAGAATATTGGTTCATGAAGTGTTGAATCTTTATAGAGTTGATGGAAATTATGTTGCAGCAGCAGGAATTAGAAAATGTGAAAAAGTATTTATGCCAAAAGTGAAAAAAAGATATAATATGTCAGAATTCTTCATTTAAATGTCTACAAATAACTAGACCTATGTTATATATTTGGTTGCTCGCCTCTGCTAAATGGTCCAGGGCAAACAATGCATGACGATGGAAAACACACTGCTCGCCAGTTAGCCAGTCAGTCACCTGATCTTTCCTTCATGATTCTTCTTGGCTGTTGTCAGTGTAACGTTAATAAAACTTTAACACATTGCTTCATCCGTGAACATGGTTTGTCAGTCAGCAATTATGGTAAAGACAACTATCACGATCCCTTCCTAACTCATGACATCATAAAACTAGGCCTTTTTGCTGACTGGGAGACGCCTCGCTGCCAAGGTAACATGTTGTTTATTGGTCAGACCTCCCTGGTTTGATGCAGCAGTAACTCGGGATCTTGAAATCAAGCTGCTCAACATCACATCACACACGTCTCAATCATTTTATCTAACTAGCTCTGAGAGCCTCTTCAGAACAAGTCACAACAATCTTAATAGGAAAAACATGTCATTAAAACTGCATCTTTATTCAGAGACAGTTTGATGTCTTTATCAAATGCAGGCGTTCAAAAATAATTGGACACACACACACACACACAAACACACAAACTTCAAAAGGAATACATAGAAAAAGGTAAACAACTAAAACAAATACACATGATGAGTATTTATAACAGAAAAACTAATTTTTGTTGTGCTGCTTACAATTACACCCGTGTGGATTGTGCCATTAATTTCACGTGTGCTGTGTTGCTGTATACAGGTACTCATTAAGTATTTGTCTTATCACTGACTTTTAAATTATCATTATTGTACTGTTCTTTTGACTGTTACATTTAGCCAAATATCTGCAGAAAACAATCTGGATTCATGGGGCCTGAGCTGTTATTTCGGGTCCAACATTCTCAAAGTGGTGTTAGATTTTCAGACAGAACTCACTGTACAAATGTACATACACATCAGAGATGTTCCGATGTTTACCTTCCCGATACTGATTCTGAAAGCTGGTCATTGTAAACCGGCAGATACCAGTGTATTTGGAGAAATAAAATATTTAACGTGTTTTAAAAGCTGTATGCTACTAACCCTGATGATTGCTACCGCTCAGTTTAAACACTTTGAAAAACGTATACAGACTGAGAATGAATGTCATAGAGGTTATTTTACTGTCTAGTTTGACTTCGTTATGAAAAAGGAAATCTAGGAATACACAACAATGAACTATACAAGTTTGTCTTTTAAATGTGGTTTGCTGCAGCAGTTTGTCCCTTTCCCCCTTCACCTTGGTGAACTCCATGTTCTCTTTTGAGTTATGGTTCTTCAAGCACTATAAGAGATTGCTAGTGTTGTAATTGGCAACACTAGTACCACCCCTCAAAACTAAGGGTCTTGTGTATGGAACATGTAGCAGTTTTACTTGTGGGACTTCACAGCGTGAAATATTGTCATATTGCTGACATTTTAGCTCTAGCACACACTACACTACTATTTCTGAAAATAGTAATAGTGGCAGTACTATGAGTGAAGTATGTGATTTACAGTAAAAGAAAAAGGTTTTATCTGGGTTACACTAACATACTTTAAAGATGTAATATCAGATCAGTACATAGATCTGTGTACTGTATGTACCACGTATGTACCTGAACTGGCATTAACTGTAGTAACGGAGGCCTTTCCAATGCTGTATCGGTATTGTAACATCCCTAATACACAAACATGCACACAACAAATTTGATTAGCTTAATGAATAACTCAATAACAAGGCTTTTAGTTTCCATTCAGTGGAATGAACAGAGCCAAAGGGACAGTGTGTAACCTGCAACCAACAAAAAGACTATTATCCAACCTCCTTTACTGTCCACGCTTCAACAAGCATTGACTTCCAGGATCGGACACACACTGGCTTCAGAGGGGACTGCCTGTGAGAAGTGGGGCTCAGGAGGGGGACAAGGATCCACTTCAAAAGACATATGCTTTGAAACAGATTTGACTCAAACGGGGTTCAATTCAAAACAGCATTAGCTTCAAATGAGTCATCCTTCGTAGTTCATCGACTTCAAACGGAGAAGGAGGAGGTGGTCAGCAATATATAGCGACATATAAGTCCCTCTGCTAAAAGACATATTCAGAAGGTAAAGCTTTAACCACATTTGTCTTTATAAATTTGAAAAGATTGCTTTATTTCAAAGGCCCTGAAGTCATGCAAGTATATTTTGTCAGTCATGTTAATGTAAGTTGGTTTCGAGGCAAAATTCCAAGATCAAGGTGCTTAACAGCTTGTTAAGAATGAATTAACTCATTTCAAATGTTTAATCTTGAAATTTAGAAAGCCAGGGGGTGATTTCACAGTTTCATTTGATCAAGTTGTAGTTTGCAAGCAATTTGTGAGTTCGGTAAATAACTGTATGAAGTGTTTCGTCTTGTTCAGGCTGAGCAGAACTGTGGAAACTTTAGGAGAAAGTGAAATTGATTAAACATTGTTCCCACAGAAAATCAAACGACAACAAGAATAACGCCTCGAACCTACTGTGTGTAACTGCTAATGTTCTTTGTGTACGTCGTTTAGGTTCATTATGAAAGACTGGGACTGCGGAGGTCCATTAACTGTCTATAACCTGTCGTGTTCGTATTTAAGCTGTCAGTCAAACAGAGACACACACTCACATGCCTCCCAGCTCTCGGAACACAGTGACGAGATCAATGAACATGTTGACAGACAACACAGACATGAGGCGACAGCTTCTCATTACTCTGAGGATGCTTTACTGTGGATCCACCTGTAGACCTGAACTGAAAACACTGAGGAAATACAAATAATGCAGCATATTCATAGATAAAAAAAAAAGGTCAGAGTCGCGTTATCAAGCTCTCTCCTGCCTTCAAGCTCACATTATTCCTCCAGCTATCTTGTCTCTTTTCTTTTCCTTCTCACCCCCCCTGCCTCTCTCTCCAGCACAGTAAATCTTCCCTCTCCTGTCTCCTGGCTGTGAGGTTCGCTGGAGAGGCAGATAGTCAGTGACACTCCCAGTGAAGCGTCCGGTCTGATACTGGCCCCAGCTCTCCTTGGGGGATGAAACGCTGGCGAGAAAAACAGGAAGATGTATACACATGCACACATGCACGCACGCGCGCGCGCGCGCGCGCGCGCACGCACGCACACACGCACGCACGCACGCACACACGCACACACACACACACACACACACTTTGGACTGCACCCCTTGTAGGGCTGACAGGATTTATACCAAAAATAGCTCATGGCTAATCCTGATACATCTTTGCTCTTCGAGCGAGATTAATGTGTTTTTTGTACATGATTTATATCAAATAAATGTAAGACACAAAAATAAATCGCTAAAACTATTACAATTCACCCTGAGGGGAACATAAATGTGTGTTGCAAATGTCACGGCAATCAGCAATATTTGTCGAGGCATTTCACTCACAACCACAAACGATAACCTGGTGGCGTTAGAGGAAAAGTCAGGGATATAATCTAAATCATAAGGATTCATCATCTGGCCACAATGATCGACCGAATTCCTTGGCAATTAATGCACGTTTCAGATACAGTAGGTTTCACTCTGAAGCAACGTGGTGGGCTGAACAACCAACTCAACAATATTGCCATCCCTGCAGCTGCTCATGTGTCTACAAACATGCTTAGGACATACTTACACATACACAAATGTCAGCCTGATGGCATAGGAGCAAAAGTCAAGGGATCTAATCAAAATCATAAGAATTCATCATCTGGGCACCATGAACGGACAGAGTTTCTTCGTAATCAATGCAATAGTTACAGGTAGTTTTAGATATTAGTTTGGATGTATATAGTGTGTTTCAATCTGAAGAAATCTGCTGGGCTGACCAACCGATCGATGAAACAATGTTGTCATCCCCAGAGCTGCTTATGTGGCTAAAAATATGCACATATAATGACATACTTGCACATACAAGCACTTATTCAGTCAAACAGGACTTTTACACACGGCAACACAAACAAAGCCATAAGGCTGTGGTTATCAGTTGGTTCAAGTCCGTTCCGGAGGCCTCGAGTTCCCCGAGCTGCGTTTCTACCTTGCTGCACTAAATGGGATATGACAGTTGCAGGGTCACTGCCTTCATTTATAACACAGGCACCAAAAGAGGAACAAAAATCATGCTGCAGTTACTCTCACTTCATGGCTGAGCTAGGCTGTTTACGCTAACCCCGGGCTAGCCTTAGGTAGCGCAAAATGCAATGATGACTCACTGACTTTGAGCAAGTTCGGGGGACAGTGGAGGGCTGTGTGTGTGTGTGTGTGTGTGGAGGCCATTGCCAAGCCAGAGGGACACAAACACTACGAGTGGGAATTCAGAAGGACACACTAATATAACCAGCATACTGAACACAGACAAACTGCTCTGTTCATGTTGTGTGATTGTTTATGTGTGCAAACCATTTGTGTGTGTTTATGTTTGTGTGTGTTCATCGATGGCTTTAATGAAAATAAAGTGAGGAGTGAGAGGCAGTTTTCAGGCAATTACTCTGACCCCCAGTATTAGCTTTTTATTTCCCTTGGTAGCTGAACATATTAGACCATCCTCTAGCCCTTGAGCTGTACACACACAAACACTGTCATATTCACAAACGTGCACACGGACACACAGGTACGCTGGAAAACATGCATGTAGCAGGTCTTAGAGGTAGAGGGGGGAAAAGGGTACTTGGCGAGATAAATCAAAGTCAGATACATTCTAAATGGATTCTTAAGGTTATCAGGTTGCAGGGTAACTTATCTGCAAGAAAGAAAGAGAAGGAGGAGGAAAAAAAAAGTTGTAAGCCCTTGAATTCTAATGCCCATCACTTTACCACAGAAATCCAGTGTTTAATCCCAGATCGGCTAAATCCAGTCGTCTGGAACAAATAGCACAGGAAGGCTGACAAGAAGACGGGGGCGATGTCAGGAAATCCATCGGAATTCTACATGCTCGGAGTAAGCCTTGATGGGAACAGCCGATTAGCGCTACACATGTAAAGCGAGGCACATGTCATGACAGCATGAGTGGCACTTGGATTAAAGAAAGAATATAGTGTAAGTGAGTCGTCCTTATTCTTGGAGAACCAACCGAGAGTAAAAGGATGGAGGGCATTGAGAGGGCTGGTGATGTCCCAAATGTATAATTCGCCTCCTTGAGCCTCACCTATTCTCAGAGGCTGAAATTTATCAAGCAGCTGCTGGAGGGGGGGGGGGGATAATACTAGGAATGCTTGATCTGAGGGTTTTGTCTTAAGGTCAGGTTTTACATATCATATCCACACACAAGAATTATGCAAACACAAATGTTCGGAGTGGTTGGGAGTTAAACGCATTAATGCTGTATGTGTTAAAGTTGGGGGAATTTCGGAAGTCCTATTAGCGCGCAGACACATGTGCACATGGATGCTGTCTCTGACATAGTGACGTGTGCACACACACACACACACACACACACACACACAGTTAGCGAGAGCACCTATCTGCCACCCACAGTAAGTGACCTGGGTTAAATATGCAATGACTGCTTGTCCCACACTCAGGATTAATGGGCTGTGGAGAGAGGAGATAAAGGCACATCATTACCACACCCACACACTAACACCCCCCCCTGCACACACACAAGCACACATGCACATACAACTAAGATAAGAAATATCATTAGGAGTGTTGGTTGTGTGGTATGGCTAAGCTTTGCTAAAAGGACCATTAAAATATTTTACTTTTATGACACGATACACGATATTTTGTTTTTAGCAGATTATTATGTTGTGCTTCTGGGGGTTTGGGAATAATGTAAACACATTTTCATGGCATCTTTCAAGAGTAATTACAGAAAAGTTTGTATAAAAATAAACACAGTGATGCCCGAGGGTATAGATGGTGGTGTAAGTCACGATCAATTAATTTCTGTCAGAATTGCTGAAGACCATTCAGCTCTACATCAACTCAAAGAAAAAATTGAGTTTCACTTGTCATACTTGGATGCATGTGATGACCCAGACATTTGATGTTTGCTCTTTTTGCTATCAGGAAACTTTATATTTTTGTAAATTGCTTTTGACATCATCATCATCATCACCATCGTTGAAACACAAACATTGCTCCATGCGAGTCTTGTTTTGATGCAGTCACTGTCTTCTCTCCTTTGGCCTAATCCTACACTTTATATGAAGAGTTGACTTTGCCATAGTTTTGACTTTGGCTTCTTTTAACAGTGATGCCCCTGGTACTCCGCAGAGAGAACCAGGAACAGGTGGAGGGATGTCAGTGTGGCCCACGGCAGACCACCTGTCATTGCAGCACCATTTCCACACTTGTATGCCATAGCACACATTTAATATGTCTGCCTTAAAAAATAACAAGACAGTCTAAAAGTCCATTTATACCTCATATTAAAATGCTGTTTTGGATGTATGCAATCAAACAGAACGTGACCACGTGAATTTACAGGTGTAAATGTCACCAAGATGCATTGAGGATAGATTTTCAATCCTTTGGGCCAAACCTTCTCTGGAGGTGGTCATGATATTGTGTCCACATTGAAAACAAGTCCAAATGCAAATGCATATACATCCAAATGCAACACATATGTGGGTGGAAATAATAAGCAAATGCAGGAAGCAGCAGTTATTAAAGTTATTCAGAACACCTGAAGATGGAATGAAGACGAAGGCAGTCACGGATGGCTACGACCTCCTTCTATTCATCCTCTATTTTACTTTTGGGGTTATTTTGGGGATTTGCAAAAGCAAGAGCAGATTGCAATGTGAGCTAGAGAAAGTGATCTGATAGCAATGAGATCTCTGTGTGGACACAGTAGACATGTATACAAAATGCACTTTAATGTCAGGTTTAAAATTGGGTCCAACTGCGCAACCGTTCAACAAAAAGACAAAATTCCTGCAAGCACTACAGGTTATAAGTATGACTGATTGCATTACTGTCTGTAATCAACAGTCATCATAATTAACGTTAACATCGTCTACCTCAGCATAATCAACTACTTAAGAGTCATCAAGTCAGCTATAGAGGATTTACGCAGATGTCTATACTGCAGGTTCATTTGAATTAAGTCTGACAATAAAATTAGCAAAATAAAATGTTAAACAAAGACAATAGCAAACACAATTATATTTTTTCATTTCCGTTTCATGTACCGCCACACAATTTTCAACAATTCAAGATGTACATCAAGACCAATATCATTTTACCAGAAAAGTTTTTTTTATACTACTCCCTATCATCAAATGATCTAAAATGTTGTTTTGTTCTTTTACATTGTTGTAAAAATGTCCCAATGAAACGCGCACGCACACACGCAAGGTACCAATTCTTTCATAGCTGCACTTCACTGTGCACAAATATACACATACACGCGCGCATGGAGGGACGCACGCACGCACGTATTTTGTGCTTATTCATTTGTCCCAGTAGATGTGGTGTGTGCATAATCTCTTTTAATAATACATAACAGAACTAAAGCTACTTATTGCATTATTAACACTTTGGTGCTAGGGGACTCCCATGGTTTATTCTACATCATAAACCGATATGCTGCATGGTCACACACGAACACACGGACACAAAAAAATGCACACAGAAATCCAAGCACTTACAGACAAATGCATATATAATCATACACTGATGTGATGGTTGATATGCACAAAGAGAACGGACGTGACTGAGGTGGATTGAAAAGGTATTTGATTGCTGTAAATCATTCAGCAGAGGATGAGGATGGTAATGATGATGATGATGATGATGATTGTCTCCTTGTACAACAGCTTCAGATCAGGAAAAGCATCAGAGAGAAGAGGTGGATGTGATTGTCTGGTTAGATGAGAGGAGATGGCTGCAGCACTGAGAAGTTTCAGAGGGCGACTTGAGTATGTGGCCTTACTGGCATATACCGTGATTATACATAGCCATACTTTAAACAGACAAATTTATAACAAAGTTTCAGGTTCCAGAATTAGCACCTGTCACTCACCAAATACAAATATGTGTGTGAATAAAATGAATGCAGTCAGTTGCCATTGGTTTGCTACGGAGACGGCCGTACTTCACCTGAAAATGTCATGCAACACAAAATGACACCTAAACGGTCTCAGTAGTGCTCAGTTCTTATAGCAGAGGAAACATTGTTCCATCAGAATGAGTTCTCCTCTATTGGTGCAACATGATTCAACATTAACGGAGCTGAGATCAAAGAACTCTCAACTTGACTTCACTCTATAGTTTATGACCTGGTGAAAAATGCTACACTGAGCCAAAAATTGAAAGTCAAAATGAGCATATGTGCAGAGTTTAATCGCTACAAACACATTCGTGGTTTCAATATTTAAAACAATGTTCAAACCCAGAGAATTAAAAAGAAAGACACACAGTGTTACATTTTGGTCGCCTATGTTATAACTTCTGGGAAACGCTGTATGATGAAAGAAAAACACACTGCTAGCCAGTTACCCAGTCGGCAGTTTTTTTCCTTCCACTTCCTTCCATATTGGTCACACGTTATGGATCATGATTAGTCCTTGTCTTATGCTGCATTTGTAATGTGATTAAAACTTAAATAAATGTCCTCATCCATGAACATGATCTGCGCCTAACTCATGTCAGGTTAAAGGTCCAGTGAGAAAGATTTAGGTGAAAGGGATCATTGACAGAAATTTAATATAAAATAATCCTAGTGATGTTTTCACGAGTGTGTTTCATCTAAATTATACAAATAGTTGTTACCTTAGAATGGGCCCTTTATATGTAAATACTTCATATTTACATCAGGGAGGGTCTTCTCTATGGAGGCCGCCATGTTTCTTGTAGTAGCCCAGACTGGACAAACTAAAAACCCTTTGAGTTTTTATGAAACAGGTTCACTAAATTCTACACACTGCAACTTTAAGACAACAACTCCCATGATCCCACGCTGCTTAACAACGTCATCAAACTAGGTCTTTTGTAATTGTTTTGATTGAGATCCCCAGAGGCGGAAATTACATTCATACACATTCAAAGCCTAAAGGAGACTGTCTAAAGTTGTGTCTCTTTCTCTATGTATCATCATATTATGGAAATCCTTTGTCTAACAATGACCTCTAACATGGAGAATTTCATCCAGCAGCGCTTTGAGCCTGGAGGTTTTCTTCTACCACACAGAGGGACAGTAAACTTGTCTGTTCACAACCTGCAACAGTTACCAACGCTCATGGGAAATCACCATGGCAACACTGACAATGTAAATCCTGTGTTCTCCCATCTTTTTTGTTTGAGCGCGTGTGTAACATACAACCCGTCCGCTGGTGTTTATCACAGCTCATTACCACGACAACGAGAAAGTCAAATCCTCTTATGCCAATGAGCTGCATTTAGATTTACCCAAGTGCTCTTGGGAGAGGAACCTTATTCACAAGCGTACACACACACACACACACAAATACACACAAATACACACACACACACACACACACACACACACACACACACACACACACACACACACACACACACACACACACACACACACACACACACACACACACACACACACACACACACACACACACGCTGATAGGTTACACTGAGCGTTCAGATTTATCCCAATACTCCAGGGAGATCCAGACTCATTATGCTGTGGATATGTTGGCTGGTGAGATGCTTAAGCTCAGGCCAGTGCTGTGAGGCCACCAGAGAATTTAGTCTTGGCTCCTTCATTGCCTCTTATTTACCCAACTCAGGCAGCGACTGACTACATCTGATAGCAGTCTGGCCACCTAGTCATTCTGGAGCCGCAAAATCAAACACATCAACATGTTTTATGCATAAACACATAAACAGAGTCGCGCAGGCAGGCAGACACACACACACACGGTTATTTAAATGATGAAAATGCAGACTCAGGAGAGGTGGAGGAGATGAGATGAGTCGGCACTGTCATTGCCTATGGCCCTCGGTATCACACACCAATACACACACACACACACACACACACACACACACACACACACACACAGTTCTGGCTCAGATCACAAACAAGATGGCACCTCTCACTGAACTGATATCAATATTTGGCCAGAGACGTATTTACACTCCCCTTTAATCAGGGGGAACAGATGGCCCCAAGGTCTGTAAACTGTGTCCATCACCAAGTCCTGGCACTTTTTACATGTAGTGGACGAAAAAAGACAAGTTTGGTCGGTGGACAGGAAAAGGCGAGTAAAAGAAAGGAAATGAAAAAGCGGTGCCCCATTGTTTTCGAGACAGACACGTCCTAACAAGCTCATTAAGAGAAGCAAACGTAGATACTTTTTTTTTTTATCTGAAAAAATAACAAGAAAAGTCCCCTAAACTTCATCTGATCAAAGTTTACAAGCAACATTTTTACACATGAAAACAGCTTTATTTTTATGAAAACCTTAGATGAATAGTGGTGGCGGTGAAAATAATGAGAAAATCACAGTCTGGATTTTATTTAGCGAATTCCTTTGTTGTCACCATCACGGTTGTTCCAGGAAATTGTGGAGACACAACGTACTGCAGTTTCACTTAATGTAAAAATGCGTTAAAGAATTTGCTAATTTGTTGTCGCACCAACAACATCACAGGAGGAAGCACAGGCTCGTACTGTCATCGAAATCTTTTCCTTATAGTACTTTGATTTTATCCGTCTTTCTCTCTGAACTGTTTTGTTTTCTTTGCGTCATTGTCTCTTCACAGTGTATCAAGCTCGTCATGTCGTATCAGTCCTTTAAATGTCTTGTGCCCTTAAAGTTAGGGTTGGTAATCTTGGAAATTCTAGATAGAGCAGGGTACACTATGAAAATATGCAATCAATACATCCAATTGACCATTGACCGCTTCCCATTGACCCTCTTTTCAAAGCTACGCCCCCTAAACACATGAAACTCCCCCTAACTGCTAGAAGCCAACTTTTCCAAGACTCTTAGGTCCAAATAAAATGGTCGAGTTTATTGCAGTCATGTGAGGGCTAAATGTCAACAAATAAAGTCGATCAAATGATAAATTAAATATAATTTTTAAAGCCCATATTCACATATCTGAATTTTTGCCTCATAGCAATAGATGCAGTAAAGCAGAGCACATCATCAAAATACTATTTACATCATTGATGAGAAAAGACGGTGTCTAACATAATTGAGAGGTGTATCAATGTTTAAAGTATTTATACAAAAGAAAAAGTCTGATAAAGAGCATTTTTGACAGTTGTAATGATGGAGGTACAGTCAGTAATAGAAGTATATGTGAGTAGGGATACTGTGTATGTAAACAGTCTAGTTGTACTCATAATTCAGAATCAGCTGCGAACACAATCCCAAGCTACGATGTGGCTACGGCTTGATCCTGTGAATCTGCACATGTTAAGGCACAAGGACTCCTGGGAAGACAAGTCAGGAGCATATTAATGAGACAATAATGTGAAAAGAAGAGGAAAGAGAACCTCCATGTGTCATGTGCTCTAGTCGCACACTCCATAAAAAGTGTTTCAGGAAAAAATTACCAACCTTACCTTTAGGAAATTGCACAAAAGTGGAAATATATTCACACAGTCTTTGGCTGACTTTACTCCTGCTCTCTCTCTCTCTCTCTCTCTCTCTTTGCATGTGCGCATGTGTGTAAGTGTGACCCATCTGCCTTAAAGAGTTATACAGGAACGAATTAATTTCATGTTCCCCACCTTCTCCCTCACACTTTGGTTTGACAGTTGCTTTGAGGTATTTGCCACTTCCCTTACACTCTCCAACCAGACCAGACCGATTTACAGAGCCCGAACACACACACACACACACACACACACACACACACACACACACACACACACACACAAATGTTCACAAATAGATACCAACACATACTAATCCCGGGCCGGGTGTTGAAATTGCAGTGATACATTTCTATAGAATTGCACTAGAAGGCAAAATTGCATAAATGCAACTTGGGAGAAAACCTTTTCACCGTTCCGGGGATTAAATCTTCCTTCTAAGCCCAGATCAAATATCTGATTGTTCAGCCTGCTGCTGCTCCAAGGTGAAGCAAATACACACACACATGCACACACATCCTGATGATATAGATTAATCCATTTCCATTTCTTGCTTCGTGTGCCATATTCTCAACTTTCATCGCAATATATATTTCATCTCTTCACAAAAATCCATGATCATCTCCCTCACTGCTTCAAGAGAGCTTTAATTGCACCGTCTTCAATTAAACATAAGCCAATATCCCTGAACAAAATCCTCTTCAGTTGGTATAATACAGTTACCTTAATGCCTGTACAGAGGAGGAGGAGATGAAGAAGACGAGGATTTTTATAAGGCAGAGACGATCAGGGTTAGTCCTCATGAAAAACTCATGGATTTAACTACTGTCTCTTTATCTGTCTCTGGAGAAGTCTCAGTTTTTATCCCTACTTTTTGTCTGACTTTACATTTGTTTCTTTCTTTTCTCATTCATCTTGTTTTTCTGTCATTGTATTTTTTTGCCTACATTGTTTTTTTTCCGCTCTACAAACCACAGATTTACATAAACACCAGAAACCTTCTATTTATACCACAGTTTTCAACAAAATTATGTTTAACTAAGGGTACTGTGTTGCAGTCGTAAGGCTCTGCCAACCAGAAAAATTGCAATTTGCATCCACACCTGTCCAGACTCATATACCAGTGTTTCCCATTAATAATCTAAACTGTGGCAGACCGCCATATTCTAACTTGTCCTGTCACAGCTTCATAATGAACCAAAACATTTTTACACTTCTCATAATGACATAAGAGGCCGCTAACTTGGTGTGTGCAGCACTATTTGCAACGTGCTTGCTTGCGCTGTCATGCTACACATGCTACTGTGTGGCTGATAAAAATGTTACCCTCCTAACAGCAAACAGTCAGACCTCATAGTTTCAGCTGCAGTTGGGGTATCAATGCAGTTCTCTTTCTTAAGCGAGAACTTGTCTTTCACTCTTTCAGTCTGTGTACTTGGAATCTTTTGGGAGTGAGAGTGACCTTTGTGTACGTGCACCCCCCCCCTTACCACAAATTTATTCCGTGGGAAACTCTGAATACTGTATGTGGAAATATAGACTGTGAAGGAATTTAATGAAAAGATTTCAGGTGTATGAAGTCCTTGGTCATATCTGCAGTGTTTTGTGAGGCCACCACCAAAATCTAATCAGGTCATCCTTGAGTCCAAGTGAATGTTGCTGACATATTTCAAAAATTCCCTCAAGCGTCCCTGAGATGTAGCGGTTGAGAAAATGGGACGGATAGACGGACAGACAACCTGGAAACATGATGTCACCAGTGCCAGAGCAAAAGAACATGTTGTTTTCCAGTTGACTGAAACTATAGTCATGCATCATAGTCTGTCATGTCGATGAGAGAGGAGGTAATGCAGTGTTCCTCTTCCATATATGGTCACCTCATGAAAAGTTAATGCACTAACCCATATGTGTGCTCCACAGTCATGTACAATGCATCTCGGAGAATGACAAGAGCGGAAATCAAGGTTGAAGCTGGAAATCACTGCATTGGATCCTGACCCTGCAACCTCAATAGAGACATTCATAATTTCATACGAGTGAAGAGAAGCATTAGATCCCAGAGTAAAACATAGATCGTCCCTTCTGCACTGATCATTGAATTTATGATGCAACAATGAGTTACATGTTTTCAAATCGTTGAAATCCACATATAATTCAAGTTATGTGCTGATCCCTCCTGCACCTTTCGTGTAATCCTGCTAACTAACAGAAAAACAAACACTGATGATACCATGACCTCACATTAGCTTTGGTAAGGGGGCACATACTCCTTCTATACCACCACTGTACATGTGGGTCTATGTAGGTTATCCTGATTTACTCCACCCAATCATTCCCTCCACTGCGCTCTATATCTACTATCCTGGTGTGAAGCTCAGTGGCTGTGCTGGTTAGTGTACACCGTGTTTTATGGAGCATTTATTGGCAGGATCATCTTCGGGTGACAGGCTGAGTGCTTATTATTACTATGTATCTATTTTCTGTCCCTGGATAAACAAAAGTGAGGGCTAAACCTTTTAGCCTATAGATCGCTGCTCTCTAAAATCACAGTTCATATTTCATGGGAAACATGCAGTAGGTGTCGAAATGGTTAGTGTGTTCCAGTGTTTCCAGATGATCAACACATCTGTCAAATAAGCCCACGTTATAACACCATGCAAAACATGGTTGGTGCATGTCGCAGGGTTAATTCAATTCATGTAATGCAGGTCTGAAAATACATTTTGACAATAATTAGACTGTGACGTGATGGAATGAATTTACTGCCTCCACCGTTTTAATCTTTGACAAATTAAATCCACACAATGCAAGTAAAGCATTCCAGAAAAATACAGAGCTATAGGTTGTTTATTAAAACCCATAGGTGTGTTTTGTACCCAAGCTGCCATACGCTCTTTTGTAATGTTGTTACCATAACAAACAAAGGGTTGCCATTTGGTACATTCCTATTATTCAGATTCAAAAGTATGGACCTTAGACTGCATGTCACCTGGTGGCTGGCTGTAGTATAAGGAATTAACTCTGCCTACTCCATGTTAGTGGATAGGACATGGACCAAACTTAAAAGTCATAGCACTAGACTCATCGTCCATCTTTATATGAAACAAAAAACATATATGATCGTCTAGGGTGGACGACATGTTGGTCTATGCACATGCAATATTGAATACACATGTCACACAAACTCACACATAAGTAATTATACAAGTTTCCACACATGTATGTATATAAACACAGACCCAAACACACATATAAATAAAAATAGGACTCAACACCCATGATGCACAGTATGTAAGTGGGTGTAACGAGAAAGCGGGTGGTGGATAACTAACTTCCCTACTGAGAGAAATAATGAACAGGTGTCCAAAGCACAAGCCTAAATTAGAGTTTGTGTGCATGTGAGCGTGTACTTGTGCCTGTGTTGTGTGGGTGTGTGTGTGTGTGTGTATGCCTGATGCATGCATCCACACATGTACATTTTTTACTTTAGTTTGTGTTGTTTGCTTGACAGTGAGAAGGGGTGACCTAACTTCATTTTCTAAACATCATTAGCATGCAGCCAAAACAAAGGCGAACAGACTATAAAGGCTGTCACAGAGTCAGAATTAACAACCAGCATGACGGAGCAGTCGCTGAGCGGAGGGGGAGATTGACAGCCTTTGATTGCATTATTATGCATCTATCTCATATTCATCTTCATGCACAAGTCGTGAGCAGAGAGCAACGGGGGACGCACTGTCTCTCACGAGCACAGATAAAAACCAATACTATATGATGTGGCACATACAAATGCGAAAAAGGACACACTCAACGAAAATGCATTAACCTAACATGACACAGAAACACGAATACCCCTCTGTGCTGTGTCTCTGCTTCCTCCGGCTCTCAGTACTACCTCTACACTGTTCATCGGCTAAGTCCTGATGTGCCAGGGGTGACCAGGCAAATTTCTCAAGCGAAGCACAGGGGCAGATCCAGGGGTGGAACCAGGGGGGCACTGACCACAGCTGAAATCTGATTGGCCCCTTAAGTGCCACTCTCCCTTTTAGTAGTCTTTAATAAACAAACAATCAAACACACACAAATAGTCACTTACTAAAAATAACAACAATAAATAGGACAATTTATTGGAATTTTTTACGTTCTAAGCTTTTTTAAAGAACATAATGTGCTTGAACAAAGAACAATTTCCATAATAGATTCAATGATGTGTTCCTTTGCTTAAAGCTATAGAGCTAAAAGTAAACAAGGAATGTGTAGTTTAAATCTGCACCTTACTGAGTCAGAAATTGGGCATGGATTTTGGACATATAATGTGTATAAAGTTGGTCCCCTTGATGGCCCCCAATTTAGAGAAATCCTAGATCTGCCACTGGCGCATCAGGCCAAGAAACTGACACTTGACGAATTGGAGTTGGCACAGATACCCAACGACTGATCGTGAAGGATGTGTGTAGATGAGCTAGTTTCTCCTCAATTAAATCTTTGCTGTATCTGTTTATGTAGAGGTGCAGTGTGTGGTGTTTTAATGCAAGGCACGCCGAATTTACAGGTGTAATGACTGTTTGCTCAGTGTATATGTCCATCAGGATGACATTTCTACATCCCACGAGCTCACAACAATGATGAAATGTATAGGGAGAAAAGGGGACTTGCTGTAGGGTTGTAAATACTACATCAGAAAAGTCCAGAATGTGAGGACATAGGGGCATATTTGTACTGAGAGAGGCCACATTACATTTTGTGATTTCCTCTTTAACACATATGGAGGACGGTGAACATGGAGTCTGTTTTAAGGCATCTTTAAAAGTAGCCACATTTTCAGAACATACATACACACACTGATGATCCCTTGGTTTTCAAAGTGTTGCACTAACTTGACAGTAAAAGTAAAGTAAGGAGACTCAGAAATGTTTTTGTTTTGGATAAAGTTGGTCCCAGGTCTCCATTTAATCACTTTCCCTTTCATAAATCTTGATAACCCATCAGAACAAATTTAATTGCTTAGTACACTTGACTCTGCCATTTTAAATCTGGGGACTGGGGTCTAGTAGTGAAAAATGCATGTTTAATAGGGGGTACATATTCAGTGCCAACTAAAGCAACCTCCTTGGTATCGCTGAACATCTGTGGTTTGCAGGTCTTGTTCCATCGGAGGCAGGTTTATCTATGTCTACACAGGACTCATTGTAACTGTGTGAATGTCTGCTGTGAGCGATTCCTCTAAAACTAAAGATAGGCTTCCCTTAATATATATTCCGATAATAAGACAATTACAAACCAGGTGATATAAAGTGTTCCAGCTCCCTAGTAAACCCTTACAAGCACCGCGGAAACTCAAATTTCCGACATTTCAGTGGTTTACCTCTGTTATCAAATTTTATTATAATCATTTCAGTTAATGAGTTGTAAAGCATTAAACCGTTTTTTACAGCTACTGCAACATGACACCGGGAGAGTGTCCCTACTAGACCCTTCGTTAAGTGTGGTGGAGCAGACTTAGCATGGTCTTCTGATAAAAAGCTTGAAAGTTCATGTCATCGTATCTCCGAACCAGGCGTGTGGAGCATATCAGAAATCCAGTCCAGCCACAGATAAAGACACATGGGTATTATGGAAGTGGATAGACGGTAGTTTAAAAAAGGTCAAAGGTTTAATAGGTAAAGGGCTTTAGAAATGATAAAACAAACCCTCTCTAGTCTTAATGCCACCCAGAGGGAAAGTCATCAAAAGGATTCAAATGTTTTAAATCATCTTGTGAGGTTTCTCATATGTTGATTATGCCATCTGGTTAAAAGCTAAAACTTTTTCCATAAGGCACATCACTCACCACTTCAGTTGTATCCATGGTTGTGGAGTTAAAGAGTAAAAGGTGGACCTTGGACATGCAGATCTTAATAAAATATATGATAGAAAATGATATACAAATGTTTTTATCCTGCTGATTTTACACATCAGCATCAGTTCAGGTCATATTGCGTACTATTGCGTAAGTGAAACAATGTGGCATAGCGATTTGCCAAAAGTCCGATAAATTGCCTCAAGTGATGTCACTTGCATTGTGGGTAATGTAGGCAACAGGTTTTGACAAGGAAGAAGAATATGAGGGATAAGTTTGTCTGGATATGCTGCACCGATTTTGTGCTTGTATACCATAGACTAGATGTACCTGTACGATATGACAGGTACCCACAAGTGAAGCCAAATCATCTTGATTGCCCCCTAGTGGCTGGCTGCAGCAAACCCCACCTCCTCAATGTCAGTAGATAGAACATGGACTAAGCTAAAAGAACATATCAGGTCAGTTTTTCTCATGATGGTTTTGAGTCATTTTAGGCTTATCACTGATGTGTGTTTGGTTTTAATTAGTTATTTGATGCTCTAAAAGCGTTGTGAATGAAAGCCGAGGCAGACTCATGATTGGTCGAGTGTGTGTATTGTTGGGACCTTGATATCGTGGCTCCACACAACGATCTCAGTATTGCAGACAGGTGTCAAATGACAAAAGTGAAGCAGCTATGCTTTGTATACAGTAGCCTATAAGTGGTGTACTGTCCAGCTTGAGTCAGATAATGTTACAGTGAAAAAAGTGTGATACTAAATCACCAGAATACTGTCTACACCTGTAAAGTGCTAATAGCATAAATAGGGAATGAATTGGGTCTGCAACTTTAAGTCTGCACACTAATGTTTCCATCACTCTATACATTGATTCAAATGACAATCAGTGATATCAGAAAAGCCTTTACTTATAATTACCCATTTGGTGCTTTTAGCTACATTGATCCACTGTGTTCCGTTCTTACTCTGGAACAACAGAAAGAGATGGAGGAGAGAAGAGAAGAGAAGAAAGACAAGGGAAGTCGTAGGTTTCGCTGATGCAGGTAAAATCAGGTCACAGAACACTGACCAATTAAGAGATGGAAGAGCTGAGATCATCATACTGGATGTGCGGACATGTGTGTGCAGGTGTGGTACCTTTGACCAGCATAGACCTCATAGGAATACATAGTAAAACAGCAGACGACACACACACTAAACTCTTATGATCCTAGCAGAAAGAAATGTGCGATCGCCCACAGGCACCAGTGAGGAAATGAAACGTGTCCTGCCACATTAAAACCTGCTAAACACGGACTGAAAATATTCCTGCTCTTTGACAAGTGATCCTGTCAGTATCTCACTAACAACACCACACACAAATTCAATCTGTAGCCTTTAGACCTTCTCGGTAACAACAACTTGCATTACATACTGTATAAACACCCCTCTGCTAACAGCACCCCTGGAAAAAGGAAATCGAATGCTCATTTTCAATTCATCCTTTTTTCAAACCCGTCACTCCACATGTACGCTCAGTCAAAACAGGCTTTACTGAGCCCATAAATTGTGGCATACAACAGCTATTGGCACAGGCAGGTGGCTATTAGTCCTGATAAATTATGAATCAGCTTTATCATACTGACTGTTTGTCTCCCGCTGGAAATAAATTAGGTGCCTGTGTGTTCCGAATGCACACATATTTGTACGTAATGAGGTTTCTTCAAGTGAGTGAAGGTCTGATTGTGTGTATGTTTTCCTGTCTTTTTGCATTGCTTTGAAAGTGTGAGTATGTCTTTGAAGAGCTGTCTCTGTGAGCACTGTGGTTACCGGTGTCAGAAAAGCTACATAAAGCGTGTGTGTGTGTGTGTGTGTATTTGTTTGGTTGAGAAAGTGGTGTTGTTGCCAATAACTAGACGGTAATGGCTCTCTCCTTGTGGGGCCATTCTGATTGTGTATGATAAAGACAAATGAGCTGACAGCAAAGGGCTTTGCTCAAACCACCAGACAATAAAAAAACGTCTCCATCTACTCACACACACTAATGACACGTTTGACTTGTGCTAACCAGAGTCCATGGGAAAAGACCAAGATGGGTTCATATGAAAGTCCAATTAAGAAGAGACAGTTAAAAGCATAAAAGGATAATTAAAGCAACGCTGAGTGTTCAGCCTGTGTTCCCATCGAGGCCTCTCCTTCTCACACACACACACACACACACACACACACACACACACACACACACACACACACACACACACACACACACACACACACACACACACACACACACGACTTCTGAGATAGCATCCTGTAAGTGCATTGATGTGATCTGCAGGGATGTTTGGGTCCACAACATGCATTGTAAGACCTCCCTGATTAAAGCATGAAACACATTATTTAACGAATGGAACAGAGTAGCTGTCAAACTTCAAATACGTTTGTTTTAAAAATGAATGCTCATCTTCAAAAACATGTGGCTGAACAAACAGGAACAGCATTCAAAGTGAAGCAAAAAATGCACATTCACACATGTTTACATGATTATGTGGTGGCATTTATGCATCACTAGAACAAAGTCAATGTCAAAAGGTTAAACATAAAAAAAAAAAGAAAACACACACAACTTGAAGCCTTTAGCCAAGAGTAGGAATTGTATTAGCTTTAGATGTTTATAAGTAAACAACAGCCAATGAAAAGAGACACAGCGACAGCCTGGCCTGGAGTAGAGCAGACACCTCGGCCAAGACACAACTCTTCCTAAGTCCGCACCCAATTGTACAAACTAATAGAAATCAGCCACCTTTTAATGGCTGATTGTTTTCAGCAAGATCCATGCATTGTCACGTGGGTTATCAATATTAAAGAAAGTGAGAAAATCTTGGATCCTCACCATTTGTCCAGATCCACAGCAAAATCCAATGGGTTCTTTCTAGACACAAAACAAAGACTTTTGTGTAAAAAAGCTCAGGCCTTGAACCTCAGCTGCCTAATCAATGATTATAGTACTTTTATATTTACGTACATTGTAATAAGTAATGAAGATTTTTGTTTTACCAAATAGGAAGTGGACAGAAATAACCGGTTCCATGTTCGCCATGGCAGATATGATCATTTAAGTGACTGACACACAGGCGCCAGCATCAGTAGGAATTCTGTCAGTGCTACAGAAGCTGAGTTGGGGAGAGGACTCAAGCAAAGGATGGACGGAGAGAAGAATGAAAAAGACGAAAAAAGTGAAGGGTAGCCTGAACTGTGTGAGTTAATTATTTTTCTAGTTTTTATCACCTTTAATCATAGTAAAAAAAAAACAAGGTCTTCATAACAGAAACAGCATCTTTCCAATTTTCACTTTCATTTTCTCTGGTAATTATTTTTGCTGGGCAGTGATACGACTGAGATCTGTGTCCTTGTTGTCCACATGCATCCTGTCTGTCTCTCCATCTGCCCCTCTGGTCATCTATCAGTCCAGCACTCTGTTTATTTTCAATTACAGGAAGGGGGAAAAGCTATTGGTATCAAATGGCATCAAATGATAATTCTACCGTTCAATAGGAAGTCCTATCCTTCCGCTAAATTGATATCATCACAAGAGGGAAATTGCAATAGGAAGGTAGATAGAGCGCACACACACACACACACACACACACACACACACACACACACACACACACACACACACACACACACACACACACACACACACACACACACACACACACACACACACACACACACGGCGGTGATTGCTCACTTCACTCAACCCTGACCTCCACAGTAATATCTGGTCCTCCTGCCTCCCACTTTCTCACCATGGAGACGTCAATCACAGGGTTGCGTAGCGAGGTAAGAGACTGTCAGTTCCATAACTGCGACTGCCCGTCAGAGCTGAGCACGCACGCGCACACATGCACATTTGTACAGCTATCTTAGTGAGGACACTCATTGGCACAATGCATACCCTAGCACCTTACCCTAACCATCCAAACGAAATGCCTAACCCTAACCTAGTCACAAATAACTAGTGAGGACAAAACAAAATCTCCTCACTCCGTATTGTAGACCCAAACTGGTCCTCACAAAGAAGCTGTACAAGAGCACACACACATCAGTCCAACATACATTTCACTGCATTGCGACCCTGGTGTCCCATGCAAAGGTACAGAATCCCTAACTCACAAATACATTTCCTTTACATGTACAGTACAGCACATGGAAGTATCTCTTTTCATTTTTCTTTCCAGCTGTTTTCTTCTTCCTGAATCTTTCACCGACCCTAAGACGGCATGTCCTATTTGATGCCACTTCAACCATTCATGCAGCAGACACCTCACTGATATATATTCAGTGTCCTGTCTGCTATAATGGGCCTTTTGTTTGCCAGCGTCCTCTCACCCACTTGCAATCAGGCACAGGAACTGAATCATTAACACAACACCTGAGTGTATTTTCTCCCCATTAGCATTTGTTCTCTTGCCCTCCTTTATTTTTTCATGGGGGCTAACTGGTGTCCCTGCCTCGCCCTGTTCTCCTCATGTACTGCGAGGGTAATGGTGTTGTTATTCCCGCATCTTCACATCCTCCCATTTAGCACTAACACTCTCCTGTGCTTGCCAGCGGCTGCATGGATCTCACAATTAACCTCCAGAACTGCAAAGTAAGGGAAATTAGACTCGACTTCAAGTTTCTTTAATTTCAAAATAGCAAGGGGAGGTGCTGCACGCACATGGAGATAAAATACACAAAACAATACGCATGCACACAGCTAAAAACACACAGGTCATGTGTGAACGCTCAGATATAATGTGAAGGAAATGAGTTGCATGACTAGAAACTACGATGCACACGAAACCCACGCCACCAAATCACCCTTACATTTTGTTTTAATAATTCATTTCAGAGTATTTTTTAATACGGCTCAACACACTGCAAAAAAAATTACTGATGTTGTCACTTGTCAAGTCAGACCTTATGAACAAATTTACACAGAGACACATTATATTCAATCCCAAATATTCCATCTGCAAATGAGACAGTGCGGAGTCTTTACAAATATTGGTATGCATATTTCATGTTTTGATTAAGGTTTTGGCCGGCAGTATCTCAGCATCTTTCAAGGTTCTGAGATGCATAAATATTAATAAATGTAAGCCCCACTGTCTTCTCTTTGCTCTCTCTGCATTATGAATGACATCACATAACATTAGGTTGCCGGGTAATGATAAGAGAACAGTGGTGCCGGTTTGATGAGTTATGCATGAAAGGGCTTCTTTCAACCCTCCCCAGTTTCGGTCTCGGCAAAGCTCGTTTGCTTAAAGCTATTTTGATGTGTGCCTTTGTGAGACCTTTGTGTGGGCTTTTCATTTCTTCCTTTCTTTTCACTTTTCAAACTTCAGATTCACAAATTGGAAATCCATTTACATTGAGCTAATTTTCGCTTCTGCCAAGTCACTTGTGCCTCAGGATGTCACTCAGTGGTTTAGGCACGTGGAGAAGAGTCTTTCTTTAGTTTGATTGTTTTGTGTGTGAATCCGTAAATTGGCATTTTACCATCTCACTGTTGAACCTAACAACTGATTTCATATGGAAATAATACAAAAGAATGTGGGTATACAATGTATACAGCCATTGTTCCCTGATTATTTAGTTTTTGTCCTGTGGGCAAGCATTGAATCAAATAAAACCAAAACTCTTCTGACACAAGATAAAACACTATTGTCATTGTGCAGGCAAAATGACATTTTCTCTTCAAAGTGTGCCTTTAACAAAGATTTACAAAGTGAAAATATTTTAAAGTAAAAAAAATATATATAATTTCAATGGTGCACAGTGTATTTAAGTGGTGGGAGTATTTTAAATTGATATGATTAAAACATATTGAACTGATAAATGTGATAATATTGCACAGTGGAGTCAAACTGTGGAGGAGTTGTTTAAGAGTTAAGAACAAAAACAAAAACAAAAAATTCTGTTTGATTCACATTTCCTATAAGTAGAGTGCACAGCATCAGGCCATATTCATTCAGGCAACAGCCATAGACTGCATGTAAAGATGGACAACGCATCTTCACTTCCTCCCAAGATCCAGAAATGTAGCTATAATATCCCAAACAAAAACGCAGCCACTTTACACATTGAGTCTGCGTAGTAGTGATCGGAGGATGGAGTCACGATATAAAGGTCCCATTGATACACGCTGTCGACTAATCGTGAGTCAGTCTCAGCTGTCAATCAAGATGTTTCACTCTTGATAATAGCTAATTAAATCAAAACGTACCAGCCAGTGTGATATGAACTACCTGAAATGACAGACACCATCTTTGAGAAAAAAATATTTGACACCTACTTTGACATATTGGTTTGTTTCATGTCCCATCCACTAACACCGAGGAGGCAATATTCATGATCTATACTGCAGCCAGCCACCAGGTGGCCATCAAGACGCTCTGGCTTTAGAGTGCAGCTTGGGCCGCAATCTTCTGTCCAAACCCAATGGAGCACGAGAGAGAAGTAACCAAGCATGACCCGAACCCGACAGGCATTTTGGTTTTAGTGTCCGAACTCGACCCGAACCCGAATATCATTTTGTCAGAACCAGGCCTGACTCCAGACAGGTTCAGGTTCAGGTATTCACATGCTCTTTGGCTTCACTTTGGGGAGCTGTCATGTCATCCATTAATAAACTCATCTACACATCTCTATGTGCATTGAAAACAAACATCCCTCTCAGTAAAAGGCCACTACGTTGACACAGTCAGGATGCTGAGCTTGATTGTTTGGCAATAGAGAGAAACTTGGCTCAACTGCAAACAATTTCTGCTCTCTACCACTAATCAAACAAATATGAACACAGGCCGCACCAGGGAGAGAATGTATCTGAGGTCTAACAGTCGCGCTCCTCCACAATTCAACTGCAGCCATTTGTGCCTGACAAACTTGCCCCCAAATAAGTTAACCTGCTTTTGACAGCAGCCATTTTGTGTCTAATACAAGAACAGTCTCAGTGGGTCAGAGAACAGTTGGTGCCGCACAATTAATACAAAAGCGAAATGTTGTGGTGAGACAGTAATTACTGTTCTAACCAGAGTCTGCAATAACAGCGTCTCTGCTTTATGAGCTGAGGCTGCTTCACTGACCTCTGTATCTGCTGCTACTATCATACAGGCCTCACTTATTCACATATTATCATCCTGAACACACACACACACACACACTCACACACACACACACACACACACACACACACACACACACACACACACACACACACACACACATACACACACACACACACACACACACTCGGCTAAAATGTCATGACTATTTGCCCATGTGGAAGGTTAGGTTATTATAAATATACAGTGTAGAATATACAGTATAATATAGTGTGTAACAGTCCATTGCATGAATTTGTATGTTTTATAATCTTTGTGTTCACTCTATGTTGGTTTGGTTCATCATGACTACAACCAGGGATTTTTTTTATCGACAGTCATGATTTGTTTTGTGTCTTTCCCTGACCCGCACCACATACTCCCACCTAGTTTTGTGGTGATCCGTTCACTGGATTTTGTGTAATCCTGCTAAATAACAGACCAACAAACTAATGCAGACGAAAACAACCTCCTGGGTGGAGGTAAAATATGTGCATCTATCACAGTGCACAATGCACAAAAAAAATAACGAAATTATGCCAATGCACCCATTACCATTTGCATTAATGAGGGCTTCCAGCATGTGTATGTGTGTATATGTGAGTGAACATTACCTGTGTGTGCTCCTGCTGTGAAGTTCTGTGCTTCCACCCTGTGTTTACACATACACTTTGCTTTACATATGTACTGTGTCATGGTCACAGCTGTGCTTCGAGTATATTTCTTGAGTTTCCAGTATTCGCGTTTCCCCTGTGCCTCCTGTCTGTCTGTCTGTGTGTTTGTTTGTGTGCATGTGCGTTTGTGTGTGTTTTTTCACACTTTGTTAGAACTGTGGATTCTAAGTTTTGACTCTCCTGAACTAATCCTCGTCTCCCTCGGCCACAGGATCCTCTCCGCCTGCCTGTTCTGCTGCTCATCTCCAGCCACACTCAGAACTCCAGCAGTCATCCCGACTCTCTCCTCCTCTTCCAGCCACCAGCTCCCCTCCGCCTTCGCCCGCCGTAATCCCCACATCCATCCACCTTCTCTCCCCGAGAGCAGCCAATAAACTTTTTCCTTCCCTTTCTAACCCATGAGTCCGTGCCTGGTGTCCTGTTGATTTTCAGCAGTGTGAGACGTCAAAATACGTGTTCTTCACAGGGTTTGTCTAATTATGTTTGAAACAACAGGATATTCTACACATCGAGCAAACACAAACAGAAACACTAGAGATAGAATTTATTATTCATGCCTCATGAGTTGTACTGTTTACCCATAAACCACCTAGCAGCAAGAAGCGCTTCTGTAAACAATGTGCAGCATCGCAAATCATCTGTCAAACCCAACACACGGCTGAACTATGCGTCAAGCAGGTGTGTCTCCGTCCACTGCAGGTTACACGCCTCCTCACCGGACTATTTGTTTAGTAGAAATGAGCTATGATGTCAGAAATCCTTAAAAACAAACATTCCCTGATGCTTATCTCATCCATAATGAAGAGCACTGCTTCGTATAATGTCAGACACCTCTGAGCTGAAGGTGCTTTTATGTTCGTCTTCAATGAAACAGATTTTATTTTCTATTCTGTTTTAAGGGAAAATCATGACTGGTTACACGCTGCATCCTTCCACTAGTATCATGTAATCAATTACAATAAAAGGGAAATTACATGATTTCAGCTACAAGGAGGAAACTTAATCTATGTGAGGTAAATAATGAACCAGGAGAGATGAGAGGAGACAAGTTGAATCAGGAAGAAGTGGCATCTGCTCAAACAGTGGGGGGTTGCGACCACACACACACACACAATACTCACAAGTGAGGTGAAGCAATACACACAACTCCTGAAGGTGCCACGCGATTGTTGATTTTTTAATGCGTTAGTGGAGGAAGGAACAAAGAAAATGGGGCAGAGTAACATGTGTGCAAACACAAACACACTGTTCACAACACACTGTCTCACACACACACACACACACACACACACACACACACACACACACACACACACACACACACACACACACACACACACACACACACACACACACACACACACACACACACACACACACACACACACACACGTACATGTTAAAAGCTGCCAGGAAACATCAGGATCTGCAAAATTGCCTTTTCCACAGGAGTTGCTGTAACCTTCAGCCTCCACCCTCCTGGGTCAAGTTGGTATTTTCACAATAAGAAGCAAAAGAAAATGCCTCAGAGGAGTTGGTGGGTGGAGAGAAAACAGCGTAAACGTGGAGTGACAGTTAACATCACAACTATGGAGGTTCCCCCTTTTATTAATGCATTCTATTAATCAAATAACTGGACATGTGTTCGTCCACTGACTTGCACACTCTAAATTAGTTTGTGTGTATATATCTCTCCATGGCCAGGATTGGTAAGTATTACAATTATTCTGAGCTCAGAAACATGTAATAAGATTAGATCTTGCAGGCAACATGATTATGTTCACAGTGTGAGTAGCAAGTAAAATATGCCTCTTCCCTTTAAACGATATGAATATGAATGAACAAACGTCGCTGTGCACTAGAGATTATTGGAAATTACCAGAGTAGTCCGCGGCTGTGGCATGGACGGTCCGGGGCTTCGCAAAATCTGATCGGCTCAACGGTACTGATCGGAGAGCAGAGCATTCAAGCTGGAAACAATGTTGAAAAGACAAATGAAAAAGAAATGAGTGGTGCAGAAAAATGTATACGAATTTAAAAAGGGGGAAAGTGATGGTACAAGATGCAGGTAACAGACTGAGCTTCTCCAAAGAGGACAGGATGCCGTCACTGTGGCCTCTGATGAGTCAGGACCCAGCAGCAGGGACAGACAGTAATGGACTTATTAAGACTACAATGAAAGTCCTTTCCCTTCTGTCCAATACTGATTTTCTGCATCATTTTGTTAAGATTTGGGGTCGAAAGTTAGATGTCCATACAAATAGAAAAGTCTGCTTCACACCACAAAAACTTTCAGCACATCAAATAAAGACTGTTGATGTTTTTCCAAATGTATCAGAAAATGCATTTCTGTAAAAGTTTATAAAATGAATAGAACTTTTCACTGAACGTTGTGTAAAAACTCGAAAAACACGTTGAAGCTGTAAATGAAACTCTCCATGGTCCTGTGTCTAATAATAATAATCTGGTGTCTCTCTATTATTGAGGAATAAGTCAACACCTCGGACTTATTAGAGCTTTTGCTGATCCACCTCAAATGTACAAAAATAATCTGACAGGGATCAGAATATATTACCAGTGTTGGAGGAAATTAATGATCACAATTTTGATAATGGTTACTAGTGTCTGTGGATGGAGCGTATTTCTAAAAAACCCCACCCACCCACTTCTGTGTGTGGGTAAAAACATGTTTGTGAGGATATTGATGTGTCCGTGCAGGGCCGTGCGAGTGTGTGTGTGTGTGTGTGTGTGTCTTTGCAAATGTGCCGTACCCTCTCTTTCACTCATTATAGGAGGACACATCCACGTGTGGCATTTACCTCTGACCTCTGCTCCGCTGAAGGCACAATTACTGAAAGGCCAGACTCTTCGGAGAATGTCCATCACATCCACCGTCTCTCTCTCCCACTCTCCTCTCATCCCTTCTTTTTCTCCACATCAGACTCACCGGTGGCGCCGATCTGAAGTAGGAAAAGAAAGAAAAAGTGGAGTCAAACTGACGTGGAGTTTAATAAGGTGAAACTTTATCTTTCCATGACTTCACACTCGAGCATTCTTGTTAATGAACTGCACCCCTTTTTCTTTTTTTTTTCTTCGTCCAATGTCATTTCATTTCTGTTGCTTATCTCCGGTGCATTTTCTCTGCACTTTAAATCAGAGATTAAGCAAAGTTTGGAAGTTGAGCGAACAAGATAAAGTGGTAACGATGGAGCAAAAAAGAACAAGGGATGTAAAAAAGAAGATAAAGACGGAGTGAGAAGGGAAGCCTGATTGGGGGCAGTCACGGGCCACATTCCTGTCCCTCTCCCTGCCTTCTTCTCTCCATCCTCCCCCTCCTCCACCTCTCCGCCTCCATCGGCAGGTAACGGCGCTCTCTTTCCGGAGAGGCAGGGATGAAGAGATTAAGAGAAAATTACACTCTTTGACAAGACGGGAAGTGGAGAGTCGGAACTTCAAACAACTTTTGAAAAGACAAGGTCAGTGGGGGTAGGAGAGAGAGGCTGGACAAGAGGAGGACAGACGGGTGCGGGGAGAGAAGAAGACAGAAAAAAGGTTGCGTGGGATTTGAGGTCACAGTAGATGAAGGGAAGGAGACTGAGGCTGGAGTGAATCAGAGGAGAAACGGAATCTCGGCGTTGACCCGAGACGAAGAGGAGGTTATCGTGATGGCACCAATGTGTTGTCACTTAAGATTGACACCAACAGTTCATTAACAATTAACAATGTACGAATCCAGCACGATGGCATTTTTTGAGCTAATTAGCTAAATTTAGTCAACCCCCCCCCCCACTGAGAGGACATCTGTAAAACTTATCAATCTTAATAAACAGTAAATCTCACCGTATACTCGCACATTGATAACTCATGTAATCACTTTCTAAGGTCTTTCAGCTAAAGAGCACTTCTTCTACACAAGTGGGGATTATACATGTTAACAGCAGCAATGACTAATGAGTAAGAGGAGGAGAGTAATTCTAAAAGAAAAACTACATCAAATTGAGGTGGAGATTTAGGCCACTGCTGATGAAAAGTTTGTGATCATCTATGGCACATTTCTTTTTTTTTTTCATATTCATTAAATGCAATTACAAACTGAGTGGAGCAGGAAATCTTTGCTATCTGGCTGGAAGAGGTCGGTGCCAAATCATTTTCTGCTATTAGCTTTCATTAAGCTTTATCACTCTGTACAGACTGAGCTGTAAAAATAAAATATTAATGTAGGAAAGAAAATTATGTATTTTCTCCTGTTGTCTTGTGTTTTTTACTGACTTTAGTTCCTATTTGTTTAAATGTCCCACTGGCCTCAAATGCTCTATGTGCAGAAATAATATATTATCATATGTATTATATATTGCTTTCCTATCCTTCAATATTGTTACAAAATACTTTAGTGGTAACTGTTCTCTTTGCCACTAAAAAAAAATCACGCAGTTTCCGTCTCTCCAGCTCTTCCTAACATATTATATTCACAATAATATAAGTCACCGTGACCTTTGAGTCAAAAGGGGCAACTGGTCAAATTTGAAAGAAATTCCAAAGGGAGACTTGAGATATCATTTTCAAGAGGCCACCTTTTACCTCCCAAATGAAAGGTCTAAGTCTAACATTCCTGTCAAACATTTCTTGCTGTTCTGATAAAACGTTCACAAGGTTCTGTGGGGTCAACACAATCTTGACCTTTGACCTTCAAATTCTAATCTGTTCATCTGTGAGTCCAACTGAACTGAAGATGCTGCGTTCGCGAGACCGAAAACATGATTTGTACGGTCACAGAGAATTTGACCTTTGACTGTTGACAAATTCTATTTGTCCAACTGAACATTTGGACCAAGTTTGAAGAAATTCCCTCAAGGTGCTCTTGAATTACTGTGCTCAAAAGAATGGGAGGACAAACCGTAAAAGGAATATTTAATATCTTATATGTTACACGGGGTTTGCATGAACCAATAAAACTGTAACACAGAAATCTCCTTTAGAGTTCTTGGTTTTGAAAGAATAGTGATGCGAAAAACTACCAACGCCAATTGTTTGTAAGCCCAGCGGAAGTTAGAGAGTCATTTTCAGAGAAACATTAAGAAACATGTCAACGGTTCAAAGTCAATTTTCATAAATAAAAGTAATTAAATATAAAGCTAAACAAAAATACAAATATCTAAGTGTTTGGCCTGTGGAAGAGGGCCAGAGGTCCCAGCATCCCAGAGTGACCATTAAACATTTGCACATTCTATTAATCTATGGCTTGGTAATACAGTTTGAGTTCAATTTACATTAAGTTTAATGTATGCAAAGTAGCATTTATTCAAACCTCAAATAAGAATTTAATCTGCTCTTAAAATGTAATGCAACACTCTCACAAGTTGGAAAGTGTTTGCAATTTTAATTCTTTCAGTGAACTTTTACCACAGGGCCGCACACACACACACACACACTGACTGTGTGAAGTTTAATCCAAGTTACTTCCAGAGCAGAAAAAAAGAGGGGGGGGGGAACATCGCCCTGCCTTTCTAAGAAATCAACTTTTAATGAAACTGGGAAGTTCAAAAGAAACAAGGGATTTTGTTTTAAAGAGCGACCACGTATCCATATCGTCTGAGACCTGATTTACACTGGATGCACGGCTGCTTCTCTAAAATCTCAGTGGAGATATGGGTGAACGGGAACAAGTGTGGTTGACAGAATGGCACAGTGTGTAGGAAAAGTGAAGGGAGTGTGTGTGTATGTGTGTTAGAGGGACATGTAATTTGCTTTTGTTTAACCCTGAGCTGCAAGGGTCTCTTGCTTTAATAGAGTTGTAGATTAGTTTTGCAATCCCACGTAATTGGGTAAGTGATAAAGCATAGTGTTGTATTCCGATGTTTCCATTCACTCCCTCAGTCTTTCTCACACCCGCACACACACACACAAACATAAACACAAAGACACAAACACACTCACTCACTCTAAACATGCATGTATTCTAACATGGAGTAAAGATTTGTTTGGAGAAAAGAGAATACAACCAGCAACAGATCAATACCTCTAATCCACTGAGTATATTACCTCCAGCTGATTACTGGAGAGGTTCTGCGCCTGGCATCGGAGATGATGGATCATGCTTCATCCCCTTCATTTTCCCAAGATAAAAGCCAATGACTGTGGTACTTCTTGCTCATTAGTTTTATTTTACTGTGTCTGCATAACCTTCTACGCAATGGCTCCAACAGTAAACAGCTTGGGCACAAAAATTCAACAGCAGCAACTCCTACTGTCAAGAGGAAAAGGGAATTTAATCTGCTGTTTTCTATGTAAATCCTAATTTTGAGTAAATATGAATGTCTATCCATCATCTATACCGTTAATCCTTTGAGGGTTGCAGGGTAAACTGGAGCCAATTCCTGCTAACAATAGGCAGGAGGCTGAGTGTACCCCTGGACAGGTCGTAAGTGTATCACAACATATGGAGACACATTTACATCTTCTTTCAATTTAGAGTCTCCAATCAACCTAACCTCAATCTGCATGTCTTTGGACTGTGGCAGGAAGCTGGAGAAACCATGGAGACTTCATGCTATGAGGCGACAGTGCTAACCACCACAATACTGTGCTAGGACGGTTTAGGTTTAACAGATTCAGATGTAATGAGATTTTGGGTACTCTTTATACACAGTCAAATATTAAGCTAATGATCCCAGAAATCTCTGTATGCGGTACACATCTCAAGAACCGTTAATTTCATCAGCTTCCAAAGAAGTGCAGTGTTGAATTTGGATCGATTTGGACATGTGATACGTTCAATATTCATAAAATTTGAATAAAGAGACGACCAGCGCCATGTATCAGCCGCAGCCAGGACAGCGCAAATGGCGTTGATTATGACAACAGCGCGTATATGACAACTGCAACAACAAGGGAATCTCTAGTTCAGGGTTCTGTGTACAAAGTACTTTTCTGCAGCAGAGGTAGTGCAGCATCAGGGTTCTGTGGCTTGACTCCTGTGGCCAGTCTTTACTTGCTGCAGCTTAATTACTGCAGGCCACTTTTACAGTTTTAGACCGAAAACTGCAGCCAGTCTTTCTGCAGGCCAAACAAACGGCTCATTAAACAGGCAGGTTTAGAACAGACACTGCACTAGATTATGCAAATGAGCGAAACAACAGATGTTACTGTACTCAGTGTCCAAAATATTATACGATTTTGGAAACACAATATATCAAGCAGTATTTCTGTTAAATCCGAGGCACAAACCTGTTTCATTTATTACAGGTATAGTGCCCACAACCACCATCTGCAAGAACAGAGGGTCACAACACACCTCCTCAGGAAAACTCCCAATGTGATGCTCTGTGTGTGTGTGTGTGTGTGTGTGTGTGTGTGTGTGTGTGTGTGTGTGTGTGTGTGTGTGTGTGTGTGTGTTCTCTCCAGCTTACAGTACGTGCACATAATGGAGCCTATATTTATATCAATATGCTTGAATGTGGAGCTGCACAATAAATCAACATAATATCCCTCCTGTAACATAAGACACATTAACTGCACATTGACAAGTGCAGAGCCGTAAGTCTTCCGTGCGCGGGGCTGCGTGGGCGTTGTCAAGTGCAGCTGCTATTTTTGGGTCACGCAGGTGCAGCAGTGTAAAAAGGTGCAGGCCGAGGTGGAATATAAATCGGAGGATGAGGTGATTCATTAATTCCCTCTTAACCATTCACGTCACTGGTCTCATCCCTCTGACACACTTGTGCCAATCCCAGTGAAGCATGACAACCGCAGCTCACCAGATGGAAAGAGGGTCTCCAGGAAATGATGTTGTCCGGATTAGTGAGGAGAGGCAAGATCTGAATACGCAGATACTCAACGCGGAAAGGCAGATGATGAAATGATACTAAACAGCATTTTCAAGAAAAGGCAGACGAGGTGATCAATCAGGAGCTTTTTCTGTTTTATTTCTACTAACCTACGTTTCCAGGCGAGATCTCTTGGTGTCATCTTTGACTCAGTTTTGAAATGTGTCAAACATATTAACACTGTTAGTAAGGAATTTAAATTTCGGCAAAGAAATGTAGCCAAATTCAAACCCTCCCTAATTTAATCCTATGTTTATTCAAGTGCATCGTCTTTCGGTGTGAGAGCAGGACTTATTGATTTCACTTTCAGATTTTTGCAATACTTTCAATCCAAACCATGTGCTCCCACTCACATAGCCCCAGCTGGTGCTTAGACTTGCTCTGCTTGTGCTCAAAATCTACGCTTGCACTCAGAATTTTTTGTTGCTTCAACGGATTTCCTGCGCTTCAGCTTCAGCTCTTCTCCTCATGCACGAATCATCTGCTCTCAGATTTTTCCTCTGCCTATCAAAATTCCCCAACCAATAGAATGCCAGGTGTGGTGTTGACAAATGAGACGGTCCAGCTCCCAGACCAGCTGTAGCCACTCCAAAGCTTTGGAACAGTCTCCTATTTACAGTAGGTATAAGACATATTAAATATTATACTGAAGGCCTACATGCTTGATGCAGCAGGGCGACATCACACCAGAAACAGATGTGATTCTGAGACGTCTGCTCTGATCACAGACGCATTTTCCAGCAAAAAAGCCAACAAGCCCCTTTCCGGCATCTCATTTGAATGAACCTCCCGACTGTTACACGCCTCTCATACCACCTGTGCACCATGTGCTCTGTGCTTGGCACCAAAACACCACACAGATGGACAAAGCTAATTCCAAGGTAGGAAATCAGCAACCTGTCGGAGCGCTGCTTGAGCTGGCCGTTCTGCTGTTCCAAAATATACATATATTCCAAAATATACATGTATTCAATGTATTTCCCAGGTTTGTGATTCTACATCACAGAGGTAAAACTACTGTGATCAACCACTTGTTTGATCATCGAACACTACTTACATTGCAAACTAGAATGGCGTCAGTAGAGTGCATAATTAAGGAAGCTGCACACACTCATGAATATCTTTGACAAAAGCAAGATTCTGTTCATCAAGATCTCTGCATTATTAATTGAGAAATGCATAAAAATGCTGGAAAATGCACAATTCTCCAATGTTTAAGAAAGTGAAAACAGTTGATGGTTTCCTCTTGGCCCATAACTTCACCCATCCACCAAGTTTCAAGAAATATGTTGAGGATATGTGTAATTCCCCTCACAGGCAAACCTTTCCTTGGCAGAGGTACTAATTACGAAGTACACAGATAAAGATATCACTATCAGAGTCCGAACAACCTAACTAACCCAACTGTGAGAGGCCGAGTACACCCTGGACAGTTTGTACAAAGACAAACATCCATTTACTCTCACATCCACACCTCCAGTCAATTTAGAATCTGCAGTTCACCTAAACCTAATCTGCCTGAACGGGAGAACGTGCAAACTCCACACACACACTCATTCTATCTCCCTCGTACTGTATCAATGTCTTCACTCCCTCCACATTCTCAGGTTAGTGAATGTGGTGAAATTCTTTTATTTTTCATCAAATTCCAACTTCTCAAGAGAAATATGAGAATCTGCCTCAAAGGCACCACATGTGCGACATAATGTGACTGTGTAATTCAGGTGTGCAGGCAGAAATTAAATGCGAGGGAGATATAAAGAGATAAAAACAAGATATTAGGTCGAAATGTAAAAAAAAAAAAGGAGATGCTGAAGGAGAACTGAACAGAGGCTGTAAAAGCTGCTGTGAGAACAAGAGAGTAGTTATAGGTTTTCTGATGATTCTCTCCTGCTGTGAGCTGGTTACTATGACAGTGTCATGCCCGCGCTAGCTGCACCAAAGTGACCTCTAATAACCTGCAGTGTGTGTGTGTGTGTGTGAGAGAGAGAGAATATGAATCTTCAGAGGGGGAAGAAAAGGAGGAAGAGAAGGGAGAGGGGATGCATTGGTGAGAAAGAGAGATGAGACAGAAGAGAGCAGGAGAGGGTGTGATAATAAAAGAGCAAGCAAGCTGTCAATCATACTAAAGAAGTGGCTGCAGGCTGGAAAATGACCAGCATCTGATGCATCTGCAGTACATATGGTGTATCCTTCATGGTATGTGTGTGTGTGTGTGTGTGTGTGTGTGTGTGTGTGTGTGTGTGTGTGTGTGAGACCTCAGTGTGTCTGTTTCCGTATCCTGTTGATGTCAACAGCCAAAATGGGACATGAGAGGAGCTGTCGGTGAGCTCAGCGGGGGCCTTCTCTCCTCAGGTGACTCAAGATGTGCCTGCTCAAAACTCGAACCTGTGTGTGTTATAGGCATCGACTACATACAACTCTTTGATGGTGGAGCCACAGCTGCATGAAAACACATTCACCCCCATGAACGCCAGCACACAAACCCACATATTTATACACACACAACATGCAGCTCTGTTGGAGGGTGCTCAGCTGCACTGTTGGCTACGGTCTGATGAAAAGCAACTTCTCAGGAAGCGCCAAATTTGTAAGGATTCTCTCCAGGCATTCTTAAGATTAGTCATTCACAAGGCAAAAGAGGATTTGTGAGGTCCATGTGACCTTGAGCTTTGGCCTTCGTATTGTAATTAAATAATCATGTAGTCCGACTAAATGTTTGAGTCAAATCTGACGAAATTCCCTCAGGACACTTTGACCATCAAATTTTAGTTCTTTTTTGAGTCCAACTGAATTTTTTTTACCAAATTTAAAAAAAAATACTTCAAGGTGTTCCTGAGATATGGTGTTCACCAGAATGTTACTGAGAGAGAACCCACAAATTCAATGCCTCCTGCCACTGAGTGACATGCAAATCCCACTTAAATCATTAAAGTGCATTTCAGAATCAAAGGAGCAGATCTGAAAATTTGACTCAAATCTAAAATATCATACGAGTCAAAATGTGTTACACTTGCCATAGGTGTAACAGTTGACAAGGTGCTAAATGTGACATGGTGCAATGGAAACAGACAAATCAGTCATATATGTTTATCAAGCATGTGACCTAAATCTCAGCTGAAGTGTCCGGAAATCCAGTAAAAGATTTGACTACATTTGGATGGAATCTTGATTTGTTGCAGTTTTGAATAATTATCCATGACCTGATGTTAACTATCCTTAACTTTAAGAATATGTTTCTTTGAGCAGAGTAGATATTGCACAGTGCTGAAAACATTATATAAAAAAAAAATAATAATAATCCAGACATCATTAATTTTCATGGCAAAACGTTTGTGCAAAACTTGCAGGAGACAGGGTTGTAGAGTGAGACACTCCGCTGCAGCAGACAGCGACAGAAACTCCAGACGCTGAAAAATACATATTCAAGAGGAAAACAGCCAAAGGACACTTTTAAGGTCATTAAAAATAAAAATATGCTGAAAACTGTTTTCAATTGCATAACTGTTTTTTCTCTCCTTTGGTTTGTATTGTGTAAAAGAAACTTAAGCAACATCTTGTAATTTGGCAGAGTTACAAAGGGCCACTGTTTTCTGATCTATATCTCTGTCTCTCTCCCTCTGGCAATCTCCGTTTCGCCTCCTCAGAAAGTTTCTATACTGTTCTCGTATAGAAATATACACGTGAAAGTCGCCTAAAGCGGCATTAAAACTTTATTCTAGAGGGAAAAACTGCAACTGTAAAAATAGTGAAGCTAAACTCCACCAACTCTACCTCTGACTCATCTTTCCCGTCACGTAAATTCTCAACTTTATGTCTATTTCTCTTTACTGCTTAGCTCCTGCGCTTGTCATTTTTAATTCTGTCCTGGATTGTACTTGTTCATACGCTCTTTTTGTGCGAGTTGAACAGGAAACAGTGACTGTCCGTGTTCCCAGAATTCCTTTTAAAGTCTTACCAGAGCAGCGTACCCTGACTTCAGTGTTAAATCCAGCTGAAAAGGAGCGTAATCATATCAGTGCTGAGCAGCAAAGTGGGTTATTTGACGGTAGAAAGGGAGACTGAAAGGGACAAGAGCCAGATTCATTGCTGCTACAGGGGAGAGCTAATTCGGCTCTTTCAGAGGTCCTGAAAGGAGCAGCATGGGAGAAGAGAAGAGAGTCTGTGAATAGATCTGTTCAATTCCATTTTACAGTCTACGCTGGACATGTGCGAGAGGGATTAACAAGGATAAAATAAGGTTTTAATGGTGGAAATTTAACCAAAGTGTGTGACCGAGAAGGACAAACAGACGGATGGAGGACAGAGAGGAGTAGGCGAGACGGGGAAGAGCTGGGATATCTAGCAGCATCTTCTCTGGCCAACTCATTAAAATGGAAGTGAAATACGTCGAAGACTCATTCTTCAGTTTGCTGAAGTCTCAACTGAAGGGCCTTGAGAGTGTGACTGTTCCTCTAAGCCCTGATCCTGTGGTGAATAGACTGAATTTACAACAGCAGACATAATTAATACCCAGCTGAATGGACAAGAAAAGTGATTTAAGAGGGGAAAAAGGGAAAAAAAAGTAAGTAGATCAGTGGGAAGTGAAAGAGAGAAGGTCGAATCGCTGTGTTCTTTAGAGTTTCAGTGAGTCAGTGCTTTCTATTGATGTGAGGACGAGCGCTAACTAGCTCTATATCGTCTCTTATATTTTACTTTGAAAACACTCTGGGAAAATTGCTATTGATCCAAAGAGGTAAAACCACTGATCTTAAAACGTCCAACGTCGAAAACCTTCACCAACTGCCGTTTACCGCCATGGAAGCGTGATTAGAATGTGGCGGCTATGTGTATATACTGTACTGTATACCGCATATGTTGCAAAGCTGCTTTAAAACATCCTTGAATTAGCTTTGAGCAGTAAGCGGCGAAACTGAGAGGAAGGTCCGTGCATGAAGTATAATTCATCTGTTAGGAGGTATTTCTCCTCTTTCTGTCTTTCGTGTACGAATGCAAATTAACGTTGACGGGTGTGATCTTATTTTTCACAAGCTCCTGTTGTCTAAATGCTGTTAATCAAATGTAGACGTACGATGCAATCCAGCACAACTCAGAGACAGCTTGTTCCTTTATCCAACTTGTACAATGGAAATTATTTGTACAAATTGTTTGCACCCACTGGCAATTTACGTTGCGGGTAAGGAGTCAGAAATATGACTGTAAATTAGTTCAGTATCCATTAGTCTATTTATTTAGTTAAGCTCTCCTTACATTGGCTGCTGCAGGTGTAACGGTGTAAATAATTCACTAGTGGTTATGTTAAATTCTGTTCAACTTGGGACTGCATCACAGTTTTATTGTATTGGTTTTATTTTGAAAACCCACAGCGGAAGTTTGTGATGTATTAAGTGTGGCGCACTTCGTTTATGTCACAGAAAACAAACGCTCCCGCTGTAGGTAGGTTGTCGCTCTGTTCGAGTAGTGTTTAGCTAGTTGCTAATGGTTGAATGTAGTGTATGTAACACTTATGTATTAATATGAAACTCTCTTTTTTTAGTTCGAGCGGAGATTAATACCTGTTGTTGTGTGCTCTGCAATATTTGCAGGTATGTTATTCAGTTGTCATTGATTTACCACTATACGATCACGTCAGACAGAAAACAAACGCTCCCGCTGTAGTTCGAGCGGAGATTAATACCTGTTGTTGTGTGCTCTGCAATATTTGCAGTTTTGCAGAATAAAGTCCAACTGCTCCATATAAACCTGACTCGAGTGAAGTTCATGCTAAAAGCAGCGGACCAAGATAGAGAACGTCACATTGGTGCCGTGACCCGTCGATTCTCTTGCTGGATGGTGGTTTCTTCAGCGCCGATCCGGGGATTGTTTCTGCTGCTGCTGATCTTCAGTGTGTAAACAGGTGGACAAGTAACTTGGACTGTGTTGAGCTGAATGCACATAGATTAAGTTTCTTTCGTTACTCGTCTGTACTTAACTTTTTTTTTTTTTTGCATTTTGAGTGTTTTATTTTTATTACTGATATTGTATATATATATTTTTCATGATGAATATTGGTCGGGAGGATATTAGCACACCCCGTAGCTTTGGCAGGGGTAGGGGAAGGGGATTGTTGAGTTCTCCGATGTTCTTGCAGTTTGAAACTCCTGTTCGGGGGCATGGTAATGTTGCGGGGGATAGTCGGGGTACACCAGAGTTCCCTTCCATCAATAGGGATGTAGCGTTTCCCCTTAGTCGCCCTGTAGGCATTACACATGAGTCTCAAAACGCCAGCTCTACTATTCCTAGCCCTGATGCCCTTGCTACTGAGATTGTCAGTCAGATGGGAGATGTGATCCAGCAGGTTAGCCAGAAGGTATTACAGAACATTATGACCCAACTTAGCCCATCTGTTAGTACCCCTTTAACCAATGCTCCCACCCCACCATCCAAAAATGACATGTCAACTTCAAACATGCTTGATGCCTCTCATGTGCAGCTTGTGTCCCACAGAAAGCTGAAAGATCCCCCATGCTTCAGAGGGGACAGCTCTGACCCTATTTCCGTGAGAGAGTGGGAGGACCTCATGAGGGCTTTTATTAAGAGAGGTAACCTGAGATCTGAGGAACAAGCCGAGGAGATCCTTATTCATCTTAGAGGCAAAGCCAGAGATGTTGTCAAGTTTGGTACCAGGAACAGTGACATAGACCTCACCCGTGACCCTGAGGCTATCTATGGTCTCCTTCGAAGGCACTTTGACTCTGCCCCATGCTCACCACTCCCATTAGCGGACTTTTATACCACTCTGCCTGAGATAGGTGAGGGTGCATTTGACTACTGGCTCAGGCTGCACCGTGCCGTTGACCTTGCCATTGAACGTCTGAAAGAGCAGGGCAAATCGCTTGACTGTCCTGGTACTGAGGTGACACGCATGTTCATAAGGAACTGTCCCTCTCCTGAACTTTCTATGACCTTTCGTTCGAAGACAATGGACAAGTGGACTGCTAATGAAGTTCAGGACATTTTGTATGAGTATCATTCAGGTATGACCTCCACAGTGAACAAGGCAACTAAGGAGAGGGTTACAATGAACACACAGCACACAGCCGCTCCAGCAGCTACTGGAGGGCAGGGCTCACCACAGTCGCTGGCCACAGACTCTGCTACCCTGGAACGCCTTATTAGCATGCTGGAGAAGGTGTTTCTGCAGAGACCTGTTCACTCGGGTCCAGCCAGACAGTCTGGCCCACGGCGGCCTAGAATTGAAGGGTTACATGAAATGCCTTGTTCTGTTTGTCATGATGCTGCTCACTCCACCTTCACCCACTGTCGCGACCATAAGCTCTGTTTCCAGTGCCACTCACCGAACCACTCTAGGCTTGCTTGTCCTGGCCGGACGTCGTCAACCACTCATCAGCAGCCGGAAAACTAATGGATCTGCACTTTGGGGAGGATAGTGTGGATTATGATAGTGACCCTCCCAGCTGTAACAGTGATGACTTGGAATCTTTGTATGAATCTCTTTCTTCCTTTGCACCGTCTGGAAAGACTGTTATTTTTCAATTGACACACAGACTTCAGAAATCTGACAGCTTGTTCTACACCGATGTTCATGCCGCAGGTGGTGTTCAACTGAAAGCCATGATTGATAGTGGCTCTATGTCATGCTCTCTAAGTGAAGCTGCTGCGTCACGCCTCTTGCTACAATGCCCTGATTTGAAGAGTAGTCCTGCTGATGACATTGTTGTTGTTGGTGCTGGAGGACACCATGTCTACCCTACAGCCGTCTATGATTTGGAGGTGGTTATCTATGGTTTCAAGTTGCTTATCCCAACACTGGTCATACCTGGACAAGCGGATGACATGATTGTTGGTAGCAATGCTATCAAGCTGCTCATACACTTGATGAAAACGTCTGAGGACTATTGGAGACTTCTGGCTGCACCAGTTGACATTGCAGATGATGAATGTGGCCAGTTCTTGTCCCTGCTCTCCAACACTGAGAAATGGCGGGGAGGGCCCATGCCTGACAAGATCGGCACCGTAAAGTTGAGGCAGAGTGTTACACTTGAACCCCTTCGTGAACACCTTGTCTGGGGCAAGCTGCCCGCATCTGCACCTTTATCAGTAGGGAGCACAGTGATTGTTGAACCGACTCAATCAAGATCCAGGCCCAGAAATGTGATGGTTGGCCGTGTTGTCACACCTCTGTGGGGTGACAGGTGGGTTCCTCTTAAACTCATCAACCCTAGCAGCAGGGCAGTGACTCTAAGGAGAAACTGCAAGATTGCAGATGTCTTCCCGTGTGTCGCAGTAGAGGAGCTGTCTTCACCTGAGAAAGTTTCTGTCAATAACCATGGGGTCACACAGGGCTCTGCGACAACTAAGTCCCCTGAGCAGAGAAAGGATTCTTTAAACAAGTTGGGACTACAGGACTTAGACTTGGATGGCTGTGAGGTGTCTGACCAGTGGAAAGATAGACTTTTGCAGCTTGTTGAGAAGTACGAGTCAGTTTTTTCAAGGGACAAAATGGACTGTGGGGAGGCTACGGACTTTGTCCACAAAATACACCTCGTGGACGAGAGACCATTTCGCCTACCTTACCGCCGAGTACCACCAGGCCAGTATGAGAAGCTGAGAACAGCACTCAACGAAATGGAGGAAAAGGGCATAATCCGGAAGTCGCACAGCGAGTATGCATCCCCACTGGTCTTGGTGTGGAAGAAAGATGGCAGTCTGCGCATCTGTACTGACTTCAGATGGCTCAATGCAAAGACTGTGAAAGATGCACACCCACTGCCTCACCAAGCAGATGCCCTTGCTGCACTTGGAGGGAATGTTTTCTTTTCCACCATGGACTTGACTTCTGGATTTTACAATGTACCACTTCATGAGGCACACAAGAAGTACACAGCGTTTTCTTCACCCTTTGGCCTCCATGAGTATAATAGGATGCCCCAAGGTCTGTGTAACAGTCCCGCAACCTTCATGCGGATGATGTTATCAATCTTCGGAGACGAAAACTTCAGCAGCTTACTCTGTTACCTGGACGACTTGTTGGTTTTCGCCCCCAACGAGCAGCTTGCTCTTGAGCGTCTGGAGATGGTGTTTTCACGTCTGAAAAATCACAATCTTAAGCTGGCCCCAAAGAAATGTCATCTTCTGAAGAGCTCAGTTAAGTTTCTGGGACATGTCATCTGTGCAGATGGGGTTAGGACGGACTCTGACAAGGTGAAAGTCATTGCTGATGTAGGAGAAACAGAGTTGATGGAGAGTGATGGTGTCACACCATCCTGGAAAAAGATCAGGTCTTTTCTGGGCATGGTCTTTTACTATCAGCATTTCATCGCTGACTGCTCTGCAAAAGCCAAACCTCTGTTCAGGCTCATTTCTGGGCGGCAAGTTCAATCACAGGCCAAGAAAGGCAGGAAGGCCAAGAAGAAATTCTCTGCTCCACTAGCCCTTACACCAAGTGACTGGACAGCTGCATGTCAGGAATCCTTCCAAACCCTGAAAAATGAACTTACTCATGGCGTCACATTGGCTCACCCTAACTTTGACGAGCCTTTCATCCTTGCTGTTGATGCTTCTTTTGATGGCATTGGAGCTGTCTTGTCACAAGTGTCACCTGGTGAGACAGTTGCGCGGCCTGTCGCCTTTGCCAGCAAGACGCTGACCCGGTCTCAAATGAACTATCCAGCACACAGGCTGGAATTTTTGGCGCTGAAATGGGCCGTATGTGACAAGTTTGGTCATTGGTTGAAGGGGAAACACTTCACCGCCTGGACAGATAACAATCCCTTGTCCTACATTCTAACAAAACCACGCTTGGATGCATGTGAACAAAGATGGGTGGCCAAGCTGGCAGCGTACAACTTTGATCTTAAGTATGTTCCAGGAGTTAAAAATATTGTGGCAGATGCTCTGAGCCGTGAACCATTTGTCCAGTCATGTGTTGGTTACCGCTTGCTGAAAGAGCCCTATATCGCACTATTGGATGAGGTAAATGGCGTTGTCAGGGGTACAGTGCAAGATGCTTTTCGGCTGACAAACAACTGTCAGATTGTCCAAGGCACAAGGTCAAAGACACAGGACCCTGGTGCTGATCCTGATCTTCATCCTATGGGAAGTTCCATCAGCTCAGATGAGGTGTCAGCTGCGCTGAGCGCTCATGCTGGTTGTGGTCTGCTCGGTGCTAATCTACCACTACCACAGCTGCCTGAGGAAGATCCTTCCACTGCTATTCCCCAGAGCCAGCTTTTGAGTCTCCAGGAGCAAGACCGAACAATAAGCAGGGTCCTCTTCTATGTGCAACGGAAAAGGAAAGCTACCAGACGCGAGGCCGCATCTGAACCGGATAGTGTCAGTAAGCTCCTCAGACACTGGAAAAAGCTAAAAATACAGAATGGGATTCTGTACAGGTTAAAAAAAGACCACCGGCTGAACAAGAAGCTTTTCCAGTTCATTGTGCCAGATGGCCTTAAGTCTCAGATTCTCCTTGGCCTCCACGACAATGCTGGTCATCAGGGCCGTGCACGAACCCTTTCTCTCGCCAGGGAGAGGTTTTTCTGGATTGGCATGGAAAGAGACATAATTAACCATGTACGTCGATGTGAGAGATGTGTTGTTGGTAAGACCCTCGAACCTGAAGGCCGTGCACCCCTTGAAAGCATTCAGACATCTGAACCAATGGAACTGGTGTGCATTGACTTTTGGACCGCTGAACTGAGTGACAAGAAAACAGTTGATGTCTTGGTCATCACCGACCATTTCTCTAAAATGGCACATGCCTTCCCCTGTCGAAGTCAATCTGCGAAACATGTTGCCCGCCGATTGTGGGATGACTTCTTCTGTGTTTATGGCTTTCCCAAGAGGATCCACTCGGATCAAGGGGCCAACTTTGAGAGCAAGCTCCTGAAGGAACTTTTGGAGATGGCAGGGGTGCGGAAGTCTCACACCACACCTTACCACCCAATGGGTAATGGTGTCACAGAACGCTTTAACAGGACGCTGGGGAACATGTTAAGAACCCTTCCCCCAGTAGCAAAAGCCAGGTGGCCCCAGGTGTTGCGGACTCTCACCTTTTGCTACAATTGTACGATACATGAGACAACCGGCTTTGCCCCGTTTTACCTCACATTCGGACGGGTTCCACGTCTTCCTATCGATATCATGTTCCAGCATGTGCTGCAGGATGACAAAGTGATCTGCCAAAATGAGTTTGTCTCTCGGTTGAAGCAGGACTTGTCTGAAGCCTCGCGGATAGCTCGGAAACACAGCCTTGATGAGCAAGCACGTCATGCCAGGCTCTATAACCGCAAAGTCAAGGGCTCTCCACTGGCTGTGGGTGATCGAGTTTTGCTGGCCAACCGTGGTGAGAGAGGCAAAAGGAAGCTCGCTGACAAATGGGACTCTACACCATATGATGTTGTGTCGGTGAGGTCTGGGATCAACGTGTACAGGATAAGGGACGTCCTAACTGACAGAGAGAGAGTTGTGCACCGGAACCTTCTTCTCCCAGTTGACTTTCTTACCTTGGATGTGGATAAAACTCCTGCTTCCCTTATCGACTCAGATGATAGGGATGTGGCATGTGGAAGTGGTCAAGACTCTGAGGAGAGGGACAATGTGGATGGCTACAATCGGACTATGGACTGGCTCATGCAGATACCAGATCCAGACCCTGACAGTGTAGCTCACTTACCAGATCCAGACCCTGTCAGTGTAGCTCAGATACCAGATCCAGACCCTGTCAGTGTAGCTCAGATACCAGATCCAGACCCTGATAGTGTAGCTCACTTACCAGATCCAGACCCCGTCAGTGTAGCTCAGATACCAGATCCAGACCCCGACAGTGTAGCTCACTTACCTGATCCGGATCCCGTCAGTGTAGCTCACTTACCTGATCCAAACTCAGTTAGCATGTCTCATTTAACTCCTACAGATGATGTTGATGAGTACCCTGCTATTTGCACACAACCTCATAGTGTTCATACAGGCCATGATGGTTCAGTCACTAGTAGATATGGGAGACACATCAGACCTCCTAAAAAGCTGATCCATGAGATGTCACACAAGGTTGAGAATACCTTCCCTGTTTCAAATCCTGTTTTTGCATTCTTCCATAGAATATTTGAGGTCTAGACCAACTAGGATTTTTTTTGTGGATTTGGAGTATGCATTGTGTATTGCCTTGAGTGTGATGTTCAGGAGATGTAAATGGCATCTTCTACTAGTCTGTTAAAGGTATTGGGCTTGGTACCTCCCTATCCTTTTGCACTCCTTCTGGGAGGATTTGTATCGACTGTATTTGACATCAGTGATTTGGTTTCACTTTGAGCAGCTCCTAATTTATTTTTTTTTCCTTTTTCTTTTCTATTGTTGTTTTGATAATGCTTGGGATTTGCCTGGTGTTTAACAGAATTTAAGGGGGGTGTATGTAACGGTGTAAATAATTCACTAGTGGTTATGTTAAATTCTGTTCAACTTGGGACTGCATCACAGTTTTATTGTATTGGTTTTATTTTGAAAACCCACAGCGGAAGTTTGTGATGTATTAAGTGTGGCGCACTTCGTTTATGTCACAGAAAACAAACGCTCCCGCTGTAGGTAGGTTGTCGCTCTGTTCGAGTAGTGTTTAGCTAGTTGCTAATGGTTGAATGTAGTGTATGTAACACTTATGTATTAATATGAAACTCTCTTTTTTTAGTTCGAGCGGAGATTAATACCTGTTGTTGTGTGCTCTGCAATATTTGCAGGTATGTTATTCAGTTGTCATTGATTTACCACTATACGATCACGTCAGACAGAAAACAAACGCTCCCGCTGTAGTTCGAGCGGAGATTAATACCTGTTGTTGTGTGCTCTGCAATATTTGCAGTTTTGCAGAATAAAGTCCAACTGCTCCATATAAACCTGACTCGAGTGAAGTTCATGCTAAAAGCAGCGGACCAAGATAGAGAACGTCACACAGGCAACACGCCACCCAAACTCAAAGCCAGAAACTTTTACTTTGCTGTCTCGGTTTCCTAAATCTTGAGTTACCTAATTAATTTTGGAATAAAGGAACAAGTTGACTCTGAATTTCATTGCGTTGCATTGTATGTCTTCAACAGTGCAGAGCTGCTTTCAGAGATGCACCGAACCCCCGCAGAGCCTCCGTATTCACTCTGGAGGACATGCATGTGTGAACGCAATAGTCAGAGTTAGAGGCTCTGGATTATCTGCAGGCTTTCTCCGCCCGGCAATAAAATAAGTCAATACCCCCCCTGAAGTGACAATGTAACTGCAGATTATTTATACTTCATGCACTGATCAAACAAGAATAGCTCAGGAGCTAATATAGATAAGATACTGCATATGTGGCCCAAACACTGTGGTATAAAATTGATATAATGAATTAAGTATAAGACGGGCTAATGAAATAATGAGGTCAACTCTCAGGTAATATGGTGATCATCCAACACATACTTCAATTTCTAACATCTACAGCAACTGACTCCACTGGACTCAGCCATAAATAAAACCGAACTGTCCTGACACCGTACCACCGCAAATCACCCTCCGCTAGATTCATGCATATGTTTTGCATAAAATGTATTGGAAGGTATAATTTAATACACTTCAAAATATAAAAATTAAACTCTTCTGCGAATGCGAGAGCTGTGTCTGACTGAGTAGCATACAGCATACTCCTATCTCTCAAGTGTTTCCAGAATCCCACTGCCATATGCTGTATGTCCTCCTGTCCTTCTAACATGGAGAAATCACAGTCCCTTAACACCCCCGCTCTGTGCAAAACTGTGATGGGATTATTTGGAAGACTAAATAAAATTGAAAAGGTTAAGTGAGACAGTTATGTTTACTTGGCCGCCATTAATACCCAACATGAACAAAACTCCTGAGGCGTTTAACTCAAGGGGCTTCTTCACCTGGCAGAGCAGGTAATTGACCTTTTAAGGTGATAGGTGGAGGAATAAGTGGCGTTTGTGTTATGCCAATTAAAAATAGAGACATACAGTATTTCACTGAGGTTGTAAATCATAGAAATGTAAACAGACCTCCTATATCATGAGAAGATTGTTGTCTAGATTTGGCTCTTTGTTATTATCAGTGTGACAGCTCCAAACCTGTGTTTTGAACTTTATGCTAGAGGGGCAATTTGATGTGTGCCTTTTTGTCATTTCTCCAGATTACTTATGTTACTTTTTGTTTTATTTTGAGATATTTGTTGTCTTGTTCCCCATTTTATTTTGGTAGTCACCTAATTGTCAACCAAAAATGCATCCTTCCATCCCCGAGCAACGAAGGAAAGGTGGATCCTTCTTCAAGCCAACCTATTCCTGGATTATTTGCACTGTTTTTCAAAGAGATACTTGTGGAGACAAGACCATAACTTCCAAAAAGTGGTCAGAGCATGACAATTGCTGATGATGCAAATCACACAAATCCTCGGAAGAGCAGAACCAACATCCTCCAAAGAAAGAGGCCCCTGAAATGAGACACATCTATAGTTTTCTACTTGCCCCCTTGATCCCCTCTGTTCAGTGTTTCTGCGTTACGTGAAACCGTGTAGTCTCCCTTTGCCTGCTGTGTGTTGAAACCTTGCAGAGTCTGCACTTGAGTCCTACTCGGTTTCAACCAGTGTGATACCTTTTACTGTACTTTGCCACCGTTTAAATAAGTGCTTGTGCAGTAACAATGAGATGCGTCACTTTAAAATCGACTGCACAGTGGTGGCCCACCAGCTGGTAAGGAGTTGAAGAAAGGAGAACATGTTCTGGGTTTCCTATTAAAAAGAACCGAGCACAAATTAGCCTCAGAACTTCACCAAAGGTCTTATTCACAAATCCAGATGATGTAAATGAGCACATCTGCTCTTGAGTTAATACAAATTATGCAAACTGCCAATTAAATCTGGAAGCTGGACGATGCAAGACTTGTAACAGACTCTATAAAACTGAATATTGTTGTGTTGCTTGTGAAATTGGTTTTGTTGTGGTTCTGTGGCACTGAAGAGTAAAATGCAGTGAGCATCTTTTAAATTTGCCCCCAGTTTATTTTCCTGTCACTGAAGTGGTCCTCATTGCTGCTGTCAGACATGCGCTGAACTCTCTGGTCTCCAGAAATGACCTGGTGGGGCTGTCTGTGAGAACGCAGAGTCAGTTGCTCTGGACATTTCCAGAGTTTTACCTTTCAGCCCTCTGGTAAAAATTCCAGAGAACATCTGAACAAGCTCATCTGAGAACACAGCAAGAAAATGTCTGACAAATTCACGAGATGTCCACATGGAAAGGCAATGACATTCGTGAGCTGTTGGTGATAATAACTGAAGCCAGTGTCGATGTACTGTAAACAAAAACAACTGACCTGGACAAACTCCTGCTGTGTTCTTCAGGAAAGCCAATGTCCAGAGAACATTTTTCTGCTTTTCGTGTGTGAAAACAGCTGATGACAGAGTTGTACCAATTACTCAAATTAGAAAAATTGAGTTCCTCTCCATCCTCCTTTTTGTCAGTGTGATAACACTAAAATAATTTTGTAAAAACACACTTCTACCATGCTAACAATGTTTGCTATGAATGGACACGATTGCTTTGCATACAACAGTGCTACAGACCTTTACACCTGCTTCCCAACACCTTCGATCACATTTGTGTTAACTGGTACAAGAGCGTGTAAAGTTTGTAATGTGTGTAAAGTTTGCTTTCCTTCCCTCGCTATTGTTGCATATATTCAGATACATGTTAAAATGCATGTGGTTTTGTCTTGCTGCTCTATTGTCATTTCATTTTAGCATTTTATTTGTATACTGTTTGTATTATTTATTCAGAATATTGAACATGTGGCCCTGAATTAATGGACTTTATTAGTAGATTTCATGGTGTGCAGCAGACCTACGGTAATGGTGAATCACCATTTCTCTTAAATGCCAGTTCATACTAAAAAAGGTACTAAAAAAGAAAGATATAATAAGTTATAAAGAACATGGAGAACATGAGGTCTTTAACGATATTAGTGAAATTATAGTCGATATCCTAAGTATAAAAGAAAGAAACAAAAGGGAGAACTAATATATTTTCTCAAAGGAGTCAACAGTCGGATGGGTATTTCCGTCGTAATTACTTTACACATCTCTGCAGCCGATTCAGGCGCAGAGAACAGAGCCCATTACCGCACAAAATCTTACACAAGCCTGGGATGGAAGTTAATGGCTTGCTTCTGGAGAGAAAAAAAAACAGGCGATTCAGTCTGTACTCGAGCAAGAGACAGAGTGAGGGATGGGGATGATTAGGAGGGAAAGACGGAGCAATACAAACAGAAATGGCAACAACAAATTGAAACAGGTAGACTGAGAGAGGGTTGGATGATAAACGGATGAATTGTGGGGCAGAGAGAGGATGAGACCGGGGAGTGGAGGACAGTGGTCATAGCGGAAGCGTATGTGCGGACACACGTGTTCGCAGGCGACAGGTGGAGGCGACGAGGAGAGAGACCGGTTTGCCCTCTGGACAACTGGAACAATCGTGTGATGGAGAAGATTAAAAGCAACAGCAGACATCAAAAAGCCGGGGATGCAGGTCAAAGCCTCCGCTCATCATTAGAGCTCAGTCTCTCCCTGACACACACTCACATCAGTATCTACAGCACCGGCCTGGATCTGCCTGAAAGACCCAATTCATTACCGTATGTTAAAGTGAAAGACAATGGCTGTTTACAGTGCAGAAACAATCCTGTGTGATTTAGGAACAGTCGTTAATCTCTGGAGTTTAGTTATTTTTTGTTATGTCAACAATATAATAGTAGTTTAACAGCTCTCCCAATGTGCACCAATACATCAAAATCAATAGTTCTATCTTTCTTATTTCTTGTGTTTTTAATGCCAAAGAATATCAAGGCTGTAGCCACTGCTGAAGCGGTGCCAGGAAAATTGGGTGAACTCTTAATTTATGCTCCAAATGTTTTTTTTCCCAAGCAGCCCGTCCAGAAAAGGATGAATGCTCTGAGTTATAAACAGTGAAACGTAAAGACGACTGTTGCATATTTAAAAGAAGACAAAGAAAGGCCTGTAGCATTTGCAGATTGTCACTGAGGTTCTGCTACTTGACTCCAGGGAGTAGGGATCTTTATAAAATGAACATTCACCACAGAAGAGATGCGGATTTTGTAATCAATACTAATCAACAGACCATAGGGTGAGACAACTACTGTTAACGATTATACATTCTGACTAAAGTGTACCTTTGAGCATAATATGTCTCCTGTAAAGTGCAGTTAGAATCGAGTATACACAACTCTGCCTGAAGTATACAAGACATCAGTTGATTGGTGTGTTACTACTTATAATACAGTAATTTGCAAAGTGGTCAGTTTTACTGTTCCAGAGAGTGAATGTGCTCCTCATTCAAATAAGCCAAAAATAACAGAGGCCTATAAAACAAATTACATCCCTATAGGTTTATTATAATGTGATTTTTTTTTTAAAAGCATGTCGATGCAGGAAATGTTCCTATTTAAACCATGACTAAAAATAATAATCAGTTCTGTACGGGGAAAAATAGAGTGTATGAATGTATTTCACCACTTTAAAATGCAGCAGAATAAACATGAATATGCAGCACACAACAATAGCCTAATTTTCCACAAGATGAATGGATATATGTTTACTCTATGCATTTAGTACTTTGCACAAAAAGGGTTGATTCTTGTTTGTTGTTTATCTTTAATGATGCACATGCATTACATACATACATATGAACACGTATACAAGCAGAAAAATGCTTTGCTGTACATATGTTAATACTGTGCATTGTAAGAAATCACAATGTTCTCTTCTGACTAAAGCTGGAGATGAATGGCTGCTTTAGCCCACACTGTGTCTGGGCCTGCATCAGGAGGACACAGGGGAAATCTGTCTGTATTTTTGGGGCATGTTTTTTTTTTTTTTTCTCCCAGCAACACTGACCTGTTAGAATGAATTACGTTGGTGGTCATAACACACCAACAGCCCGGAGACAAGTCCCTAGACACTGGAACAGTAAAAGCTACAGGGAGACACAATGTGTGAATGCAGAGACATGCTCGCCTTGTGTTTTTACTTTAAGATGGCTGTTAAAGGATTTCATTCGAACGTAAAAGTTATTTAAATTCAATCACATGTACGTAACAAGACGCATGTCCTACTTGATATTATATAAAAACACAGACGTCAAATTTTGACTTAAAAGGTTGACACATATTAACATTAATAGTTCTTAAAGGTACTAAGCTACTTGTTATCCCTGGACCCCTGGATTCGCCAATTCCAAATGTTTGGTTCGATAATACTCCTTTTTGGAAGTTTAAGTACTCGTTGAAATCTGCACTCGTTATTGCAAGTCAGACAGCTTTGGTAGATCATAACACATGACTAATCTACGAGAGGCTGTATTACTCTGAGTAGTCAAGATGTTGTGAGGGAGTTTTAAAAGAATGTGTTCTACATGAAAACCTACCTGTTGTTACATTTCAGAGTTAGATATAGGGAATATACTCACGTTGTGTCTAAAGTCAGGAGTTGTTACCTTCAGAGGACACAGTCAGGCCAAAGGCCAAGGTGGCTGCCTTCATCGGCCTCCTAGCTGTTCAGTTAAGTTGCGGTTTACAGTGGGAAGAACTAAAGACAGCAGAAGTAGTTCAGAAACATGGTGTAATATTATGGAGTGGTCCACTACGCCTGGATGCATACCCAGCTATTGATCCACATTATCTCCTAATTTTGTTTCTGGCTAGTGACTTCAGTGTGGACTGGGAAATCTTTGCATATAGATAAGTACGTCTCATCCCTTGTATGAAATTACTTATTGACTGGTTTAAATGTATTTATTAGATACGTTGACAGCAGACTGCACCGATTGAAACGAGACCTCCGGGTCACACCCAGAACAGTATGCTAACAAAATGCTTTAATCAATACAGATTTTTGCACATTTGACCCAATTGGCATTGACCCAATTACCCCTCCTTAACGAAGGTCTTACGTTATGTCCAATAAAGAAGAGTGTATAATGATTCTCTGTGACCTCTTAAGACATAACCTCACATCCACTGACCCTGTATGTTCCTGCTGCCCTCATTCCGTTTAAAGTCTGTGATCGTCTGTCTCAACAGATATACAGTCTCTGTGTGTGTGTGCTATAGTAGAACTTTGTTTTATGGGCTTCATCAGACAGTGAGAGGTCACTGCAAAGGTTACTGAAGTTCGAGCTTATAGCCTCATTAAATGTTTTATGAGAAAGCCTAAGCAGTCATGCACATCACCTCTCCAATCCCTTCGATAAGAGAGACCGCCGCAATCTATCTAAGTAAAGACAGTTACAGCCTAAGTCCTACTTCTTCATTAGCCAGCAGAACCCAATAAATACTCTGCTCGTTATATTAGTGTCCTTTAAATAAATTCTTCATTTTTCAGTTTGATTTTGATAAATACAATGTTACTATTAAATTTCTGCATTTTTTCTATAATTTGTGGTAAACAACCCGAAAATGCTGCACACAGTCACCTATTCTGCAATCCTCCAGTATTCTGCAAAAAACATAATGGCTATAGCTTTATTTAATTTGTGTTCTAATTAATAATTTCTTAAAATATGTCTTACTTCATGAAAGGTACTTTTGGACTGACAAGATGAACATCATTAATTTGTGAATTGGAAAGTTCATTCCCAGCAATCAAAGATTTTATGTCCCTTCTTTTTTCCTCTGCCTGGTTTTGTCACATATGTGATCCTGACTAAAATGCCCACGGATATATAAAACACAAACAAACACCTTATTAGGTGATGAAATGGGTAATGAATTGCCAAAATCTGTTTAGTTATGCAAAGCGCACACATCCCTTTGTTTAAAAAGGAAAAAACTGCCATTTGACCATTAATTAATTTACATGCATTACAAATTATTTATCCGTTTTATTTAATTAGTTAGTGCCCCACAGCCCAATTGTGATACTTTCCTCAAACTCCAACTCAGCCATTCAACAATTAAAATACCACTGCGCTGTATGTGCATGACTCTGCATATCCTCCGGCACGGTGCACTTGTGCTGATTTTAGTATGCAAGACACACACATAGTCAGGCCACAGTTCTTCAAACCTTTAAAACAAGTGAATAGGTGAAAAGCACACAGGCAGTGGTTTACTGAACAGTGAAATAAAAGCCGCTGTAGAGCTGAAGGACTGACCTCCGTCCGCAAGCAGACGAACACGTGCCCACCAGGGGAAGTCTACAGACGTTAGTGCTCTGAAGGTCCGGTGGTGTTTCGAAGTGGGGAGTATTTTCTCTGCAAGGCTTCAGTCCGCTGAACTCCGCACAAGGTGAGTTAAATGTTAATAGATACACATACGCCGTGTGAAATTCGGATAAGTTGAAGCGTAAAAGTCTACTCAGATGGACAAACCCATAAAAACCATATAAAGTGGACTCGCACTTTCTATGTGGGACATCGGTGCTGCAGAGCAAAGTCCCAATTACAAACACTGGGAAAGCAAGAGCTGAAAAATAAAACGCACACAATGAAGTTGAGGAAATGAAGAAAGTGAAGTGAAACACTTAAAGTGTGACCTAGTAGAGAATGAGACAGAGTGGTAGATACAGTCTTTTTCTGTGTAAGGCTCAAATGAGGAATTTCATCTTTTGCCCTGAGTCCCAGGCTCATTAAAACATATCACTACTCTTGTCATGTGGGGACCCAACAGGAACACGCCTGTGACCCATTCTGGTTCCCGACCATTAAAAAACATTAAGCTAGAAGAAACAGGGGGATACAGATAAAAGGGAAATAGAAAGTACAGAAGAGGTGGAAGGGATGTTCAGGCAGACAGTCAGCTGTGCAGAGAAAAGGAGTCTGTATCTCACTGCCCTCGCTCCATCTCTCACCCTCCCTCAGTCGCCACCTTTCTTCTCCTCATTTGCTGACATGGGGGGTAATGTGGCATGAAATACAGAATGTACTTAAAGCCGAGCTCAGGTGCCGCCAAAAGAATAATAAGAGACTGTCTAGGTCTGTCAGCTTGTGTGTGTGTGTGTGTGTGTGTGTGTGTGTGTGTGTGTGTGTGTGTGTGTGTGTGTGTGTGTGTGTGTGTGTGTGTGTGTGTGTAAGCACTGCAGCAAGATTTGTTCACGTCATTAATTAAATCGTGCAAAATGCAGAAATAAGAAGCCAGTTTTGTGCGTAAGAAATGTAGTTGTAAAATGATCTTGAGTATGACTCACAAATTCCTGTGGAAATACTTTTAATAGTGAGGTTTCATAAAGTCAGAGACTGGCACACGAATGTTCTATCTGTGCACCTGAAACTGAAGTAACAAGCTACACTTTGCAATCAGACCATATTTTTACATTTGACCTGACCTAGCCAATCAGCACCTTGACCACTGACAATCCAATCAGGTGAAGTCAAACTGTCCATTCGGGGCACTGTCTCTGATAAGCTATTAAATTATGGGTTTTTGCTATCTGCTAACATTACCCTCACTACATGCTTAACATTGATACATTTATTTTATTTAACTTTGGTTAAGATGTGATCTCAACAGCAGATTCCAGGTTAATTTAGCTTAAGCTTGAGTTTTGCTTCTGACATAAAATGATCTCCATTAGCTGCAATAAACCAGAGCTGAGCTGGGCTGAAACACTCCACCAGGCCCGGCCAAGTTTTTAGCATTGATTAGGGTCATAGCTTTGCAAATCAGGCCAATCAGAGACAACGTAGAGGTGGTCTTCTGCACTGATTCCACAGCTTGACATGTTGTGATTGGATGGTCAACGGGTAACGTACTGATTGGCCTTGTCAAATCAGGTGTAAAACACTTTGTGCGAAGCAAAAAAATCTTCTACATGCACAACATTTCTTATTAGATTGGGATTCGTTCAGTGTTCTTAGTTCAGGTTTTTACAAGGAACCAAATTATCCAGAGAGGTTTCCACCTCTCCAAAAACCTTGAATAAAGCAGTTTCATTAAAGAATTAGTTTCTGCGACACTGCAGGTCCAAAGCAGGATTTCATGACTAAAATTATTTAAAGGTTAAAGGCAATTGTAATGTGACTTAAAAAAACAAACTAGCCATTTGGCCGACAGCTGATGCTTAATGAAAACTCTGGGGGACATGACCGTGCGTGTGTGTGAGGGAGTGACGGAGTGAGAGAGTGGGAGGGAGAGAGAGAGAGAGAGAGAGAGAGAGAGAGAGAGAGAGAGAGAGAGAGAGAGAGAGAGAGTCATGACTCCCACACATTGCCGGACACAGATTAATATACTCCCCGGTAGGTAGAGGTGTGGAGACATTAATATAAAGTGAACCACAGAGGCTCAGGCGTGAAGCTACCTGGTTACTTTTATAACGATCAGTTGACAAGGTGAGGACAGAGGTTGGCCCAAATATCTTGTCGTCTTTTGTAAGTAATTTGAATAAATGCTTTGCACTATATATGTATCATGTATTTACATTCTCAACTTTAAGTTCCCTTTCTGAACCACATCCATAAAACTACCTCCTGAGGAAGTGAGGGTCAACGCTGAGTGACCCTCGGGCCAAAATCTTCCATTTTTCACAAAATCATACATAAAACAGCTCAGGTGCCTACAAGTGTCCGTCTCTTTTTCTCTCCCTCTCTTTAACCAGCCCTCTACTTTGTCCTCCTCCTATTAACTGGCCGCTGTCATTTGTCTTTACAGTTATCAATTGACCAACTTATCCATTGTGCTCCCCGTGCATTCCTCTTCTTCTTTTTGCAGACAGCTTACGTCTTTGTGCGGCTCATTCCAGCCATACCATTGATTCCGCTCTCATGAAAAATACATTTTGCACATTAGGATTCAGTCGCGTCTCTCTTTCTGTATCCCCACTGCATTTGGTCATCGCCTCACTCCATTCCGCCACCCCTTCTTTGCCCTCCTCACAGCAGGTGAGAGGTATATTTTCTTTCCATACATTTGCGGAGACCTCTGTCTTCGGATCGATCCCCCGCTCCAACTCCCTGGGTCCATTAGAACAAGTGTTTATGCTGGAAATATCAATACTTCTGCTCCTCTGTCTCTCTAAATCCCCACATCCTTTATTTTTTTTACACCGGGCTCTTACTCTCCTTCCTTTAAGCTCCCTGGTATCCCTCGCCAACGTGATTTAGTTTTCCTGCTTTGACACTCAGAAGTTTATGTCTCTACAATAGCTCTGCCTGCATGTCCCCGTTTCTTTTCTCAATATTAGCTTGTTTTCTGTTCTCTCACTTGGCCTAAATTGCCTAAAACCGTAAGAACCGAATTGCTTTTCCTCACATTTGGCTTGAAAATATACCGCAGCTTTGTAACAAACTTTATTTGATACTTACAAAACTTCCTCTCCTCCTATCGGTCTCATTCCTGTCCATGCACTTGCACAAACCCAAGCACAAGCAATACAAAAGCCATGCATATTTCCATTTACCTTCTTTTTTTTTTTGCCGTGCTTGGTCATAAAACATCACATTCTGCCTTACTGCACTGGTGGCACAAGCGAGATAGAGGAAAAAATTGCATCCCAACAACTGTTTACATTCTGTCCATCCTGCCATTTCCATCGGATAAGCCTGTTTTTGACTGGCTGCCTTTGTATTTTCCCTGCCACCCAATTTGCTGCGGCTATTGGTGGCCACATCCTGTCTCCGTTAATATCCCCATGACACTTCAATTTGCTGTGTTTCCCCCCTGTGCTCCACAATCCCTCCTTTCAAAGTGATGTCATACAGGCTGCTGCCACCTGCGTGTCTGCCTGGAAAATAATGCCCTGACAAGTTAACACATAGACGAACACCTGCACAATTGCAAAAAATAACACATGAATGTATAATTTCCTCATATAATACAGCTTTCATATAAAGATGGACAACATGACAGCTCCCCAAAAGTAAAGGTAAAGCATCTCGATTGCCACTTGGTGGCTGGCTGGAGTATAGGTCGTGACTCCATGTTAATGGAAGGGACATGGTTTCTGACAGCTGAGAATGACTCCTACTTGCTCGAGCGCATTGTATTGACGGGACCTTGCTACCATGGCTTCATCCCAAATCACTACTGCACAGACTCTGGCTCCAAATGTGCAAGATGGCAGTGTTTGTATCCCCGGTATATGGGAGGAAGTGCAGAGGCATCTTCCATCTTCATATACAGTCTATGCTTCTATATAAGAGACAAATGGTTCAGCACTTTGCAAAATGATTTGTTAAGAAAATCTGGGCTACAGTAAAAGTACCCATAAAAAAGTCACTGGAAAACGATTTGGAATGGTTCCCCCACGCCTTTATGTTCTTCCATTACACACATGAAAGTCATATTTCTTAAGGGAAGGAGCCCACTGAGAGATTGTGCCAATATATACTGTTATGGGTTGTATTGTCCTCAAAGAGACAGACATAGGGCATGACTTCTTATTACTTACCTACTATTATTATCTTATAACGTTTCCATTTATGTTAATGTAACAAACAACCAATCACAGCACAGAATTCTATTTATAATTATAACTGAAATAATCAAAGGAAAGGTTAGTATTTAGTGTTGTGTATCCAGCCACCAGAAAGAATAAAATCAGAACTAAGAGTGTTTATGCGCCGATAGCTTCCATGAGAGTATATAATGAGATGCTGAATTGAACTCTTGTTTGTTTGTCCTTTGCACCCACCGCAGATGGTTTAGACATGCACGTATTCCCTGAAAAGACATACGGGGACAATGACCAGCAGCACTTACCTCTGTCTGTGTTGTTTAATTAGAGTATTTATCATCCAATCACACCAGGACATCAGGAAGTGACAAGCCTAGATGCCCGTCAACAACATCCTGTCTTTTCAAAATGGGACGTTGGAAAATGACTTGAGTCAGTGGCCGTGGAAGTTTACATAAGACAGAGAGAAATAGCAAGAAAGGCAAGACTTATTGTATATTTTAGGAAAAAATACAATCCTGAACATTAAAAATGGGCGTTTTTTTCAGGAAAAGCCAGCATACACAGCTATGATGTCCTCATTAAATCCAGTCCCCATGTTCAGATCTCAGGAATCCGATTGATATGACAAGTGTAACCGCATGTCTCATTTCCGATCTGAATGTAAATCAGCTGACTCTGTGGTGACGGAAAGGGTGAAAAACTCAGTGGAATACATAATCCTGCCTTGTAATGGGAGTCTTTCGTTATTCTATACCTATCTGTCTCAGTCTATGTTTCCATCAGCCTCCCCTATCCATCTATCACTGCTGGGATCTGCACAGCATTTTAGTACGACGAGATAGGATCCAGCCTTGTCTGTACGTGTTCTGTGTGCGCGCACGTGTACATGAGGTTGAGCGTGTTTGCGATGTCGTTTATTGTTTCCAACACAATACGACACCTCCAGTGTCAGTCTCATTCTATACAGGCCCTTATCACTGGGTGGAAATACCAACTCTACAAACCCTACTGCTTTGGGATTGAGGGGGGGAGAGAGAGAGGGAGAGGGAGAGGGAGAGAGAGAGAGAGAGAGAGAGAGAGAGAGAGAGAGACAGACAGACAGACAGACAGACAGACAGACAGACAGACAGACAGCGCAAGGGAGAGGGCGAGAGAGCAAGGGAGAGGGCGAGAGAGCAAGGGAGAGGGCTCCATTGATATCAAGAGCCCCAGTACAATCTTGGTCATGGATAAGGACCTAATGAGGAAAAGCAGGGATGGGATGGAGGCCTTCCCTGCTCGTCTGTGCGTGTGTACTTCTATCTTTATGAGGAACTGATTAGGTACATTTCAGGAAAGTGAGGCTGTTTTGGTCGGAGCTCACACCTTTAACATGCTGTTTGAGGATTGAGACTTGGTTTTAGGGCTTTAGTGTACATGGTTAAAGGGCTAAATGTATTGTCATTAGGGTTAGGGGTGTGTGTGTGCATTTGTGTGTTTGCGAGTGAGACTTAGAAGGAAATAAGGTGAAAGAGAGTCCTCAACAATCAACTAGAGTGACAAGAACACACGCTTCTAGCTGGATTCCCTTTTCACATCACTTTTCTTTCCCGTACACTTTTGATGATATTCAATGTCTGTCAATTTACCCGTCTCTTTTTCTTTCCCTCATTTTCGCCAGCCTTTCTTATCACATGTAGCTCCTCTTCTCCATCTTTCCATTTTCTCCCCTTCTTTCCTCCTCTCAGTTCTCTATCTTTGTTCATCACATCCTCATATCGTTGCTCCTCTATTCCACACCTTCATGTCCCCCTGTAGTACTCCTTCTGTCTGCAATCTGTCTTCACACTCTGTATCCATTCCTCCCCATCCCTTCTGTTTCCCTGGTCTATAAGGCATAACTGGCCTCTTGTGTCAGGGTTGGCTTGGCTGTGGCGTTCTGCTACTTGTTTCTCCTCTTCCTTCTCCCTCTGCCTAGGTTTTGTTCCCTCAGCCTCTAATCGGCTTTTCCGGGTTTGGGATCCTCTCTTCTTAACTTTACCCTCTCTCTCAGGATGCCACAGGATTATCCCTGTCAAAGGGGCCGGACATCGTGGCTTGACGAGTGTGAGTCTGTGTGTGATTGATCTTTCTATGCATTCCATGTGTGTGTGTGCATTCCTGTGCGTGTTAGTGTGTGCATGCATCTTTGTTTGTTGTTGTTGTTGGTTTTTGTTGTATCCGTGATCCTATGTAATCACTTTGAGACAATCCCATAATGCTCCATTGATTCAAAGGTTGGTCTGTATGTGTGTGTGAGATGTTTTGCCCTTTCACTCATCTGCATATTACTCAGCAAAAGATGCAACACATGGAATTTGCTTGTGTGTTCTTTCTTCAGTTTTCTGTTTTTATTATAAACTTGTATTTTATTAAAGAAAAAGGTTAGTGGCTTCATGTGGGTCTGCACAGTATTGCCTTGAGCGAAGGCAGATTTGGAGCTAAATGCTAAAAATAGCACAGTTAACATTTAGAAGATGACATTTAGCAGGATTTGTGTTCACCATTTTAGTTTAGTGTGTCATTATGCTAACATTTCTTAATTAGTACGAAACACAAAGTAAAGCCAAGGCTGGAGGGAATGCCATTATTTTTACAGGTATTGAAACCAAAGTGTTGGACAAACTGAAACATCCGAATGATGGTGGGAGATGAAAAGTTTGGGGATCACCAAAATGCAAGAATTCATTTCGTGGAGAACCTTTGAAGAGTCAGAGCAGGTTTTCATTCTAATCCATCCAACATCTCACTTTAAACTACAAATGTGTATCTCATGGCAAAAGAGGAAAGGGATTCAAAATCTTTGAATCATGAACGTCTGTGCCAACTTTTGTGCCAATCCATCTGGAATATGTCAAAGTATTTCACAATGAAAATGTAGCCCAAAATTAAAGTCAGGCATCATGAATGGGCGTGGCAAACTTCATTGCAATGACCATAAAATAACAAAATGTAAAGAAATATCCTCAAGGTGTTGCTGAAATATCATGTTCATGAGAATGGGACGGACAGACAACAGTCTGACAGGCAGACAGACCGGATGAAAATGGAATATATGTATGTATTTATGTATGAAGGGGTGGATGGATGGACAACCCAAAAACTACACCTCTGGGAACAGCTGTCATTGACCTGGAGGCATAAATATCCATTCAGCTTTCCAATACATCCCTGAACTGATGACACCATTATCAAAAAGTAATGCTTAAAGTAAATAAACAAAGAGGTAGTCAAATTGATCGTAGCAGTTTGATCTATGATGCTGATCAACCACATGGTGCTACAACTCCGAGCAGGGAGCAAACAGAAGGCTTGGCAGCCATTTGGGGACTGGCATTTAGTCTCAGAGTCTCCCTCCTTCTTTTGTTCTTCTCTCTCCGCTCATTTCCATCCCTCCATCCCCTCTTTATTTAACTGGCTCACTGAAAAGGTCCTGCTGTCAGCCTCCACCTGTCCCTGTCACAGTAAACAAAGACAACCAGGAGACACAGCACTCTCTCTGTTCACTCCTGTGTCTGCTCTATTTTCTCCCCGGCCTTCTTCTCTTACTTTCTTTAATTTTGTCTCCTCCTTCTTTCTCTGGCATTTCTTCCTTTCTCTTAATCACTCTCCCTCTCTCATTTTCTTTCTCGTTTCTTTGCTTGTTTGAGTTTCTTGGCCTTCTGACAAACTTAAATCACAATTGTCTTGCTCTCTCTATTTGTAGTCATCGGGCCAACTGAATAGTTCTGTAATTCTATTTCTATCCAATAAATTGTGCATATATTCCACCTTAGTGATGCCTTTTTACTGTTAAGGCCACATTTTTATATTCTGCCCTGGTTTACCACGTACAGAGCCTCTGCAGACTGCGAATGTCTGCATTATGCAAATCACTTCCTGTCCGCACAAACAAGCCGGGACCAATCAATGTCAATCCCCATTCCCTCGGCCAATCAATGTCATTCCCTCTCGTACAAAACCTGACCTAATCGAAAGGCATTGTTCCTCGGGCCCTGCATGCTAAATCAGAAGGGTCAGAGTGTCTATAATCCTCAGATCCTGCACTGTAACACAAAACTTCAAGAAGCATCAGTGTTCAACAAAAGCAGATGAAAGCAGACATGATGACTCAGGAAAACAGAAATGAAGGAGAGACAATCTAGTTTGGGAAGTTTTGTTTGTCACCATTTAAAAAAAACGCTAAGCGAAGTCAGGAGAGGACAGTGTTTCAGGTCATCACACTGGCTCTATACTCTGCTGCCTAAACCTACTTTTTCTGCTTCAAAACAACTGGCAAGCATCAAAGCGCCCCTTCAAAAATATACAAGTGAAGATACGTGTGCTGTGTCCAAGTTTACAGGAATCTTAACTGACTACAAATCTCTTATGGACACTAAAAGTCAGTGCTACACAAAAGCTATTGGGCAACGGCAACATAGTATAAAGTTCAAAATCAAAGTGTAAATATAGATTTATACAAAAACAAGATCCCTTCATCTTAATGTGGTTGTGGCCTCAAGATGGGTTGATTGTTCTCTCTCTTCAGAATCCATTCTGGTCTGAGCAGGAGTTTTGAAACCAAGGACTGGGCTTTAACTGCCACGTCAGTCTTTGTTAAAACCAGACATTAGAATAGATTTATCGTTGCTTGCACCAAACAGACTAAAGACGAGTCTTTACTTAATAATATATCTATATTTAATATTTGTGCCAGTAGATGATGATCTCTGTGTCTAATGATGTTCAGAGCAATCGCCGACTGTCAATGTCATTAGATCTGACTTATTACTCGTCGATACATTCAGCCGTGTTTCTATACACTTGCACACCCACAAACATTTGCAAACACACACATATAACACACATTATATACACACACTTAGCAACGCCACTCACGACCAGGCGTGACACCAGTTGGTGTAACCAGCCCAAGTTATTGTTAATGTATGTCAATCAAAAGTATGTACAGTGGACAGCATCTGCTTGTCTAGCGTTTCTTTTGGATTGGGAAGAATTATTAATCAAGGGACTTTAAGAGACCAGAGTAGCTGAGTGTCATTATCTCAGCTGGTTATCACAGCAAGTAAATTAGAGGCATTCCCTGTATATATGTTGAAGTATTGTCTCATTATTTTTTTTTACATTAAACAGAAAAGCAGAGATATTCACATAGTTAACTATTGCAAAGCATGTCTAACAACTATATAATCTTTTTTTTTTTAACTTCCCATTAACAATAACCATGCTGCAGCCTGTCAACCGTCACAAGATGAAGATGTCGTATATGACATCAAAGGCCATAGCACACAAAATAATAAATATCTTGGAAACGGTGCATGCTAGAGACTTGCTTTTCTTTAAGGGTAGCGTTGTGCCGTTCCAATAAGGGCTCCGTGGTGATCACATCCCTTTCAGAACAACTTCCTTTGGAGACATAAATCCATAATGACAAATCCAATACTGTTTTTTTGTGATTATTTATCCATTTCTCCGTGTGGAAAACAGTTATTGTTGCCAAAAATCCTTTCTGCAAGATTCACTTATTTAAGTTTTTCCATCATCTTTATAACTATTTATATACAAAGAAAAGAGGATATAACTCGATTGTGCATTACAGGGTTGAGGTCATGCAAGAATTATTACACACGGAGACCAGGCAAACCAAAAACAGGAAAAAAATGGCCCAGCCTCCAGAGAGTCAAGCATCAGTGTAGTTTGTTAAAAAATGCACAATAAGCTAAAAAAGGGCTTGGGAACGCTGGCTGATTCGACATTTACAAACAAATTATTAGAGTTTACAAGTGTTTTTTTTCCATGTTTGTATAATAATACAGTTTAAACAGCAGACACCTGTTTCATCGACATCCTATTTAGCACTAAAATCACCCTCATCATCATGTTATGCAGTTTAGATCACGCTTTTTGGGGGCTGGAAACAAACACACCAAATGTGTATTCACCCTCAAGGCCTCAACTTCCTCTCCGCCTGTAACGTCATCCCTCTTTCCATATTTCCTTTAATGGTCTCGGGCTGCTTTTATCTCGTAAAGTGGTGGAGCTCACGCTGTCTTTGTGGTGTCATTAAAGTCAGTGAAGCCGGTTTTAATTGTTGGCGAATTGGCCTTTTATGACTAATGAAGCCTTGAGTATGTGCTGCTTGTACTATTTAATCAACCATCATGTACTCCGCACCACCTACACACCTCACTGCGAGCGAGATAATGGGGAGGAGGGAGAAAGTGAACGCTGAATTTATGGGAGGCGGGAATCCAGGTGGATGGATGGTGTAGAAGCAACTCAATGAACTTCTGGGAAAAACAGAGTGTTGAAGAGGAAAAAGTCCTGGCAGGAGAATTGACTGAGGGGAAAGAGCAATTTGTAGCATCCCTAACAAATTGTACTCCGTCTGTGTGTCCCACTCTTGTTGTTAAGCTTGTCTCTGATAAAACTCTAGGTCTGTATCACTTTGAGACTAAATATGGAAAGCTTCAGACTCTTATGAATGCTGTTGTGTCTCTCCGTCACCAGACTGTGACGGATGCAGATGCCAGATGCAGTGAGCTATAGATACAGGACGAAATCCTATCTCTGTGGAAGTGGTGCACATTATGCTGTAGATGCACTGTAAAGTGGTGAGCATTAATATCTTTGTCATCCACGTGGCCCTGTGGAGTAAGTGTGTGGATGACCACTGTGTTTCCCAAAGGCATTTTCCTCTCTCTGGAATGGGGCTCTGAAGTATGTCTTGGCCCAAAGGTGACTACATTTCCGCTGAGACCAATAAAGAAGAACTTTTGGAAGCAGCATGGTTGAAAAAAAAAAATTTCCAGGCAGAACACAAACTGCTTTCTTGTGGGGTAAACTCAGCCGCGTAGCAACTCGTAACGATTCACATTGAGCTCACAGCTTGCACTGCATTTTATCCAGTCTTTGTTTCCCACATTTCCTGTATAATATTCAGGAAAACAGAAATGATTCCACAGTTCCAGGTGATTGATATTCAAAGCCAGTGGGGTAGATGGTCAACTATGCTGCAGTTTTACATTTTGCAGGTTCTTACTGCAACTGAGCTCAATGCATTTTACTGATCCTGAGAGAAAGTTACGTTTCTACTATAACACAACTTATGATTTTGTAATTACTGTCTTATAAAGAGAGATTTCATTTGTAGAAACTGAATCTCTCAGGTGTTGTTAAGGTAAAACTGCAGAGGCAGATGAATCCAGTATTTAGGCATTTATGTATACTCATCACAGTTGGTGTTTTTTCTTTTATCTTATCTTTTGGCACTTGACCTGCTGACTCACTGATGCTACAGGCTACAAATGCATCCAATAATATACCTAAAACCAAAGGAGAAGCCCATTAAAAACAAGTCATGTGATGAAGGCAGCAGAGCGATGCAGTGAATAGGGAGACTTCATTCTAACGACCTGGGTTGATGATGCTGTGAAAACAAAGGTCTGCAAAAGTGTCCTTGAGACACATTGAATCTGTACAAGTTCAGTTGCTGTTCAGTGAGACCTTGTTCCATCAGGAATCAATACAGAATATTTCAATAAATGTAAAGTAATGGGACAAGCTGCACGGTTGTATTTTCACTGTAAAAGTTACTACGGCTAGCCTGCTTGTCAGTCTCCTCGTAAAATGCTCAGCACATGCACAGCAGCGTTAGCATTGAGAGTTGTGTTTCCACCACCAGACAGATGTTCAGGTAGTTGCTAACTTTGCCCTTTTGCTGCATTGTGCTGACCAAACCAAAACAATGGGCTGAAAGATGCTAAAACAGCTAACTGCATGCTGGAGAGAGTCGTTTGCATGATCCAGTATAAATCTGATCTAAAATTTAAACTACAGTATCGAGAAAATGTATTCTGTTTGTAACGGAAAGCTAAGGCTTCCTTGTTAGGCCTCACTATAGTGTAGCCGTATGATGATGTCGTTATGTAACGTTATGTGCGATGCAAAATGGTGATGGTGCGAGGGGATTCCCCTTATCTGCCATGTTGTCTGCATGGCCATGTTCAGATTAATCTAAAACAAAAAACATAAATGAGCATTCACTCTTTTTGCAGCAGAAAACCAAGGTTCAAGTTGTGATGATGTCATCATATTTCATTACGTGTTGTGAAAAATGTGTTGATAACAAGCGGTGGTGCCAGAGATTGGCGGGAGAGTACATTTCTACGACTAAAACATGGACATAGTTCAAATAAGATATATTTGTATGTTTAGAAATCATTTTGATCAATTGTATGTGTTTATTTTGTATTTATATAGTATATAATACAAATTCAAATACACATTTTTTTTTATGGATCATTGACTTACATAACCTTTCAGCTCAGGTTGTATAGTGTTTATTGATGTAAAGCATTTGAAGATGCTCAAATCTCAGTGAGCAAAAATACTAATGTAGTCACTGGAGGACCGTTTGTGTTGCACAGTGCAAAGGGTTAGATATTGTGTTTCCAACAATTTAACTGAGTGTGTATGTGTACGTGTGAGAGAGAGAGAGAGAAATCCATCAGCTGCCAAGTCAAACTCAAACAAATAGAGCCCCTTCAACTGAAAGCTCATTGAAAACAACCATGTTTCTCATTACCAGCCTTCCCACAAGATGTTGTTGTGTTACATTACGTGAGGATGCGATCGCTCGCTAACAAAGACGCACACGGTGACAGGTATGCACAATAGAAGGAGTCGTTTGATGGAATAGGGCAATAAAGCAGAGTGAGGTCAAAGGGGAAGTTGAACAATAACTGCAGCTACAGATGAATGTAGTGTGCAGTTCACACAGAAGTGGGATTTATAGCCTGGTCACACACACAAACATTATCAAGCTTAACAATCAGGGGATAGAGCAAAGGTTTACCTCTTCACACACGGATGAAGTCTTATTTACTGATTTATCTCCCTCTTTGTGACACACACACACACACACCAAATTAATTTCCTCACAATGTCAAAATGTCCTCACAATGATGGTATAAAACCAAAATTGGCCCTCAGAACTATAGATAGACATGCCCACACACACACACAGCAGGCCCTTGTACAGAAACCACAAGCCACTCGATCCCCAGTCTCTCGTCTTAGCAGGCAGCACCATCTCTTTTCTTTCTGTCTCAGCTTCCCCGTCTGTCTCTTTATTGCTCTCTCCGTTTCTCAGCAGGTCTCTACTGCTTCCTCTCTCACACCTTTATCCTCCATCCCTCACTCTCTCTCTCTCTCTCTCAACCCCCTTCTTCTCATTGCTTCTACGCAGTCTTTCCTGGAAGGCCTATTCATGTTTCCACCACCAGTGGAAAGCAGTCATTCTTTCTCTCCAATACCCTGAAACATGTTCATACATTCAAGCCTTTATCTCTATCTCTCTCTCCATCCCTCCGTCATTTTCTCTTCCCTGCACCTGGCCCTGACTTTTCCCCCCATCGCTGTGGTTTCCCCTTTCCACCTCTATGGCAGCTTTGCATTAATCATTTCCACGTCCACAGGAAGACTGCCTCTCCTCACCTTCACTCTCTCCGTTTCTCTCACTTTCATTCTGCGTGTATCTTTCCCTGGCACTTCCATCTCATACTCTTCTCATATCTCGCTTTCCCACCTCCCATCAAATCTCTATTTGTGTACATGCAACAAAGCGGGTAACACCTGCCTCCCAGTTATCAGTTTCATGGAATAATGTTGCCAAAACGTTTTTACATTAGCTGTGACTCTATCTGACTGGCAGTAAATCTGACTTAGTCTATGTGAAAGTATATTATGAGAGTTTCAGCAGAATAAAAAAAGCACTGTGTTATTAACACCTCCTACAGTGTCATGGGTGCGCCCTCATTGAAATGAATGAGAAGGTTGCATTTATGTGTTTAAGAACATGTGTTATTTGTTTGACACACAACAAGTCACTAAAAGGCCTTGCAATTTAAAGGAATGGTTAAATAAGAACATAATTAATAATCACATATGATAAATGAGATAGAATAAAGTAAAATTAACCAAGATGTGCTTATATTCCACTTTGCGTACCTTTGAGGAATTTCAAAAATAATTAAATAGTGTTTCACGAAGGAGGAATATTCAGATAGGGTGGAAAAAGAGCAAAACCCGTAAATGACAGAAACTTAAGGAAATGAAAAGCTGGCTCGCCGAACGTTCGGGGCAGGATGGAGACACGACTAATACCCAGCAGCCGACAGCCGTTTACTTCATTTCCTCATAGGCGTTTTCAACTGCCTCTTCCACACCCACACCCACACACACACACACACACACTTGTTTTACGGTTCTCTCTTATGCTCTTAAACACTTTCTAATCCCTGATTAGTGGATGAAGCACGTTTAATGCTCCTCTCCACTTGTCTGCCGCTGAACTGTGACACACAAAAATGCTCACAACCGCACACGCACGCACTGACACACACAAGAGCAGCAAAGAAAATCTATGCTCACTCGTAAACAACACAAAAACACACAGACACACCACACACACACACACCTCCTCTCCCTCTCCTGCTATGCCACTGACACACCCGTTTGTCTCTTTCTGTGGTGAAACAAGCACTTGAAAAGGATTTAATAGAAACCAAACACTTGGACGCAATGCGTTTACCCGAGAGAGAGATTGCACATTAAAAGAGAAAACATCCGTACATGGCTGCACTAAATCTGCTAGGACCACTTTTGTCAAAGTTAAAATACACTGTAAACAAGCTGTGTAATTATGTGTAGTGGAATGACTGTGATGTGGAAACTCCCTGCACATTCATGGAAGCACACGGGGGAGCCGAAGAATTGGCTGGAAATCGCCTCTGTGGGAAAAAAGGCACTTTAAAGCTTTGCCCACCTGCATTTTGTTTTTCCTTCTTCAAATACAGCCCCTTCCTAATGAATACAGAAATGCTTTTTTTTCTACTTTTCTGACAACATGCCTGGAGAGACGACAGAAATGTGCTGCTGAACTCCCATTTCGTGAGAGGTGCATTATGTGGTTCATCTCAGCGGCTGAATTTTTTTTAGATTTTTTGCTCTCGAACCACTAAAATACTGAATTTGTAAAAAGGCTGATCATCAGAGGACACAGAGGATAGGGCCAGTCGCTCTCGCTTGTTTTCACTGACAAGGTCGGATCATTCAGCACAAAACTGGAGAATGAATCAACCTTAAATCGTTTCAGTTTGAATATGGATGAATACAGCAGCAGAGCCGTAGCATAGATGAAATATAGGGCACTTCGCGGTGTTATCAGTGGGGATTCTAATCTAAGCACAGATGCAAAGGTGGCAGGGTGATTAATTAGAGCATTTAAAGTAGAGCATCTGACTTGACAGAGATCACCAGCTGCTGAGTTCTGTGGGGACGAGTCACGAATTCGATCAGCTGATCAGGGCTCTGACAATAAGTCCAAATGAATGACAGAAAATCAGTCCAAACAAAAATAATGTTTTATTTGTTTCAATGAACCTTTAAACATTTCACAATGACCCCCCAGAGCATTACGACCTGGAATTACTGTCCTGTGGTTGTATGCCTTCGCCAACCAGTGCAGTTTCAGTCTGCAGACTCACATGAGGTCATTTTGACCTTTGACTACTGAAATCGAATAAGTTTATTTTTTAGATCAAGTGGGAACTGGTCAAGATTTTAAGATTTTGTGTTCCAGAGGCGAAAACCATGTTTTGTGAGTCACCGTGACCTTGACCTTTGACCACCCAAATTGAATCAGTTAATCTGTGAGTCTAAGTGAACATTTGTGCCAAATTTGAAAGGATTGCTTGAAGGTGCTCCTGAGATGTTGCGTTCACAAGGCCAAAAACGTGCTTTGTGAGGTCACAGTGACCTTGATCTTTGACATTTGATCACCAAAAAAAACGACTTAGTTCATCCTTGAATCGAATTGAAAGTTTGTACCAAATTTGAAGATATTCACCCAAGGCGTCCTTGAGTTATCCTGTTTACAAGAAGAACAGACATACAACCGTAAAACATAATGCCTCTGGCCACTGACCAGCTTTGGGTATGAATTCACTGTACACACCACAACATAAACACACACACACACACACACACAAATCACTTGTGTACATCACTGAAGTGGTGTAAGATGCTGATCAATGATTGTTGGGAATCCAACACAGTCTAATTAGCTGTGTCTCTTCATTGCTCCGGCAGGTTGTGACTCTGTGATTTCCTAAACTGATGCAGTGACCATTTCGAAAGCGATAAAATCAAACAAACATTAAGCTCCATGTACTGGGCCCAGTCAAACGTTACTCGAAAAGTCACGAGATGAGCAGTGATATTTCTCATTTCCCACACTAAATAAAGTAATTACTTTGGGCTCCAATCAGCGGAAGTGGTGGGACACTGGAGAGCTGGCAGATCGCTGTCTGTTTGACAGAGACAAGTCAACAACACCTCTATCTTCACTCACATTTCCCCTGATGCCACCGCACTTTATCTCTTCCATTACCAACTGATAGTAGATGGGGGCATGATAGTTAATTGCATTTCTGAATATGGTTCTGTGTGTGTGTTAGTGCCTCTGTGTGTGTGTTTCTGTGGCATCATCGTTTTTAATAGTTTTGCCATGTACCTGTGGTATTTACGCGTCTGCATGTGCGTATTGTAGGCTGGCTCATGCATGTGACGTGTGTGATAGATTTATTTTTCATATTGAGGTTCAAGGCCACCGCAGCTACCTGCCAAGATGGACTCAAAGTCTCTCCACCGTCTCCTTCTACCTTCCCTTTTCATTTATCAGTCCTCTCCCTCCCCTCGTTACATCTCCTCCACGCCTCTCTCCCCTCCAGTCCCCTTTTTTCGTCACCACTATCGTCACCTGCGGGTGTCTGTGTCCCACGATGCATTGCAATCCACCCGCTCCCCTGGCTGGCTGGAGGTGGAACTGCAGTGACATCTACTGAGAGAAGAGAGGAGAGGTTGAAGGAGAATGAAAGGAGAAAAAGGAAGAAGTTGACTTGCTATAGTGTCCGAAATGCAATTAAAGAGAGCAGGAAAACAGAGAATGCAAGAGCCAAGTCAAACCTTGAACCTTTAATATTAACAATTCAGCTCGGTCCTCTAATATTAGCACAAATTAACTTTTTTAAACAAAGAACAGGATTCCTCCCACTGCATTCCATGTTTCTCTGCTTTCCTCCCCCCTATTTTTTTCTCTGAGCCTTGTATTGTGTGCAGATAATTGCTTCTCTTTGGTAACAACAGCTCTAAAATGATTTTTATTCTAGTCAGCAGGCTTTGATACAGCCTGTCTGTGTGTTTGTAATTATTGTCTTAGCCACTGGCTGCCAAACCCCATTACGTGAGGTCAAGCCCAAATGACTATCCTGAGCTGATGGCAATAACTTCACCGGCAGACACACATGCATTAGTCAGTCAAACGCTCACACAGGCGGGCACGGACATGTTTGTAAGGACAGATACGAGACTAAGAATGCAAATTAGATTACCTTCAAATAGAAAAAAGAAATTTTACGTGAAGATGTAACAGATTTCCACCAGCACTGGAACACAGCACACATTTGTGGAAGTTAAAACCGTTTTATGTGTCATCAAATTGCTCTGAATTTGTATTGAAACCCGTCTTTGTCATTAAACACAACTACACAGAAATTGTTGTTTGCTTTTCAATATCATTTGCAGTTTATAAAATAGGCAATTGTGACCATTTCTCTCCCTTCGTTCATGCGCACAAATGCACACATTGCCCGTCGAGCATACACAAACCCCCCCACACACACACTCACGTGCACTGCGCTCGTGCACGCACATTAACATAAACAAACACACTGCACAAAATTTTGTCTCTGACAGGCATCTGTACCATGAATAATTCAGGAGCTGGTTTACATAAACCATCCATTCAGTCATACATGATTTAGAATAACAGTTGTATGTGCAGGAAGCAATCATCATGTTATGATAATAACACCGGGGACAGTATGCATATTCAGATACGACTTGTGGGAAATCTTGTGCAATTCTCATACATTTCCTGCAAATTACGTCCCGTTGTATAGGTATTATGCAATTGAAGAAACAATATCGTTTCCGTGCTGCTCCTCTTAGAATATAATTTTTGAGTTTTATATCTTCGTTAAAAAATAATAGGAGCCTGCATGCAAAGAAAAAAAAAAAAACCTTGCACACGTTAAACTAATGTAAATAACCTCCATTTGTTGAATATAAAAAAAGCTTCAGCAATCAGAACCTTGATATGAAACCCATGAAAACCAACATGGGATATATAAAAGAGCCACAGGGATCTATATTACCTGCACACAAACTGGCCAAGATAAAAAAGTTAAGCTATTAAAAGTTTATCTCAACTTGTGTCTTGTTTTTCAGCCCCATTTTCTAGAAATTACATTTAGTGTCCATAAGGCTTGAGAGAGTTTTCCCAATGGAAAAGGGCTCTCAGACTTTTGGAAACCACTGTGTATACAACTCAATATGTGTGTTTTGCCAAATGCCATTAGCCCAAACTGTAAACGCTGCCAGTATCATGTTCAGCAGCTGCATTTTTTGGAGGGAGGAAAACAAGTGCTACATTTTTGTATCAAGCTCAAGTCGTGGGGTTGATCCCAGGACATATACGGGTCCCATGTGTGGTGGGGGTAACACAACAAAAGCACTTTGGTTAGGGTAACAATGTTAAAATGCAATAAATTAAACATGACCTCTGTTGATTCATAGGTCTATAGCGCACAACCTTAAAAATCATTGGGAAAAAAAAGATAAATCATGCTGGATATTGTAGGAAAACAAATATGTTGTCAGTGAAGATATTTTTGGGTCATTAAAGCAGTTTTCAGGCATGAATCCACAATGTCTGGAGATTGCCTGGGTCAGATGTGTTCACAAAAACAGTAGAAATTCCTGAACATTCAGGCGAGGGGGGGGCAGGACATGATGTTTAAAATCTGCTGCAGAAATCATAATTTTTTGTTTAGAGCACGTAAACCCCGACATCGGCCATCATCACCAAAAGCTGTAGAATCTTTTTGTCTTTCCAGGTTGTCTTTCTTAAGTGTGTTCCATGTATATGACTCCTGTTTTTCATCCTGAGATATTTGTGTACATTTAGTGATTTTAGAAATCTCATGTCCACTTGAGACATTTCCTTGCTGTATTCTCACATGGGTTCATTTTGACATTTTGCCTGGACGTTGGCAGGAGAAGTTCCAGAAATTGTCCGGAGTAACCGGGTCGGACATTTGTGATCTCACACACAGCCCCTCTGGGAAATTTTCCGAAAGTTGTGAGGACTTCAGTGCATGTCTAAAAGCAGCTTATGTTTTTTGGTGCAACAATATAAACTTTCATGCAGTGGCAAATTTGAAGTAACTTAGGGAAATGCTTGTTTTGTCATATTTTTCTGGTCTTTAACCAAGATCTGGGAAACATCTGCAGAGGTAAAACTAAAAGTGAGTACACATGAAATGTGGGTAAAAATCACTCATTGAGAAAACCTGTGCATACAACTGCTGCAAGTGCTTCTGTCAAAGCAGATGTAAAACTTAAGTTTACTTTACCTTCATGTTTGTCTGACTTCCTTTGTTTCTTGCTCGATTAAACTTGTTTTAAGCAATGTTGTTTCTTTCCCAGTTCACACAATTAAACTGACAATCATCTTATAATTACAAATAGGAATGATGGACAGGGCCAGCATGAGGTTACATTTAATCTAACATGTTGGGTCTGCTGAGCACCTCCTCTTATCCTCACAGCCACCCGAAGAGGAAGTCTCATGCACATCTTCCATACGGAGCATGTTTCAGCAGATGACGAGATTATGGCAGGCAACACCGTCATCAATCTGATTTATATATTATTAACTATTTCACTCCCGAGGGGCCTGTTCATTTTACAAAGTGCCCGTGGCGGGTGTAGCCCCGTCTATCAGAGGCCAATGACACAGGGACACATGTCATATAAAACGACATTCCCTCTGATTGATTGACAGCGTTACGAGACGCTGAGCAGAGATGGACAGTCGTGTCAGAGGTGGAATATGGGGAGGGAGAGAGGGAGGCAGTTGGAGAGAAATATGTTTTGGTTGCAGAAAGAAAAATGGATGGTGAAAAAGGGGTAAACACAAACCATGACACTTGGAAAAGGACAGAGAAAATAATTCAGTGGAGTTGTCTCCTTGTGGTGGTAACCCTCTGCCAAAGTTATATTGTAGGAGCTTTAGGCACAGTCTCCTGAGTTATGGTGTCGAGTAACGGCCAGAAAAATGTTTCTGTAGAACATTATGTCCTCAAAGTGCAGTTCTTTGACCTCTCATCACAAAATCCAATCAGCTCATGCTTGCGTCGAAGTGGGCGTTGTTCCAGATGTAATGACATTTCCTCAAGGGGTTCCTGAGATGTTGCGTTCATAAAAACGGATTGGACGCGAGGTCACAGTGACCTTGACCTTTGACCGCTTTGATCTAATCACGTCCTCCTTGAGTCCAAGTTGATGTTTGTTCCCAATTTGAAGAAATTCCTTCGAGGCATTCCTGAGATTTCACATTCAGGAGGACGGGATAGACAGACAGATGGGCTGACAACCTGACAACACGAAGCCTGCAGCAGTGGCTGTTCCCGGGACGGAGGTATGAAAATAAAAGCTGACAGAAGACATCGGAGGAGAAGGCTGAGGTGGAGCAAGAAGAGAGACGTGACAAAGAACAACTCGGACAGAAGAGAGTGTGAGACGGGCTGAGGAGGATAAGGGTGTTGGAGAAGTCCGCCTCATTCAGAGATAACAGAGGAGGAGAGTTCACACAGTGGACGTGTGATCCAGAACCCTCAGCGTCCCCACATTATTTCTAAACCACCTGCACACACACAGACTCACACTCACACACACACACACACACAGACTCACACACACTGGCACAACCTGACACCTGACCTGACACAACAGCTTGTGGCTCCCCGAGAGTGAGAGACAGTGACTCACTCCCTCACACATTCAGGAATTCTCTGTCTCTCTCTGTTTATGTATTTATATTTAATGAACAGTTATTTTGAGTATACATTACTTTCCTTCTGTACGTTTTTTATTCACTACCTTTTATAAAAATCATTGTCATGTATTGTTTTGTATATGCAGCAATATAACTTTGTTTTCATCTACCTGTAATTCATTGCAGTATAAATCAGAGCCCAACTGATGAGGATGTATGGAGGCCAATGCAAATATTAGGGAGTAAACAATTCCAATAATACATATCACATGAAACACATATTGGTTATATAAAGACGAAGAAGAATTTAGGACTGACATTTTACAGTTTAACCATGAACTTTAAAACATCCTTTTTAGGTAAAAGGTCAACATAAATTCACATCTTTTCAGCATTGTCTGTTACATAAAATATATCGGCAAATATAAACACACATTTTTATTGGCCAACTACTGCTGTCACCTTTTAGTTCTATTAATTGATTACTTATATGGATATTTGAACAATCATTCAAACGTGCGTGAAAGGTTCACATTCAAAATGATGTGACCTGTTCGGATTAAAAGTATACAGACTTGATCCACTAGAGGGCACTCACTTGATCAGTAAAGAAAGTCAGTAATGTTACGTTATTTTGCCCTGAAATAGAGGACGCTAGCAAGCGAAGCCGCCCTGAACTGAAAAATCTAAGCAAAGCATCTGAGAAGCGGAGTGGGAAAGTGGCTGGGGGTGTGAATTGTAGTAATGAACGAAGGACAGACTGTCAGCTTTGGACCATACAAGTGCCGTACTCTTCAACAAATCTGCGGGCTAACCTCAGTGGAGGAGGCACCGCAGATGAGCAGGGCAATGTAAAGTTCCATCCTTCGTATGACTGAGGGAGAGGTATTCAGAAACATTAGCACATGCGTGTAATGTCAACTTCATTGGAAAGCTGACGGCCCAACAGCTCTCGTGTAAATATAAATGATTGACAGCTTGTCTGAAACATCTTGATGTGACTGATGTAATCTCAAGAGATCTAAAGCCCCCAGCAGCTTGAAACCACATGATTACAGTACCATCTGCTCAACAACACACATATATATTATGGGATGGACAAAAGCATTATCACCTATTGGGCACAAGCCTTATACAAGTTTCAGCATATAATACAGATTTCTAATCAGGTGGCTTGCGAGTCTCCATTAGCATAAAATAAGTCCTACATTGCTCACATTCACTTTGTTTTCAGTTGTGTAAAAAGTGAAATGTAGTCTGCTATCAAAGTCTTACCGACTTCACTCTTGGCTTTTTCTGACCCCATTTAGCCTACACATTGATTTTCTTCTTCCCAAGAAGACCTTATTCCCGGATTTATGTGCTGAAAAAAGGTATTTTAAATACCTTAAAAGGTTGCATGTATAAAAAGAATGTATTATCCCTAAAGCATGTACATTTTATTAATTCTCTGAGTCTTGCCCCCTGCAGTGATTGAGGTGTTTACTCCTGTGCATACGTTTTAAAAATCAGCAGAAGGAGAGCACCTGCTTAGTGTCCCATTCTTCCTCATTATGCTTGGCAGCTTGATGGAGCACATAGTGATAGATCAATACGCACACTCACACACGTGCACACAGAGACACGCACATTTGCACATGCACAGATAATGGACACTACACCTTCTGCACACCGTAAAAAAATACACATAATCAGACTAACACAAATTTGCATGAGGGGTAGTGCGCGTTAGCCTATTTTACGGGTTATGAGATGATTAGCATCACATTAACAAGAGTTTTCCTGCCCCGCACAGCCCCTCTTTTTGCTATAGGTGCTGAGAGATGATGAAGCATTGTAACCAGGGGCCATGAATCATTGTCTTCCTCAAATTAAACATGCTATGTCATAAACACACTGTGGTAAACTTGCAGCACAGAAGAGATGTGTGTACGGGACTGAACTATGGCCGTGTGTGTGTGTGTCTGTGTGTTTGACCGAGTGCCTAGTGTCCCAGTTAAGCGTAATAAAGCACAGGGCTAAAATAATGTGATGAGTTTAATGAGCAGACCATCCATGCGTTCAGCTCCCTCAATACTCCACTCTCCTTCCTCTATCTGTCTCTGGCTCACAGACCAGCCCCTGTCTCGATCACTTTCCCCGTGTGTGTGTGTGTGTGTGTGTGTGCGTGTGTACATGGGGGGTTTGGAGTTGGCCTGGGAGGTAATGTGATTCGACTAGAACAATTAATCTTGCTCAGGTGAGAGTGCTTTGGGAGAAACAGGGAGGGCGACAGGGGTAAGAGGGATGGGTAGAGATGGTCGTTTAAATGTAAGTGGGGACAGAAAGGGAAAGCTGTGAGGAAAGAGGGAAGCAAATGACGTATGAATGGTGATCTCTCTTCTCTCACTGTCTCCTATCTTTATCTTACTTCATGAGCTTAGTGCTTTTTTTCCACACTCTGATTCACTCTGTCAGCTTTTGTTTTCCCTCTATCAAGTTTCTCACACTGTCCCACCTTTACGCAGCAATATTAAAGTTTTTAGTTACAAACATTCAAAAAGTTGCTCAGACTATTAGAACACTGTGATTAGTAAGTGTCAAAGACGCAATATTTCCGATCCCATCCTGTCTTGTAATAGCACTTTTTACCTGAAGAGGTGATAGTGAGTCTGCCCTCAAGCCAACGTGAGCAGATGAAGAAGTAGTAGCTGCGAGAAGTTAAGGCTTTAAACCTTTGTTGCAGCCATTCTTTTCTTTTTGTCAATGTTCTTTAACTCTTTCCTCAAGCTCAGGAATTCATCATAGATGCCACAGCCAAGAGATGTTTCCTCCGTGTACTCATCGCCGCTGGTCTCTCCTCTGCAGTCCAATTAATCCCATTTAATACCTCATATAGACCGGCTGCAGTGACTGCGCCTTCTGCTGGTAATCTTTAAAGTGGCAGTAGTGACCCCCGTCCCTGTATACGTGTGTAAATGTAGCAGTGGCATACTTTTGCATAAAATATTTGTTTCCTGTGGCAAAGAAAGTTCACAGTGAGGCTTCGCGGTGAGCCTGTATTTATTCCTCTTATATGCACTACATTTTACAACTTTGACCAGCGACATCACAGCCTCAATCAAAAGCAACAACCTTTGTGTGGTTGACCTCACTTGGCTATAAAGTGTTTCTGCTTTGGGTTTGCTGCTAATATAGACCACATACAGTAAGTAGCCTATGCAGATCTACACTGAAAAAAATTAAATGCAGTATATCCATTCCAACAACATGGTTTCATTAAAGAAATTCCTCCTGGCTATGGACGCAGGGACAACCAACAGCTCCACAACCTGAGGGAGAAGGCGGACAGCCCGACCACAGTGCAACCAAGGGACACATGCACAGCTCCACCAAGTCCACTTACAGTGATCATTTGGGATCTTTTCATACATGTTTGGACCATAAAAAAGTAATTTTATTCGTTTTTTAGCAGCTCTGTCAGTAATTTACTGCTCCTGTCTGTGTCTCTATCAATCGCGCTGCACACTGACAACCGAATCGAGCCAAATCGAGCGCACTCGCCATCTCCTCCGGCTCTCCATACATTTACCCAGTCTGAGTTTATACATGTGTCCGATGGCAATGTTTTTGTGTGTGTCGGTGTGTGTGTAGAGAGCGAGCAAGATGGGCTTTTGAATGCATCACATCCTGCACTGCCCACATTCAGCGAGCAATTATACATGGTATGTCCCAGTTATCTCAATGGCCAGTCTGACTACGGACCACAGAGTACATATCCTCATACAATAGCAGCAGACACCCTACCTTTCTGGTTATATGTTGCCCTCTATGTGTTTAGAGCATGAATTCGAAAATTGGGCAAATCTTACACATTAGCCTTTTAACAAAACAATCTTTTTATGTTTTCGTTTATCCTTCTATCTTGTCTGATCTGCAATAATTTATATGCCAACCAAATGTCAGAGCCAGGAGAAAGCAGGACCTGTATCCAGTGTATGCAAATGTCATTACACTTTTGACGTTTGAGTGGAGTTGTTCTAAAATAGCGTATATATCAAAGTTTGTAATGAGTGTTAATAAAATAAAATCCATGCAGTCACGCTATAATCAAAGTCGAGTCTTTATTGCATATCTGATTTTGTTTTAAGAACCATTTTCTTGAAACTCTTGATTACAGCCATTAACTGTGTCTTTGAAATTAGAGCAGTTACTCTTTGCTCCAGAGCTGCAGAGGTGTTGGAAGGACTAAGCTAACCTGCATCTCCCCTGCATTAAGATTTCAAACATTAGTCTTTGAGGTGGAGCAGGAGAACAAAAGGCGAAAAAAACCACTTCCCACTTAATGTGAAACGAGATTCTTTAAGCACAAATGCATTTTGGTAGCTAATCAAAACCTAGACGTTTATTTACTGTTGGAAAGGTAAAGGTAATCCATATGCATCAGCATCCAAACTGTATCCCTGTGCGTCGCTGATGGAATAACGATAAAATCTAAACTAAGAGCTAATAGTATTACCGGCTGGGGTACAGTGCTGGATCTGTGCTAATTTCTTAATTTGATTTCCCTCCTCAAATAGAGCGAGTAATTTGTTTATGGGACCAGAATTTGCCCAATTCAGCCGGTAAGCTCTTTGGCAGCAGTAATGGGGATAAACGGCTAGCAGAAACTGCAGCCTAATCATACTGCGTCTGTTGAATTTACACATCCACGCTCTCACACAATGTTTTAGCCTGGTCCACACCCCATCTCTGCATTTCACTTTAATCATCCAGTTTAAAATTGCTGCTTAATAAAGCTAAGTAGCCAGCCACTAACCTGTTAGCCAACTCAATTTGTTCACACAAATACACTGATTCGCTTTCCAGCTCATGCAACACATACCGATACAGCATTGGTTTAATTGTAATGAAGTAATGTTTTAGAAGCTCAGCCATGCAGACAGTTCATCTGGACATGGACAGAATTATTTCATTTCTCGAATAAGGCTAAAAGTAAATAACTGTTAGCTAGAAAAACCCAGATTGCCAAGTAGACGGGATAAAGAAACTGTACCAACATATTAGCAAAGACTGACAGAACCCCAGATAATTATATAAGTATAGGTCCAGACATATTGGTATGAATGAACAAAGTTTGTAGCATCCAAAAATATCCCTACGAGTTTCATGGAGGGTCTCAAATAGGTCACTCATACACACTACTGTACAACTGAGTGACATCCAGAATTTAAGCACACACACACACCACCCTGCACTGGGGTGTATAGTTACAAGCTTGTTCCTCCAAATTATGACATGGTCTTGCTACAGATTGTGAGTATGTCTATGTGTGTGTGTGTGAGAGAGAGGGGGGGATGGTCTGTGAATGTGTGTGTGTTTACTATTCTTACCTCTTTAGGACCTTTTCCCCCTCTAATAAGACAGAGCTTAATTTCTAAGTAAGGGTTGGTGATCTTGGAAAATCTAGCTAGAGCAGGCTCAACTCCAAGTCCAAGCTATGCCCCCAAAGCACATCTCTGCCTCAGTAGTAGTCTCTCTGGCTTCATGAGACTATGAGACTGTGCAGCGTGAGAGCGAATTGAAGTGAATTGGTCCTGGTTGTGGTATTGGTTAGGCTGTCAACAAAGAATGGAAATCAATGTAAACTTCTTACAAGGATAGCTGTCCAAACGTGTGTGTGTGTTTCCATACAGGGAAGGCCTGATCTCATTCTCCATCAATAACTGAATAATAACATTTATCTGATATTTCATTTAATTCTGTCTAAGTCCCCCCCCACCCACACACACCTTTGTCAGCAAGGTGTTCTTTTATTTCCTGTAAGTTACAGACACACACACACACACGCAAAAGATCGAAAGATTTCTGTATTTCGTTTTCTTAATAAAGTGATTCTCCTTCCCCTTTTCAAGTAAGACTCATGCCAGCAGAAAGTTAACATATAGACGTGGTGCCTTGTGTTGCATCCCATAGACAAGAAGTGTGTGTGTAGGATGACACATGGCTAGGATTTACACACAGAGTCAAAGAATCTCTTCATCCTACACATACCACTGTGAGTGCTCTGGCTTCACCACCAGGCTCGCTCTCTACTTTCAAACAATAACGAACTCTTCCACCTCTTGCAGGGTTTATCGCCCCTTCACTTTCCTCACAGTCGTCTGTTATTCATACCTTTGTTATCCGACTGGATGCTCTCATTTACTGCCATTCACGCTCTCTCTCTCTTCACGCACCATTCCTCCCTTTTGTGCTCACCTCTTTCCCTCCTGCGCCATGGTTCATGACCGCACCGTTCCTCTTGAACATTCCCTCTATGATCCCTTCATCATCGCAACAAAGATGGGTAAGTTGTTGTGTTGCCGACGCCTCAGAGGCACAATTCAAAGCGTGGAGGGGGGGGGGGGGGGGGGGGGGGGCACTGTTGCACTGTTTGTGACATTCAGCCGTGGAAGCAGTTAATAATAAGTTACCTCCTCCATTGTTTAACTGGGCACGGCTGAACGGAAAGTAGGGTCTCATTTTCAGAGCAGTGATAACAAGCTGTGCCGGGAAAGAGGAACGATACGCACACACACACACACACGCACAGGCACACAAATGCATGCATGAACAGAAAACTGAGTGCAGAGACATAACTAAATAAATACAGCTGGAATTTTTAAACACCATCGCTCTTGTCTGAACCCCCTGAAGAAACTTCGAGCTCTTTTCTCTGATGGATTTAGCTCTGAGCGAGAAGTCGCACCTATCTGAACTCCGGTTGAACTTTGTAACTGCGATTCCCTCACTTAGCTAACCCCAAACGCAGGGAGAACAGCTCTGTATTCCTGAATTGTCATAAATATTCAATGAGAATCTTCTTCATCTGCACATCTCAGATTTCCATGCAACTTGTATTATGTACCTTTGAGGACTGAATGGTGCAGAGTATTTAAGTCTGAGGCAAAGATCTTCTGCTCAGGGCAATTCTCGTGGAGAAGAAATATTTTCAAACCTGACTCATTTGCGATGTAAATGTTCATTGTGTGAGCAGTAAAATCTCCAAAGCGTCAATGTGAGGGGTGGTGCAGCAGGCGGAGGCAGGACGTAACATATAAAATACAGCTGCGGAGATCAAGTGTTTATATTTACAGCACATCAACACTGGTGCCGGCTCTTGGCCCAAAAAAACTCTCAAATCTCGATATCTTTCAAATTGACATTTTCTTTTGACTCTTCTACGTACATGGCTCCTCTTTGTGTTGTTTGTACTCTCTTTGTTTGGTTTTTCAGATTTGTATCTGTTGCTTCTTAGAAATGTCATCAATGCGGTGAATCCAAAGCATAGTCTCTGTTGTGTCTGCTGTTTTCTAACATGGGCTCACCATTGTCCGGAGTTTTTTACGAGGCGGCTGGCAGGAAAAAACTCTGGAGAGTGTCTGCAGTAACTGACTCAGACATTTGCAGTCTCTAATACAAACCCTCTGGATAATAAGAGATTATCTGGAGCTGCATGTCTGAAAGCAGTTTGTTTCAGGAGGAAGTGCTGGTCTAAAAGAGAGTTTTGTAATAAGGGTCCTATGCCACCTGGCTATTGAAAGTTTTTCTTAATATTTCATACATTTTCTTTTATCTTTGTGTTCGTCATCATCTCAGCACGACTACATTCCATCTTTTCTTGCCCTTTTTAAATCCCTCTCCGCCCTCCTTACCTCACCTTCCACTCTTTCGTTTCAAGATTGCGCTTGTGTTTCATCATGGATTTGATTTAAGTTTTTAGGCAGGTATAAAGGAGAGCTTATGCAAACCTTTTGCACATAGACTCGCTCTGTGTGTATCTGTAGAAATGTCCCCTCAGAAAAAAAAATTGTTCTAGAACCATCGATCATTCGCTTCAAAAGCTTTACTACAAGCAAATGGAAAAACAAAATAATTAAAATAATTAAAAGTGAAAGATGACAAGGACCTTGACAACGGCTCGGCAAGCGGTGGCCATATTTCTTTATGCAACATGCAGACGGAGCGTGGTGGTAGTTAGTGACATTGAAATACTCAAGACTTAAACACTTCCATCTGTTGACCTCTTTCTTTCACTTTCACAACTATACAATGCATAAACCTACATACCCAACACTATTATAGTAATATAATTTAAAAAAGGATTGTTACATCGAATCCACACTGAGCAGCTGATGGTTGGTGTGTGTGTGTGTGTGTGTGTGTGTGTGTGTGAGTGAGTGACTAAGCACTTTCAATATGATTTATGACAAAGGAGAGACCTGAGTCTCCCCTGATTTGTTTACCTACTAATGTGCCCGACCTGCCAACACACATACAGACACAAAGACACACATTCAAATGAACAGTGTCATTGGTAAATTCCTTCCAGAAATAAGATTGATGCTCAGGTAAAGTCATACTGAGCCTCACGCTAAATACTCTGGCTAAAAGTTTCAGGCGTTCCAGAGAGAATACTGAATTTATTTCTCTTTTCTAAATACAACAAACACACATACGCGCATGATACATTTTCTCTATAAAGATGCGTTTGTATTTGTCATGCGACATAATATGATCTGTCACTCCATGACTCCTACATCGTAACCTTTTGATCTTCAACCCTTCAACTTTTGAACTCGCCCACAGATATGATTAGACTCAGGCCATGTCATTTTTATTAACCCTCCCCTTCCTCATCTCAGCATGAGTCATGTTGAAGGTGACAGCCCTGCGGTGAACACACACTAAGGCGAAGAGTGAAGAGGACAAGCAGCGAGGAAACATGCCAGACCCCCCCCACACACACACCAAGACATCATGTTAAAGCCATCTGTTACAGTGAGCAGGAAGCACTATCTTTTTGCAAGAGGTGTGTGTGTGTGTGTGTGTGTGTGTGCTTGCACATGTCAGTCAGTCAATCAGTGCTTGTATGATGGTTTCTGGCTATTTTTGAACCAGGCATCACAGCTCATTCTTGACACCTGCCTCACAGCGCAGCATTTCCTCTAATCTGTCTCCGGCACTGACTGTGCTCATAGGCTTTCCCTCAGTGACTCATAACCACCTCTGAGTGGGGCAGAAGGCCTGAAGGGTCCGGAAATAGGAAAGGAAGAAGACCTTTGCAAAAATTCTAGAAATTGTGACAAATTAAAAGAGGGGAGGACAGCATTTCAGAGGAGTCGACGACTGATTTTATGTAGTATTTAATGATATAAAAGTATATACTTAAGAGAAATTTTTGAGGCTTATTTATTCTGCCTTTATGCATGAAAAGAGAAACATCCAATTAAAACAATGTCAGCTTTATTGCCCACATGTGCTCTTTACATCGGGATGGTTGTAAGGCCACTAGAGGGCAGAGCAGAGTCAAGAGTTTCTGACAATAAACATGACTATGGTGGCGCCCCCCCCGTAGGATTTCCTTTGTTACTGCTCTGTTTAATCTGTATCCGTAAGTAAAACATGTTCACAAATGAAGATGAAATGATGAGTACGGACAGAAGGCTCCGTCCATTTCCCAAAACGTATATAAAGTTCAGGCTTTAATCATACTTCCAAACCATTTAGCAACCCGGCACTAAATATTCCAGGTTCCTAGTTATTCAGCTGCATCAGTGCTGTTGTTGAGCCCTCACACTCCCTTTACACCACCTGCTTGCATCTGAATGCCTGAATCCAACCTGCTGCTGCTCTGTTGCTGAGCTTCTCCACATATTGTGCATCATTCTGAATATGAGCACCTGCTAAATTTCCCCCGTGTTACTGTTAAAAAGGTTGTGAAAGACAGAGCCAAGTCGGATTTCTGCGCAGCTCAAATACCCGGGGTTGCACAGTCTAGTAACTTCACTGCTACACCATTACGTTTCCAGTGGTTCTAAACATTAGCATCTGAAAATGCAAAACTTTACAGTGTCTTTTTTCATTTGACGAAGGACACGAGAAAAGAGCCACAATGCACCGGCTACACAAGATTTAATGTTGTAATCCTTTGTGCAATCATCCAAGGACAGCAGTCACATACGAAATCCTTATTCAGATGTCCAAGGAATGATGTACCGACTCCCAGATGGAAACTACAGAGGACATCACACTCAGCGACAATAAATCCACGGCACCATTAGAAAATGCAGCACCGTTCACCAGACACCTTATCTGAATGTTGCAGTGTTGAGTGTATGAGTCGCACACTCCAGCTCTTGCACGCCAGGGTTATCAGGTTGGCACCTCCCTTCACAGATGTTTCATTGAATTAGACCCAAGACACCTTCAGAAGGTGATTTCTAGCGTCCCACGACTACACGTAAAGGACAAAAGCTGGCCTGGGTATTTCAGGAAGATAGAATATGATTTCACTCAGAGAAATTGAATGCATCGAAATTCGGGTCCACAGCTGGTCATCATTACAATATTGTAGACTAATTTCATGTGATTGCTTAAAATTGTAGCTGGGAATATAACCTGCATGATTGTCTCGATGATGAGGGTTCAAATATAAAAAGAAGCCATAGTAAAAAAGATCTGAAGGTGATGATGGCGGCCCAAATCGCTTTCCACTCAGCAGCTTAGGGTGGAATAAATATCCAGTCTCAGGTGTCACAGCTGAGTTCAGCTCGAGTTTGGCTCAGCAGAACACACATCCCGCCCCCTTACCTCCACTGCCACCACCGCCACTTCCCAAAATAGGTCTGTGGAGGGCATCATCCCCAAGAGACCAGTGAAACCCATCAAAACACATCAGAGGTAAATGCTTCAAGTGTCCAAACTGTTTAATATCTGGGGAGTGCGTCAGTAGGCCATGCCAATAGTGCCTTTCGGTCGCAGCGAGAACTGGGGAGATGAGACATGGAGCGCAAAGGCAGTTTCACTAAATGATTGAATTTTGAACGCGGAGTGGTGACACCGTGGTGAGGGATGGCGCCGGCGCGGCATCAGTCTTCGTGCAGACGACAGAGTGGACACAGCTAGACTGGGATGTGGGTGGGTGGGGGAGGTGGGGGAGCAGTGGGTTTAAAGAGAGAAAAAGGTGAGGAGGGACGTAAAGCAAATGGATTGATAGAAGGTGTAAAGGTAGAAATATAAAATCATGGAGGAGGGAAGGAAATAAGGATAGATTAGAGTGATACTGGGCAAATCTACCGGGTAAGGAAAAGTTTGGATGAGGGCGAGGTCAACAGATGAGAGAAATGAAATGAAAAGTGGTTGCGGAGGATGGAAGGAAAGAAACGGTAAGAAAACACATTGGCATTGGGAATAACATTTGTCACAATCTTCAGTCTTCACACTCTCACTCTGGTATGAATGGAAATTCACCTGAGCTGGAATGGGAGAAGAAACAATCTGCAGAGCTCGTCCTCAAAGCGGCAGTTAAAGTAAATGTGTTACAGTACTGACACACTCAGGCCATCTGGGGACATCTGAACACAGCAACAACTCCAGCGGTGGAAACAGTATGAAAAATTCAACTACAGGAAAGGTAGTGCTAGACTCGATGGGTACCATTGTAGTAGAGGCCAGTTAGTTGTGTCCCTATGCAGGCAACACTGGATGGTAAATGGAATGTATTTATATCGCACTTTTGTAGTCGTGTCGACCACTAAAAGCTCTTCACACTACAAGTCACATTCACACACTCATTCATGCAGCGGTCCTCTGGCGCCTTTTCTCTCAGACACCATTCATATACTGCAGGCACAGCCCTCACAGGTAATATGGTGTTCAGCAGCTTGCCCAAGGACACTGCGGCATGCAGCCACAGCCACCCAAATAAATGACAAGCCTTTGTCTATTTGATGCCTGAACGTCCAAATTATACTCTCATTCTCCAAATTACTCTCAATTAAGTAATAAACGGGGAAATGGTACCTCAAGTTGTAGATGATGGTATTTGTCAAATAAGACTAATAGAAAACCCAAGGGGTCATGATTATGTGTTATTCCATGTGCAAATCATCACATGTTTGTACTGCATTGTCACAGATCTTAATAAGATTTGACATGCTGTTTTGGTCACACAAGAAATATCTTGTCTTGAATCATAATTAAGGGAGATATGGGGGAATGAAGTTTGAACACTTTACAGTTTGAAGTGTGACACTTTGACTGGTCCTATCTCCCTTATTATAGGTCATAGAGAAATGCTTCATATATCAATTCAAAGCTCATATCCTCATTATTTATCTTAACAGTATACTTTGCCCAATATAACAAATCCCAGTATTTTGAGTGATTTAAGTTGAATTCCCCCAAAGAACCTGTATTTCAGAATAGGTCAAATTTTCACCAAATTTAGTTTTTAATGTCACCAAGGCCTCTGGATAGTTTGGTTTGGATACTGTTACTTATCTGAAGAGTCATCACATTACAAACTCCCTACAATGTTGTTTAAGACGAGTTAATGATCACTGCATGGTCAGAAAAATACAAAATACCAATGTACAACTTTGTTAATGGACATCCAGGCCACAGGATACTGTGAAACACAACATTGGTGGAATCATAACTTTTAAGCTAAATGTTCAATCATTTATTGTAAAACTACACTTTAGTTATGATTTGAAGGTTGAGTTTTTGATCCAGTGTTTTTGCTTGACACTGGGTATGTTTTACCTGTCACAGTTTCAACAACCACTAGGTCCATCACTAGTGTGATGGACCTAGTGGTTGTTGAAACTGTGACATTGGGGCGGTATGGGAATGTGTACGTTGGAGATTCTTCCATTCAGTATGAAGTTTACTTCTAGGAACATATCGGTCCCCAGAAGTAGCTCTAAGTACTATAGTAAGCAGATGTAGTTGACCGCTCAAGAACAAATGAGTAAATAGGACTTGACATCACAAAATATGTATTTTGGAGGAAAGCCTCTTTCTCCGGCTTCCTTTCCATCCTTCCTCCTCCTCTCTTGTTTTCCCTTTCAGCTGTACCTTCCTGCATGTACCTACTGTCATGTCTGCATGGTACAACAAGTTGACATTGCTTATACAAAGTCATCCAAGCAGAGAAAATCCTATTTCCTCCTCAAGCGTTTGTCCCATAGCGCTCTGTGCTCAAGATATCAGCAAACACAGATAGCAACAATCTGTTGAAAGCACCGACTTCCCCCTTCACTTCCTCTAATCCACAATCTGTCAATAATAGGCTGATGTCTGACAAGATGTGGTGGAGAGAAATAGGAAGCCCATTGAAATGTTACAAAGGTTTGATGTGTGATGTCAGGTACTCCCCTCCTTAAACATGACACCCTGTTCGAGCCCGGACTGCTGAGCAGAGAAATGCAATCTTTTATCTTGTCACTCTTATTGCAGAAGGGGGGGAAAGGAGGACGGGAGGCCTTGGAAAGAGAGAGAGAAGGGGGGGGGGGGGGGGGGGGGGGCTGACAGAAGAGAGAAGAGGGAAGAGTGTACAGTGAGAGGCAGAGGAGGTATGGCGATGGCAAGAGAGATGGAGCAGAGACACGTTGATGGTGGAGGAAGTAGAGAGCAGTTCTTTAGTGGATCTGTCAGGAGCTGTAATCTTGTTCTGCACGGTTCAGTGTGGATATCTTGAGAGCTGGAGCAGAGAGAGGAAGAACCAGGGAAAAGCATACATCCTATAGAAGGAGCAGAGGAGGAAAGAGAGGAGGCTTTAAAAGAGGGAGGCGAAAGCACTGAGTGAGGGCTGATATGAACTCAGAGGAAGAGGAACCGAAGGAGAGAAAGCGAGACCTCAATGTGCAGCGATTCTTTTTCCGGCCATCTAGTAGCGAGGAGAGCTCCTCGTCACAGCCTGCATCGTGTCAAAAAAAATTGAATTGAATCCCAAACTGTGCATCTCATAGCAAATAACAGGGCTGCACTTAAAGCCGGTATCAGAGCGACCCTGGGTGCTGACGCCACTTCTGCTCCAGATCGAGATCCAAAACGGGAAACAGGAAGGAGAAGCAATATGTTTTAATGAGCAGAGGTACCGTGGAGAGAAACTAAACTTCAGAGTCCCAGGCTGAAAATATTTATGAACCCTTATTAAGAGCCCTCGCCTGACACTTGTATTACATAGTTCCTCAAAATCAACATACTAAGCAAACACACACATACACCACGTTGCTTCCTGCTCTGTATTTCCATGATGGGAAGCTGCAATATCTGCAGCGTGAACATAAAGCCCCTGGCAGGCAGCTCAGAATGATGTAGGGCCTTGTAATGAATTTGATTTTATTCTGCCATTTCAGGCAATAAACATACAAGCTTAAGATGCATGGGGTTGTACATTTTTACCGAGACACTATTTTATGCTGGGTGCGTGAATATAGGTTAGTGAGCGGTGTGACCATGTTGGAGAAGCCAACGTGTGTGCATGTGTCTTGGGTGGTTAACAGATTCAAATTCCAAGGTTTTGCTGCCCGGAAGGAATACAAAATGTATACTAATACAAGGAAATATAATTCTTACATTGGTAGTATTACAATGAAATATGCTTTCTAGAACATTTCAAATCAAGTTAAACGCACTGGGAACAGAATTTCTTCCCTATTTTTTCTATATTTTATTTTAAAAAAACCTCCTTAAGGATGAATACTAGGCTTAGGCACTTAAGGTAGAAGGTTTGTGCAGCGATACTGAAAATTAAATTCAGTCTTTATGAATAGGAGATTGGTCCGGGAGAGATGTTAGTAAAAGTGAAAAGGAGGATAAAAGACAAGGAGGTGGAGGAGGAGGGGGGGGAAGTGTGTGAGGAAAAGTGGATTAACGCTGTCACTCACTGGAACAGATTCTGAAGGGAAGTGTGTGTGTGTGTATATGTAGCATATTGAGTGGTGACACTGATGCTAAAATGTCTCATCAATTATAAAATTAGCATTGCATTCTTGGGACCGAAACATTCAAATGGAAATTTCCAAATCAAATTCAAACTTCTATGTCAATTTTATTTTTTTATTTCTCACGCAGCATTTTACAAAAAGGGTGGAAATTCCAGCATCTTTAAATTATTCATATGCCGAAGATTGCACAAAGCCAGTGTTATGACTCCAGTTCAAAAGAGCTGCACATTAGTCTCACTGTGTTGCACATATTTCTTTCTTTTATGGTGAATAACCACGGAACAAAAGCCCTAACTACATCCCTCGTCTTTCACTATCCACAGTTTGGACTCACAAGCAAAACTATTACAGCTGCTATTACATAAAAGCCAAGACGCTGGGTTACATCCTTTTACTGACTGCAATGGGAGTAAATATGAGAAAAATATAAACCAAAAAAGTACCAGGATCTGTTCAAAACAAGCTCGAATCTGATGCTGTAGTAAATCAAAGGATACAATTGAGAAATCAAATGTGTTTAAAGATGCCAATTTTTATTCAAAATTCAAACATTTATTCAGACATGGGGGGGATCATATTCGAACTGTACTGACAAATTCAAACTGTAGATTCCAGAGGAGATCAAACTGTCTGAAGTAGTTTGTCTTGAGATCCATCAACTTGACCCATTACATGCACTCTTGCCCCATCAGTAAAGTCAGTGATGTTACATTGTTTTGCTTCAATAATGCAGGACGCTAGAAACTGTGATTGTTGTCGTACTGAGGATCACACCAGCACCACACGCTGGGCACGTCAAGCGTTAACGCAACACGTGTGTGTGTCCTGCGTTACTCTTCAACGAAAACAAATCTGTGGGCTCACCTAGCTTTCCGTCCAAGTGAAGCAGCAGATGAGGGACCACAGATGTGCGGGGCAACGTCAAGTGTTCATTCGGACAAATTACGCGTCATTTCAAATTCATTCTGACTTGATTTTTGGAAAAAGTGAAAGCCCTATACTAAATACAGCCTCTAAAGTGGTGTCAGTGATAGTCATTTTTGATTTCATGCAGTATGGTGTGCAGTTAGGATTGTGTGTGTACGTCCAGACAGATACACACATGGGTGTTATGAGATACTTATGGTGCGTTCACACACTTTTTCCGCGCATCGAGATGCATACAGACGCGAAATTGGCATCTCTCACTCCAGGCATCTGGGATGAGAGATACCGATTTCGCGTCTATACGCCGTTTGACGCACCATTAGATTGGAATTTTATCCAAGTTTAGCGTAGTGTGTGTGTGTGTGTGTCACAGACAGAAGTGAACTGATGTGTGGTATCTCCTGTTATAAACTGTAAATGAATACATAGAAATGTGTATATGTATTTAAGAGCTTCTCTATGCAGCTTTAAAAGTGTGTCCTAGTGTGTGTGTGTGTGTGTTTTTCCTCTCTTTGTGATTGCTTCTCTATTAGTTGTGTTTTAATTTGTCACAGCCCCAGGGTCTTTCCTGTCTGCTCTAAACGGTTGTCTTTTATGTCTTCTAATGCTTTTTTTTGGTCCCTTATACAAACAGACACACACACCCAGTCGGTATGAAAGCAATAACTGATCCGCCATCATCCTTCCACACACGTACATTCCCATGCATGAGTGTGTGCACACAAACACACACGGACCCACCCACAAATAACAAATCACCCACACAGACAGAGCACGCTAAACCCAAAAGAAACTCGACTGTGTAATTTTGGCTGAATAGCAGCGAGGCTCTGTGGTATAATGGCCGCAATCCGACTGAAAGCTGTTTCATTTCAGTATCAAAGTGGTTGTAATGAAGGCTGAGCGACACCGGGGAAGGGCACAATGGCTCAGATATTGCTTCTAATTAATGTCGCTGATGTTCAGAACATGAATTTGATCTTTCTGAGCGGAGGAAAAGATGTAGTCCTTTCACTGCTACAAATTCTGGTTTATCTCGTCTTTTTTTCGTTTGGAAATTTTTGTTTTGAGCCATCTCTCACATTTCTTTTTCCTTTAATCGCACCTATATCCTTGTTCTTAAATACACAAATTACCATCTGTCTTGTTGTGAGGATTTTACTATTCCAATAATTTGTCAGTCTGCATGGCTGTCTTACTGCCTTCCTGTCTCTCTGAGGACGTCAGTCTGTCCGTCCCCCTCTCGTCTCCTCCTGCTGAGCCTTTTGATACCAGCTGCATTACCTGGACAGACGGGATTCCCTCAGCTTTGTTCTCTGCAGCGCTAACACGACACATAAACATTCCACAGGAAGTGGACTAAGCCCTCTGATTGGGGGACTGGGGTTTCACTGAAGCAGCAGATAACACAGTAACTAAACCACAGCTAAAACTAAAGAGTTAATGTGGTTAAGAGGTTTGTCAACATTACTGCATGTTGCATATAATATATCCAGTTTTTTTTGGAGAAAGTGCAACATCCTTTGGTCATCATTTTGTTATTGATACGGAAGAAAAATTAGAAGGGCGCTCAGAGAGTGAATACTAGTGATGCGAGAATTCCAGTTAGTCAAAGGGACTCGCGGTTGATCCGCGGGTCGGGTGGGTAGGGTGGGAAAAAAAGTATATTTCTGATTAATAGTGGATGGGTTCAGGTGGGTGAAATAGGCATCATACATCATTAATGTGTTAAATAATAATTACATTCGCTAAAATGTGAACGACAAAGAGAATCTTGTGCATTCCTGCAACAAGTGCAGCCGTGCGTATCATTAAGGCCAGACAGAGTCTAACTTTTTTTGCAGTTTGCAATAACTAGTCTATAAAAACATAGGGCACTTTTTTGGGGGGCACTGTCCTTAAAGGGAATGATAAGGTAAGTATTACACAATGTCTGGTTGGTTAAGTCGATCCCCACCACTAACACACCAAGTACATCCCAATCCCTCCTTGTTTCCAGATGCAACAAGCGCATGTCACCAAAACACCAAATGTGCACAAAAATAGGTCCATATGTTTTTATTGACTATTAATTGCAAACGTTTCCACAACAGTGTGGCCTCAGAGTCAGTGCAGACAGTGTGTGTTTGAGCCCATTATGGAGGCTACATCACGGGATTAAGTGAACCGTTTCATCTCTCATCCAAGAGGCTTCTTCAGTTCAGTTCGCTAGATCTTTTTAGGACAGAACAGATTCATATCTCATGTCCGAGTTATTTACCATTAAACAAATGTGAAGTTAATTGAAACCAGCCTTCTTAAGTGTAATATGTTACCATATGATCACCAGTATAGGTGGAGTGGAATGTTCATGGAGTTTTCTAAATTTGGGAAAATAATTCATCGAGTGGGTGATGGGCGGATGAGTCAAGCATACGTCTGGATTCGGATCAGGTCCGATCCGCGCATCGCTAGTGCATAGCTCCGCCAAGGTCAACACTCTGACATGCAATGTTGAAGAAAGAAATTCTTAAATGCTGTTCCTTTCCACATCCACTTCAAAATGTAATGCCTTCTTCCTTGGGTCATGCCCCACCTCTCCACAAAATTTCACGGATAATGGTTCAGTCGTTTTTGAGTAATCCTGCTGACAGCCAGACAGACAAATGGCAATGGAAACATCACCTCAATTGGCAGAGGTGATGATAAATTTACTGTATTTGTAAGTGCTTCGCGTAACCTGTCTCTCTCTCTCTCTCTCTCTCACACACACAAACACACGTTTAAACTTCTATCTTAGTGAGGACACTCATTGACATAATGCATTCCCTAACCCTTAACCTAAATCTAATTCTAACCATAACCATAAAACCAAGTCTTAACCCTCAAACAGTCCATTAAAGGTGGGTCACAAAGTGAGGACTGGCCAAAAGGTCCTCACTTTCCCAAAATGTCCTCACTCCGTAGGTTGTAGGCTCAAAGTGGTCCTCACAAAGATAGCTGTACAAGAGCACACACACGACCACAGAGCGGCAATGCAAGGCGTTGCTTTGATCATTGTGACGCTCAGTATGACGCTCACTGTGACATTCAACATGACGCTCATCTCTTACCCCACGATTTACAACCTGGTCGACCATCTCAAGCACTGCCGTCTCAGACAAGGTGAGAGTGGACGAATGAGAATGTTTATTTAAAGTAGATTTTCACGCTATAATCTTTATTCAGGCAGCAGTGTGAGCACGCAACACATGAATAAAGCCTTACAGGAGAAAGTTGAACTTTTACCTGAGACATTGTGACAGGAAAGACATTACAAAGTGCTGTATTATCTCTACAAAATTGTGTTTTACTCATTTATTATGAATCATATATTCTGTTTGTTCATTTTACCTCCACATTAACCTTATATCATTTCTTTCTAACCCTATATACATTAGTATACCTGCAGATGGCTGGATGAACAGTAGCTAAACAGCTAACTGGTGTTGGTGGAGAATACTTCCTGTATTTCAAGGAAGAGCTTGAGATTTGAAAGAATTGATAATAATCACACAACTGTAGGTTAAATGAGACGTAATGAGACAGTGTGATAAACTGAGCAGTATAATATGTACAGAGCAGGACAGGTACGAAATTTAAAGCTATTTGATGCCATGGAATCATAATTAGATCAGTTTACACTTAATCCCTTTAAATACAGTGACTGCAGGTCTGTGGAGCGTTCAGGCGAGGGGGTGGCTGACGCAGCTTGCAGGAAAGAACGTACACATTCCCCTCCCAAGATCTCATGTTTTTGTTTACAGCACATCGACACTAACGTCAACTATCATACCAAAAACTCTTGAAAGTTCTCTTTCAAAGTTGACATCTTTGTCAGCATCTGCTATGTGTGACACCTCATTTGTATTTGTTTAATTTGGTGTCGGTCCCGTGTTAGAAATGTCAGCAACGCGCCCACAGTTTAGTGCATGTGTGAAAGCAGCATATGATATAATTTACAGAAATGTTCACAACTCCTTAAACAACACAGTTCAAATCACATTTCTACCACTTTGATAAACAACTGTAGGATTAGATTTTATGTTAAACATGTTGTTTAGTAACAGATTTGAGACAAAAATCCTTCAACTGACTGGTACTGGTTGGAAACAGGAAACAGTTTTTAAATTCTCACCTCACTCGCTTGTTCTTACATTCAGATCTCTGCAGTATAACTTTGTCTTTACAGAGAGAAACAATGATTTATTTCAAAGTTTTCTTTAAAGCTCCCACCCACTTGCTGTTGTGTCATACTGCCTGTTTGTTTTGAAGTCCTTTAACTCGCACACAGCACATGAAACTTATTCTATTTCATTATTTCACTGGTCAGCGGTCATTAAAGAAATGGCCATGGAAAGAGTTTGTGGTTAGTATTTTAAACTTGACAGGAGTCTCTCTCTCTCTCTCTCTCTCTCTCTGTGTATGGAGATCAGGAGGAGATGGCGGGTGCGTTTGGTTTGGCTCGATTCAGTCGGCAGTGCGTAGCGCTAACGATAGAGACACAAGGAAGAGCAGCAAATTAATGACACAGCCGGTAAAACTGTAAAAAAAAAAAATCGGCCCCAAGCTTTTTGATCCATATCAATGGTATATCACTATATCCGTGATCACTTTAAGAGGTTACCACTATACTCTCAATGGCAGTGGTGTTATTACAGAGTATTGTTAAATGTAATATAGACTTAAATTACAACACAAACTGCAGATGTTACGGAGATATGAAGAAATTGTGCTGCTCGATATATGAAGTTAATATCAGACCTGAACTTTTTTCAAGAAAGTAAAAGGTTAATGCGGAATTTTGTTCGCCTGAAAAACCAGGGGAGGTAAGGCAAGAGAACCTGACGTGTGATCGGATCATTATTACCATGTGGTGGGACAAAATTGGTGAGCTGCCACCATCAATTCAATATATACTGCTATTGATCATAATAGAGACAAGCGAACAAAACAGTCTAAATGCTTGATTTAAAGTAAGGCAACAGATTTTCCAGAGTATTGCGGAGATTACAATAAATCTGCTTGAAATAAAGCCACTCATGTTCAACGCTGCAAGCTTCATCTTCTTTCATAAAGTAACACCCCCTGAGCAGAATGTTTTGAGGGGGGTATAAAGATTTTCACAGAACATAATTTAGACCCTGATCGGCACAAGGTTCGTGTGAGGGTTCCTATAGTTTCTGGGGAAAGTTCCTGTAGTTAAAATGCAGCTTAAGTAAGGAATCTAAAAATGCATATAGGGATTATGCGCCAGTACCCAACTCATAATGAATGAAGTCAGTTGCTACGTCAGCCACAGAAAAAGGCAAACAGGGAAATCTGCCAAAGACACAATGTAAATCCACCGTGTGAGGTATCCAGTGCACCAACAGCTCCACGAGGAGTACTGCAGCCAGATTTGTATTTATTAGACCATAAACCACCTGTTCATATCCTATACACACACGTGTTGAAATGTGGGTGGTTCTCTGGGTTTAAAGGTGCTGGTTCATGATGTCACACTTCTCACACACAGGTGTATACTGTAGTACATGTATTCATGTGAAAAATTTGTGAATAAAGCAGAGTTCAAACGAATCATCAGAGACCCACAGAAAATAATTATGGGGCAGAAAATGCTGACCCAGAGGGAAGCATGTTGGGCTGATGTATAGGAAGAGAAAGGGTGAAAGAGAGTTAACAGGTAAAAGAGCGAGTGTGAGAAACGGGATATTGAGGTGGACGGGCAGAGTCAGTCAGTAATGTGTGAATGACACTGCAGACAGCTGTGAAGAGCCAGATCAGAAAGAAGCAAAGGGATGGAAACTGATGGAAACCGACAGAGAGAGGAAGATCGTGACAGAGTTTGATAGAAAGGTTATCGTAAAGAGGTGGAGTGAGATGAGAACATACGAGAGGAGACAGAGCGATGAGGAGAAAGACAATAGGGGCTATCGGGGTGTGTGTGTGTATGTGTGTTATAACCATGGTTTTATGAGCATAAAATGGAAAGTAAAACAAAACAATTAGATGAAAACAATTTAGCTTGAAGAGACATTGCTGAGTTAAGACTATATAGTTTATATTGGGATGGACTACATGTCTCAATTTCGTCCATTGTAAGAGATGAGGCTAAGATATCCCAGGTGCCAGAGCGGCCATCTTGTCATTTGAAGCCAAAGTCCTGGCAGTATTCATCATGGTGTGGAGCCACAGTATTGACGTCACGCCAATACAGGAGGTCGACCAATCGCAAGTCAGTCTCAACTTATAATGTTAAAAAATTGACTTACCAGAAAGATTTGCACTTAAACAAACATCAGTGTGATAAGCTCCTCCTAAATTGACAGAAACCATTTTTGACAAAAATGTATTTGACATACACAGATATGTCGCATCGACTCCAATCTGCCTGTGTTTCCTTTTCTTCTGACCACGACCTTCCATTTCGTCGGCGGCTTGTTATAATATTATCAGAAGTGGATGCACCACCGCTAAAATTATTTCATACAGTGGATGTGTTTACTTCAGTTGCCATATAAGTTGATTTGAAAGGTCCGTCACCTCCTTCCTGCTGGCTATATTACTGCTGATCAAGTTATTAGTTCAAGGCCAAAAAGAGCATCAGGCCACGGTGGAAATGTCCCGGTGCTACCGGTGTGCAGTCCGCCACTGCACTCAGAAGTCTGCTCTTCCCTCTACAGCCTTGTATCTGCTGCTCATCACAAAAAGCAACCCTTAATATTACAGTTCAATTATCACTTTTTAGAGCAACGCTTTTAACATGAGTAGCAAGAAGAAAAACCTGAACTTTTCCTATTTGACTCCATCCAGGTCCAGTCTTCTCACTCAGTCCTTATTGTAAATCATTTCTAATGTGAATCATCTACTACCAGCTTGAAATGACAGACATGATGAAGACTCATTGGGGACGACCCAGATGTGAAATATAAGTCACTGTCCTGCCCGTAAATGGGGCATATAGAGGAACACTTTTCATTCTTATTATGCAGGCAGGGGGGCTCAGCCATCAGGAGTAAAGATGGAGGAGTGAAAGAATGAAATGGACTGAATGGAGAGATACAGTAAGTGCAGAGAGATTGAGGTTACCCTTCTTAATCTTCTTTCCCTCATTCCATGGTCTTGGCTCTCTCTTCTGACTGTTTACCAAAAGATGATTTTCATTCTTTATGTTGTTTTGTCTTTCCCAACAGTGTGTACTGAAAAACAAAGGGATTCATTCATAGACTGCATGTGGAGAGGTTTAACTTTTGCATACAAATAACGGGATTCAAGTCTCATTTCCACAATGTTTACAGGTAAAAACAAAATGCGTGAATAGTCCGGAGCAACTGCAAACTGGCACAGACAGACTCATTATGACTTTTATCATTAATTGATTTGTTTATATTAATATTGGTCTATAATTGATCAGTAGTGGAGTTCCAGAAGTCACGCGTAAAATTTAATGAATTTTGGGAAAGAACTACCAGCGTAGGCAGAGGAAAATGTAGCTTTGATTTGGCAAGATACATTCAACAGAGTAACAGGTGTGTGTGTGTGTGTGTGTGTGTGTGTGTGTGTGTGTGTGTGTGTGTCAGTGAGAGAAAGAGAAATGAGTAACACCACAACTGGTGGACAAGCCCATTTTTCAGAGGCAATATTTACTCCCTAATGCAAAGACGCATCCATGACTAATGCAATGGCCTTCCTGCCCTCACACATAGTATAGACAAATAATGGAAATACTACAGAGAAGAAGAATGAGCTCACTCTCTCTGTTTGTTGTATGTGTGTTGTAGGTATTACTCAGGAGGTTGGGACCTAAATCTGTTTATGCAGACAGACATTATGGTGACTTGGCTTTCTTATGACGACAAAAGGAAAAACTACATAACATAAAAAAAGAGGGTTCCATTTAAAGGTGAAGCCATGATATAAGGATAGGGTAAGCTAGGGTAAGGGTGAGGCAACTTGTAGTTATCTAATGAAATGAATGTAAGTCGATGTAATGTAAGGACGGGGAGATACGACTGCGTGCGTTTGTGTGTTGCTTCTTGACAGCTTCTGGTCTGTTGCCTGACCACTGCAATATGACCTCACTGGAATTTAATCAAAGCCCCAATCCCATTTCACCCCTTGGCCTACCCCTTGTTTTCGAGGGTTATCTTGCCCCTTGAAACGGAGTCACAAGGGGTAGAGGTTGAATACTTCACCTACGAATTGGGACAGCCCTTCAAGAAGCCGTTACATCATCAGTAGTCGTCGCGAAAACCCAACACATCATCAGTAGTCGATGCAAAAATATGGGATTATCATGCAAAAAAAGATTGCTAGCATGCTAACGCTAGTATGCTAACGGCAGCGTGCTCGCGATCTTATTTTTAAGGTTGTTGTGAAAAAAGTGGACAGAATACATTGAAATGATATTAAACTAAGATATTACAATGATAATCGTAATTTTTAAATCCTTATTAATGAGAAAATACTACTGAAGTCTCTAGTATTGAGAAGCAAATTGATTGTCATGCCATGTGCTACTTATAAACGTGCTAAATCATAGACCACACAGCTACACGAAAACAAAGTTCCTTAAAAGCAATGCTTACACTCAAGATGGGATTTCTGTTACCAGACAAACTGTTTCAATTCAGCAGGAAGAGCAAAGTATCACATGATTAAACTAAACCTTCTACTGTGGTGGTGCTCCATCAACCTAGTGAGGTTACTTCTGCAAAAGAAATGGACTCGGCCCTCCTCTATAGTCACCCCAGGCAGTGCTGGGCTGAATGCCCAGAGCACTTTCCTACAGACTGTAAAACATTTACTGTCTTTAAAGTGGGGTTTTAACATTTGTATGCTTTGTATTTTTTCCTTTATTCCCATCCTCTTTCTTCTTTTATGATCCTTATTCACAGTTTTTATGCATCTCCACATGCGCCCTATCCCCTGATCACTGTATCTTTTTTCATTTTCAATCTTCTTCGCTCCCTCTGTCTAAATGTTTTTGGCGAGTTGCACTCATAAATGTGTTGGATTTCACTTTTCCATGTTTGTCCTTCCTTTTAGCCCCTTTAAACAGAGTTCTTGCTATTTTCACGTAAGAACCCTCACTCTGCCACCTTGACTTGTTTATCCTGAGCAGAACAAAGCCTTTGCATTTAGCCACCTCAGTGTGTTTTGCCAGTGTTTCAGAATCAATGGCCAGACGCAACAGTACAAAACAGTGACATGTCAGCTCTCCTTTTTAGAAAGATTTAAATTTGTCAATTTCAGACATGCACTGAAGCCTCAAAATTGTCCTGAAACTTTCCATAGGGGCTTTACGTGAGGAGACAAATGTCCGAGTAGGTTGCTTCTGATGTTTCCAACACACAATGGACGCAAAAAGTGAAAAAATCCCCAAAAGAATACAAATATCTCAGGATGAAAAAGGTGTGTCATACACAAAGAAGATGCTGATGTCAACTTGGAAAGACAACGAGTTTCAAGATTCGATAGGAGCCGACACCATTGTCAGGAGTTTATTCATTATTTCCTGCCTACATGCTCTAGAATCCTCTCCTCGCCTGAATGTTTTAGACATTTTCCTGTTGTTGTAAACTCGTCTGACTCAGACAATGTCCTGCTGCATTCTTCATATGTACAAGCAAAACTCAGGCAAATGTGCGGACCACATTTTCCAGAGTTCATGTCTTAAAATGGCTCCTGACAAACTCTGCTGCTGTCTTTAGTGCAGGACAACTATGCTTCTTCTTTCTATGTTTCCAAGGTGAAATGCAAGTGTGACTTTCCCACCATTAACAGAATGTGAAAAAGGAGCTTATCACTCTGAGAAGCAGAAAAGAGTGTATTCTTCTTAATCCAAGTGCCTCCTCGAGAGCTAAGTCAGCACACTACAGAGTCTAATCATCGTCATCATCATCATCCATGGGAACCAATCAATAATTCAGCAGGATACTCAATGCATAACCATCTACGGAGCTATTTCTGCTCAGTCCTGTTCAGTGTAAGAGCTCTTGAACATGGGAAATGGGGCTATTCGCAGAAGACCAATAACAAGGTGAAAATGGCAAATACAAGCCTATAATCCCCAGTTAGTGTGCTATAGTTCTAGCCCGGAGGCTTTAAGGCTCGCAGAAGTAGCGTACTTTGTAGAGCGACATTTGAAATGCAGACACAGTAATCGAGGGGATTTAAAAGTGCAATGGAGCCCACAAAGGTTCTTCCCCGTGGGCCACAAAGGATAATATGGGGGCATATCAAAATACTGTTAAGTGATTTCTTCCTTTTCTTGTTTCTCCTTCCCCTTTGTCCCCACTTTTTTTCCTGCTCAGAAAAGCCTCATATCTCCAAAAGACAATTTATGTTATACAGCATTTTGTACAGGCTTTTCTCGCTTACAGAGCCGGCAAGTCTTGAGCGCACAACTTTGAACCTCCAAAAAGAATAATAACTTGCATTTGCATACTCAGTCAATCAGGAGGAGACTATTAAAATCTCTGTATGGGCTGTGCTAATCCCACATTTCATTCACTTTTCTTTAGCAGAGAAATACAAGAGAAAACTTTACATGGAAACTTTATATGGAATCTGTCAGACTCGGCCCCTCTTGCAACGGCTTGATCATTTCTGCTGCCAACAGTCAAGGTCTGCCGCTTCTCACTTCCTCTGATGAAGATTATGATGAGGAAGACATGCTGCTGGGCAGGGACCAGGAGGCTTTTCATTTATTTATCTCTGTCACCTTCCAGTTGATTGGGAAGTCTTGTCCTCCATGTTGAAGCATTACTTCCTGGAGGTTAAAAGACACTGTAAAGCTCTGCTCCCAGAACTATAGCTCATCCTATGGTATAACTTTCTGTCAGCAGTGGACTCTTACAAATGGAGTACTCTTTTGATCTGCCACTGTTGAAGACTGTAGAAAACCTATGGTAGTGAGCCAAGAGGAGTCCCTGCATCCCAAAACAGGCAACTGTCCTTCTGAGCCTGGAAAGCTCAAGGGTAACCATCATGTCCAGAAGATGGATTCAAGCACATATTAAATATTAAATGTACAGTCAGGGGGAGTCAAATGTGGACAAGTTTCACACTAGAAATATGGCACTGCGGTTGTACGCCACCGTCAAGTGCAGCTTTTAAATTCTTTTGCCAGACTCATAAGGTCACCATGACCTTCGACCACTAAAATCTAATCACTTAGTCTTTGAGTCCAAGTGAAAACTGGTCAAAGTTTGAAGAAATATCCTAAAGCTAGACTTGAGAAATGTTCATGAGGCCAAAACATGAATTGTGAGGCCACCGTGACTGTCGACCATCGACCAGCCAAATCAAATCATTTCTTATTTGAGTCTTAGTGAACATGCAAAATGTGAAAAATTGTCTGAAGGTGTTACAAAAAAAGTGTTTTGTGAGGCCAAAGCGACCTTGACCCACCAAATTTTAATGAGTTTATTTTTCAGTTAGATTGAACATTTGCACCAAATTTGAAGACATTCCCACAAGGTGTTCCTGAGATATCCTGTTCACAAGAATAAGATGGACGGACAGATCAGCTCGGAGTCATGAACAGTGGAAGTAGGTCTGTTTGCCTCATGGCAGGACACCCGCTGCTCCTCCCTCTATGGCCCAACAAAGATCCACCATTGAAAGCCGGTGCAGTGATTATAATTCTCAGGCTCTACCCCCAACTGTTACAGAGGGCTGTCACAGGTTCGATCCTAAAGAGAAGAAACAGGTCAGTCAAGGGTTAAGACCCAACACATCCTTTATGTCTCCATATAATTTAAGTCTGATTGCTTCTTGTGCTCTTTACCTCAGGGATGAGAGATATTGCCTTGTTTGTACCTTGTGCTCAACTGTGCAACAGAGCTGAAAGTTAAAAATATAATAAAAATGATTTGTAAAGCTGATATGCTGGCTTAGAGTAGAGGTACCTCTGCAGAGAACTGTGGCTGCATATCTTAAAAGCACTGAGAAGGAGTCAAGATATATTTTGTGCAGTGTAAAGTTGGACAAAGGCACACAGGCTCCCATTAATTACAGAGGTTGTCATAGTTTAATTTGTCCTGCCACAGTGTCATAAAATGTTTTACACTTTTCTAATAATAATAACAGCATCAAAGATCTGTAACTTAGTTTTGCACCCCTGCTTCATCGTAAAGCCGCGCACGGAGCTCTTTGCTCTGCTTTTGATTACGTCTATCAGCAGTGGACTGCAGATTGGCAGCACTGGGAGAAATCCCGCCGTGTCGGTGGATCCGTGTTCCATAAAAAGATCCATCCCAATCCTGTCCCCCACAGGCAGGTGGGTTCTATGTGAACCAGTTGGGTGCACATAAGAGCGTACTGCATGCATGCTCACAGTTATCAACCTTCAATGGTCTAACCCCAACCCCCCACCGCCCCTCCAGCTACCACCATGTAGAATCTGTGGGAAACACTGAAGCAGGTACAACTCAAAAAAGTACAGCCTTACCGTATAGACAATTATTGTGGGACATATGAGGGAGTTTTAATGTAAGAAAAGATGAGAGAATCCGCAGGGAGTGCTTTAAGGAAACATTCAGTGGAAAACATATTTATGGAAAATAAACAACAAAGAAATTGTTGATGAGAGAACAATCAATCTAATCAACCAACCTTTGCTGGCGAGAATGTTTCCTCTCCTGCAATCTCTTACTTGAAAAAAGACACTTTAAAAGCAGTGTGCAACTTCCACGCCAAACTTTCAAAGTCTCTTCATGCTGTCAAGATCTGATGCCATCAAACTTTAAGAGTTAAGTGTTAGAAAATGGCAACAGTAAAAAACAGGTCTTACTTTATTTCTTATTTAAGGCACAAACATTATGAGGTTTTCATACAACTCCAACCAAGAGATTTATCTTCTATCTAATGTTTGTTTTTCCATCAGGTGTAATCAGGATTATTGGGTTCACACTGCCCCCCACAGGCAAGGTATGAAGCCACGTGTCACAAACAAGACGAAATGAAAATAGTTTTTTCTATAGAGCATGCGTTGTCCTTCAGCGATGTCTCTGCTGTGACTCTTACTGCGTGCATCTCATACTCAATACATACACAAACCCAATCAGTACACACAGCCACATTCAAAAGTGCTTCACACACACACACACACACACACACACACACACACACACACACACACACACACACACACACACACACACACACACACACACACACACACACACACACACACACACACACACACACACACACACACACACACCTCTGATATGAAACAGTAAATTGAGTATTCTCATCAGTTCCTCATCAGTGTCACAAGTACATGGATGCATGCACACACACACACACACACACACACACACACACACACACACACACACACACACCCTCACAGCTGGACAGTGATGAAAGTGTCAGGGGACCTAATTACAAACAGAAATGAGGGAGAGTACGTGGTGGAACACGAGGGTGAGGGAAGGGACAGCAGTTGATTAAGTCACAGGATGAATACAAAGGAAGTGCTTCTAAGAAGACATGTCCTTTAAAACAACTACTTAACCAACATTCAACCCTGAAGGGATGTATGCGCACTTCACCACCTATTATGTAGGTCAACCTGTGAGCAGGGTGCAGTATATGGACAGATACAGTGGTGGAATAATGGAAATACTAGGGTTGAACAATGAATGTGCATTTAACAATGTCCACAACAGCTGGTGAAAAAAGTTGTCGAAGTCTGCTTTCAAACATGCAAGTCCAGACATTTTCCTGAAATTTTGCTGTCAGCCCACTGGTTCAATATCCAGAAAAAGTCAGAGTGAGTCCATGTGAGAATACAGGAGGAATATGTCAGATGCGAAACTGGAGGAATACAAATATCTCGGGATGAAAAAGTGGTGCCGTACACAAAGACGTCAATAAAGAGGTCACCCAGATTTGTTTGCTTTTGGCAATAAATGCCTCCTGTATGTGCTACCAGGGCGCCCCCCGAATGTCTCAGAATTTCTCCTGTTCTTCGTATTTGACAGGCAAAAAATGTCCAGACCCAAATTTACAGACATATTGTAAATTGTTTGTGTTTTGCTGATCATCCACTTCAGGTGTGTTTTAATTTGGACTGGGCGATATGGCCAACACTTTAACATTGATAAAATTGTTCTTATCCCCCTGTATCAATAATTATCACAACAAATGTCACATTAACATTTCTTCTAAGTTTAAAGACAGATCTTTGCTCCTGAGTGAAGGTCGTGGTTTTAAACTCTCCTGTACACATCTCCTCACTGTGCTTGTACTGTGCTTTCACTTCTGTTACATTGTCATTGATGAAATTTATATTGTGATAATTAATGACGTTGTTTTGTTGCTGAGGACTAATTTAGTTTTTTGTTGTTGTTGAATACCTTGGTTAACTCCTCCAAAACAACGATCAAACAATCTAATGACCCAATACTAAGTAGAGGAGAGGGGCTACAGGATGTCTAAACTGGCTCATTTGCAGAAAAGTTTATTAATGCGCAATGTCCCTGTAATTTTAAACTGAGCATCGCTGAGATTAAATGAACTGTAATGTAAAAGCACAGATGTCCTAGTATAGTGGACCACGATACGACTATTACAGGTGTCTTACCCACTTTTGCATTGTATTATCTCAGAGCTGAAAGTCTTTCTGCTCCTATTCATCTTCACACCACTTTTCATTACAAACTGTGCGTCATTACACATCATAGTCCTCGTGTCTGGGCAGCCTGCTTCCTGGGAAGCAGATGTTCTGTCACAGCTACGTCTCTTGCATCCACTGTGTACTTTTCAGCATCTGAGATTCTCTATGGAGTCTTATTAATCCAAACAACTCAGGTGAGCTTGTATCCCACACCGCCACAGACTCTGTCACTGCAGCGGTACACACCCGAACACTGCCTCAAACAAATGGTGTAATGCTGTTACCACGGGCCCAAATATTGCCAGGTCACACAGCTGATGAAATATTCTCTGTTTACTCTCCTCCAAATGTCCTGCTAAATCCTGTGTGTGTGTGTGTGTGCGTGTATCCTGAAATAACACAGCACGGCGAAGGCCACTACTCAGGGCAGTGCAACATTTAGACTACAGCATGCTCAAACGCAAACAAACACGCGGAGGGGCGACCATGACATGATTAATATGATCTTCAGAGATATTGGCTGTTCCCCCTGTAAATATAAAACCAAGGACACGCTGCCTCATAGAAACCCAGGCTTGACTGATATCTCCTGTAATTTTAGAATAATGTATCAAGGACACCATCTCCTTCAGGTTTGGTTGTTTTGCCAAGCACATCATGTCTAATCCAAATTTTAAACTTAAAAAGAAGAGAAAAAAATTACTCCTGCGAATGTTTATTTTGAGGAAGTGTTTATGTTATATTACGCCAAATGTGACTCCTCTTTATAACACCGGAGGAAAAAAAGCTACAGCCACTGTTCTGTAAAGTCGATCACTTAAAAAAATTAACTGTAGCATCGGTTTGCTGTGATTAATTTATCTTGTCTGGCACAATGGAACCAATCAGATTATCCCCCAAAAAACCAGGCCTGCCAGCTTTGCAGACAAGTTGAAACAGGCAATCAATGTGATTGAAGGGAGATGAATACATGAGGGCGTCTGCCTTCGATGCAAATTTCACATATTAGGTCTCACGCTGCGTCTGTGATTGGAGGCTCATTATTAACTCGTATTACTGGATAATACATAAGAAATCTCTATACTTGAGCCTGCCGTATTAAAAATTCAAATGAGAACCTCTGATTGATAGTAATGTATTAAATAATACTGTTTTGGGATGTCTGAGGACACATTTTAGTCCACGAACTTGCATCAATTAGAAGGCCTAACCAAGAGAGGAAAAGCCAGAAACCACAGGGGTGATTTGCTGAAATGATAATGACAGTCTTGACAGATTGAGACAAATCTTAAAGAAGTAATGATTTACAGAGTTTTGCTTTTTCTTCCCCCATCATTATCTGAGGATGCAGCAGTTCAATGGGAGTGATAATCCTGACTTGAATGATGAAAACTGTTCGCAGAGAGGAGCTTTCAGTGTTGTCAAAGTGTTTGACCAGTTGAAGCGAAGGGACACAGAACAAGACAAGAATCTACAGCAGCTCTGTGTGCTGAGCTAAACACTAACATCAATATGCTTAAATAATCACAACGACTGTGCTAACATGGAAATACAGATGGTGTAATACTTACTATGTTCACCATCATAGTGTAGCATGTTAGTTCAACTGGTAGCACTGTGCTCGTTTTCACCAAATTGCCTGATTTGGTGATAAGGGGCGTGCCGTGAATGTGCTTGGAGGCGATCTCTGTTTATTCTGACAAAAAGAGACAAATAACAGTCAACGTTGTACATAAATGGAGCCCATACACAAATTAAACAAAAGAAATATGTATGCTTAACTTTAAGCAAGCCAGTAAATGTACAACTGTAATAACGCATAGACTAAAATATGGAAAAGGTTGAAACCAAAATGTCACATGCCTCTGCCATGGAGTATATCAGCAAAAAGTGGAGCGGTGAAGCACACCTATTATAAGGAGGGTCCCCCAAAAGTGAACGTAGAGGAAGAGAAACTTTCTCCCTCCATATTTTAAAAATGAAGGCTTCTACATATCATGGGGGATCAGGGTTAAATTTCTGTAGTCTGAGCCCAGCTTGAATTGCCTGTGGGTGTCTGAATGGTTGTTTGTCTCTACACGTCGACCATGAGACAGACTGGGGACCTGTCCTGTATGGACCCCACCTTCGCCCAATGTCTAGGGTTAGCTCCTGTCGCCCCACGACCCTCAAAATGATAAGCTGTATAGATAATGGAAGGATGGATGATACAAATGTCAGAGAAACTTAGTGAACATAGACTTATTTCCTCAGTTTCTAATTTCCTTTTCAATGGCACCTTCATTTTGCATTATCTGATCTTCATGATGAGACTATTTTTTAAATGATTGTGTGAAAAGCTTATAATACGGGGGACTCATTAATAATTACCCAATTTATTGAGAGTTATTCTTGATTGGGATTTGTTGACCAAAGCAGGGAAAGTATCTAAAAACGTGAAATTAGTGGAATTAAACAAATTCAAATCAGTTTCTGTTAATTAATCATATTTATTGTACAGTTTTAGGTACGTTTTGTACGTTTTAGATGTTAAGTTTTCAAAGAATGCCGTAGTTTCACGTCTGCTCCATAACATTCGGTTCAAAATTATTTGAAACTGACACATGACAGAACCACTGACAGTTAGGAACAGCTGTTGAGATTGACAGAAGAGCTGGATGTTAAAACTTGGAGGCCATTGCACGGTTCATGAGGCGGACAGGATTATGATAGTGGTGCTGATGCGATACTCTAGCTCGTTTGTTTCCAGAACCATCAGAGTGTCCTCCAGTGAGAAATGGCCGAGGCAGACAGGCATTAGGAATCGATTGGAAGACTCGCTGAACTCGTGCTCCTTCTCATACACACCCTCCATTTCGCACAGGCCCCTGCAGAAACCTCCTGCACAAACGCTTGCCTTCTCACACTCTGTGGAAATCAGTCAGTAAAGCCATTGCTCTGACATATGAGCAGCAGACGCAGAGTGTGCCGGCTTATCAACCATTTAGCAGCCGATGACCTGTGGAGCGAATGGCCCTATCATGATAAAGTGTCGGAACCGTGCACATTCAATTACAGGTCAGAGGGCAGCACGTACATCACCATACAACATCCATCACAACTGCTATTGATTGCCCCACGATAAGTGTGTATGTTGCCCGTGGTGTGTGTGTGTGCATGTGTGTGATGGGCCATGCATGCTGTTGGGAGCAGTGAGGGGTTGTGCTGCTTTGGTGGGCACCATAATTCAACTCGAAAGGCAGAAATGTTTTCTAGCCAAACTTGGGTGAAAGCAAAAGGAGAAAAAAAAGAAGAAGCTTGAACTTGAGCAAATTTGGCAGAAATGAAAACTATGAAAAGGCACAATTAGATCGGTCTCTGGTTTTAATTTAATTCAGTTGAGTGTGTGGTTGTCCTCTTTAATTCCGTTGCCTTTTTCCCCTCCAACTCTAGTCAAGGTTGTTTTTGGTTTTTTTGACATCTTTTATTTTCATCAGTGCAGACACATCTAATGGGAATAGAAATTGAACAATATCCTCTATGATCTAACTGCAAAAACCCAGCTTGGGAAGAAAAAGCTTAATGGCCGCTACATTGTGTTTGATTAGTATTCTTTAACTACTGACTCACCTTGTAAGTAATTTATAATATTCAATTCAATGATAAGTATACTATTTATTTCCATTCACAGTCACCAAATCTTTAAATTAAGCTTTCAATAGTTTTTGCTAATAGGGAGTTCACCAATAATTCAGAAAACTTTAAAGAGGTAATTGTTGTGTAATTTGTGAGCTCCTGCACTGTTGACATCAATCTCATCTGATGTCTTGTGTAACTAGGATGTTAAAGATCCACCAATGGCTCATATGCAGCTTCCACTTCCTCCCCCTGCTGTCTTCATATCCACTAGACCTCTGTGGACCTCTGACCAGTCTACAGTTAGAGACCAATAATCACTAGTAATATCACTGCGTGTCATTAATCACGCCAGCCCGCTCACTATTATATATGATCGATTTCATATTGTTAGCCACAGTAGAGGTAGCAGCTCATTTACTGGTTATTGATCACCGACTGTTATGAAGACTGGGAATCCTGTCTGGCACTAATGAAAAAATACTCAAACTACCTAACATCTTCTCTTCGCTGTCAAAGTTATTCTCTACATTTCACGACATACAATTTAGTTCTGTTAAATTACCAACAATGAACAGAGAAAATCTGCTCTCAATGTTCTGCTCTTTTACTTTGATTTTTTGCTTTTGTCCATTAAACCGACAAACACAAACCACCTCATCTCATTCAGAGACACTTACGCCAAGAAAAGCCAGGTGCCTCCTTTCCGCCCCCCTGTTACACAATTGTGCTGTTCACATCGGCTGCGATGTGCCGCGCAGCGCCGAGGGCGCCTCGCGCCCTGCACCGATGGTTTCGGCGTCAAGTCTATTTTCTCCGCTCGCCGCGAGCGTATCGCACCAGGAAACACACTTAAAAATGATTTTAAACGATATAAATGACATTGTATATGATATTAATGATCAAATATGCATCCTATACTTTGAATTTCCCTTCTGTTGTCCTGGAGTTTCAATTTCCCAGATTTTTCCCCTCTCATTATTAAATTTCCCCATCTGCCCATCCACTACAAGCACACAAGCAGACAGACAGAAAGAGAAAGAGAGGGGTGGGGGGGGGCTATGAAGACCATCATCATTTACCCCCGAACCCCTACATTGAACGGGTTACATGCAACAACAAGCGGAGAAAGCAGAATCGTGGGCTGACCGGCGTGGAGAAATGCTCGTCCGGTGTGAACAGCCAGGCGGCTGAGCGCTTGAGAATGGTGCGGCGCGGCGCTTCCGCGTCCGATGTAAACCCGGCGTTAGGATCTGACTTGAGCCCAAGCAATTTACTACAATACACACTCAGCACAGCCTTCCCCTCGTACCACAACCTCCATTGGTCTCTCCCTGCCCTACATGTATTATCCCTGCAGCCTGCTCTATCATCACCAGTTGACTGCGTATAAAGATGCCAACATGTCGCCACTTTATAACACTGTAAAAAAAATATCCCTGGATACGGGCGCTGCCATCTTGTTCTTGTGACGTCATTTAAAGCCAGAGCCTGTGCAGTAGTGATCATGGAGTGGAGCCGTGGTATCAAGGTCCCACCGAAATAAATTCACCTGAGCAATCACAAGTCAGTCAATCATGTTGTCTCACCCCATTTTTGTAGCATCAAATATCAAATGAAAACAAATATTATCAGAAACACCAGCGTGATAACAACTACTTAAAATGACAAAGCATTGTGTTCCACGTCCCAGCAGTGAACATGGAGAGGGCCATGTTTATGACTTATAATGCAGCCAGCCACCAGGGTGGAAACTGGTCAAAGGATGTTTTGGCCTCACATTTGAGGGGCTGACTTGTCGTCCCTCTTTAAATACAGTCACAGGTTGGGACACCGTGTTGACCCTCCCTCTCCACCAACCTCCTCCAGGTACAGACCGCCTGAGCTTTGGATTAACACAGTAACAGCTGAATTGATTGTTTAGGTAACAACCTACTGAGCCAGTGAAGTTGACAAAGTACTACTTTTAACCACAGTGGCTAACACACTACTCATACCAGAGCGACATTATAAGCCTCATGAGCATCATGCACTTGCACAAATGTGACGTGACATTTTATCTGGCACACTCTTGGTTGCAGTCTGGAGCCCTGCCTCCTTAGACACACACACAAATGGGAATATATGCTTTCAATCTCAGCACTATTATATTACATTATCGCAGGTTCCGGTAATACATGATGATGTACTACTACTGTAACTTTAATGCAGTTAAGGGAAACCTAACCACAAACACACATATACAGTCTCCATTCATACATCTATACATTGACAAAAAGATGAATCAGGTCCAAGTGTCCAATTAGACAGGCTGCCTTGGTGATAATGGATGAGCTCTGTGCCCCAGCGGAAACTATCGGCTATGATATGGAGCCAATAAAGCTTTTAGAATGTGGCCAAGAAGAGACCGTCTACATATAGGGTAACATATAGGGTGAAATTATAAATCCTATTATAGATGGCTTTACAGTTTTACTTTTCTTCTAGCTCTAGGTGTCGTTTAAGAGAGTGTACATTACGTGTGGCTTTAACATTTCAGCAGGATGGGAGGAATAAATAACTAATAAAAAGGTGAACATAAAACAAACAGGGGAAGTTGACTGGAAGCTAGATGTGTGTGTGTGTGTGTGTGTTTGTGTGTGAAAATCGCTTCGAAGCACAGATGTATGGATTTGTCCATGTGGCAGTGAGCCTGTCAGCAGTTTTCCACATGGGCAGGCTCCCTGTGCTGCTTCATAGCATGTGAATACGTCACTTCCAGCGACACGAAGCCTTGGACATCCCCTGCCTCATCAGGCCGCCCCATCCTCTCTCCATCACTCTCTCTCTCTCTCTCTCTCTCTCTCCCCCTCTCATTAAAAAGCACTTGGGCTCAGTACGTTAGCATAAATACATAAATTCATGGCTCGCGAGATGAGAGACTGAACATATTTCCTCTCCTCAAAAGACACACACACATATTAAAAAAGGTTTATTCTGAGGCTTTTTTTTTTTTTTTTTTTTCCAGGTAAAGCATGAGTGAGACCTGCTGCTACTTCTGTCTTCCAGCTTGCAATCAGTTCCAAAACAGTGGTTGAGGAATCGCACATGAAGACATACATCTCTCGGATGCGCCGAGGAAATCAATAGACAATAAATACTGAGCTGTGGCATCAGTGGAGACGAGGAGGAGATAAAGAAGGGATCTAAAGTATTGTCACATGTTTTGAAGTGGAAGGAGAAGACGAAAAGGAGAACCATGTGTCTGAGAGATTGTTGGGCGCTCATGTGTATGGATGATTTTTTTTACTCAGCCACGCTGCCTGAGCTTAGTACTGGTGGAGCATGTGTCGTAATCAATAGCACTTCAGCCAGAGAGCAAATCGATGGAGGCTGCACTGTAGTGGAATGCATGGTCCAGGGAGAGTAGAGGGGAAGGGTGAGTGAGGAGAATGAGAGCAAACACAAAGAAAGACGGGAACGTAGGCCGAGGGAGATGAAAGAGAGGTGGGAAAATGGGAATATTCCTTTTTTTTTTATTTTAGATGCGAAGAATTAGAGAGTTAAAAACACATTAGCTGCATTTAAGAGAAAATATGAAAAAACAAAAAAACAGGACTACGAGTTAATAGAGGTTTTGAAATAGGTAAAATGGGAAAAGATTAAATGTAGGTGTGAGGCACAAAAATAAAACAGCAAGCCATTTATCAGAGTAGGCAAATTTCTGCATAATTGTGCTGCTTTAGTGAGCTTGTTCAAACCCCCTGCGAGGATTAAGAAAAGCAATACGGGGAAATTGGCTCCAATGAGGAAAATGAACGATAAATAGAGACAAAAGCACAGTAAAGACAAGGCAAGAAAACAGCATTGGAAGCAGCTACAGAGTTGTGTGTGTGTGTGTCTGTGCTTATTTAGAATAAAAGTGAAAGAAAGAAAGCAGTAAAAATGTTTCAGAAATGTATTTTATTAGTCTGTTGCTTAAGTGACCTTTGAATGCAGCTGACAGCAATATGGTGCAGACATGACTCCTGCCCTCTCATTTATTGGGGGTCTGGTGAACTTCAATAGAGACTACCTTTATTTCCACTGGGACCGTAATGGCAGTTTTTACAATTACAGCAGCAGTGGAACAACATGCTGTATTTTAACTTAAACAACAGAGCACTCTTGGAGCCACCTTGTGTTTTTTAAGTTTAATTGTTTGGAACGGGCTATGAAGAAACCCATTGTGGGGCCGTTAAAACAGAGAATCTGCACTCCACAAAACACAGACAGTCACAAAAACCCACTTACAATACAATTCAATTTTAAATGGCTTCAAATTACAACATACATTATCTCGAAACACTTTACAGAGAGAGGTCAAGACCTCACAATATTATAGAGAAACTGAACAGTTTCCACAATGAAACAACCCTGGGTTGGAAACTTTTTTCTATCAAGAGGCGTTCAATTTTTTACAACATCCTTAGCAACGTTATTAAACCCATACATACTGAACTAATGAACCCATATATCACAGATATCTCTATGATGCGACGGCTGGAACTGCCTCTCTGTATAATGAACTGTATATAAAGATGGACGACCTGTCTCTGCTTTCTCCCACTATGTAGAAATGAAGTCAAAATATAAATAATAAATCCCGGTTACAAACGTTCTTACGCAGAGTCCCAATCTGTGCGATAGTGATCAAGGCATGGAGCCACGGTAGTAAGATCCCGCCAATACACACACACTCAACAAATCGAAAGACAGTTTTCAGCTGTCGATCATGGCATCCATTCAAACCAACACCCAAACACTGACAAAAAACATGTTTGAAATTTGTTTTATTCGATGTGTACGTTGACTTTTTGGTTTGGTCCATATCCCATACACTTACATGGAGGAGGCAGGATTTATGAGTCTACTAATGTCAGCCACCAGGTGTTGATCAAGACACTTTGGATTCACCATTTGGGAGCCGTCAAGTTCTCCATTTTTTTATATTTTTATACAGTCTATGCTCTGTGAGTAAATTCATCATTATTATCATCACTACCATCTGACATCAGATGTTTTCATACAGTAGATTTTGACCAAAACAACTTGCTCAAAGAAATCCTTTGGTACTTCCTTGCATGGTTTGCAAAGACAGCACATTACTCCTTTGTATCAAACTCTGCAGTGACCCCATGCACAGAAAATTGCCCAATAAGTTTAATGTATGTTGTATGGAAATTTCCTACAGTGCCTTCTGTGCTATTTTAATAGAAAAAAACGAGATGACTTTACAAGTTCTAAGCTATTAACTCGCTCATCACATAACTTGCACCAAAGAGCCATGACTTTATCTAAGTGCATTTGACCTTCCACGTGTTGGGACATGGTATTTGGGGAACCAAAGTTCGGCCTACATGTGCAGTCAAAAGTCTAAAGCCGCATGTCCCTTTGATCTGGAGAAAACCAGACCCTCCAGAACTCAGTCTCCCAGGGTGCCTCAACGTCACACAGAGGTGTGAAAACTGACAGGAGACACAAGTTTCAACTCCTATTGGTCACTCTGGGCCCCATGACCTGTGAGGTCACCGGGCCTATATAAGGCCTGTTCCCCCTTTCTTCATTCTCTTTCCATGCGACCCGTCGAGGGGAGAAGTTTGGCTTCTCCAGCTCACATCTTTCTCTTTCCATTCACCTCTTCGAGAGGAGCACACCGCTCTTCACAATCCCTCCGAGGGGAGAAGGCTGTCCAGCCTCTTTCCGATTCCTCTCTCCGAGAGGAGCTCAAAGGTGCAGCTTCCAGCTCATCTCACCAAGGAAACCTCCCCGCAATCCAAGCTCTACCAACCTCCGAGCAGCGACGCGATGTCCTGCAGGAGAACTTCAAACAGCAACTGAGCTGCACAGCCCAACAGAACCATGAAGGCAGGAGCCACACAACCAGCAAGACGATTTCACAGAACTTCGAACAGCACAGCAACTCTTTTTCCCCTTTCCCTAACCCTAACCCACTCTCCAAGATGTTTTAGCACCTCCCCCTCAACCAGAGAGACCTGTAGCAGGTGATGCACGTGCCTGGACCTCACAGTGTCCTTGCTTTGATTTGCTTGAGTTTCTAGCTAAAGATATTGAACAATTTGATCCAGACAACTGTGATAACAATATTGGTAATTACTTTAGGGAAGTAGATCTCAGCCTAAGTGATGTGCCAAATGCAACAGAAAGAGAGAAGGTTAAACTTGTGTTAAAAACCAGCTCTACAGCTGTTCACAAGTTTATTCAGTCACTTCCTTCCAGTGTCACAAGTAACTACACAGAGCTCCGTCAAGCACTAGTCGAGGAATTCTCTTCTACTGCTGACGAGATAACATCCATTGTTACAGCATCCCAAATTAAACATTCACGTTGCGAAAATCACAAGGATTATTTTCGACGTTTGAGGCATGTTTATTTTCAGGGAAAGAACGCACCAGGCCTAGAAGAAAATCCCACCTTCAAGTTCTTAAGTAACTTACATCCATGTATACGCAGACATGTTGTACTGATGACACAGCAAGGAAAACCTTCAATGCAGCAGATCAGGAAGATGTCACAGGTGGCTTGGGAAACTGTTGTCACTTCGAAGGCTACAGTAGGTGCAACCGAGCCCGTCAAAACAAACACCAAGGTGTCAAATTCATCCGCAGCCTCAAAACTTCACCCTCAAAACAAAACTAAGAGGGGTGACAAAAGGTAGCGTAGGGACACTGAGCGTATACGCCATGTCCACCAACTTCCCAGAGATAGGCATTCCCACAGTAGAAGCTGTAGGAAGCCATACTCTGACATTCTGGCCCAGACAAATTACCACTGCTCAGATCACGTTTAATGCATTATTTGCACAACACACGTCTGTGGTTCAGTTTGAAGTGGAGTACAAGTAGCAAAAAATTGAAATGGCCAAATAAACCTAAAGCAGCTGAAAAAGGCACAAACAGTTAGTGGTTAATGGTAACGGTCATTTAGATTTATTCTTTTCTCACAGACAGCCAATGCTCATCAAACAAATGAAATAAACATTTTATAAGGGATGAGTGTCCATGACCAGTAAAAAAAACACTGGTACAACAAGGGGTTAGTTTTTACACGTGAAACACAAGCCAAAAATATATAATACGATGATTCACACATTATCACATGGGAACAGAGTCAACACTGAATAAATCAGGGCAATAGGCCTACACAGGGCTTCACATTAATTACCGAGACTGTGGCAACCCAGCATAGTCTAATTTGTCTCGCCACACTTTCATAATGACCCAAAATTATTTGACACTTCTCATAATAACATAAAAGACCTCTAACTCACTGTTTTCCACCGTTGCCTCATTGTGGAGCTGTGCACAGCACCCACTACACCGATCTGTCTCCCTTTCTGTCTCTCACACAAACACAGTGACCCCTACGTCAGATTTGGACTGCGGACCACCCGCCGCACTGAGAGAAACCCCATCACTTCAGGTACACGTTGAGTACTGTGTGCATGTTCAATGGGCACAACCAACCCTCATCCCTGTGTTAATTAAGTGGAAACACGTCTTCTGGTTTTTACCCAGAAATAGCAACAAGCTGTGGTTCAGTCTTGTGCCCATTTAATTGTAGAGAAAACCCACTCAGTAGGTACCAATGTCCCTGGAAGACAGAGATAGCACCTCACTAACATGGCCGGAATCGATTAAATGTACATATACAGCACTGATACTGACGGTAAGGATAACAATTCTATCATATATCTCCTGATCAGTTAACAGATTAAAGACTAAAGACCTCTCTGTGTACGACAAATGTTCGAAAACAAAATAAAACAATGCAACAAGTCACCAAACTTACAGAGCTTGAGTCTGAGCACTTGTGTAAGTGTGTGTCTGTGTGTGTGTGTGTGTGTGTGTGTGTGTGTGTGTGTGTGTGGGGGGGGGAGAGAGAGAAGTGATTTAATGGGGATTGGTAATAATGCATTTGTGAGTGTTTTTTGATGAGCTAGGAGATGAGAGGGTATCGCTCAGCTGCATACATATTAATAACATGGGGTGTTTGGAGAGAATACCACAGCTCAACTATTACAGCTTGCACATATGAACACACACACACACACACACACCTACAGAGACATGAGTATTTCTTTCATTCCTATCTCTGCGTGTCACACATGCACCCACATAAGCATGAGTAAACACAACCTGGTAAGAACTCACTCTCTCTCACTCACACACAAACACGCGTATCTGTGCTCTCTGGGTCTGATGAACTTGCTTATGACAGCTAATAACTCCCCTACTCCCTCTGGTCTTAATTAGGCCCAGTTATTACAGAGTATTTGAATCTCTCTCTCTCTCTCTTTTCTCTGTCTCACCTCCTCACCCTGTTGCGCAGCTTGAACTCTGTGTGTTGTTGAGAGTGAAATGAGCAGAGAAAGGAGAGAGAACGACTTCGAAAACCTCTCACTGCCTCTCTGTTGGGGGTCTGTGCAACCAGTCTGCATCCCGGATGCGCGTGCACGCACGCACGCACGCACGCACACGCGCATGCACGCGCACAATTACTATTCCCTGCCACTTTCTATTTTGCATTTAGGTGCCTCGGCTCAACTTGGCTTCATGCAATTTATAGTTTTGCCCTTCATTTCACTGCTTTTCTGAGGTTCAAAAGTTTGGAACAGTGTGATAGATGGTTGGTAGAGGAAGGCCGTGAACTGGCCTTGAACCAACAACATGACTGAAGTCCAATGTGCTTCTTTCATCCGCAAAAACTCCACGTTTCATGGGCAAACACTTTGGGTTCTCATTGACATTCATGAACGTTTTTGATTTATACAGCTCACTGTAAAAGTGTTTCATGGGCCCAGGGTCATAAAAACGTGTTTAAACACAAAAAGGATGACATTACCTGTAATTAAAAAAGGTAAAATGGCTGAAGTTAAGAAGTAAGAGGTTTTCACAGATGCTCTGGTGCAAATTTCATTAAGAATGATCCTTAATAAGTCTCCCTGTGTGAGAGAGCTCCCTGTTTGCAAAACCAATACATCAGTATAAGGTAGATAACATACACTGCATATAAAAGGATGGACAACATGATAGCTCTCTAAGCGAATCTACATCCATCCCCTGGTGGCTGGCTTCAGTATAGGCCATAAACACTTGCCTCCTCCATGTTAGTGGAGGCCTAAAACTCAGGTTTGTTTCAATTTCTTATGTGATTCTATAACTAGAATTGCCGCCATGCAGTTGTTTGCCTCCGCCAGATCAGTGTCAGTCCCTCCAGGTATGCCTGACATATTTTATTAACAATAATATGAGGTCACCATGACATTTGACCACTCAAATCTAATCAATTAATGCCCTCGGTGTATCCCATAGTAAATTAAAATAAAAAATAAATAAATAAAAACCAGAACGAAACAGGAGGAAAATCTAGAGGCAGTAGGGAAAGGAACAATGACAAGGTTTTGAATCAGTAGTCGTTTGATTTGATGATCGAGCCACCTCATGTATTATGCAGAAATTATCTTTGGTCCCAACATGATGTCATGATCTGAGAGAGGGGCATGTAGTGAGACTCTGCACATCAAATATTCATCACAATAATAACCATGGTAATAACCATGTTCTATTTCCATCTATACCAATATACAAAGTATTCAAACAGACACAGAGGCAGGTTTATTCATTGTTCATAAAATGTCATATGACATCAGAATGTTAATACCTTAAAGCATTAAATACAATTCAGCAAATTCTCTGGGGAGAAAATGGAATCTTATATTCATATGTTTGTCTATGATAAAATCCATTATCAGACAACATATGACTGTCCTTGTTAAAAAACTTAATCATTGTCAACACGAGGGGAGAAATAATGTGCATATACAAGGACCAGCATAAGAGTAAGGGTTTGTGTAAGTTTGAGAGTTTTACATGGAGGTTTCAAAGACCTGTTTAAATAAAGTTCCAAAACAAAGACTAACGGGTAGCTGACCTTCACTTTTACATTTAGCTGAATATCTGTGTTGTTGCTGTAGTTCAGCCAATTTGGTTTCAGATGCTGCTTCAACAGCTACGTTACATCTGTGATGAAAGCTCTATAAAAGCGTAGCTGCCTGTTTTAGACACATTTTATACAATCTAACATATAAATATTTGACTATGGATGACTCATGTAGTCGCAGGTTTAATTTGGCAATAAGTCAACATGGCTTCACAGTGCACCCAGCTGACTTCATCCAGAGCAACCTGTCTGCCAACTCACTGAACATAAAAATGTGGGTCTTGTTTATTTGAGCCGACAGGGACGCTGAGCTCTCTAAAGGATTTTTGTAGAAGAAGAAAAGAAAAATCCATACAGTGCTCTGGACTGTTGCGTCTCTTGTCCAGTTTGCCAATTCAGTGGTTTTAATTTCTGCATTAAAGTTAAGAGTGTGCAATTAGAGTATCCAGGGATATCATCAGTGCTCCCAGTCTTTTCCATGGTTGCGGGGTAAATTGAATGGGTTGTAATTGTATGTCATGGCGGTCGAAACGAGGGTGTAAGCTGTGATCCAGACTGATGATGGCACAGTAGGTTACAGCCCACATTAAGGTTACAGGCAGGGTTCAATTTGAGTTTCTTATTTTCTTTTATGTGGTGATGAGTGGCTTCAGGCACTACTGGTATTACTACTGGTAATAAGTACTTTTTCCACGCCGAAGAAGCTCTTTCAACTGGATTCACGTGGCACGGACTACCCTCAACTTATTTCTTGTGTGATCTTGAACAAAGAAGAGGAAGATGAAGTTTGTCTAATGCTGCAGGTGTGGTTTTTCCAGATACCTCATGGATGGATTGGATTTCAGCTGTGAAATGAAAAAGAAATTGGGGTTTCCACCTGATCATCACACTTGTGGTTGTAGTTACGTAAAATAGGACTTTGTATTTGCTGCACCTACAGATTCTGTCACAGAACAGAAAAAGTTTTTTTTACTTTAGTTACACAAGGACCAAATGGCTTGGTGCCCCTTATGTCCACAGTACCAACTCTCAAGATATCCCAAGGAACATGGTCAAAAGCCTCCTCCATCACATGTAGGCTGGGTAAATACTGTCCACAGTTCCACAACCAGGATGGAAGTTATACTGATCGGTCTGATCCAAGGCTTCTCCGATGGCATCTTGTTCAGCACCTTGACAACACAACACCTCAGTAGATTGACCAGAGATTCCAGTCCCTTGTCTTAAAAATGGGAAAAACCATCCTCTGTGACCTTCGCTGGGAAATGGACAAAGCTTTCCTGAGCCTTCCAGCTCTGCCACAGAAGAGGATCAGTCGTTTGAGTTCCTCCTAGGATTCAGCTTGGCAGTACTATGCGTTTTTTCAACATTCCTTGTCAGTGTCTTAAAGTGTGTTACAGTTTAATTTGCAAACAATAAACATTACAATACAGTAATCTCTTGGTGAGGCGTGTGTTAAGCCATCATTGTATGGGTGTAATATAAGAAAAGTGATGCTTGGTTAGTGGAACTGGTTGAATGTGACCTTCTGGTCCTGTACTGTATATCAATTGCCATAAGCACTGGATTCATAGTTTTTCTTTTAGTCAGCGCTATGGAACTGTCTGTTACCATAACTTTCATTGACAGCAACACACACACACACACACACATATGCCCCAGCTCCCACTCATGAATCTTTCAGACTTAGGCTTGAATGGCTCATTGACTTGCCATTAAAAGAAGGAGCCTTCATTAGTTAGGATCTCCCTCCTAAACGGATACCAACTGTGAATATTTTTGTGTAAGCGTGTATCAGACGGCTGGTGTCTGAGACATATGCATCTAACCATCCAAGCCATCCGCAGCACAACACGCAGCAATGACGGCCTATTCATTAGCGAGGGGGGGGGGGGTGCCATTCCCCATCACTTGGAAACTCAGTGGAGCGTTAGTGGCTGGATGTAGAAAATAAAAACAGATTGGGAGAGATTCAGAGGAATGGGATGGAAGAATGCAAGCAGAACATTAAAGAGGATTCTTTAGGGGCAAACAGCATTGAAAACCATTCCGGGCGGAAAGCCCGGGCATTTTCCAGCAATTTTACAACAGGAAGCAGGAATAATGACAGAAATTATGTTTAGTCGCCTGGCCATAATGTGATGGTAAGTAGTCTTCTATGTCATGGAGTGAGTCTCCCGCTGCTTCTCGGTTCCTGCTCTCAGATTTAGAACTGTGGTCATCAGTCATCCGTTGAATATGCATAGCCTCGTACTAGCTGACATATATCTGCATTAGTCTCACCTACTTTCCATGATAATAAACAAAAATACCACTAAACACAAGTTGCAAGAAAAACAACCTTTAACAATACAGAAACATTGCACATCAACTGAAAATTCGGTAAAGGGCTAGAATGAGGCTACTGAAGCCTTACGTCAGCCTCAAGGAAATTAAACCCAGCCATCTTGTGTTGTGAATCTTTGCGTGTGGGAGGACAATAAATCTCCACTTCCTCCTGTTGTACAAATATGAAGCTACAATATCCAGGATAGGGATGACGCCATCTTGCACTGTTGATGTGATTTGGAGCCAGCATCTTTATACAGTCGCTGGTCTCTACGCTCCATCATAAAGCAATGTGCTGAGTAACTTGTTACACCAGAGCTTTTTACTGTTCATCTCCATGTGACCTTGTATAACGGTCTTTGGTCAAAATGTGTTTCATTTGATTTGAAATCACCAAACTGTGGTTAGAGCCTCAGCAAAATTACAGCTGCATTATTTAAACAGTGTAAAGAAAGAGATGCCCGGGGAAGAGAAATAAATAAAGATAAGCGTACGAAACACCGCTAGTGCATAAATCATCGCTATTGTATCATCCCTTCTCGCCCCTCAGCAAAACTCAGTTTCATGTTAAAGAAACTCTTGATTAATTCAGGAGACAGTGTTTCAATGCCGCAGAGTGACCGTCGAGTCACGTCTGTTTGACAGTGAGTGGATTGTGCCAGTGCCAGATGTTGCAGCGCGAGTTGTCCAGCAGCAGCCTGTGCTATGGACGTGGATGCTGATCAGGTTACATTGAATAAGACACGTGCATATAGTGATGGTAATGCTGTTATACAGACACCTGCGCTGTGTTTATGCTTCACTTGAGTCAATGTGCTTTCAGGTTAACGCACTTTCACTTCTACTGATTTGATTGTTGTGGCATTATCACACCAGAATTCAATTATCATTGGCTGGAGCAATAACAGCGCCTAGTTCCTCTCGGGTAGCTGCCTCCGAACGGATGTCAGCTGGAAACAGTAAAAGACTCGGGGGTGATTGAGATAAAAGCTCTGGCACCTTTACGACATTCATAGATCAAAGCAGTAATACACATTGACTTTCCTTATTTAACTGCAGCAGTTTTTGGACGAAAATAAAATTTCCCAATCACCGACTCGCGGCCACATTAACACACAACAAGACCCGTCGAGTCTTCAGAGTGTCGTTATCCTGAACATATTGCACAATTAGTGTTGAGATTATTTACACATCGGTTTGACACATACAGTAATTGAATGTAAACAGACACACTCCAGCTTGTATACACACACACACACACACACACACACACACACACACACACACACACACACACACACACACACACACACACACACACACACACACACACACACACACACACACACACACACACACACACAAAGCAAACCAAAACTCTTTAATGTGAAAATGAAAGTGGCGCTCTCTCTCCTTTTAAAATCCGCCACCGCACCAGCTTTGTCGGACAACATTTTAACTAAAGCAGCGTGTCCGCAGCTGAGCCGAAGCCAGCTACAAGTCGCCGTGTGAAGTACGAGACCTCAGCTGTTTGATCATCGCCGCGTCACACACTGACAACGCCCACAACTGAGAGCATGAGTTCAAGTAACAGACCGGCCAGGTGAATCCGGGTGATCCCCTTTTGCTTTTTTACCTTAGATCCTCTTTGATAATGAAGGGGAGATGTGAAGTAGAGGAGGCAGGATAAATAAGGATTAAGGCTGACATGAACTGTGCACAAGTCAGTATTAGGCAAGACATCTGAAATTTGTGCTCATCAAGATTAAATCCCCCATCTGAGCACTTAGCCAGGATTCCAGCTGCAGCAGTCACTAGATGTTCATGCTCCTGAGGCCGGAGTGCAACCTGTGTTTAAAGTTACTGGTTGTTGTGTGTATGCATGTTCATATAGATTTTATGTAGAGACGGATGACATGACATGACCTATAAATTAAGCCAAATCATGTTGATTGTAACTTGGTGAACGGCTGCAGTAAAGGTCATATATTCTGCCGTCTCCAATGTGCATTGGGATATGGACCAAACTATAAAGTTTGGGCTGATGCAACATAAGCTTGGTTTGCACATGACGTGCGTTACCTGGTGACCTTTTTGATGTAGAGATTTACCCTACACGTCTGGGATTCATGCAGTGCACAACAGAAGTCCGCTTTTCTCAACATGTGATTGAAATGTAGCGCAATGGAATCTGGGATGAGCCTGTTCAAAGAATGAATGTTCCTTATCGCATGCTGCCATGCATGTCATCCATCTCATCACTTGCATTTTCCATGGATTTCTGTGTGCGCTCTCTCTCCCCAAATAGGTCTCCGTGCTGAGTAGGTGGATGAGCCTCTTGAATTTGTTCTTAAAATGCGATCAGAGCTCCTCTTAATTATTTCCACTGTGGCCTCCATACGTCCAAACCCAGAGGCGGCTAAAAGAAACAAGGAAAACCACGTGGAATAATCCGACGCTTTGGAAAATGACCACACTTATTTTAGTCGAGGAGATTGATACCTAGCGCTGTAAAAATGACAGTTGTATCGCAGGGAGTTACATGCTGCAGACATGACTGGTATTGATCTTCTCCTCTGACTTTCTGCAGGAAGGAGAAAAAGCCTATTTTCCCACAATGGCAGAATAAGCGCACAGATGACCTACGAAGCATCAGAACGTCACATATAGGATCCCATCCATCCCACGTAGTCGACTGAAGGGAAAGAATTACTGATCATACGTCATTTGCCTCGATAGAGTTTAAACTACTTGAACTCGGACCTGTGCAGCATCCAGCTAATTGAAGAGGTCAGGATTTACTGCCGCTCCAATATTGTACTTCTGCCTTAAATGGCCTGTTAAATGGCCTCCTAGGACACAATGTACAGATATGCATTATTGCTTATTGATGACTTAGAGTGTGAGTATGTGTGTGTGTGGTACAGTACGTATGAGGGCATGTTGACCTTTGTAATTGTGTTTCGGGGACAGATGGATAGGCAGATGATTAATAGATAGAGTGCAAATCGAACACTAATCCTGGGTCGAGAAATTATCTATTCTTCTGACTCCTCACATGTTAATGCAAACGCTCACGCACACTGACACACATGCATGACCACACACACACACACACACACACACACACACACACACACACACACACACACACACACACACACACACACACACACACACACACACACACACACACACACACACACACACACACACACACACGAAGAGTGATGGCGTGCATCAGTCTATTTCACTGCAGTGTTGTGTTGCCATCTTTCCTTGCCTTTGCTTGTCCACACTCATTCTAGGAATATAACCATGTTTCGATAACCATCACTCGAATATTTGTTTGCCTTGTATTGTATAATCATCCCAATGAGGTAGATGCTACACTATATCTCTTCCCGCTCTAAATTGGTTGTGCAATTCAACTCCTGCTAAATTATAGACAAGAATTCTATTACCAACAGACTGTTTGTTTTACCCAGTGTATCAGGCGACCCACAAGCAATGTACTGTTGTAGTACTGTTGTTGCTGTCATCATTCGTTTACAGGTGCAGTGGAGAACATTTACAAAAATAACTATGGTATTTGCTAAAACTGTCACGACGATCCGACAGTAGTACATGTGGCAGGTAATATCAGAAAAATATGGCTTCTCCGGCTCCAGCTACAGCTCATTAACGCTATTTAAAAGAAACCAGAGCTCCCATTCCACCAATCAGAGCTAGAGGGAGTATCTGACCAAGTGTTTGACCTGATATTTATGAAAGTCTGAGCTCGCACTTGTATACGTGCACAACTGCAGCTGAGACTATGAGGTCTGCTCTGTCTGCGTGGAAGGTAACAACTTTATGGACAATGGCGCAAGTGAGAAAGTGAGCATGCAGCAAATAGAGATTAGAGATCTCTTATTTTATGAGAAGAGTAAAAATAATGTTTGGTTCATTATGAAACTGTGGCAGGACGAATTAGAATATATATATATATGCTATGGTTACAATAGTTGGTCATGTGCCAGGGGTGGGACTGGAGGGAGGGTTCTGGAATTAAAACTCATTAAAATTCTCTCTCTCTCTCTCTCTCTCTCTCTCTCTCTCTCTCTCTCTCTCTCTCTCTCTCTCTCTCTCTCTCTCTCTCTCTCTCTCTCTCTCTCTCTCTCTCTCTCTCTCTCTCTCTCTCTCTCTCTCTCTCTACCAACTGCAGCTTTACAGAAAGGATACGTTACATAAGTTATCAGATCCAGTTTTTGCATATTGTTACTTTTCATTTTTATGTGGCACCTGCAACCACGATAGCAACAGTGTGGAGTGTGTTTGAATTTACACCAAATTCACACATCACTGCTGTCTAAGCTGCATGAGTGAAAACATGTCTGAAGGAAAAACACCATTCATCTAGAAAATGCACTCTGAATGAACCTGTCCCTCTCCAAGCTCCTTCCTCAACTTTTCCCAACATGAAAACAGTAAATGAGAAAACTGCAGGGACGAGAGGAGCCGACAACTTTTAGAGAAACTGAGCGACGCGTTTGCATTTGAACGCACAAAATATTTAAATCTCTCTTTCATCTCATTAATAAAGATGACAGTAATGTGTACCCCTAAATAGATGACATCATATCTCATCACCTTGGTTACTCAGTCGCCCCGTTTCCATGGCGTCTCGGGGGGAGCCGGTTTCAAAAGCAGATTTGATTGGCCGCTGGGGCTGCTTTCCTCTGTGCCGCTAATTAGCAGTCTCATGACTTCCCTCCGGTCTGAAGTGAAGTTGGTGGGCAAACAGGCTCTCGTATAAACACACACACACACACACACACAGAATCAAAGCACGCACACAAACACACACTGATATGTTGTCGCACACGGGGAAACATGCATGCAGCTCCAGTGTGCTGTGGTGGAGTCAGCGGGAAAACTGCACCTGTGGGCTTTCATCATGCGGGTTCAACTGGAACACAGCCATCTCCCTCTTCCTCTCTGTAGTTCATGTGTGGAGGTTTTTTCCCCCCCTTTGTGTGTCATCACTTCCACGTACTCCCCCTTACTCACAAACACACACCCTGCCTTACTTGGGGATGTAATCAGAGAAACAAGCTGGAAGAGAGTCAACTCCCATTGCAAACGAATGGAAATACAAAAATAAAATCCTAGAAAACAGTCTGCCTTTTCACTCGGATAGCTGCATCTTTCTCTCATCCTACAGAAGAATCCTCTGAACCTCATCTCTACAGCTCCCTCTTCATCCTCCTCCCTCAATCCATCACCTGTAGCCCACTCTCTCCTCCTCATACCCCCCTGAGGACTGCAAATAGGGTTAGTCATTAACCCCGGAATTTCTATTTCTCACCCCTCATGCTACTGTGGTCTAAATTGGATGCAACCAGTGTTTCCAGGGACATATATTTTCAGTACCCTGCTGTGTGTGTAGGTAACTTTAATGAGCATTGGGAAAAAGCTGTATGATGCAGTCATGTGTGACTGCTATACCGAGACAAAAGCTCATAATCAATACACAGCCTTGATCTGATACTTGGAATCACAGGGGGAACTAGAAAAGGAATAAATCAGTAGAATAAAAAAGAAAATACAAACTTCTGTCACTTTCAAGTTCTTTAGATGCAATAGTTCAACGTTGCTTATTCACTGTTTTGACAAGAGTTAAATGAAAAGTTCAATACCACTCTCATATGTGTCTGGTAAACATGGACAGTTAGCTTATGGAGCCAAATCAGTGCCAATTGTTTGGTTCATTAAAAAAATTAAATCCTACTTGAAGATTTTGCCTATCAAACTGAAAAGGCTCAACTCAGTTGATGCCATGCCCCCGACACCAACTCCAGGCCAAAACTGAAAAAATGCAATCTGAAACTAAAAAGGAATTCTGATTTGAAATTTGAATGTGAAATTAGCAAATTAAGAAATTAGATCGCAAAATCTGAATATTTATGAGAATAAACATTTCATGCAGAGGGATTCAAGAATTGAATGTAAATTATTTTACAATTTAAAAAATTCTTACTTATTTTTTAGTTTGAATACACAGTTGCATACTTATTATTTCAGTTTCAAAATCTAGTTTTTCAATAGCAATTAAATTAAAAAAAACTGATTTGACTCCATATTAGCTTAGATTCTTTTTTTTGTTAGATTTTTTCCCCATATGTTTATGTATTTTTTTTTACAGAGACGATATCAAATTGTGAAAAGGCACCAAAATGAATAATGACAACGAAAACAACACTAAAGAATGCACAAACACATTGATGCCATCAATGTGAACTTTACATTACATGAAGGCACCCCCATACATAAAAGTCCAGTAAATACAATGCCGTCATTGGTGGAGACAGATTTGTGTTGATTTTAGCCAGAGTTGAGTCTGGTTTTAAATACTGCAAAGCTTCCTGAGTCTCTAATGTTTGCGGATATAGAATTGTCCTTCTCCAATACTTTCAGACTTGAAACAGGGGGAAATCTAGCATGACTGTTGTTTTCTAATCTAGAACTCAGCACAGAAAAATAACCTGACCTACGCAGTTACACCTATACCTGCAACACCAGCAGCCTAAAGCGAGCTGCATACAGTTATTAGCAGGAGCCACTGGGGTAAACAATGTCATATTGGTTCTGAGCGTGGCTAACGTTAGCATTGCTGCCGTTCTCTGGGGGCGCACATGATGAAACAGATCGAATGTCAGTTATGATGGATTTCATATTCCGAATCAATGAGAGCTTGTGCGTCAGGGCCCAGCTTGAAACTTAGTATGCTGTGGAGCTGTGGGTGGTGCATTCAAGGACCTGAGAGGGAGCATAAGGGGGCAAGTTAGGTGAGGGAGAAAGTGATGCGAGTGAGAGGAGAAATTTAAAATGCAGTTATAGATGTGGAAATAGGACAGCGAATCAGTGGGGCGAGAGAGGAGAATGTAGGTGGAAGGGATGCTTGTGCATAAATCTGAATGAACAAGAGATGATGTTCACAGGCTGTACAAACATAATGACGAGGGTTGGACAAAGAAGGTGAGAGAAAAGAACACCCAGGGAGGTGGAGAGAAAGACATGTACAGCAGGTTAGACGGATAATAAAGGCACGAGGAAAAGTGACACAGCAAAAAGGATGGAGGCAAGGAGAGGGATGTTTATCTTCCTTATGATCATGTAGCCGTCTGTCGCTCATTTAGCTCAAGGTTCTGATTGAGTCGTTTGTGTTTAAAGTGGAAGAAGCCTCTAATTCCTCTGCTTTCATCTAACTTAATTATGTGCTGACATTCTCCCTTTCTTCCTCAGAAGGATTTTAAAAAACAGCTTAAGCTTTTATATGGAGCTTTAATGACAGCGGCAAAGAAAGTTTCCTTGATGAATGTTTGGCCTTAAGTGCGTCTATGGCGTTAACACGATCCTTTGTGTCCCACACAGAAGCTTGTAAGCATGCTTTCACAGAGTGGAACACAACATGTCTTTCTATGTTGAACTACAATTCGAGCTAGAAACATGGTGTTGTGTTTAACACACAGCTGCATTAATGTCCTTTGTTGTAGGCCTCTGTGAAGAGTTTGCACGCTCGTGTAGATACATGCTGCACAACATCAGGAGAATACTTCCCCTTTATACTCAGAAGGTGGCGCAGGTTCTGTCCCAGGCTTTGGTCATCTCACGCCTAGACTACTGCAACTCCCTCCTGGCTGGTCTGCCTGCTAGTGCCATCCAACCTCTGCAGCTCATCCAGAATGCAGCAGCTCGACTGGTCTTCAACCAAACCTAAGTTCTCTCACACTACACCAACCCTCCGCTCCCTTCACTGGTTACCAGTGGCTGCCCGCATCCGTTTCAATACACTAGTACCTGCGTACCGTGCTGCGAACGGATCGGGCCCAGTCTACATCCAGGACATGGTCAAACCTTACACCCCAGCCCGTCCACTCTGCATCGGCCAGTCGGTTTGCTGCTCCCTCACTGCGAGCTAACCACTCAACAAAATCACGAATTTTTGCTGTCCTGGCTCCTAAATGGTGGAACGAGCTCCCCAATGACATCAGGACAGCAGAAAGTCTACACATCTTCCGCCGCAGACTAAAGACACATCTCTTCCGATTACACCTTGAATAAAAATAAATTAAAAAATATATATTTAGTAGCACTGATGTTACTTAGATAGCACTTTGTAGTTTGGCTTTCCTGAAGAAAATTGTACTTGCTTGATTCTTGTTCTTCTGGGTTTGTACCCTCATACACTTATTGTAAGTCGCTTTGGATAAAAGCGTCAGCTAAATGAAATATAATGGTAAACTGACCATGTGTTAAATAGCCAAAGCGAACACTGAGAAGATGAAACTTCTCATGATCAGTCAGTAATACAAGTTCTGTACAGTCCTGTAGGAGTGACCACACTTTGCATATAAAGTATGTCATGTTTTTAATTTTGAATGAAGAATTGTGACATCCAGAAATAGGTTTCTGTGGGACTCTGTGGGACCCACATTCTCCAGTATGGGATCCTTAACAAAGACCCTTTAATTAGGAGCTTTGGAGTTACTCCCTTTAAAAACACACTCATGTCAGCTTGCTCTGATGTGTGGCACATTGGTCAACTGTCTCAATTTCTAATGAGTTCCCTAAACTTCCCCAAAACCTAGGTGAAGTAGTAAAGAAAAGCATCACCTCAACAATCTAAAGAGATTGTAAGCATTTCTGGGGGAAATAATTAGGACAACAAAGAGAACTCGCACACAAACACTCATGTGAAGTATAGCAAACGCTTGCATTTTTAGGCACACACACTCACATGGAGCTTTGTTAATATTCCAGGCACGTCCACACTTCACAGAAATAATCATCCATTCCCCATCAAAACACAAGTTAAGAGACATTCATCAAACTACAGTAGAGCATCAGCTTAACAGGCTTCAGCAAGAATTGTACTGTAAGATTCAGCTGTATAAACAGCACTACAGGGGTGGGGCTGAGCTAAATCAGCAGAAATATCTTTAATTAGGACGAGGACGAGGGGGAGAGAGAGTCACACAGACAAAAAAAAACAAGCCATTCATCACCTAATTGCTGGAATAACAAACACGTATGTAGGTATTTAAGAAAGAGACGAGGTGTGACCATGTGTGTGTGTGTGTGTGTGTGTGTGTGTGTGTGTGTGTGTGTGGGGGCAGGGACAGAAAAGTGAAAGTCAGAGACAAGGAGCAATGAGAAGTTAACCTCAATAAAAAAAAAAGAGATTTTAAAGAGGCCATGAACAGGACACGGATAATGAGAGAGACAGTAAAAAGGGGAGAATGTGAGACTGACAAAAGGCGCTAAATGAATACAGGCGTGAAAATAGAGGGAAGTAGAAATACAGAGCAGCAGCTTATTGGAAGACATGAAGAAACAGAAGAGAATCCAGTTTGGTATTATGCTGCTCCATTTGTTCATGTGTTATATAGGCCAACATCCATCACCATCACCATGAGGGAAGTTAATGAACCCCATTGGCTTAGGAGCAGGATCCCTATCTGTGTAAATGGAACATAATACTCAGCGTATCAGTCACTCATCCCTCCGCTTCATAATGAAATACTCTTTCATGCATTAATTCCGTGTTGGGAGTGTTACTTGAAAAAAGTACCCGAGACATTACTCACTGAAAAAGGTCATTACATTATTTTCCTGATTCCTCACTTATTAAAGTAATTCCTCATTTACATTACTTTAGCTACTTATTTTTGTAAAACGGGTCTTAAAATGGCTCCAAAGCCTCCATAGCATATTCTGTGTATAAAGACGTCAGCTGCATAAAAGTGAAGACAAAATGAATTCAAAGTGTCCCGTCCCACCAGGTGGTTGGCTGCAGTGTAGGTCACAAACATCGCCTCCTCCATGTTAGTGGATTGGAGATGGATCAAACTATAATGTCAAGTACACGTTGGGCTTCTCAAAAGGAGTAAAGCTAACACACCCAAAGCGAAGACAGGACAATTTCTTTTGTCAACACTACATCTGGCGCTCCATTGGTTAGGGAAAAAATCTGACAGCAGACGTTTCATGTGTACGCAGAAGCAGCGTGAGCGCGAGAAGAGCTGAAGCTGGAGAGCTAGAAGTCTGTCAAAGCAACAAAATATGAGTGCAAGCGTATCCGGCGCGATTTGGTGCAGGCCTTTGAGTAAAAGCATGACAAAAACTGCAGTCACAACATTTTTAACAGTTTGACAAACGAAAACCTCACCTTCTGTATATGATTTGCAAAGAGAAACTGTCTTCAGAAGTGGTGTATTTTTCTTCATGAGGTCTACACAACCACACAGACATGGTGTGAGAGGGACCAGAAAGCTGATGGGGGGGGGGGGGGGTTGAACAAGGGATAGCTAACTAGGAGCACTAACAGGTGTTTCTCATTAAAGAAGGGAGAGAGAGAAAGAAGAGAGGGAGAAAGAGAGAGGTGTGAAGAGTGGATGAGACAGGAGGGAAGCAAACGATGAGCTGATATATTCCCCGTGTTATTCATTAGTGTCCTACAGGCTGCTGATATTCCCAACCACACACGTACACACACACACACACGTGTACACACACACACACACACACACACACACACACACACACACACACACACACACACACACACACACACACACACACACACACACACACACACACACACACACACACACACACACACACACACACACACACACACACGACAAAACAAGCTAAGGCTCACGAACACTTCGTGTCCATCCCTCTCCACTCTCCTCTCTAGCCATTTGTGCTCTTCTGCGACTCTGCCAGTTCACTCCTCATGTTATTCTTGCCGCCTGTGTGGGACGGTGTGTGTGTGTGTGTGTGTGTGTGTGTGTGTCTCTTGTTATCCACAGCAGGAGTGGGTCGGAACAGGACACAATTAATCAAGCTGCAACCAACAGGTTCCCAAAAATGAGAGCGACTAAAAGCGGATAATAAGCCTTCACACACCCACACACACCCACCCACAGTAACAGGGACAATCTTACTTGCTGTCTGGCACATGGTTCTTTTCTCCCAAGACCAGACATTTTACGTCCAGCCTTCACCCTCATTACCCGGCTGGACCGACCCATCACCTCGGGAGCTGCTCCGATAAAACGCAATGGCCCAAACCTGCCTTCCTTTCCCCCCCAGAGACCCTCACCTGCCTCACCTGGCCCTTCCCTCATCCACCACCTGCAGCACTCTGCTGCACATGGATGCCTCCGCTCCATTAACCATTAAAACGGACCGCCAAATCCCACGTGCAAAGAGGAGGAGGAGGAGGGTGGTGGTGGTGGTGGGTTCTCATTAAACACTTTGAGCCCCCGACAGAATCAATTACAGTGATGTATTGATTTACCAGCAGGTCTCGGTGGCTCAGCCGGGGCGCTGGGACCTGCCACCAAACATGAGGGAGAGGGGGGACAAATGGAGGGATTAAAAGGAAAAGGGAACAGAGAGGAGGAAACATGAAAGGACGTGAATGGAGGGAGATGTAAGTGAAGGAGAAATGAGGGAGAGGAGAGAGGGAATTAAGGAGAGGAAGAGGAGTGTGAAGGTGAAAGAAAAAAAGAGAAGGAGTGAGGAAGAAACCGCTGAAGGAGGAGTGATGGAATAAGAAGACGAGGTGGAGAACAGAGAGAGAGAGGGAGGGAGAGAAATGTAGACATGACAAGAGAAGCAGGGGGAAAATATGAGCAGAAAAATACTTTTCTTTATCAAAGTAGATAGAGGTCTACCTCCTGGTGCCGCCCCATTTCTTTCATGTCCACCGTTCACCTTTCTTTAATTTCCATCCTCCACCTCCTCAACCTCTCCGCTCTTTATATTTTCTCACTGCATCTTCCTCTCTCCTCCCCTCCATTATTACTCTCTCTGCCTGAACATTCAGGGCACACCGTACTTCCATCTCCAGTGTATGGGGTCATCTAATGACAGACGTGGTTATGACCTTGAACGTCATATGGAGCTAAGCTAAGTTAAGTTAATATAAGATAATTAGTCCCACAGTGGGGACATTTGCAATGTTACAGCAGCAGGAGGGCAGTCCAAAATAGACAGTAAAGTAATAATGAGTAGCATGCAATACATATTAATGTAAGGAGATATAAAAATATAAATGGAATAAATAAGTAATATAACAGAATAGGTTTTGTACAGTGCAAACATATGTACAGGGTTCGTATGTAAGGCGACACTATGTAACTATTAGTGAGCAACAGCGCCCCCTGCAGCCACACATGGTGTGTCCGAGCGATTCAGTGGTTTTTATGTCGAGAAATGTCCTCATGATCCTCGGCTTCCTGAAACAGACAAGCTACTGCTGTAACAAACACAGCGAACTCTGTTTAGAATTAGGTATATTTAAAACATTTAAAACGTAATTTCCACAGTGGAATTAATCCAACATGTCCTTTCTCTTTCATGATCTACCAAGACCCCCCTCATTTGAACGCTCTACACATTTTCCTGTTGTTGTGAACGCGTCTGACTCGGACAATCTCCTACTGCGTTCATCAAATCTGAAAGACAAACTCCAGAGAATTTGTGGATCTAATTATCCAGTTCATGTCTGAAAAGGGCTAAGAATAGGTCGTTCAGGGTGAGGAGTGGCGCCAGGCTCGCTCTCCCAAGTCAGGGTACCATCAAACTAATTTTGAAGCTGCTATTTTAGGGTGTGTTGCTTTAAAGCTGGGTAGGTTGCAGGGATGTGCTCATGGAGACATAACAATACAATATGTCCACGAAACAGGGATTTGTGTTTGTTGATGTCAGAGAATTATGGAATCCTTTAGTTTCTAGGGCACTAAAACTATGTAGCTTAATGCTAACTACGCATCTACCAGTCTGTCCTTGAAAATATTTGAGCTTGTGTCTTTGGTGTATTTTTTATAGCCACATTTTTACATAATGCACAAACAAGACTTCACATTATTACCTCTCGCTGTATTTGCCTGCAAAGTCATCCCACACCTGTGTTCCGCTTTGCTGCTCGCTCTATTCACAGCCTGGGTGTATAATAGGGTAGACTCAGAGCTGCAGCCGCCGCACAAACTAAGCAGCTAAGAGGCTTTTTATGTTTCACACTGACAGCCCTCTCCTGTAACAAGGCAGCACGGCTCCAACAGACAACATGGGACATGATTAGATGATATACATCCACAGCATATACCTGCAGCCCGACAACCATAGAAGGAAAAGGAGCCGGTCATTCATACGGTGGAGATGTAGCTGGTGTGTGCAGGTGAAACCCATGTTTTACCTGGCTAGGGGGACTGATGGTGTCATGCTTCACTAATGGCGAGTTGTTATGCTGCGTTCCAGACAAGTCGGATGTCGGATATTCGTAATTTCCAAGCGTTCCAATGCACGGTGATGGCACAATGTCAAACGTAGACAAACATGGCTGACCGTGAGAAGCTGATGTTTATTTGGCTCGTGATGAGGGTGGAGAACACGCGCACATGCAGTCCAACGGAGGGTAGACTGCATGTGCATGTGTGACCTTAGTGCCACAATATCTACGGCTCCGTGAGCGCTGCCATTGTTGTGCGACGTCAGACAACTGCTTCTCCGTGAAGTCAGGGTTGAGAATGAATTTATTTTTCTAAGCTAATGTACATACATGATTCTTGCTGTTCTGTGTTTGTACCCTCATGGTCGAATGCAGCTAAATAATTCACGTAGGAGGTCGGAAACTTCCGGCATCCAAGTTGTCTGGAATGTAGCAGTAGGTTCAGGGGCAGCAGAGACGAGCTGCACCTATACATGAACATAGAATGAACTAGAAGTGAGAGATGCATTGATGTCGTGATAATACAACATGAGACAATATCTTTGGCATATTTTCTTATCATGATTTCCTCATGTTTCTTCATCTTAAAAAGGCTCAAAGTCAGATCTGAGCATTTCATAATTCACTTGTCCGATTAAAATAAATTGCTTTTTCATCTCTGCACTGCTCTGTAAATATAGGTTTTTTTCTTGATGAGTGCAGCCCACTTCTTTTTGCATCAATTAATCAGAATCATGTTCCTGTCTATGTAGATGTTGTTTGAACACAGCTGATCAAATAAAAATGCACATGAAGCCGTCAGATCACTGTTCTCTCCAGACAGCAGCCTCCAACAACCCTTCTTACATGAGCCACACATGCTTTTGCAAACATCCGCTTGTGGAACACGCGTTAAAAACGATGCAAATAGTTTGTACAAAGTAAAAGAAACCCTGATCTCTGCACTTCAGACCACTGCGGTTAATCTGCACAAATGTGTGAGGACTTTAACGTCAATATTGTCATGCTACACATCAGTAGATCAGACAGATTCTCCACAATTCAACCATTTACTTCCTTTTACTGAAAACCATCAGTGCAAAGGTAATAATTCATTCTAATGTACCAGCATCATGAAAGCAGCAAGTTGCAGAAGAGTGGAGAACTCCTACCTTTACAGCGGTGGTGAAGTAACAGTCTGTCCAGTCCTTCATTGTTCATGTCCCTTTAGTCCACAAGGGGCAATAGGTATGTTTGTTGTTTCCCACGTTATAGATATGGTCGCGTGACGTCCATTACGCACCGTCAGGCAACTCCGTCCTCCACGTGTCTGCTATTTCCTCCCCTCCTGACGGCCTGGTTTTGGGTACGCTTGTTTACTCTGACTTTCTGCTTCCAAACTGGAAGCCTTCCTGCAAAGTTCCCACCTCAGGAGGCTCAGGTGGAGACAGCAAGCACACCTGAGCCGTTAGTCAAGCAGGTGTAGAATGAGCTCTTATTGGTTAATACCTTTGTTAATTACGGTCACCTGGAGACAGACATTTGAACTGTCCAATGAGAGCAGGGGGGGGGGCAACCAATGCTGATTGGCTGTGTTAAGGTATGACATTCCCTTCCCATTTACAGGTGGAGTTGAGTGAGAATAAGAGGAGCAACACTGTAATGAATCACGTTAAGTTTTAAATGATATAATATAAACATCTTACAAGTATCAAAATGCTTCAGTATGTTTTCGGTTTTGCAGAATTTGAGCATTTGGAGTTTTTATGGAGAGGATTGAGGACATCAGTGACACCACAAACTAAAAGGTCTCTGACTCCGATAAGGTTACGTCTGGAGAAAAATATTTCTGACAAAACGTAGAGGAGATGTGGTGATTATCATGTTTCTCGTATGAAACTGTGTCCTGCTTATTGTTAAATATAATTTTAATGAGGCGAGGACACAAAAGTACTTTTCTGAGCCACACGTGAACTCAAGAAATTTGGTTGTGTAATGTACAAGCATTTTGACCTTCACGTCTTCTGTAATCGTTTTCATTTGGGCATGCCAAGTAGGCAAACATTAAACATTAAAAAGTAGGAATTTTTAAAAGCATGTAAACGTACCTGAATAGGATATTTCAGTACATTTAGATGCTGTTTTAGTCTTTGATAGTCTTCAATACAACACACAGTCTCCCTCTGACACGTGGGCTTGAGCACAAGCTGTACACTGGATTTCAGCTTCAATACTTACAATATTTAAAAGCGGGGGGGGGAATCTAATCTATTGTCCTATGAACAGGCCATTTCGGTTTTTATAACATCCCTCTCAGGCCATACTAATTTATTGATCACATATATCAGACTAACCTTTCTAATCCAATGGCTGAATCTGCTTCTCTGTGTCTGATGTCAGATGATGATGATGATGATGATCCTCACATCTGGTTTTTGCCAAATCAATATGCTAAACCAAATACTCACCTGTGGTAGTGTCATTTATGGCAGCGATTACTCTGATTTACCAAACTCTGCAGTGATTCCACACACAAAGTACTTGCTAAAGATGATTTAGAAACTATGATTATTGAATAAAAAGTCAACACTGACTTGAGTTTCCAGACAGATGACTTATTTAACCAATAACCCGCCACGGTGTCACCAGTGAGTATGATACAGACAGCAGTTATATTTCCTCCATAATGTATTGTAATAATAAAAAAATTTCAGTTTAAGGGAAAAAATAAAAGACATAAGACGACACATTTGCAGTGAAATACCCACAGAGGATTCCCTTGAGAGTTCACAAAAAGCCCAATAATTTAATAATATATATGAATATAATCCCTTTCTACATTAGGAGCGCCCGTTCTTCTACTTTACCTATTTCGTGGATGCAGCCTCAGTCCCTCGCGGCTCACTGTGGGTGACTTATGAGAGTCTGCGAACAAGTGAGTCCTCTCGGAGCGTTCTGTGTGAGGAAAATTGAATGGGTTTTCAACAGAAAACAAGTGGACATGCGGCCCAGAGGCAGAACAAAATGTTTCCTCCGTGCAACTCACAGTCACAGAAAATGCCAAATCCCAAGAAAAAACAAAGTAATATGGGAAAAATCCCAGCGGACTCGTGGGGAGATAGGGAAAAGGAAGAAGGGAAACCATATGCTTGTATTAGATTTTCCAGTAATATCCACTGTGATGTGTTGGAAAATTAAACTTATACAATATTTCTTCCCAAGTTAACTTTTCAGATTCAAAAAACTACGAAATTTGCGCAGATAGATAAGAAGTTTCAAAACGCAGCATATTTGAACTCCGGTTCTGGAAAAGGGTCAGTTAATTGTTCAGTTAAATGTCAACTCCTCCAGTTTCATTGCTTTTCTGACCCCATCAACAACATCACACACAACCGCAAAATCGAACAAAGGTCAGCTCCCTTTTTAGGTTTCCTTCCCCCGTCCTTGTCCACGTGCACGTGAGAGGGGGAGACCAAGGGGGAAAGAAGTGCACAGATCTCAGAGTTGTTTAAACCCCGGCCTAGCGGTTCGATATCCATCAGATTTATGTCTCTGTTATTTTCCTCCCCTTAAACAGTAAGTGATAAACTCAGTGAAGGACACAATAACAAAGATCTACCTTTTCACCTCTCTTTCTCCTCGTCTACCGCTTGGTCTCTCGGCCCGTCTCTCTCTCTCTCTCTCTCCCTCTCTGTGCTATCAATCAGCCTTGCTGTGATTGCTGTTGGATTACGGGGCTTTTGCTGTCCGCTCCTAGCGATTAACGTCGGGACAAATAAAATACCCTTATATCCCTCCACAGTGAGTGAAGTAAACAGCACGGTCACATCAAGGCACATTCACACACACAACCGCATGCAGTGCGCAAATTAAGCTTAATCTTCGATTTAATCACGGCCTCTTTGACGTTTATGTATCTTCTGAGAGTTTGTGTGTGTTTGAGTGGAACACGGTTGTGACTCTTCTCTCATGTGTACTTGTTTGTCCTTGTTTGATCCCCACACGATGCACATGGCTGCAGATAAAACAGCGAGTGACGGGCTGTGAACTCAGCTGAGGACAGTGGCAGATATGATAGGTAAGGACAGGCTGTGGGGAGTAACGCATAACAGGAGAGCTGAGAAAATAACATACAAAATATACACACTCAGACGCAGACCTACTGTGCGTGTACACAATCACGACAGAGATGATGAACCAGTTCCAGCGCCTGGTGTTTATCTTCCCCAACTCCTGCACACACATACGGAGAGATAGCAGCAGCGGCCACTGGCACAGTTCCTTTTAACCCTCCCTTACAAACATAATTTATCACCTGCAGGAGCCTCCCGCATAGGTGTGTGTGTGTGTGTGTGTGTGTGTGTGTGTTGGCAGTCTGACCTGATCCAGTGCCACTCTAACCCCCCCCCCCCCCCCCCCCCCCCCCCCCCCCCCCCCCCCCTTAAGGACCAAACTGGTGACAACAGAGACAAATTCTTCTTAACCCCTGCAGTTAAAATTGGCACAAGAGCCGACTACGTCTGTCTTGTGATGCTCACACATCTCACACAGCATCACACACACTGGAAACACCAAATCAAAGCCATCAAAGCAGACCCCTGCTGAGGATCAGAGATATTTGTCAGCACTCTGCCACCTCCCCTCCTGTACTCATCCTCTGCCTGTCTTTATTGTTTGTTTTGTACCTTCAGCTAATCCATGCACAGGCATGTAGTATCTAAAAGCTGCTTTTTATACGCACTGTAAATATAGTGCATGGAAAAATATGAAAGCATACATACAGAGTGAAATCCCAACACAAAACAAACCTTGTTTAATCAGATCACGACAATGTTTTTCAAAGGATAACATTTTCATTTATTTGCACTTGAAAAAAAATTCCACACAGTTAAAGACATATACACCAAACCTTGACACCACAACAATTACACAATTTAAATTACATTCATTTTGCTTGCTTTCCTCTCTTACAACACAGGTTATATTTGTATATATATGTGTGTTTTTGTATGTTTGAGTGTGTGTACGTGTGTGTGTGTGTGTGCAAATATCTCAGGGTAGTAATAGGACGCTCTGCTGGTCTCTCTTTGCAGCCTCCTCTGCCTCCCTTTGTTCGTCGCTGACTCTGTCCCTGCAAAACCAAAGCCCCCAATCAAAGTCAGAACATCAAACATACAAAGCACTTTAATACCAACCTGTGATTAAAAGACAAATGTACTCAAGCATTTTATAACCGGTGTCAGATTCAGACACCAAAGACAGAAACATGAATAAAAATCAGACACAATGTCCAATGTCAGGTCAACCTTTCAGCTGACGGTGGATTCAGTGTTGTGGTTTGACAGCATATTACTCAATCTGAATCAAATAAATAACGAACCACCGAAACCAAGTTATTAGATCAATTAAATTAGATTTGTACCTCCATGTTTCTGATTATATTTAAAAGCGTCATATAGAGTACAATTCTAAACATCAAACTTTACATTGATTGAAATTACGTTCTAAACACTGAATGGCGGTCAGTGGAGGGCATAGCTCTGCCAAGGCCCAACAGTTCCCTTAGACTCAAGGTTCATCAAAATCATTGAATTATTTCCTGGAAAATCTGTGAGATTATCATCTAGATTTTTCTCCCCCAGATCCATGCCTAAATGTAATGTTTTTTTCATCCTTGCACCAAGTTTCCAGAAAATTGGTTGTGAAGTTTTTGCATTAATCCTGCTAAAACACAGGCAAACAACACTGAAACATAACTTCCTTGGCGGAGTTGATTATGATATCAATCCAGTAAACATAAACAAAGGTGTAAATATACCCCAAGTCTCCCAGTTAATTACAGTCAAACTCAATTACCGAACTTAAACTTTTTACAACTTAAGGCTCGGTTTTAGATTATTGGAAACCCTTTGCTGTGTAAACTGTGCATGATAAAATCAGGGCAACGCCCCAAATATGAATTTGATACTGCTGTGTAAGTATGCACCGACTGAGGTTTAGATGAAAGAGATGACTGATGCAGCACTAAAGCTCATCCAGGCTGCTTGAAGCATCTGACTGAGACTGATAGGCCGTAGATGGTGAATAGTCATCTGGATATGAAATGATAACGTACAGTACAGGTTCTAATAGACACACAGATCAGACACATGCTGCATTGAAACGCTGTCACAGAATTATCTTGTGTGACATGGGGGTGTGCTTTAGAGCGTACATGTCCTACTGCTATAATATTCACTAAAATAAATATGAATATATTTCATAGGTTCCAGAGTTATAAAACCACTATTTTGGTAGACTGTTATTCTGTATAACTTTGGGCACCAGAGACCACAGCACAATAGAACTTCAATATTATGAGGACGATACAACTGAGGTGTCCTATCAGTAAAGTGGCACTATATTAAAGTAACAGTTTTTTTGTTAAAGCAGTGTTTACATTTATAAAAGGAAAGTGAAAAAGGTAAAGGTACATGAATCAGTGGATCCATTTCAGAACCAAATCTTTATTTCCCTGTATTGATGAGTAAATAACTACAGCCATGATATTAATATTGGAGGAGCCTTTCATCTTTGTACTGAACCTGGTAACAATCTCCATAAACTTGAAGGTGATGACAAAGATCAAGATGAAACTATTGAAGTAATGACATCCAAAAACAAAACATGATACCTGCACGCCAAACTGGTCTGGGTAAGTGCATGTGTGTGTGCGTTTGAAAGATGGAAGGAGCTATTTAGGGAGCCCTCTGTGTAGTATGTGGTAATCCGGTTATTACACATCTCAATGTGATATTCACAGTGCTCTGCTCAGCACAAGGCCTCTAGCACAGATTATGCCCATTACACGCACACACACAAAACATCAACAAAGCGCAGCCCAACACACTCAGTTTCCGATATGTGAGAGAAACCCACTGACAGGCCGTCTCTCTCCATCTCACACACACACATTAAGCAGCACATTAGGGCCCCCGATACCCAACATGTCGTCAAAGTTAAAGTCGTTCTGCTGGCTAACGATTCATTACACACTCCACATATCCGACAGAGAGCGGGATCGACGGAGCACAAAAAAGAGGGATTACCCCCCATCGTGACCATTGGTACGGTAGAGGAGAGAAGGGATGTGTACAGGGCAATGGATTACATGCCTCTCACGGAGAAAGGAAACGGACGAGAGTTTGAAAACAGGAAGTCCACAGGCCACAGTCAGATCCTCACAGGGAAAGAGTGAATTTGTCTTTGAGGATATCAAACGGGAATGGAAATTGAAACAGTAACCAGAGTTGTAGCTCTTATTTTAAAGCTTAAGACTGTGACATATTTAGGCAACACTATAACACTTTTTGCCTTAAAATAGCCTCTTCAAAATTTGGTTTGAGGGCTCACTGACTTGGAATAAAGAGAATGGAGCAGCTCTCTTCTCACTCCTCACCCTGAACGTCTGTTCTTGATCTATGTAACTTTGGTGAGCGGGTACGATCTCCAGTGCATAACTGACAGATTATCAAAACTTAAGCTTCTTTCAGACATGCATTGAAGTCCAAACATTTTTCGTGAAATTTCCCGAAGGGGCTGTATGTGAGAATGCAAAGTTGCTTTGGACATTTTCCATTTTCCACCCTCCAAGTAAGAAGGTCCGGAAAACGTTTAAGTGAGCCAATGTGAGAATACAGGAGGAAAACATCTGGAAAATGGGGGAGTGTTGTTGACGTTTCCAACATATGATGGATACGAAACTTAGAGATAGCTCAAATATCTCATGATGAAGAAGAGGTGCAATACACGAAATGTTCCTGTCGTTGTGAATGTGTCTGACCTGGACAGACTCCTGCTGCGTTATTCATATGCAAAAGGCAAACTCCGGAAAATGTCAGGAGCCAATTATCTTTCGTGAATACAGCCTAAATTACCAGGAACCGAGCCAGCAAGATCACAAGCGATACTGTAGATCAGTTAAAAAGACTCAGAAGTCATTCAAATCTGCTTTTATCTCCAATATTCAGCAAGGAATCTTTAAATATACAGAATTCATAACAGATTTTGGTGTAATTACACATTACACTGGTGGCACTTGTTGTTCAGGAAGCTGGGGATCATGGGTAATATCCTGTGTTCAGTGAGTGGGATTACACAGTCAGAGCTCCAGTCAACACATTGACAGGCTTTTTTTTTCTCTACACGAAAAACAATCGCTCAGACGCGGAACCAAACAAAATTAATAACTACATGTGGCTGCAGAGGGCGCTGTTGCTTTGTAAAATGTACACAGGGTTGCTTTGACATTTCAAGGTACAGTAACAATACCATTCAGACTTGAGTTTACCCTTTAGCATGAGGTAATGTATTCGATGTGTGTTGAGCAACCACAATGTAAAGATGGGAGTGGGTTTGGTGTGTGTGTGTGTGTGTGTGTGTGTTTTACCAACCGTGTCAGTCTGTGATTCCCTTGCTGAGATTGTCTTCCACTGTTTACTGCAGCAAATAATGAAGCCTCTGTCCCTGTTTCTGAAATAGACATGAAAGGAGGATAATGCTTATGACCTTATTTTAAAACCATTATCACCTCAATACTTCCTTGTTTGATAGTCATTATAAGATGCAAAGTAAGGTGTTGATTCATTAAATCGCACCATGGTGGTGTGATTGAATGCATGACTTCCATCTATGCTGTTTGTTTGCATCTGTACCTTTGAGGTCTTGCTCGAGGCCGTGGAGCGCGTGTGCAGTTGTGTCTGTGTCCAGGTCAGGGTCCTCACAACCTGTCTGGTCCAGTCTACAGATGTCCATGATCTCCTGGGCTGCCTGGGACAATGGGCGAACTACTGGGCCCCAGTCTGAGGCCGACATGGGACGAAACCGGCAGGCAGGGCGGGGAGGAGACGGAGACTGAGAGAAGGAGGGGAACACAGGTGGCCGGAGAGGACTTGGGGTCGACGTTGTGGGGTGAGACAGAGTTGGAGTGGACTTGTTCGACCAGTTTGACGCTGAATAAAAATGAAAAAGAAGCCAGACATATGTAATGATATGGGTGGATAAATGTATCAGTGCCCAGAGGGATAGACGGAAGGATGTAAAAATGGATATGACGACATGCGGTGAAGTGAAAACAGCCACAGAGAGCTGTGAGAAACAGATAAGAGGAGAGGCAGACAGGAGAGGGTTCAGAGAACGAAGGTGAGAGACAGAAACGCTCACCCCAGTTAGTGGAACGGGTGGGGTCTCATCCCACTGTACTGTGAGCTACATCAAATTGAATCAGATTGAACATCCATCCCCACCTGCTCACTGTAAATTACATCGCGGCCCCTGTAGAGAATCTATGATGGTGTGGGTGTGTACGTGTGCGTGTACAGCACACTGATTCCTCTGTTGCGTGCTGTCGAACCAGTTTCAGCTCCAGCATGAAGTCTTTCATTCTTTCAATCTACCATTGTCTCTTTACCTCTCCCTCCCTCCCTCCCTCCCTCCTCACTCTCCCCGTGCCTGGTAGAGAAACTCCGCTTAGCACTGTCAGACCAAGCAGCATGGGGAATGATAAATGCAGTATCAGTGCTGCTAACACGTAAACTCACAAATACACAAACCCGTATATTTAATCTGCCTCCATTTCATGGCAAATAGGACATATATCTAGATTTCATGTCCTGAAAGACCTGAAATTTTAAATGGATTCATTATAAGAGGGGAAGATTAAAATTAGATTTATCTCAAATGCCTCTTCAAGGAAGGTCAGATTTCAATCTTTCCCCATTTGCATGTTGTGTATGTGCAATATATTTATAGCTTCAGGACATATGGATCCTTCTCAAGCGATAAAATACTCGATAGTGTGAGTTTGAGCAGCACCCATGATTTGGTGTATGATAGCTAGAATGAAGTTTAAAAAACCAAGTGCTGTAAACCTGAAAAGGAGTTCCACCCTGACAAAGATGCTCAGGAGCAAAAAGCTATTTCAAGATGTTCATTAATAGCACAAGGGAGTCAGAACACATATGTTTTGGTGAGAGTCGTTCTTCAGCGTGCTGTCACACAGAACACTGGAGCTGCACAACGACACACACAACATCTGTGCACAGGTTCCCTTGTGGAAAAATACTGTAAAAATACTGAAAACATGTTGAGGTCTCCTTGTGACACTTATAAAGCTTTTCCTTATTTTCAGTCATACAGAATATATACAGTATAAATGTATGTAAAAGTAATTGCTGTGAGACAAGAGCTCAGGCGTCTGTACCTTTTTTTCTACTTCAGTCACAGATTTCTCTGAACAGGGATCTGCTCCGAACAAAACTAGATCTCTCCAAACAGTTTACTTGAGCAGCAAAGTACAACACAAGAATACAAGCAACCTATAGTGCAGGTTTACTTTACAATTGCTTGGCAACAGCAGAATAGCATAACATTAGTGTTTGTATTTCCTGACGTTTTCGACTTCAGTTGGTATTGTAGGACATTTCCCTCATGTTCAACAATTAATGGCGGCATATATAGAAAAAAATGTATATACTACATTGAATGATTGAAAATTACATCCACCATTAAACAATAAGGTAATGATCCTGCTGTTTTATATTAAACGTTTGTCTAGTTCAACTATACACATTCCTAATTGGATTCAGGTTGTTGAAAATGAACTGATGCATTTGAGAATATTTCAATCACTTCAAATCAATCATGTTCTGTTAGCTAATAGTGGAGTCCCAGAATCAAACCTATGAGCTGTGAATGAGCATAATAGATCCTCGTTAAATATCTTAAAAAGGTTCTGAGCTCTCCTGGCGCTTTCACAGATTCCGACATTAGTGTTAAGTAACTTAACAAAACCTCAAGTCAAGTCAGCAGAGAATCGACATCAATGCCTCAATCTATTTGCTCTGGGAGTTCAACTACAAATGAACCTAATAGGGAGAGGGAAATGAAGGATTTCGAGGATGTGCCTCAAAAGAGTAGGAAAGATTCATGAAGAAAACAGCAGAGCTAAAAAAGTGTAAAAAGAAAAGTAGAGGAATGAAATGGTCCCATTTAAACATGGATGTTTACAGTGACATAAGGGATGAGGGAAAGAGGAAAGGAATTGAGTTGCTAAGATACATCTCTGAATAAAATAGATCATCGTCTTTTGTCTTCGGTGTCTGTCTGTCTGTGTGTGTGTGTGTGTGTGTGTGTGTGTGTGTGTGTGTGTGTGTGTGTGTGAATGAAAATGTATGCATGTGTGTATCAGCATTAAATGATTACTGCAGGGTTTTCTGGGAGTGAAGGAAGTAATGAGAGGACATATACATTATTCCTGGACTGACTCCCAATCCCACATATGTGCGAGTAAAATGTGTGTGTGTGTGTATGTTAGTGTTTGAGAGTGATACAGTGTAATCTCTTTAAGAAACCTGCATGTTCTGTGCCAAGACAGTGAGTAGCTATGAGCAGAAACGAGGTGTATTAATTGTGTAGGAAATGGAGTTCTGTATGTATGAGCTCACTGTCCCTGATCGTGTACACAAACAAACACACACACACACACACACACACACACACACACACACACACACACACACACACACACACACACACACACACACAAGCGTGCATGTGAGAGAACACACACATACACTTACCAGATGTTCCTAGTTCATATGCTGATATTTCTCCTCTCCTGGAAGTTGTGCTTGAGCAGATTTGAATTCCAGTTGGCTGCGTGTTGCTGTCCTCCATCATTCTGGAAACAAGCTGTCTCTCAGTGTTGGTACTGAGGCGACTGCTCGGTCCACAGGACTCTGATCCTAAAAGAAGGAGAGATATAGAAAGAGAATCTAATTAAACAAAGAACAGCCATCATTACACTACTGGTCAGATGAGTCCAGTTGTTACTGTAATGTACATTCTGTCAGAGGATGTATGCTGTATCAAATTAAATTTACATTGCGTAATGTCCAAGTGTAAAAGAAAGAAAGATATGAAAAACATTAAAATTGAAATGATGGAATCTTAAATCCTGAATTTAATCAATTTTGAACCATTAAGCAGCCACACGCACTTTTGACGTTCTCTCTCAAAAGGACTGTTCTCTGCTCTTACATTTGCCTGAGAAAGATCTTGCAGATCGACATGTTTATTATTTAAAATAAATTATTGGGAGCCAAACAGTGTGTAGAACTTTTCTTTTGTTCTGTCTAGAATAGGAATAGAACACTGTATTGAAAGTATGTCCCAACACTGCTGCAGAAGTTCTCATAAATATGTTGCTCTTGTACTTTGCTTTGTGTTCACTCCTCTGTTCATATCATCGCAATCCAGCTCAGTGAGGTTTTAATCTATAGACTCTGCTGCTCTTCTATCATATAAAGCCACCGTCGAGTTCTTTTCTTCTAATGTTTTGAGTTATTATTTTGCTGTAGGATGAACCCCTCATCTACAAGTCTGACTCCCTTTGTTACTTGTCTTCTGCTCACTATTCGGATATTCTTATATACCGTACTAGCTCCTGCAGTAGAATGTTGTCCTGAAAATGCATCAACAGTTGCATTAAGTTTCAGCTCCATCTTAGTGCAGACAGAGGGTTTGTTAGTATACAAGAAAGTTCAGGCACCTTTAGGAATTGTTTGCATTAACTTTCAAGACTTCATTTACTGCAGGAAAGCTGTGTTTACTTGGTTAACTAAGTTAACTGTTAATCTGTTGTAAATGATTTTTCAGCTTTAGTGTGACCTCAACCTTTTTTTTCCTTTTTTGAGCATACAACTTTTGACTAGTAAGTGTTTAAAATTTAAAATATTATATACATTTCAATATCTCAATGTCTCTACCAGTTTCTGTCCCTGTTTTAAAAGGTTAATGCATTAATATAAGTCTTTTTGAATCTTGATGACCACTCAAAGGGCTTTACAGTAACAATCACCCATTCACACACACATTCATACAGAGCATCTATGTGCAGCACTTTCTCCATTATACATCAGTCACATTCAGCCGTCAGGGGAGAGTTAGGGCGCTGTGGCACACGGAATGGGTCTTCTGGAACTGACCCTCTGGTTAGTGAATGACCCGCTCTACCTCTGAGCTGCAGCTGCCCAAAAGCCTTTAAAAGCTTCCCTCACTTACTCCACTTTCATATTCTTTCATTGCCCTTCACATGCCCAAGGAAACATTTGGAGAAACTGCATTCCAGATAAAAATATGATCCAAAGATAAAGACCATGCAAGGTGACGCTGCTATCAGTTGAACCTGTAGCTAGCAAATGGAAACAGCAATGTATGCTATTTACAACCTATCTGCATCTGTTGGTATTTAGAAAACATGAGACTCAAAGAAATTAAGCAAACAAAAAGCCCCGTGTGAGGACGAATCCAGTGTCTGGGGAAGGGGCAGAGTTTTTAGAGTGCAAAATATCGAGTGTTTGTATGAGGGAGACCCTGAGAATAGTTTGGCTTAATCAACGAAATTCAAGTTCTGGCAAGGAACTGGTGTTTAGACCAGTCCTTTAAATACTGCAGGTAATTGAGTGGATGATTGCTTGAACGAGGAAGAGGTGCGTGGGAGAGTGGACGGGCAGAGCAGGAACGCAGGAGGTCACGCCCAACCAGCAGCTCCCACTGGGGGCACGGTCACACATATGGAAATCTGAAGCAAATATCATTTGGGAAAAGTTCATCAAAATGGAACCTCCACACGAAGCCACACTGCAAATGTGTTTCCCCACAGGAAGCACAGGTTTTTGCTTTCCCCCCTCGCTTGCGCTGATTGGAAGTGAATCAGGAGGCTATAATTTGCTACTGCTAGATTCACTTATGTGTGCCAAGGCCCTAACAGGAGAATAGAAGCAGAGCGGCACAAGGAAAACCCACACAAACCATCCTATAACCAGAAAGTGAATTGGAAGATACGGATGGAAAAACTTTTTGATTAAGCTTCTGTCAATTAAAGAATATTGTTTTTATTATATTTTCATGGCTGTTTATCAACTAAAAAAATAAAACTGGTTTATTGTATTAAATGAATGATTTCATCCTTAAAGTAAATGTAATCATTTATATTTGGTTCAATAAAACAGGAGCAACATCTGTAACAAAGCAATATTACTAACAAGTGTGTTCAGCTAATGCTGACAGCTGCAATGCAATCACTGCTGTTTTCTTCTGCCTCTCCAGTGGTTAGCCAATCAATTAATAATATCGACTGGATGGAGAGTCCACTAACTAGTTTGAATGAAATGAGGAGAGGAGGAGAGGAGGAGAGGAGTCAGTTCTCCAGATTCTCAACTCAGGAACAGAAAACTGAGAGGTTTGAAGTAGTTTTTTGGAAAACAAAATCATTTAAAAATACAAGAGATAGATACCACTGGAATTCTGTCAGTCAGCTCGTCTGTCTTTTTCTCATCTTGGGTTTTTTTTTTTGTCAGGGCGGCTGTCTACCTGTCTTTTCATTAATGTGTCTGCTTTGCACCACATCATACAGCTTGTGTGGCTGCCAGTATCTCTTCTCTCTCTCTGTGGAGGTTTGTCAGTCTCTCTCTCTCTCGCTCTCTCTCTCTCTCTCGCTCTAACTGGATGCGCACAAGACAGAAACTGCACACTAACAACCTCATTTTCCAACTGACCAGGTGACAGGGAGGAAAAAGAGGTGGAGAGGGAGAGCAGGAGACATATTAAAACCTTTTGGACCTCAGCCCTGCCTGGAAAGAAAAAAAAGAGAAAAATAGAAGAGACAGATGGAGGGATGGAGGGAAATAAACGAATGTGGAGTGTTGTCAAGGTGATATTCCTCCTCTCTAACCTTTCTCTCTCATTAACTTTGGAGCTTTAACGATGGTGGCAGAGACAGTGCGAGGTTTTGACGAGCGGCTGGCTGCATGGAGCATTGGACAGTGGTGGTGCTTTTGTGCGAGTCTCATGCTCGACCTCTTTCATTTAACACAGTCTTGACAATGGCACAGAGAAGAGCCGAGCTTTTAGACCCGATGAAGAGAAAATGATGATGGAATCATTTTGGGCAGAAGAAATAATAAAAGTATGAATAAGAAATGTTTCCTGAATCCAAAAAGCAACCTTTGTTTTTAATGCATTTAATCACAAAGCCTTGGACGAGAGTACAAGGTGTAATGAGCACTGTGTGGCTGGACAAATTACAGCATCTGATTGGATCTGATTGGATCCAGATATTATTACTTTAACTCTGATGCAATTTGGAGGTGCGGGCTCGACTTCCATCGGTGTGCACACCTCACAGACAAGGTCAATTTACAAATCATTAGCATTAAAAAATAATTCCCAATGCCCGGGCTGCAGTCAGAAATAGGATATTTATCATATACCTCAGGGCACTGTCCTCAACAGGCTATTCGGTCTAACAGACACAGATAATGTCAGATGATTTTAAAACCATCTTGTTACAACAGTTTTTGTCTAATGTAGTTCAAGCTGAAACTTGGCATTGAAAAGAATGAGAAAAAAATCTTTAAGTGTGAAACAAATTGTCTTTGCAGCTGCCTGAAGGCAAGGGGCAATTATAGGAATTAATAATATATATATATATATATATATATATAGTAAGATAAGACCAAATACAAAAACCTCCAAATAGATGTGCAGTGCACTGGGCTCTGGATATTGTTAAGTTTTCCAGCATTTTCTGTACAATAGGTTTTCAGAGTTGTTGCAAAAATAAATGACATTACACTGACAACATGTGAAGGATGCAAGCTTCACTACCTTCACCTTTAAGAAAGAAACAACACCTACCGTTTAAGAAATTTGAGGCACAACATAAAGTTAAATATTCTGGAAAAAAGAAGCACGCAGGCTTAGACGTATGTGCAGACAAAGAGTCACACATTTACGGGCACGCACACACACACACACACACACACTCAGAATGAAAAGGAATCTTTGCAACGCTCCCCTCGGACCCACCAGTAGTAAATTATCCGTGTTGTCCCCCATCTCTCGTTTTCCACCGTGCAGCCAACACTCCTCTGGGTTTAAAACTCATTTTCATCCCTCTTGTAAGCTCTACCTTTTTACGTATTTGTTCTAAATCCTATTATGGGGCCTTTGTGATATGAATAACACTTGCAAATTGGAAAGTATCTCCCGGCAAAAGTTGGACACAGAGGTAATCTTTACAATCTAATCTCTTGAAGCATGGAGAAGCAGCTACGGAATTTCCCGATGCAGTGTGTTGGAAAACATGAGAAGAAGAAAAAAGTGGGTATGTAACAGTACCTTTTGGGTCTGAGTCATGTGATGGAGTTTGGCATGTTCGCAGTGCGTCACAGCTTGTGCGTTCTGGTGTGTTGGAGAGACTAGAACTCAAATCCACACTGAGAGGAGAAAACCTCTCAAGATCACAAGACTGCTCTGATCCAGACCCAGCACTCCAGTTGTGCATCACCTAAGAGGAAAAGGAAACAGACGGGAGGAAGAAGGGAGTGAGTGGTATCAAAGGGAATAAGTGGAAGGAGTGCCGCAGAAAGACGAGAAATATATTATATAGGGTTGAGGAGGGGACATGATGGAGTGTTGGGGGTAAAGAGAGAGGAAGAGACTTTAAAATAGAGTGAAGAAGGGGGAATAAGTAATTAATATTGTGCTCTCATGGCTTGGGTTCAAGTTTAAGGGACAAAGTGGAATTCAATATCACTTCAACTTTAATTTTCGACAGGTAAGTGGGTTAAAACTTGTGGGTTTTTAATTTTTTGACTGTGTAAATGCATTTTAATAAGCCACTCTCTTTCATTGGAGATTATTCCCTTCCCTCCCTGTTTCCTTTGTTTCCACTTGATGAATTGATTTTTAATTAACCCCTGGAGCTGCCGAGAGCATCACACAACGCCCTGGTGGGCCAGCCGCTCTTCCCACGCAAGTGTCCTCCTGTGAGACGGCTGTAAAATGAGGAAACTCTGTTTAGTTAAGATTAGAATCTGATGCATTTGCATGCCAGCCACAGCGCTGCGAGAGAGAGAGAGAGAGAGAGAGAGAGAGAGAGAGAGAGAGAGAGAGAGAGAGAGAGAGAGAGCTGCAGATGGGCCAGGAAATAATAGGAGGGAAGGCATGAGGGAATCGTGTTGCTAAGAGTGAGGAGGGAGCGAGAGCTGAGAATGACAAGGGGAGGAAGACAGGGCGAATGAAAGAAGAGTGGCATAACAATGACATAGCGAGAGACCTTGCTGACCGAACTGTATGGTGAAGAGGGAGAAAGAAAAAGAATGGGGAACAGAAAATAGACAAAAAGAATTATGAAAAATAGAGGCAGAGATCGCATAAGAAGGACAAGAGAAGATATCGGGTCAAAAGACAGATAGACGGAGGGCTGAAGATGGAAAAAAATGACCTTATCATTATCTAATCATATTAGTAGCAGTTTGATTTAGGTCCATAGGCCACAGATAACCACCATCTTCACAATCATGAACCTCATTTTGCTCCAGCATTTTAATGAAGCTCTACCCCCATCGCCAACCGCCCTCCACCTCCTCCTATTTTTTTCATCCCTCTGTCACAGTATATAAAGGATTCATACAATTAAATGGCTGACAGATCATTTGGGACCATTCCAGGGGTGTTTTTTTTAATCCACTGTTTCTTTTCTCTTCCCCTGGCAGCACACCACAGCCCCTAGGTGTCTCGGAGCAATAGATGAATAATGTAAAGCAATTAGTGCGACACAAATCTTATCTAATATATCAGGTCAGCAACAATGACAAACTGTATGTCGCTAAATCTGCTCATAATTATTCCCACTTTAATGATGTGAGTGTAAAACTTCTACCTAAAAGTTGCCCATTTATATCTTTTATTATTCTCCCTAGAGATATTTCAAATACAAATTTTAGCATAATGGCATAGAACTATCGCAGTATATTTAGAAATTATTTTTAATGATTTACTGGCAAGCTAATATTTTTCACTACTGTAATATCAATAATTATATTTCAGGCAAGAAATTCAATATTTGCGTCCAAAGAAATTACGTTTTATTGGTGGTAAATGAGCCAAATTCTAATTATAAAGTCAATTTATTAGGCCAATGTTCAGTACACAGTAAAACACTTTATTTTGCTTCCTGATTGTCGGCTTGAAAAGCACTGAAAAACATATTTACAGCTGAGTCCTGTGACTTTAGCTTAAACATGTGCCCCAGAGAAAAATACTGCTATTACATTTCTTTGGCCCAAGGTTTCCACCTCAAAGAAGCTAAAAGTATGTGGGAATATGAAAATATGTTACCATGTAGGGCTCTGACAGATGTTCTGGCTCGTCAGTCTGCAGATCCTTTTCTATGTCTGCATCTGTAGGAACAAAGGAATCTCCGAGATGAGATGTGACAGAATTCCCCCGCTCTTCTTCTCTGGATCTCCCTCTTGTTAAACGTCCGTGCATCTGGGTTTCTTCATCTGAGGAGCCTTCGTTGTGTGGAGCCGGACCCAGACTGTCGCTGGACATTTCATCTCCACTGTCTTCATGAAAAGTACAGACACAAACTTTTGAGAGGATAACAGACGTTTTTTGAATCATAATTCAAGCTGGGAAAGTATTTTTTTTTTTCCAACAAATTCGATTTATTTATTCTACATCCAAGGAAACATAAAAAACTAAAATGGGATCTGAGTGTCCTTGACATTTCCATACACACATCAAACTCTAAAAAGCTGATAAAGTCGGCTTTTAGAGTCAAACTGGTGAAAGAGCTGCAGGAAAGGGAAGCAAGAGAAGGATAGAAACTAAGGATGAAATAAAACAAAGAGATGATGGATCAATGGAGGAAAAGAGGAAAGGGGGGGGGGGGGGGGGGGGGGGGGGGGGGGGGCAGCGCTTACAGAAGGAAAGTAGACCAAAAGTCCATTTTAAACTAATTTTAAAAGATTTGAATCCCCTGCTGGATTAACAGCGAGCCAGTGGGGGGGGGGGTTGACGACGCTTCTAATCCAAATATTGGCCTGTGTAAATTATTATTTGGCTCTGAAAATCTCACTGCATAGTACTTTCGTGTGAGATAACCATAAGATCATACTGCTGGTATATATTGGTAGAAGTAATGCGTCGGAAAGTAAGTATGTTTTGGAGGATGGACATACTGTAGAGTAAATATACATTTCCTGATTGATATTCTTATTACCATTACTGCTATAAAATTGGCTACATGGAAACGTTTTCCACCTTGCTAGCTGGTGAAACTCTACCAGATCCCAATTTTTTCATTATTTCAATATGTTTTCACCAGCATTTGTTTGTTAGCAGGATTACAAAAAGCTACTGGAGGGATTACGATGAAACTTGGTGTCAGGATGTGATATATGGGTCAGGAAAGAACCCGTTAGATTTTGGTGCAAATCTAGATCAGGGAGCAGGATCCAGGAATTTGTTGCCACTTTTTTTACATTGCAAGATGACATTTGACATTCTTAGTGATTTCCCAGGGAATAATTCATGGATCTCGATTAAAAGTCTGGCATATTATTTTTGGACTGATATCTAGGAGTGTCCTCACTTTGGTGCAGTTTGGTTGAATGTAAGCGGACTGTTGGGCCTTGCCGGAGGTATGCGCTCTATTAAGTGCATTTCTAAGTTAAGGTGGAAATGTTCTTTTCAAATTACATGATCAGAGTTAGAGTTGCTAATTATATGAGGTGTGAATTGGCAAATGTGTTTAGAATAATGAGGAACCTCACGGAGCGAACAGAATCTCAAGAGGGTCCAGGGAAGTGTATCATTGGCATTGATATGAATGTAGGGAGGATGCTTTCTGATTGCATGTGTTAATATGTATGTAAACAGAGAGAAGCTTGGCCATATACTCTTGTTGAAAGGAGAATAGGCGGAGCACCCGATACTCCAGTTGTAATCACTGGGGCAGTGATTACAAATTAGTTAAACATTTTGAATCCAAACCAAACAACAAACATAAAAGTGGCAATACAACCACAAACAGAGATAAAACCAGACTGCATGCAGGAATAACTGGTGCTCTTATCACCAGTTCAGCACCAGCAGTACACACACACACACACACACACGCATTCAGACAGCTCATTATCACAATTCACTTACCCACTGATAGCTCCTCTTCCTCATCTAGTTTCAAAGCGAAAGGATGATTCTGGATGACATTTAAGGATTGTGATGAAAGCGTAGGTATACACTGTGTATCTCGTTGAGACAGAGTTGATTCATGGTTCCCAGAGAAGGAGCAAGGAGACATTAAAACTGGAGCATCCCCATATGTTGGAGTTGACGTACGTCTAGAATTTGCATCTGGTGGGGTCTCATTAAATAAAGATAAACTTAACGGGGCTTTTAAAGTTGCGCTTAGTGGTGCTGGGAGGGCTTGTGACTGACTTGGTTCCAGGGATTTTGGTTGTGGGGATGGCCTGGAAGACTGAGGAAGCTGGAATTGATTATCTGATAGGAGAGATTCTGGGTCACTCAAGGAATGCTGGGATTTCTCTAGGGACTCCAGATTGTTTGGTGGTGATTGAAAAAGCTTTGGAGAAGAGATTGATTCTGGGAATAAAGTGGAAGGTTGTTGTCGTTCTGGCAGCAGAGACGAGTCTGAGCTTTGTTGTAATGGGGTTGAGTGGCAAACTTTGGGAGACAAAGTTGACTCAATAGAGCTTGATGGTGAGACTGTGAAGGTAGACCCAAGCATGAAGGTGTCGGACGGAGAAGGGGAGAGAGGCTGGTTTGGGAATGGTGACCTGGTGGTAGCCAGAGGAAAGACATCAGGTGGAGATGAGAGAGGGGAGCGGGACGATTTAGGGATCTTAGCCTCGGGATGTGGTAATGAGGACAAACGTGGTGGTGACCCATGCTCAGCTTTTGATTTGGGGACAGTGGTGGAACAAATGGGCTTTTGTGACTTTGAGGTCTGGATTGATGTCTGTGAAGTCCTCGGGGTCTCAGCAGTGAAGTATGCTGTTGGCATACTTTTAGAGGGTAATGCTGCACAAAAGATAACGCAAGACATAGTTATTCGATTTTGCAGGTATGTGGTCACATATATTTTTTAAAGAAAAAAACAAAGGAGTCTTTCTCCAAAAAAGGATTATTAAGTTTGTCCTTCACTACTTCTACACTGTAAAACATACGTGTTAATTTCATTGTATTTTTCAGTGTGGCCAAGGCTCTATACAGATTCCTTCGCAATGGGATGTCCATAATGACTTGGAGGTCACATTCACTGAGGTAAAGGTGTCACCATGCAAGCTTATTTAATAAATACAGCTTTCCACACTGTAAGATGGACATTTGATATGTAGCCAGAGCCAATTCTTTTATTTAGACTTTTAGCTTCTTTTCCAGTTGATTAACTATTGACACTGCGACCACATACTCTGTCTCTTAAGCCATCTATTATAGTGTTAACATGCATCGGGATCACTTATTTATAAAATCAATTTTACAAATAAATTGCATGCAAAATATAAAATTGGAAAATTGTTTTCTATTTCCCAAATTTTTTTATTGCTCATTTGTCACATCGATGTATCATTAATGTTTTGGAATAATAATGCATATGTAACCATACACAGTGATTTACTGTATAGTCCAGGAAGAAAAGCTAAATAAGCTCATCTCTGAAGGTAAAGTTGTTGTTCTGCAGTGAGTCCATGTTACATCAACACCCGCAGATGCAGCTGCTGCACAGACTTAAGTGGAAAAGACAAAGTCAAATTGTAGGAATTAGACTGTTGCTGTAAAGTAGTTCAGCTGAGGAGTCTCCTCCCTGGCCCAGGTAAATACACACTTTGTGGGACTCAGGAGTTAATGAGTTGCTGTTAATGTTTCTGTGTAATGTTAGAAGCTCCAGCACCTTGGTGATGTATGATGTGAGGTGATTCATTAAAATGCTTCTTTACCCTCCCCTGCAGTGCTGCAGTGGTCATCCTGCTCCCTGACTGTGCAGCAGCTCACTGCAGAGCCTCATCTCAACAGGACGTTCCTTCAGTCACTCCGCAACAAACACTCAGCGTTTGCAACTGTCTGAACACGTTTCAGCACAGTATTGTCCATCATTCAGCTGGTAACCAGTTACACATGGCTGCATAGGTGAACCATCATTTTATAGTGTGGAAAAAAGTATTTTAATGAGGCAGTAAAAACTGATTCCAAAGACTCTTCAATCCAAATTTTAGATTTGTAATATTTTCTCAGGGGAAACTACAGTGTTCAGCAGACACAGCCTTTGATTTTGTGCAGGTTTTAGCCCAATTAAAAACAAAATTAAAAGATGCCTCCAGTCTGATCCTGGTCTGCGTCTGGTTCAAAAGCAGCTGTTGGGACCATTCACTGGATGTTACTCTCCATACGTTGTCTGTCTATCTGCACCACTCCTATCTAATAAAGGGAAGAGGCCAGAAAATAAAGTAAAACAAACTTTTATATATTTTAGTTGAATATAGTTTATATTTTCTTACACCATTCAGGATCTGTCATTTTTCCAGTTTAACTTGGATGAGCAACACTTCAATTTTATCAAATATTTGATCAGCCTGCATTTTCTGACTCCCCTGGTAGTCGCCCAGACTGTTCCTCACTGCTGCTCATCCTTTATGAGAAGAGGAAAATGCTAACTAACTAAACATACACACAAATGTCTACAGTCATTTATATGGTTACAATTTATAGTTGTATACCATTTTGAACTGTATACAAAAGAGTGTACATACAAAGTGTACAGGCTGTGAGAGGTTCATTAGAAGAAGATGTTCACTAATGAGTCAAATGATTTTGACGACTCAGGTATAGAGGTATACGTTAGAAGATACATTAGACTCGTGGTCATAATGTTTAGGCTCATTGATGTACAACCAGGTAGCGACAATTTTGCAACAATTCCGCAAGGAAATGTCTTTTGGATTTAAAAATGTATCTGTTCATGAGTGATTTTCATTCTGCCAACAAAATGTGAAAAATGTCCATCTCAAGTTCCCAGAGCTCATGGTTGCTCTTCAGAACATGACACAAAACTAATTACAACATAAATCACTACTCGACCTTTCATTTCTCAAAAAGATCTTCAGGAAAACATGATCTTAGTACATGGAGCAACTAGCTCTATGCACTAAGATAATAATCTTTCTCCTGACAAAGATAGTTTCTGCCTTGAGATGCTTTTAGGTAATGGAGCTTTGGCTTCTTATCACACTTTGAAGAATCATCTTGCTAGTGCCACTCAAACAGAATCATACACATTAGAGTAAACTTAAGGTAAAGTATTTCTAATTTGACTTTAAATTTGGATACAATAAGGATAAAAGCAGCTACTTAACAGCTGCTTTTGAACTAGACTCAGACCAGGATCAGACTGGAGGCATCTTTCCATTTTTGTTTTTAATTGGGCTCAAACCTGCACAAAATCAAAGGCTGCGTCTGCTGAGCACTGTAGTTTCCCCTGAGAAAATAATACAAATCTAACATTTGGATTGATGAGTCTGTGGAAACTGTTTTTACTGCCTCATTAAAACAAGTATTTCCACACTATAAAATCACGGGCCACCTTTGCAGCCATGTGTTATTACAGTTCATTGGTTACCAGCTGAATGATCAACAAGCTCGAACTGAAATGTGTTAACACAGACAGTCGCAAACGCTGAGTGTTTGTTGCAGAGTGACTGAAAGAACGTCTTGTTGGGATGAGGCTCTGCAGGGAGCAGCTGCACAGTCAGGGAGCAGGATGACCACTGGAGCACCGCAGGAGAGGGTGAAGATGCATTTTAATGAATCAGCTCACAGCATACATCACTAAACTGCTGGAGCATCTAATATCACACAGAAACATTTGCAGCAACAAATTTACTCCTGACCCGGGGTCTGCATTTACCCGGGCCAGTGAGGGGACTTCTCCACTAATCGGCTTTACAGCAACAGTCTCACAATCTGACTTTTACACTCTGCTGCCAGTGTTCATGTAACATGGACACACTGCAGAACTAAATCTTAACTTGACATTGATCTGAGAAAGGAACAGTACATTTTCTCTGTCTACTACTGTTGTGCTTTGAATTTCAATAGATTAGAAAATGTTTTATAATAAAAAATATGCCGTATCCATTGATTTTGTAAGTCAGCTGAATGATTTAAGAGGGAAAAATCTATAATAAATTACTTTGGAACAATAGTTTTCTCAAACCTTTAGTCATTTTCAATTTGTCATATCTATCATTTGAGTAATCATTGAAAAACTAACTAAAATACTATCAATCACTCGGCTGTTTTATCGAAACTCACTGAAATAATAGCCAAAGGTATTTGTGCATGAGAATAGAGTTCTTTTGGGATATGTACGAATTCATGCACATAAACATCAACAACAAAGCTTTCAGTGAACATAGTGCAGCTTTATAAAGTTCATTCATTGCATCTGCTATGTGTAAAAAACTAACTCAGCAGAAAACCCTTAAATGAATCTTAAAAAAATGCTCAACTTACGTTTGTTTGAGTGATCTGCTTCGGAAGTCTGAGGCTCCGATGGATGGAGCCTCTGAGCTGCTTGAGGTTGTGTGGGTGCTTTGGACTGACTGGATGGTCGTGATGGACTGAGAGAGGAGCGGCTGACTCTCGAGGACCCACCACCAGTCACGGCTGTTTGGGGGACCAGTGTTTTTCCTTTGTTGGGGACTTGATCAAACAAGTGATCCCTGTGTGGGGAAAATAGGCGTCCATGTTGATCCAGTAATGGCTATATTTAACTTTCCTGGCAAGTATTCACAACCTTGTGAATAATTGTATTTACATCAAATGATTCCCTATTAAATGAATATTGTACTAACTGATTGTTCATGCATGCTAGTAGATTTTCTACTTTCCTTTGACCTTTGACTCCAAGCTCCACCAACACTACTCTTTCTAAAAAGTCAAGATATTCACAACGAGATGCATGACGTAATATAAGAAAGGTTTTCTTTCCTCAAAAAGAAACACCAAAGTTCATTCAATGGTTAAAAAAGTTCACAAATTACTCCTTTACCAGAATGCTTTGAATTCTTAGTTTGTCACCTCATAATTCACTTGTATGAAACTTCAATTCGGGTGCTGAAAATTAACGGCCAACACGATTTCACCTTTAAATTTATCTCTCAACAGACATCAATTGTAAAATCAGGGTGTTAAATCTCATCTATCATTGCGGAGAATCAGTTCGTTTCATTGGCCGAGACTCCAGCTTGATGGGCCCTGCACCAGTGCTGTACAACACTGATATATCATTGCATCACATGCTTTGGGTGAGCAATACATTAAAGAGCCTGTTGAATTATTTATGCTATAATTTTGGTACAGGACGAGCAAACCTTGAACTCACACTGTTCACCAGACAGTTCAGACACATATTTCACACGGGCAGAGACTGTTACTGTAGTATATTCTCTTGACTACACGCTGAGAGATTCATGTAGAAGATTTGATCAATAATAAATACAGATGCTGTCACGCTTGTTTTGTAAATCAACAGTTTTCTGTGTGTAAACATGTGCTTGCTCTCATCACACCGGCCAATGTCAGTGTGGTACAGTAGCTGTGTGATTAGGTCAGAGTAGATTAGTTTTTGTTACATTGATTCTTACTTTGATTTGCTGCTCGTCCTCTGTTCAGCAGAGACTCCATTCATGTCTCTGTCTGTCTGTATGAAATAAAAAAAGATCATGTGAATGAGACAGTAAGAGAAAGATGGAAACAAAGAATATGCTGTTTTCTATGAGGTCTTTTGTGGGATTAAGTTGATGTGTGACTACTCCCCGGTTTGCTTGTCTAGATTCACTCTGCATCTTCATGTAGGTAAAACTTTGCTGTTAAAACCAAAATGCTTCAGTCGTTCTCACCTCATCCAGGAATTCTATGACGAGGCACGGTTCAGGTGCAGTGATCTGAGCCCGAGTCTCGCCCCCACTGACAGGGACTGCAAACAATGATGCACAGTAGCAACGGAAATCCTCCTCCTGAGCTGTAAACACAAACACGCACACAAATCAAGATGGGCAAAGAGGGGCAGAGACATGTTGTGTGTTGTGATGTGAGGGGGAGAGGGCATTTGTTATGTAAGAAAAAAAACTAAAAGTATAGGTAAGTATCTGAAAGTGTTGTTAAATAATGAAGTCCAGTCAATTTGAAAATAATCCCAGATGTTTACAGCATTTATCATACAGCCTTTACATTGACAGGAGGATTTATCATGAAACATGCAAACACATGAATCAATCACAGGCCATGCCAACAACCCCCCAGAGTTCTGTTTGACCTTTAGGTCAAGTCTCAACTTTCTGCAGTCAGTCAACTTGTCTGCTGAACTTTTCTATCTATATTTTGAAAGCACTGAAGGTGACCCCAGAACAAACTCCAATGAAATATGATGGGCATGGGTCTGATTAAAGATACATTTAACGGAAATTAAATAAAATATGTTTTCTGTATTTTATTCATCTGATACATCTACTTCCAAGTCTCAAGTTTAAATTACCTCAGCTTTGAGCGAGGCATTGTAAAATATAAGTTTTCTTTTCCTGGGTTTTTATACATACATCATTTTTTTATTATGCATTAATATATTTCCTAAAATAAGTGGAATCACGCTGTATAAAACTACAGCATGTATTCAGTGCTTCTTTCTGGTAATGTTTCCAGTGTCTTTTACAGCTTCTTTCCTGTGACAGAGCAGGTATTGGTATGCCTGGATATCTTGATACCAGCGGGGTAATTTCTTCTCTTATCCCCTCATCCTCTGGGGATCAGAGGCCACATACACACACTGAGCTGCACTGTGGTGTCTTTAGTAATTTTTCATCTTGTTACAGTTGACAGATGCTGTTGACACAGCCGGGGATGAATGGCACTCTCAGTGCTGAGGACACTACCCTGCTGCAGGAGACATGTGGTCATCTATGGCACCTGTATGTCTATGTCATACTAATGCCTCGAGCCATTGGGCATGAATATGATATCTACATTCCTTTGAATATCTTTCTGAGAATAACAGTAACAACTGAATTTAGAAATCTTTTTTTGATCGCCTTGCTAGGTAAAAAAAACTTCAGCATGTTTTTCTATCATTGTTTTACCACTGCAACTTCCCTGTCTATGGCTCCTTCCCGTCTCTCTTTCTCTCCGTTTCGCTCTTACTAACAATCCTCCGATCACATCACGGCATCGGTCTGACAGATCAGGAACATTAGAATTTAAAGCAAGAGAGTGCTCCCGACATGATGCCAGAAAACTACTTCTCGTCATTCATCATTCATGGACACACACATAGCCCACTCTTTCATATTCAAAGGCAGGAGATGAGGAGAATCTCTGCAACCTGTTGTAATTGGCATGCTTTAGAAAAGTTCGGAGCAGGTGGCAGGAATGGTTTATCAGCTGATGGACAGCTCTGCATTTCCCAAAGACAATGCTTTCTCCCTCACATCTTTGTATAACTAAAACAATAGAATATCAATCACTACATTGTGAGGAGAGAAATGAAAGTCATGATGTGAATACTTGTGTTCTTAATAAAGAAAAATGGGTATATTTAATTTAACTTTAACTATGAATGTTTAGAAATTTGGGGGAGGAAAAAAATGATTTGCCTTGAACTTTATTTAGACCCTGGTCCTGCGATATAAACGCGAAGAGTTCCTGAAAAGGTTCCTAGTTACAGGGGAAAGTTCCTGTGGTCGAAACATCGCTAAATTCTACGAAGTAAATGACTATGACTGAACTTTTAAACTTAAGCCCAATAAAGACAGAAGATGTTACTCAATTTGGACCCGTCATCCAGTAAACTCACATGTAGTTCACTGTGGACATGGTATAATCTCTGGCATAGTGTTGGGATTTCAACTGAAGAGAGAGTGACTTTTGAAAAATAATTTAAATAAAGAGAAACCTATGGTTGGCTGGTACTCGTCATCAAATATTCTGGGATAGAAAGAGCAAGAGTTGATAAAAGAGCAAAGTTGCCTCTCTATAAAAGTTGTAATATCTAGGAGCCAACAGCTGTTTCAGGAGGCATAGTGTTAGTTTTCAGGCTGTTAAGTATCTCTTATTTATAAGAGCAGGCTCAGTGGAGAGCTGCAAGGGGTATTGTTAATTTATAATATACACCTCAGACATTTCAACCACAAGGATACTTCTGTCAGAAATATTGGTCAAAACTCGGTGTCGTATTTGTATGGTTGCCTCACCACAAATTAAACTTTTCTTTGGGGATCAAGGAGAAACATTTCTAACTCCAATATTTTGAAAGACACAACTATTTAGATGGACAGCAGTGGGGAAGAGGGCGAGCAGGCAAGGACATGCAGATCTTGATTGATGTGATGAGGGGCAGTTGAGTCCAGAGGTTTGGAAGAGGACAGACGACCCGGCTGAACTTCCCTCCTGGCTACCCCGGCTGTCAGTCCAACAGCCAGGGCTTTCCCCCGACTGATGAGCTCCATGCCCTGAGCGCCAGACTGCAGTCCAAACCCTATCCGCCCTCTCCCCTGCACCATCTCTTACCCAAGCAGAGTGAAAGCTCTCAGGCATGAGCCGCCTCTAACAGCCCTCTGCCCACACAATCACAGCCAGTGATTACACATCACACCGGCACGGATGGATGGGCAGGTACTGATACGTCAAACCCGCTGAGAGGGAGAGTTTTTTTTACTTTTGCTATTGTGTGTGTGTGTGTGTGTGTGTGTGTGTGTGTGTGTGTGTGTGTGTGTGTGTGTGTGTGTGTGTGTGTGTGTGTGTGTGTATACCCATGCAGGTCAAACTATTCTGTCCTTACTTGTTTCTCGTCTCTGTGTATCAGAGAGGCATACATCAAGAACAAACAGCTGTCAGACATGTGTGCCAAAATCCTATCTCAGCATTGAAAGATGTTCATGGGCATACAGATGTGTGTTTGCGTATACGTAGTTGTGTTCATGCACGTGTCTTACCTGTGAGGCTACTCTCCTCCTCAGTGTTTGCTTGAGGTTTTAGATCAAGTGCTGACAAAGGATCATACATTTCGATTGGTGTCCTGGATACAAAAGAATAATAAATAAATCAATGAACAAATACGGTAGAAAATTAAAAATTAAAGATAAACCCACAGGCCCTGAGCTGGAGCACAGACAAAAGACTAATACGGAATGAGGAAAATCTGCCTAATTTTTTCTTTTCAGTCATACTCCTTTACGAATGGATGGACGGATAGATGGATGGATGGATCAATGGGCAGATGGCTGGATGGGTAGACAGACACAAAAACGGACTGATGGATGGATGGATGGATGGATACACGAGTACTTTCTGATTTTGTTCTTTATAGTCACATAATTCTGTTGGCCCACTTAAGCCTCCCCACCACCCACCACTTATCCCTCCTTCCCAGTCTAATCTTGCCAAAGTCAGTGTGAGACTTAAGGGGCGACTACGGGTAGATACTTTTAGTTTATATCCTTCCCTCCTACTTAGTCCATTTCCTCCAACCTGGCAATGTACTGTAGATTATTTCTCTACCTAATGAACTCAGAGGGGTATACATTCTTCCTGCCCCTCACATCCCCCTTCTCATCCCTCAGCTCCATCCATCTTTTTTACTCCTCACACACAGTATTTCACATGCAAGAAGCCTCAATAGCCTTAGGTTGTTTGCATTTAGGTTTTACCAGGGCAAAGTAAAAAGAAACATGTTGGCCTTTTTGTCTCCTCTGGTCTTACATTTTACATCAGAAAATACATTATTCATGATATTGGATTTAAAAAATTTGTGAAAAAGGCACAATATGAAGGACAGGATACAGAGACCTTCGTCATATGTTTAAAGCATCTACAGAGGCAAAAATAAATTCTGTTGAAAGGTTGTAGGAAGGATTGTGAGCTGATACAACTTGGTAAGGAAGAGCATTTCTGTAGTGTTAAAATACTGTGGCAAATTATTCACAAGTTATTCACAAATTATCTAATTACTCACCATAAAACTGTAAAGGTGAAATACAGAATAACTACCTTGATGCGCTTAAGAGACACATTATCAAACTGTAGAACTGAGTGATTGGGAGATGATGCACTGCTACAATAGGTGCATCAATAAGACAGGCTCTCTGAGATAGGCAGTTAGGCAAACATTGTGTTTTAACATTAGAAAAGATTTTACTTCCTAATACAAATCGACAAAATATCAATATTTGCATCTCAAGAATAAGAGTGAGGATCTACAGTATCTCTTTGTAAGAAATATTGACAGATACAAAAGAGGGAAACTTTGTTATTTAAAATACCTACTTATATTGCCTGCCTTTTATCTTATCATAACAGCAACTACAGCGCTAGATCTTCAACTTGATTCCTTTTAAATATCCCCAGAGTGCACTCAGAGCTCAGTAAAACTACTTCCTTTCATGCACCCCAAGTATAAAATGGGCTGCAAAATAGCATTACCTTAGAAGCACTTTCTCCTTTGAACAATTTTAAAGGTCTTTTATGAACTGGCCTCAAGGAAACATGTTGCTGTTTTGCACAACCTTAAAGTTATAACACTGGCTTGGCCTGTGTACTTTTCTTCTTTTATTATGTTGCTTTTATGTACTTTATGTGTTTGTGCGCTGGGGCTGCTGTCTTGATCATTTTTGTTGATATTAGTTGTTCAGAGGTCCCCTGGCAACGGCTGTATGTATGCTCATTCACAGCCTTTCCTCTGGCTGCCTGGAAATTAAAGACGTTCTTTTTTCAAACTAATAATCTAATGGCTCTGCCCATATTTGCCCTTTTGTTTCACAGCCATTGAGCCAATATTATCACCCCATTGGACCTGCGCTCAATAAGCCAATAAAAGCTCTATACGGTCATTACAAGCTATATGTGTCTTGTACAGGACCACTATGGCTTATGCCTTATTGAATTTCTTCGTAACATGCTTTACTTAACTTTGAAAAAGCATTTCTGTGTATCTTAAGTAAGCACATATGCCTTTTAGAAGCCCTATACATGGACGTGCTTTTTCCTTCAGAGATAACTCAAATATAATGTCACATGAAACCAGATTTGGGTTTTAAACTTGACAGGGCAGTCAGATCAGGCCTTGCAGACACTGGAAGGGGCCAGTGCAGACCCCAGTTCTATTCCTGCACTGACTTTTATTACAGGGTTCAGTGCCTCCATCACAGATACTTTGACTCTGGCAGTTGATGGAGAACCGAGCATTCACTTACCCCCACCCACTCTGCCCAGCCTGCTCAAGAAACCATAATGCCCCCTGTGGTCACAGGATCGCTTCCTGTAACCTCCGGGCCTTCCACAAATCTAACGAGGTGACAGAGTTTACAACTCTGATATAGCTTAGCACTTTTAGCAAATTCTTAAAAACGCATTCCTCCTCCGTGCTCCCTCCCTCCTTCACTCCCTTTCCCATTATTATAGACGCTTGTTAAAATTCAACCTCTCACTCTTTCTCTCCGCCAGCCAGCTAGTCTCTCTGTCTCTCCATTAAGCTCTGCCACCATCACTGCTGCAGGCTTATTGCACTCTAGATTGGGTCTCTGGTCTATTCCACAGTTAAAGGCAGCTACAACAGGGGACTTAAAGCATTCCAGCTCAGGCAGTCAGCGGGCCCAAAACTGCACTCTGCTCTCCTCTCCTCCAGCCTGCTCTCCAGTGGGCTACTCAGCCCAAAAGGAGCTGCTTAAATAAAGGGCTGTAATAATGGGACCTGCCGAAGCCAGGCCCTCAGGCAGTCCACTGCACAATAAGTGCTGAGAAACTGCTTTGTACACTGGTGGGTTATGTAGGCTGAACACGGAGAGGCAAGCGCAGCAGCAATGGAAGATGTGTGCGATGTGAAAACTGTGTTTCCACATATCAGCTTATTCATGTTTCCAGCAATTGAAGTAACAAGATTACGTGTGTTAGACAGACAAAATGAATGTTCCCAGTAATACAAATAGTGTAGTAACCTTAACAATGTGCCACTAAGTGACTTCTCTATGTGTGAATTAGTGTTAGTACAACATTAATTATAGTATACATTACTATTTTTAACAGTTTTAATGAAATAACAATGGTTTCACTATGCCTAAAAGAGTGTTATCACTATAAGCTTCAAGGTGTTGCACTTAAATATTTTCAACATAACAATCAGTGAATGGCCTGAAGTGAAAGGCAAGTTTTTATTTTGGAAACAGATTTTCAAATCCACATAAAGCTGCACTTCAACTTCTTTATTTGAACTTTCTAAGAACATGGTCTGTGGATGTGGCAATTGCACTTCGGGTGTGTCCAAATCCACTTCTACCAGTTAGACGCAAGGGGTCCTCCTGTGTTCAGTGCACTGTGAGTGAGTGTGTTCAAAAAATACGTATTTGAAGATTTGCGCCAGCATTTTCAGAGATGTGATGTGTCTGCTCGCAGCCTGGCTCATGACTGCTCAATGTGCACCATCTTCCCGGGAGAGCAATCTTACCTTTTGATATTTGATATAATTTCTTTGAAATATTTGGTCTAACAGTCCAAATATTATGATTGTTCCTACTTTGTCTGACAAGATGAATCTGAATATATAATAGATTTGTTTTGTTGGACAGTTAAAACAACACCAATGCCTCTGTGAACTTTGTGGTACTGTTGTGTTGAAGTGAAATCAGCTGATCTTAGCAACAGCGCTCCTGTTCCAATAGCAAATGGTCCTCCTGTCCTGTCTCATATATAAAGATGGAAAACACATCTCCAATTCCTTCCACGATGCAAAAATGAAGCCAAAAGATCCAGGCACTGCCAAATTTGTGCTGGTGAATTGGAGCCTGACTCTGCACAGTAGACTAACATTTAGTATTTAGAGTATTTAAGATGTTCTAGCTTCACTCTTTGGAAACTATCAAGTCATCCATTTTTAAATAGATATGAGAGACGAGGGTGTGTCTGTGTACCTGCGTTGCTTCTTGAGAAGCAACCTGTCCATGTAGGTAAGGCTGTTGTCACTAAACTCCACCCTGAGAGGTACCCTGCCTTGTCCCCCTCCTCTTCCTTGTCCTTCAGCTTCTCTGTCTGGAGAGAGGTCAGCCTGGGTTGCTGTGGCTGACACTGATACTGGAGAAATAGAGGGAGGAGGGAGATCACATAAAAATAAAGTTAAGGTAAGAGGAGGAAAATATAGCCAAAAGAAAAGAGGACATTAGACAAAGGCAGACAGGGGAGCAAGAAAATATTGTCTGCCAGCTTCTCAACACCTTTCTCAAAACACCTCCCCTCAAAAAGTGAGAAAACACCTTGTCACTACGTCAAGAGTGCCAAAACACAAACAGACAGGAGAGTGCCCCCTGGGAATAAGAAAGAGATGTACACAATACAAGACGGAACGTAGTAAGTGCATGAGAGAGGAGGAAGCAAAAGGTAGGAAAGAGAAATGTTATGATTGTACTGGAGACACTTTGGCAGTCCACAGTGGCAGCTTTAAATTGGGCTAGGGTGCCTTTGGCCTGACAGAAATAATTAGGGCTGGAGGGGGTAGCAGCAATTTGCAGAGCAGAGCGAAGAGAGAGAGGAGCAGAGTCTGTCCAAGCAGTAAAGCAGAGAAAATAGGAGGCCTAATAAAAAGCACAAACACCTAAACACACACACACACACACACACAAACACCTAAACACACACACACACACATACATATACACACAGAATGTAGAATAATAGTGCTAATAATACACACCCACATAAACCTGGACATACAAACACTGTTGCACACACATGCATTTGGAAACCCAGTATGTGTGAAAAGGCATAAAAATTGCCTGACGCAGTGGAGCTTGTACACATGCCCATGCAATCAGCTGAGGCGATTAATACTGTGGTGTGGAGTAGGGCCACCCCCTAACACTCCTCTCATTATCTCAATATGCAACACCCATGGATTACCCCCCTACTGCCGTGGTCAGCACTTTCTATGAGGCCTGAACAGATCAGTGCAGAGACAGGGAAAATGGGGAGGTGGGGGGGGTAGTAAAAGCTGAGGAGTAGGCAAAAATGGAACGGAAGGAGAGAGAGGAAGAGCTAAGAGGAAAAGGATGGGCATAGGTGGCAAAAATGTAAAAACATTTTGTCAAGTACTAACGTGTACACCTATTAATGCATTTTGCTGTGGCTTAATTTTTTTACTTCTATAGATTCACTTGACTATAAATTTTGCTTTGTAGAACTAGTTTTTAATATTTCAATAAATGGGATATTTTCGATGTACCAATCATATTTTTTTTACTCAGGTAAAACTGGAATTTTCTTTTCATGAAAATCCCTTCATAAACTGCCCAAAAAATCATTTGATAATAAAAAAAGTTTCATTTATGTTTCATGGGCATTTATGGGCAAGGGAAAAATGGTATCGCAACAACTGAACTGTGCAATGTCTCAACAAAAATCAAAAATGGTGATGGGTCTGTACAGAGAAAGTGGACGACAGATGAGAGGGTGGAAGCAGAAAATAACAAGAAAAACTAATATGAAAATCTAAGATGACACTTTTTTCCTCACTATTCTCATTCAAACTTAGTGGAACTATCGATGCTGGTTATGACATAAATCCACTTGTATGTATGTGTATTCACATGTGTGCCTGAAGCCGTCTGTGCAGTTTACCTGGGCGATCAGGTATCCACATCGCTTCCTCACTTATGGGCTCCCCTGCTCCATCACTCGTCTGTCCCCTCCACTGTCTCACAGCCTCCTGGAAGGATCTTGCAGACTCCACCTCATTGTATTCTCCTCTAAGAAGAGAACTGGGAAATCCCCTCTCATCCTCTCTTTTCACCCCCGATTCAAAGTTTTTCTCTTCTGTGTAATTCACAACCAACACCTGCAACGAAATTTATGAACATTTTATAACGTTATACCAAAAAAGATCTCATGGATTTAGTTTTGAGTTAAGAAATTTATTTATTTCATTACTACCATGAATTGACTGGTCACTGTGAAGGAAATCTCAGGAGACCTCAGATGTCTTAAGCAAAAGCATTAATTGTGTGTGAGTGTGACCTTTTAGTTTTGGTTACGACCTCGTTGTAGGTTACAAATGGAGTTGTATGCTTGCAAATTACATCGCTCAATTCATTTGTTTTGTGGAATCCAACAACCACAACACAATAATGGCCAAGAAAAGTGGGACAACTCGACAAAACCAAAGCTGAGGAAAAAAGTAGACGTATGAAAAGCAGTGTGAATGTTGAAATTGGAATACTGGCGGCTTGTATTGAACGGAATTCAACTCAAAAGATAATTCTCCAAGTCGACAAGTGTGTAATGGCATTCAGTTCTGAAGGCTGTCCTAGGGTGAAATTGTCGCATCGTATCGCAAAATGTAATGCAACAGTCTTAGCATTGTAAGGCATAAAGCACAGCTGAAGAGATGCAAGCAAAGTTGGAAAAACGTCTCATGACTCCCAGGATTAAAGAGCTGAAGTGTGGTCCTGAGGCTGCAGATTAATTATTATTAATGACCTGAAGAAGAAGCTTCTCATACAGTATAAAACAGCTGTGGACAACAGATATTTCACGCGGACTGCTTTACTGCTTTAATCACATTAAACTGTATAGTTTTACACTGATTTAAACACATCGGGAGGGTTTTATTAAATATAGGCTCCTTACTTATATTTTAAGCAATATTCCATTATGCTGTTTCAGTGCATTTTCTGAAATTACTGATGAGCCAGTGGAGTATAGTGACACACAAACACACACAAACGCACACACACACCTTTACATTTTAAATTTTGAACTTGGTAATGACCAATACAGTATCCTACACATGTAGGTCTGTATTGTCTTTAGCCTGGCCCTATGCATCATACATTTTTGTCTGGGAGCAGTGAGGTGCGTCATAGATTAAGGTTACTTTATAGTTTGATAAAGTTAACAGGGCCAGGGCAACAGTGAGAGAGATGATGGGTCCAACAGAGTGAGTGGGGTGTGGTTAGGGTCAGGGTCGCTATAGCCTGTTAGCTTTCATGCTAAAACGTTTTAGCATATAGTATTTCTATGACCCTTTCAGAGAAGCTTAGTGCTATTAGTGCTGCCTATGCAGTTTCTTAACACAGAATCATATTTACCAAAGTCGGGTTGTGTGTAGCTGAACTAAAGCCTTTTAACATATGAACTACAGAGAATTTGAATGGAAAAATAATAAAACAATAAAATAAACTGCTGAAATAATTTATGAAAAATAAATATTTGCGAAAAACTATATATTGTATTCGTGAGTAACATGAAAGCTTGTTATTTCTATTATCTTCTTAGTTTTCCTTGACATAGTGGCTGAAAACAATTTCACTTACCTATTTCACCTCCCTATCATGCAAAAAATGGTTTGGTCTCTCACAGTTAAAGTAAGGTTAAAAAAAATCTGAGAGTTTTTTCAGACGCTGCCAGTGCATCTTTGGCAGGGATGCAGGAGACGGGGCTCTGGAGATCGTCTTGTCCCGGGCACGAGCAAGACACGCAGCGGCCTTGTGTCTATGTTTGTCTATTCATTTCTTGATGTGTGAGTTAATTGAATGAAAATTTAAATGTTGCAAGCCCACCACTGTCTGCCAATGTCACATGCAAGGACAGGGAAAAACAAGGCTTTAAAGTTTACACGCACGCAAGTTTGGCTGTGACCTTGGTTATACTTTTGTAGCTACATCATTAAAATTTAATGGGGACATTTATCTTCATGTTAGACCTCCCAACTACTATCGCGATTGAAATAAAAGCAAAAATTATATTACATTGCATTTTATTATATTTTTTTTAGATAGTGCTCATCAGACGTACAGCATTTCAAAGATAATTCATCACGCTTCATATTAGCGGCTGTGTCACAGAAGATAGAGCAGGTTGTCCACTAATTAGAAGGTCAGTGGTTCGTCAACATGTCTAAGTGTCACTGAACAACAGATTGCCCCTGACGCTTGTACTGTGAGCAGTGTGTGAAGGAAATATATGAGTGATAGAGAAGTGCTATATGTGTGTGACTGCATGTAACCTTGTAGTGTAAAGTGGTCATTACGAATAGGAAATCAAAAAATGCAATACATTTACCATTTTTACATTTTGTTAGACTGAACAACTATAGAGGTCAGTAGGTTACATTTTTTTTTATTATCCCAAGCTTCTAGTAAACACTGTGAGGAGATGTACACCTGACTGTATGCATTACAACAAGCAACTGGACTAACTGCCTCCGCCAACCAGTGCAGTTTCAGTCCTATGACCTTGACTTTTAAACACCCAAATCGAATTAGTTAGTCTGAGTCTATAGTGAACATTTTTACCAAATTTGAAAGGATTCTCTTGCGTCGTCCATGAGGCTAAAAAGTTTTTTTCATGAAGTCACTGTGACCCTTAAATGTGGCCACCAAATTCTGTAAATAATGCTTCCTACCACTGGCTAACGGCTGCTGAGTGTCAAACAATCAGGTTTGTTTTACTGTGCGTTCATACCTTTCCATATTCAGCCACATTATTGCCAGGATTTAAAACACAGTAACTTTCCTCAGTCAGGCAGTTGTGGATGTTGCTTCTGAGGTTAGTGGGATTTAAACATCTTAGCTCTATGAAGTCTGAACTTGTAAGTTGAACACTCGTTTATACAACATGGCAGAGTAGTGCGCCATTGGGACCAGCAAGACAAGCAGTGCTTGACCAGTTGAAGTTAAGAATAGGGTAGAGGTCTCCCCATTCTCAGTAGCGTCTGACCCCAGCTGTTTGAAATGAGTGCTGTGTGAATGAGGTCAACTGAGCTCTGTGGTAGCTGCAATGTCAATCGGACTGCCAGGCTCAAACTGTTGGCGGGCAGTTTTTAGTCCACAGGTACATGCAGTTCACACGCCTGACTGTAGATGCAGCCTGTGGATATTACATCAATTAGGGTTTGTTTGAGGTCTTTTCAATTGACTCACAGGGCGCAGAGATAAAACTCACATGGTGTAGAGGCTTGTTTGACTTACCTTGCTGTGATTGTCACAGCAAGTAGTTCATAAATGGAGAGAAATTCTGGTCATCTAGTTCTAAATGATTCAATAGGCATTCTGGAAAAATTCACCTATTTTTTAGAATACAGATTTTTATGGATTTTTCTTCAAAATGTGTACAAAGATGTGTGCATAAAGTTTAAGCAATTTATTGCAGCGCATGGGAATAAAATAATATTTGTCTAAAAATACAGTGCTCTGCTCAGATTCAGAAGATTCAAGTTATTGTTTATATAACATTGAGGTAACTGTGAAGAATAAGCCTACTGTATTACTATATTCTTGACTTGTGATGAACTGATTTAACCCAGCACATTTTTTAATTCAAGGCTTGTTTTTTTCCACACTTAACATCACTTGTGTTATTCAAAGCTAAGAACAGTAAGTTAAAAAAAGGCCACTTAACCAAAAACCATGTTACTAAAAGCCCAGATTAAAGAGTCATAACTCCTATTATACTGTTGTTTCAACATTTCTTACTCTTCTCACTTTCTTGTTTCCTAACAAACCCAATATGCAGATTTTTGTGAGATGAGTCAGAGAATTTCCACACAATTATATCATTTAACCCTATTGTCCTTGATCATTTATAAATGTTGCAGAGTAACAGTAGTAACTGAAGCATTGTAACAGTAGACCACATACCTGGCTGGTATCATGTTGCAGTTGCATTGGTTTTGTCACAGCCTCTCTTCCTTTTTCTGGGCTCTGTTCATCTTGTCTGGTACCTGCATTGGACATGGGTGTGTGACTGATGCCGGGTTTGGAACAAGGACCAGGACTTGGAAAGGTGCTGGGATAGTAATCGACAACATCTCGAGTGCTCACACGGGTCTGTAGTTCTGTCTGTAAAAGAAATCCATGGTATCTGAGATTAGATCAACATTGCTGTTACTGGATAAGATGGCAGCCCCACTTTTTCTGTGTTATAAAAATAAGAAAAAAATGAAATTACTCAGCTGCTCTAAATTCCTCTGGAATGTTTCATCATATAAATCAGGCCCTTAGTGAATAGCTCAATTAACTGCTGAATGCTTAGGCAGGAAAATCCACCTTCCATTTAAAAAAAAAATATTTTGACAGTCAAACCTGTGAATTCTGTTAGAGAAAAAGATACATGTGAATGTGTTTTGTGGAAAAGTGTAAAAATAGTGGACATTAAAGATGCAGTAAGGGACTAAAACAAAGACTAATATAGTCCACAATGGGAGAAATATATTTCAGTACTTGTTTGAAAGCTGGGAAATAAGATGCAATATGGAAGCCAACCTGATTTATGTATGTCTTCATAGCAGCTGAACTTGTACCTCTATCTTGCAGGGATTTCTGTCGCTATGGTATCAATTCTGGGACCTATAACAAGTTTCTAACCAAGCAAGTCCCACTTAATGTACACTGATGACATGGAGGTAATGAAATGATGACATGACGGCAGTGAAATAAGGCCACTCAGCTGCCATGAACCCCGTTTAGAGGGTACAACCTAATCAATTTAAGTGCTTATCCCTACATCAATGGCATAACCTTGAAAGTCACAATGATAAACTCAATTTTATACAGTAAAAGCGTGTCTTTGATTTATGTAAAGGAAATCACATGGAGCCAGTGTGAGGGCTGTGACCATGTCTTTCCCAAAGTGTCTCTGTTTTCCTTTTTTCCTATGTTTCTTGGCCTCATCAGTGTGTGTGTGTGTGTGTGTGTGTGTGTGTGTGTGTGTGTGTGTGTGTGTGTGTGTGTCCTTCAAACCAACAGGACAAGAACCCCAGTCTCTTTGTTTCTAACAGTGTTCTCCTGCGCCATCTTTCCCTGTGCGTCCCCTCGTCTCCCCATGCCACTTTACCTTTCGAGCCAGCTTCCTCACTCATCTGCCTGTCTGGCCTCTGTGCCCGCCTGCCTCACACCCCCCACCACCGCTCCATCAACCATTGCCCATCGTCCTGAATAAATCCACTTTTTCTAACCACCTGCGTTCGGGTTTGGGTCCAGAAATAAAAAAACAGGAAGTCACTATATCACATGACCATATTGACAGCCCATCTCACTTTGTTTGCTTTTAAATCTCATACTAATTCAGCCGAGCAGTAATACAGATCTATTAACAAACTTCATCCTATGGCACATCACAAATACACCAATCCTGCTTCTCTCTTATTTGAGGAAGAAAAAAATCCTGCACGATCAGTAAACCGGTTGTAATTAGTCGTATCTCCATAATTATGAACCAGTGAAAATGGGTAGCACACTGCATGAGTGCTGATTGAGCTTCTCTGTACCATAGGCTGAACTCATTATTCTGTTCCATTAATCACCACTGACCATGAAGGCTGCTGAGGTTAACCAGACTGTTGACTGTTATCCCGTCCTTGAATGTGTGCAACAGACACACAAAAACAAAATGGAGCCATGAATATGTGGATGACAAGAGACAGTGAGAGCTTGAGAGGGACAGACGCAGTGTTCAAACAAGGTTACAAGGCTACATGATAATTTGAGTCATTTTGTGACGCACTTTATTGCTGTTTTGTTCTTGTCACCTTGGCTGCCACTCACTGATTATGACACTAGAAGGATGTTTTTGCTTAAGTTCAGTAAAAAAGATTGTTTCTTTTTTATATTTGTGTTTCCACTGCTGGTTAATTACTATCTCTCATAGACATCCAAAGGAGAACAGAGAACAATTGTGGTCATTATATGCAATATTGGAGTCTGAGTTCTGTATTGACAGGCTGCCATGCAGAAAAGCTGGTGGACAACTGACAAACGCATATGGCAAACAAAGCCTATCGGCCTTTTTGTCTGGGGTTAACATAAGTAACAGTGGGGAACTTGCTTACGGTGTTTAGGAACCAATAGAAAGGTGTGTCGTGGAAAAGATAAAAGGCTTATACTTTCCTAAAGTACTGCTTTAAGTAAAAAACGATATTTTATATCAGCTTGTGTTTGTATATGTTGTGTGTAAGGTAGCTTAAACCTAGGGTTTACAATCCCAGAAAAGCTACCAAGGGCAGGCTACACTAAGAAAAATGCAACCGGTACATCCCATTCTCTTCCAAACCACGTTCTAGTCAAAGGTACCCCTTTAAATCAGGTATTGCACTACTTGACAACTGCTAGAAGATTACTTTTCTGTAACTCACCCAATAACTTCTGGCTATCGACACTTCTTCTTCTTAATGGATTCTGCTGCAACAAAGTTAACCACTGAGACTCCAGAAGGGTTGTGTGGACTCAAACACTTCACCCACCCCTCCATCGGCATAGCGGTGAGTAGAAAATGAGTACATTTTCATTTTTCAGTGAACTATCCCTTTAAGACTCTGGTCATGCAAAGTAAGAGAACATGCAGAGTTGGTTCGTGACAGACAGGTAGGCCGACCAATCATTTCTTGGTCATATTTATTATAGTCCTGCGAGGACGACAGATACCGGATTGTTTTTCCCAGATGACTTTATTTATCAATGGCTGTCGGGAACAAATTACTAACCCTTCCTTTAACTGCTGGTTTGTGGACTAGATTGACTTAGTGTTGTAACAGCAGATATAAGGGAATTATAACCATTTCTCTGTTGTTAGCCCCTGAAATGAACCCTGTCACACCTTCACAGAGATTCACACTGTCTGACAAGATGCTACAGGAAACAAGCAACGAACCGTTCCTGATCTTAACACCCTCTGATGACATGAGTATTACATCGCAAGAAGTTTTAAAACAGTACAACTGATGAAGCCATCCTTCTTACTCTGTCTCTCTTTCTCTTCTTTGTCACCAGCCAACAGTGTCATGTGCAGGTGTCACACAGCCATACCAACTTCTCACAATGGCCAAGAGAGTTGAGGTTTAACAGCAGACAGGGCTTTCAACTTTTTTCTCTCAAGCTTTTTGTTGCTGTTCTTAAAAGATTTTTTTAGCGGCTTATCATGTCAACAACCAATTTCAACTATGTGAATGCCTCTCAAGAGACTGACGCAGACACTGAAGGGTCAGACGAATTGACATGTTTGTATGTTGTGTGCTTTAATAGAATCTTTGATGTAAAACAAAGTTTGGTTGAATGTCTGAGGTGTTCAAATTGCACACAACAAATTTGATCTTTTTCTTCAGCTTAAAAAAAACCCGAGGGGTCACTGCTCCACCAACAGTGACTTATTTGACCACTTCAGGTCCATGAGTAGTAGCAGCAACATGCAGACCTACTGGAAGAACACTGACTGGGTTGCTGTTTGCTAAACTGACTTTGTTTTCTACTTTTCAACGGGAATGACTGCATTACAACTACATTAATTTGACAGAATACAAATGAGTTACCTCATAAAAATAATAAGACTAGCATCGTTTGATCTGATTTTGTGGGCACAAACTCCTGTGATTTTTTAGATTCATTTTTATGAAGAAATGGGCAGCAACATCACTTATCCAAGGCTAACATACTCATTGTAGCATCCCCACTGCCTGCATGCACATCAGCTCTTATATGTGCATGGATCAACTGCCTGTATTTTGTAAATCTCGGATTCAAGCCACCGCATATTAGTTTCCACCACATCTAAGTGGGGCAACCCCTCATATGCTAGTTCCTTGATGATATTCAGCAGTTGAACCAGCACTTTTGACTTGATTTCAGGAGGACAGGGAGAAATACAATTTCACTCCGCAGCATGCAAGGGATTCAGGGCTGGCTTTTTTGCTTCTCGTGTGATCACGCTTGTCTCAGCACTATCGCAAATGCTCTGACTCACAACCCCCTGTCTGTCATTTAACAATGCTACAGCTCCTTGTGGTTTCAATTACTAAGATAGGATGAGATCACAAAGATTCTGTATCAAAATTAAGATTAGATAGTGCCACCCAATAGCTTGTCTTGGCTGCAGTGATTGGTGTGTGTGTGAGAGAGGGGGGGGGGGGTGGGGACACAGAGAGAGAAAGAGAAGATAGTGAGATTTTGTAACATTTAAATTTGTTCAATATATGTGATAATGTTAATTATAACTGCATTACTTAGATACAGCAGACCACACTCATCTGGTACCAGACAGAAATACAATCCTCCCAACCACCTGCCCCCTTGACCCCATCCCTTCTCACATCCTCCAGTCTATTGCTCCCGACCTTCTTCTGTTTGCTGTCCTGGCTCCCAAATGGTGGAACAAGCTCCCCATTGACATCAGGACAGCAGAGAGTCTACACATCTTCCCCCGCAGACTAAAGACACATCTCTTCCGACTACACCTTGGTTAAGAAGATGATGTCTAATAGCCATCGTCAACTCTGATGTTTAAAAACTGCACTTCTATATTCCACTTACATGTAGCACTTTGTAGTTTGGCTTTTTTGAAGCTAATGTACTTACATGATTCTTGCTGTTCTGGGTTTGTACCCTCATGGCTGAATGCACTTATTGTAAGTCGCTTTGGATAAAAGCATCAGCTAAATGATATGTAATGTAATAATGTAATGTACCACACACAGGTTAGGCTAAATCTATCTGTGCGCGTGTGTGTGTGTGAGGCCGGACACACGGGCCGATGAGGCACTGATGAAAGCCCCAACACAGCATGCTGATGAAATTAATATTCTGTTTTTGTCTTTCTGTCTCTCTTTCTATGATTCTCCCTCCACTTATTCTTTCTAAGGCAAATGAAACAGGATTAGCATAGAGAGAGAGATGGCTGCGTCAGCTGCATGTGTATAATCCCCAGTTCTTATGTCCTGCCAAAATACACAGTTTTGTGTGTGTGATAGAATAACAGAATGCAAGTTGGTGTTTGAGAGAACTTCCACCCATGCATCACTGAGTGCTGCAGCGAGGACAGAAGAGAGAGTGTTGTTTTGTCTTCACTGAGCTGGTACAATGTGTGTACTGTTTGTCGCTGTCAGTGTGTGTAGCTTTGTTCCACCATGCTGGCTACCCAGTATATACTAGTGTGTTGACTACGTAGTAAATTAGCACATAGACTTCATAGGGGTTAGTTTATAATGGGCTGAGTGTGGGCTGGGCCAGGTTTTGATAAAAAGATTAAGTCAATTGCTTTGGCTGTGCTTTTCAGAATGCTCATTTGTGTTATTGGTGAAAAGAAGCAGTAACCATGCATGTCAGTGGCAGGGTTACACAAACTCTGAGCAGCTCATATTAACTGCATCAGGCTCTGGTCAGGTTTGGAAACTAAAAACAGAATCTCTGTCGTGTTCTGGTCAGGCTGAGTTAGTTTTCTCTCAAGGTCGGATGGGTTCGGACAGAAAAATGCAGCCCAAGCCTTACTTTAATGCAAAAGCACAGAAAATAGCATATGGAGCCACACAAAACAACATATAGGCACACATACTGTCACACACAAATGTGCACAGAAATATGCAAAGAACATTTTGACAGGTAAACCATCAAAATGGAAATTCACACAGCCATAAAGCGCACATCATAGCGTGTGCTTCTAGATGGAAATTATTGTGCCCAAGAAAACAATAACATGAAAATTAGCTGGCAAAATCCCACACATCCTGCGAGGGGAAAAACAGTGCAACCAGCAGAAAACAGAAGATACAGATAATTCATAAGTACATGGAGTAACTACATGAATCAGATACCATACACACACACACACGCAGTGGAGAAAAACAACACAAGGGACTCCCACATTACACAAGTTACTAAAGCACCAGAGCTGAATATGGCCAGATATTAAAAAATATGTTTTTCCCTTGTCCACTGTGCATTTTTTGCATATAAATACCTGTATACATGTTCGTTAAGTTCATAAGTTAACTCTGGGGTTGACAACTGAATGATTTATGTAGATTTATGTCCGAAGATGTGTCACCAAGAGTCAAATTAAGAGTCATTTTCTCAGTTGATTGATAGCAGAATCTTGTTTTTCCATTTTATGGATCCAACACAAGTGTGCTGGCTAAATTAAACTCTCTGCCATTGACCTGCTGTCTTGTCTCTCTGTGTTATCTCTGACTGAAGACTGCTGTGGCTGGTCTTGGGTTGACTGCTGCCCAAGGCCTGTTCTCCGTCTCAATGTGAGTGTGTCATTGACTCTCATAGTGTATGTGCTGTCCAGGTATTACTCATGTTGTGGGGACCTAAATCTGTTCACAAAAACAAATCCCCACAACATTAATAATTGAATTTGAGGGTGAAGATATGTTTTGAGGTTAGGGTTTAAGTTGAGGTTGGGATGCGGATAAAGCCACTGGTTAAGGTTAGAGTAGGTCTCCGGGGATTTAATGTTAAGTCAATGCAATGTCCCCTGAAGCAATGATGACAAGACTGTGCGTGTGTGTGTGTGTGTGGATGTGTGCATGCACGCATACCAAGTGAGATAGGGTGCAGAAGCAGAGAGGCGGAAAAAAATACTAGAGGTTGAGAAGAAGTAGATGCCACAGCCAAGGATGCAAGAAAGGTAAAATAAAGAATGAGTAAAGCAGGATGTGATCATCAGAGATATTATTGAAAGTATCTATGAAAGGGAAAGAGACGGAGAGAAACAGACAAAGATCAGGGTGAAAATAAACTTGACGCACATGGTAGCTTCCTCACCTGAATGGGGATCATTCTGTGGAGCTTCAGTGCCCCCTTCTGGTGAAATCTGGCAAAGCAGCCGATACAGTAGTGCTCCGTGCATTCAACGCAACTCTGCAAAACAGAGACACACCAGGCAGATAAACGGATGTGAAGATTTGTGTGTTCATGTGTCTGAGGCAAGCATACAATTAAAAAAGAATGATAATTCAATGTACATGTGCGGTATGTGCATGATCGCAATGCACACACAATCTGCAGTAACGACCAGAAGACTCATAAAGATTTAAACCTGAACCTAAGCTCTTCTCCCTTCCCCTACCTTTCCAAACAAACCTTGACAGGAGGGATGAATATTGAAATCGAATCTTTAGCAGGATGCTGCAAGGTGTTTGAGTGTGTGTGTGTATGTGTGTGTGTGTGTGTGTGTGTGTGTGTGTGTGTGTGTGTGTGTGTGTGTGTGTGTGTGTGTGTGTGTGTGTGTGTGTGTGTGTGTGTGTGTGTGTGTGTGTGTGTGTGTGTGTGTGTGTTTTGAGGGTGAGTGAGAGTGAGCATCTTAAGGGAGGTCATTATCACTTCTATCTGTGAGAATTTGGTCTTATTAGTGGGGGAAAGTCCTTGCATCAGCAGTTCTGGGAGATAGGCCTAGATCTGGTGGAGGGAGAACACAGGCAAGAACACGAGGAGTGGAGGCAGCGAATCAGAAGGGAAAATCCATGGAAGGGAAAGTGGGAGCAAGCACAGGACCAAGGCTCCTTAAAATTTAAAAACAACAAACAGTAAATAAACAGACGATCATTCTTTGGCCCTTTTTATTTGGCATGCAGGTATTTTTTTCCTTATGGCCCAGGGTTTCATCATCAATACAGAATGTAAACTTTAGTGTAGTGGGATTTTAAGGTCGGGTTGGTAGGTAGGGTTGTTTATTTGCTTCTGCAAAACTTTTCATTGTATTTGTTGAAGTCCGCCTCAAACCCCTGATAGCCAATAATAAATTATGTTGTTGGAGAACAAAAGAAAGAAGCCAGTGTCTGTGGCCCTCGCAGAATTGTGATAAACATAACAAAAAACCTGTCCGACTGCGCGCCATCACCGGTGCTCTAATTGTGCATGACTGGAGCCCTCAGCCGAGGAGACGTGCATTGCGCATGCAGAGATAATAGCCAGAAGTGAGTCAAGGTTTCTAGCTGCTGTTGGTTACAGTGTGTCACGTGTTTTGGAGGCGTACCTTTCACAAGAGGGACGATGGGAGGGGGTGGGATGTAAAGGTTGCATTTTTTGAAAGTACAGCCTGCACGCTTTCCCAGGATTACAAGCCCGAGCTTTAACTCTTTTTGGTAACAGTATAATATATTTCTGGTTTAAATGACTTAGATGCTTATTTTAATAGATGTTAATAGATGTGTTGTATATTAACAGAGGTCTTACAGTGCAACGTTTTACCAGCAGATTCTCTTTAATATGTATTAATGGATATATACATGTATATTTGTTACATTGTGGTGATCTGTTTCTGCTGTTGCACACATATCAGTGTGTGTGTGTGTGTGTGTGTGTGTGTGTGTGTGTGTGTGTGTGTGTGTGTGTGTGTGTGTGTGTGTGTGTGTGTGTGTGTGTGTGTGTGTGTGTGTGTGTGTGTGTGTGTATGTGAAAATGCAAGTGTGCAGCTGCTATATAGCCCTTTAATGGTCCCATAAACAAAGGCCTGATTTCCTCTATCAGCCTGAGGATAAATTACAGAACGTCCCCCAGGGAGTCGGAATCCCTCTCAGGCAGTGAGCGCCACATCACTGCGCTCTCGTGTGCTTCGCATTAAGGAACCGAGGATCTTTTTTTGCTTGGATAACTCTAGAACACTGCACCAGTGTGTGTGTGTGTGTCTGTGTGTGTGTGTGTGTGTGTGTGTGTGTGTGTGTGTGTGTGTGTGTGTGTGTGTGTGTGTGTGTGTGTGTGTGTGTGTGTGTGTGTGTGTGCGCACATGTGATTTTTGTAGAGTCATAGTTGAAAACAAGCCCAGATGTGTATACGACTATGTGTTTGTGAGTGTGCATTTATGTGGTTAAGTGCAGTTTCAGACATAACGGCAGAAACAGAGTCATAACACTCTCCTATATTGCCGTAATTATTGGGCACAGGGGCTGTCTGAAATGTGTGCATGTGTACACCAGTGGACTGTGTGTATCTGTGTGTACATTTAGCCCACACTACTACAAACATTGCCATTAAGCCCCTCACTAAGGGGCACTGGGGGCACTGGAGCCTTCATTGGACGATTCAGCACCATCAGATGCACTATCAAGCAAATCACCACATTACATTTTACCACAATGTGTGTGTTGCACTTAAAAATACCTTACTCCAAAACAAAGTGGCAGAAAAATGGAGGCTGTCAGTGGAATCAGTTCAGTCCCTCCCCTTTCCTTCATTCCCTCTTTCAGTCTCTCTTTCTACAACTATTTCTCTCCTTCTCTGTCTCACTGTCTCTCAGAAGCATCATTTATTCAATACTAAACTCTGCTGGCAGTCAGAAATACGATAGGAATTACACATGAGTAGCTGAGGATTTAGAAGGCGGGGATGTGGGAGTGACTGGTCATCAAGCATGCATTACTCGGCTCAGTCTGCCACAGACTGCTATACACACATACACCAAGGCTTTTCATTTCTCGCTTTCTCCCTTCCTCTTGTTCACACATACAGTTGCAGGCCACAGTCCCTCCTCTCGAGCAGCCGCGGATGAAGAGAGAGAAAGAATAAACAATGGTGCCCTCAGAGGTCTCGGGTATCGATGAATGGATCCAGCTAAACTGTTATCAGTGCAAACACAAACACACAGATAGACCCGCCAGATTGGACAGCAGGGGCACGGCGAGGCAGCGGCAGGGAGAGGAAGGAAACAGACAGACAAACATGATAGAGGGGGTGAAAAAAGAAAGACAGAATCAGGTAGGGATATAAGTGAGGGGGGGGAAAGGGGAGGTTGGTGGGATGACAACAATTTGCGAGTGTGTAAGAGAGAAAGAAAGAAGGATAAACACATATTGCAAGGAGAAAGAGAAAGAGGGCAGAAGAGGGGACAGTAAAGCACAAACAGATGGAAAATGATGGACAAGTAGAATAAAGAGAGAAATAAACAGGCAAGTGACAGATTCAGCTTTTTAATTATGAGTGTAGGTCAAGTTTTTTGATTCCTGGTATTAATTTACAAATTCACTTAAAACATTTTATCTTAGCTCGGCTCATGACATTATGGAAAAATAAGAGGTCAATTAGACACCTGATGCCTAAAAAAAAATGAGTTTGTCTCATTGGACATTTTTTAAAAGGTATGAACACAGGAGGCTGATGAGTTTTGGTCCGATAGAAAGCACATACATTAAATATACAAGAATTTCAGCCACACAGTGTTGTTTGGGTGTGTTTGTGTGCATTTACCAGTCCAGCTGTCTTGACTTCACACTGTCCACAGATTGTTCCCGTCAGCCTGTTTTTCCTTATCGTCCGAGGACCAATGGTAGGAGGCAGAGGGGGCGGCTGAGGCTGGACTAAAAAGACCAAATATTCTGTTAGACTAGACCAGGGGGATTTCATTTAATATCACTGACATTTAAAGATATTTGTCTGACAATAATGTAGAGACGAGCACAGAAACACAGTTTATACAAGAATATTTGACAAGAACCAGACCAATCCTTATAAAGTTACATTTGCTGTTGCTATATAGATTTAATAAGTTACATCTGTGCATTTTTTCAAAAATGCTAATTAAAAGGTGTAATTTTGTGCTTGTGCTTGTGCGTGTTCAAAACATTACTACTACTGCCAAGTTTTGCTACTGGTTAGAGATCAATCTTTAACGAGAGAATTGTACAGACTGGCCTATGCTATGGGCAAGTATCCAACTTATTGAAGTCAAGTGTGGGCGAGACACTGAACCTGTTCCAGTTAGCAGGGTGGTGCCCTGTAGCGGCTCTTGAATGCTAACATCATCATGGAGGGTAGAGAGGATTTCAGAACAAGGTAGTCTATCAAAGGACCAATGGTTTTTGGAAACACGTCTGGGCCAGGTTGTGCAAACTGCTCACCTGTCAGCGGTTCAGTCTTCAGCATTCGGATCTTCATCTTGCCTGCTGACAGCTGGGGAGGAGACAGGGAGGGTGGGAGTGACCTGAATTTGTATGCAAGTATGTGACCTATTCCTAAATTTGCAGCATTTCTTTAATGTGCAAACAAACAAATTGATGAATAAAAACTTGCTACATAAGAGGTTATTTTACATATATTGAGTCTGTATCATAAAATGAGTCAATCTATTCTTGATTGCAGCCCTTACATGTTGTCAATCTGGTGACTATAAATACTACAATTTAAAGTATCCTTGAATGTACCACAGAAATTTAACCTTCTCATTTTAGATTTTACATTTTGTTACAAATTACTATGCTGGACATGACAGTTATTGCCTCTCAATGAGAATCCGTATTCTCTACAAGGGGATATTTAATAGCAGGCGCTGGCCTCTGCTGAAATTAAAATGATGAGAATGAAATCATTCTCGGTCTTCTTCTTCACTCTAAGGCAGTACTAAACTAGATCTAGATCTATGGTAATAATTTCTAAAATTAAGCTCCTGGGTGCAAAGTGCAATCTTATCTCAAGCCATGCTTGGTGTCCTTGGTGTTTTCATATGTTTAATTCACATATGGGATATATATGGACATTTGAAGACATCCATAATGGTGCAGGTAACCCTTAGAAATCAGGTTTAACAGGAAGTATATGACTATATATATATATATACATATATACAAAATTAACACATCATAAAAACATCTGGTGTACCTTCTGGAGTCTGTTCTCCTTGAACTTCTTTGCGCTGTTTGTTACATTGTTGTTTGAAGAACCACATTGTCCAGACGTCCATCTAAACCCTCCTGAATGCCTGCAGACAGAGAAAATATATGACTTTCATTCGGTAATTAGCAACAAAATGCAACACAGGCACAGAAAAACTGATCAATCCTTTTCTAGGAAATATTCTTGTTATATCTGTTTACACAAAATTGAGTTTATATAATTAATAAATCATAGTAGTAGATGGATAAATAGTTTAACATGACCGCAGCGACTGTGCAAGCCACAACAAAAACATTCTCAAACTGTGAAAGAATTGGAAGATTTGGCAACAACTGCAATGAAAGCACTTTTGCTACAGAATGAATTTGTATAACAATGCCAGGCTTCGAATAGAAAATAAACCAATGTCAAAGAAGAATAAATATCAGCATGAAACAGGCCTAACATGACTAAATCCAAACTACCTCAACCAAAATCCAGGAAAAAGTGGTCCTTAAGGTGTTAAGTATATGCACAGTGACACACACCTTTACCTCCACAACAATCTGACTTTGGCAACATAAATTGTAGACATCACACAAGAGGTTAGTAGAAATAAACCTACTTAAACATCAACAGACACAGACATAGGTGCAGATGCAAATGCAAGAACCAATTCGACACACATGCAGGACGCTCCTGTCAGCAGCAGAGAGTGAAGAAGTGGAGAGGAATCCTCATTTTGACATGAGTTATTCATGCTCATGTTGTTGAATTATTTATGCTATTTATGCTATTGTGATGTCTGGCTGTCTTTGAAAGAAGTTTATTTTGGATTGAGCTGGCAGTCTGTCAGACTCGATTTGTGTGAGTGAGAGTGTGTCTCTGACTGTGTGTGTGTGTGTGTGTGTGTGTGTGTGTGTGTGTGTGTGTGTGTGTTGACAAGAGTTGCCAACACCCCTGACACCGTTGCTGTGCTGCGCTGACACTGAGGGTGGGCGTCAGCTAATCACGCCGGCAACATCACCTTGGCAACTGGACTGTCGCTATAGGGAGACAGTTGAGGCAAACCCCTGTCTGCGGGATGACAGGGTGTCCCCTCAGGACAGGCAACCTGGAGAGATAAAGTGTGTGTGTGTGTGTGTGTGTGTGTGTGTGTGTCTGTTTGTGTGTCTCTCACAATCTAATCCACGCAGACTCATGCTCAGTTACATTTACTGAGCTACTGTACACGTATGAGTAAACACTCACTTCAAAATAAGAACGTTTATTTATTTATAATAAACAGACATATTCCCACACACACAAAGTTCGATCACACCTACTTATTTTCCAATGCTTTTAAATACCAATAACAGCCTATGTTTGTGAGTGTGTGTGTGTGTGTGTGTGTGTGTGTGTGTGTGTGTGTGTGTGTGTGTGTGTGTGTGTGTGTGTGAGAGATAGTCTGATCCAGCAGTGTGGAAAAAATGTCATGCGTTGACCTGATTAAACCTGTTAATGAAAAAAAAAACACACGCCCACACACTCACACCTATTCACACACTATCACTATCTTGATCACAACTTGCATATTGGAAGCAAACATCACAACACCAAATGCAACCTCGTCAAAAATATTAAAGTCAAGGAAGAGGAGACAGAGTGAAGAGTTCTTTACGTCAGCTCAGAGCTACTCTATATTTCTAAATGATAAACAGATATAATGCAATGAAAGCGAGGAAACAGCAAATGTTTTAACAAACACCACGTGTCATACCTGGACACATTCAATCCTGGCAAACACAAGACAACACACATAAACACACCCAGGCTTCTCACCCAAAGGATGAAATAAAAACATCTGTGCCCCCCCACACACACAAATGCACACACACTTTAAAGTCTCGTGCCAAAATAATTGTGTCTTCTCTGGATTCCCTCTCTCCCAGTGTGAGATGAGAGGAAAGGTCATAAACAGAGAGGGTAAGTCAAAAGTGCAAGCGTAATACATTTTTCTCAAAGATGGTTTCTGTTATTTTAGACGTTTTTTATCAGACTGATGTTCAAGTTTAGTTTTAATAAATTTTCTGATGATTATAAAAACAAGGTGAAAAGTCATGTTTGACAGCTGGGACTTTGATTGGTCGTGGGCACGTATTGGCAGGTCCTCAATCCCGTCAATAACTCAATCCCCAAATGGCTACTGTACAAAATCTGGCTCCAAATGACATCATTGGCACAAATGGCATCATCAGTACTATTGGCTTCATCTCTGGATGGTGGAGGATGTGGAGACTTGTCAGGAAATAAACTTACAGAAAGTTAATTGAATCCTATAATCACTTTTTAGTCCAGCATGAACAATGCTGGTCGCAGGTCAATGCATATGCATGGTAGACATGAATGCTACAGACTGAAACTGGTGCTAAAAGCAAAGAAATTAATGAATCCAGCACACACGTAGACTAAAAAATGTGACTAAAGAAAAAGCACAGCAGTGAGACAGCAGAGGAAGCAAGAAAATGGAAACCTCAACTGTACTTAAGGTAAGAGCTAGTGTCTGTAAGCCATGCAGGACTAAAGACAAAGCTACATTAAATCGGCAGGCCAAAACAGAGAATGATGAACTGCTCTCGCCCCAAGCTGCCGGTCTGGCTTTATTATCGCCTGTGTGCTCTTCAACAAACTGATTATACCGCACCTCCTCTCAGCAAAGTGAATTTGTTTGCCTATCCTTTAGGATGCCTACATGAGGGTGTGCGAGTGTGCGAGTGTATCCCGACACTAAGACAAAGACGAACAATTCACCTAGTCCGGCAGCACTGAGATCTAAGAGATAAATCGAGAGAGGAAAAACATAACACATGGTGCGCATTACACAGACACACGGTACACTCCACAGTCTGAGAATAAATCACAGCCTGAAGATCTACAGTAAAGGCGCTTCAAACATACACCCACATGTTCTGAGGGGGAACAGAGGACATTCCAGGTAACCTTCACATTATTCACCAGAACACCTGATTAACTGCCAGACCTCCTTCCGCGTCCGCTTTTTCCCATGTCAGTCACAGGAGAAGTGATAAGAACTGTTTCCTCTTTTTCATTAGAGGCTTACAAATTAATTGATTCAAAGTGTTAAGCTGGATTTCACATCTAAAGGACTGCTGCATCGCTACAAAGCCTTCCGATAAAAGACAGGAGGAAGGGAAGCCACATTAACGTGAGCGTCAATTGTAAAAGCCTGACAGGACATGTGGATCTGTTTTATTTTAGCACTCGATAATGTCATTTAATCCTTGACTGCCCGTCTTCAATTCTAGTTCAGGGGTTTTTAGCTTCATCATGTGTGCGACAAACTTTTCTTCTACCTTCCATTTTAATCTAGCAAGCAACAAAACAAGCCGTGTTTGGAAAAACTGATTAAACAGTATGGCAGGAGGGTCCACATGAAAGACAGCAGCACAACTTATCATCTGACTCATGTCACCTGATTTAAAAGACTTGCTGTAAATGACAGAGCCCCTTATTCCCCTCTAGAATAATAAGAATAATGAACTTTTTTATATAGTACTTTTCTTAACACTGCTAATAAGTTAAGTCCTTTAGAAGGAAGAGACAGATGTTAAACTGTTCTATTACAGTTATACTCTCCTTGACAACAGCTCTGCACATTCCAAGTCAGGCCGTATACAGAAATCGCTATCCAGAACTTAAGCTACCATGTCCCGGATATGAGCATTGCCATCTTGCGCATTTAGAGCCACAGTTTGCACAGTAGCAATTGGGGAGTGGAGTGAGGTCCCGCCCAATACACATGCTCGACCAATTGCAAATCAGTCTCAGCTCTCAATCATGGTGATTCACCTCATTTTTATAGCATCACATAAGTAATTAAAATCAAATTTACCAGAAAACAAACATATAAAGAAAGGAACCATCTTTGAGAAACATTGATGTGTACTCTGAATTTTTAGATGCCCATGTTTCATCCACCAACATGGAGGAGGCAGGGTTTATGGTCTATACTGCAGCCGGCCCCCAGGTGGCGATGGAGACACTTGACCGATCAATGAAGTCTACGGTTCAGACTGATTAGTGACACCACTGCCGAAACAAATCACTGGAGCAGTATTAATATAAGGCAGCCTTTTTAAAGAATCATTCTTAATTTGAATGGAATATGAATCTTTTTCAGTTACCTCCCAGCCGCGTCATATCCAGAGTATGTATTCTATTTACACTTAGTAACTGAGGCAGCCGAGTCTTTCTCCTTCACCTTCACTCCCTCTCGCATATACACAAATCCCCACTGCACTCCACTTCTTTCAAGCTGACGCACACAAATGTAAAATCTTTGTCAGGTCGGTCAAGACATGGGAACGAGGCAAGACTCCTGTCCTGTCGAGATGAATGTGTCTTTACAAATTAAGGAACACTAAATAAATTCAGCTGAAAAAAGTTTGTAGTCGTACCCTCTGTAGCCTGCAACACAAGGGCCATTATTTATTGGAGACTAGTATCAAAATCACACGAAAGGCAGACACACACACACGTTGTCGTATTTTGGGGTCGGCGGAGCGCTAAATGTTGCAGTATTTCAGTGTGACAGGAAACACTGTGTTTATGTGCTTATCGTTTGTGCTGCCTGGACAAGATGGCCCTATCCCCATGCTGATGTATGGCTTCTTAATTACTGATAAACAAAGGAGTATTCATAGAGTAGGACATATACACACACACACACACAACACATTTCCTAATTCATTACGATACTAATATATTTTGGGATATTGTATAAATCTGAAGCAAGCATTAAAAATGTGTAAAGAGCGTCTCATCATACCTCAGCTTTAAATCACTGATGCTGTAATGAGCGCCGCTGCCTGTAAATGTGTGTTTGTGTGTATCGTTTTCTGGCTGTTACTATCTGAAAGTGTCTGTGTCTAATATACGGACTCTGCTTCTCACTAAAGCTGTCTCTGAGTTATGTGCTCATATATTGTGATATACACCCCTATTACATTTTTCTCCATAACTTCACATTGGGTAACACATCTCTGAGTCATTAATGGAATTAGATGAAATGGGGTGAACTTGGAATGGAGAATAAAACAATCACATTAATAACTGGAGTTTGTTTTCATCCCACAAATTAATTTCCTGCTCACACAGGCAAGAATGCCCCTCAATCTGAATTTGCTGGATAATAGTCACAGTACTGGACCAGGTACATACGCTGTAATAAAATGGTGAGGGGAAATAAATGCTATTGTTTGTGTGCGAATGTGTGAGCTGTCAAATCCAATTAAAATTTATTTAAGGATGTGCATGTAAGATTTTTTAATTTTAATAGTCTCACACACACAAAACAGTAATGGCCTGATATAAATTTGTAGCAGCATGTGTTTGTGTGTGGCTGTGTGTATGTGCCTGTGTACTGCAGGGCCAGCCCTATAAATGTGAATGTCCCTGACTGACTGAGCGATGAAGTTACACCACTGGTCACCCAGCTGACTGTTGGCGTTTCCCCCACTGGCCTTCATTTTTATGAAGTCTTAAGAGGAGCGATTAGAGGCAGTGTTGTCAACTTGGCACTTTTGTTGCTGGATCCTGACTTTTCTGATCTGATGGGGTTTTGTTTTCAGCAGTTCAGCCATTCCACAACAGGTTTTAACTACATCCTTTTGTTTGAGTATGAGCTGGTCCATGTTAAAGGTCCCATCGCATAGAAAGTGACTTACCAATGTCATATTTGATTATAAAGCAGGTCTGGGTGCTCTATAAATACCATGAAAGTATTAAAACACTCGAATTGCACACAGCCTGTTCCCAAAAACAAACCATTAGGATATCTGTAGGGGAAAAAAAGAAAAGGAACAGCCCTCTACTATGCCCGCCCAGCATGAACCACCCAGTTCCACCGTTCAAACTTGCTATCATTAGTTTTGTTCGGCCTCATTTCAGTTTTAAATCTGCTAATTCTGCTAATCTAATTCTTCTACCAAATGGTGCATTAATTTTTATCTCTGTTTTAAGATATTATTTCTTTTATGAGTTTCACTTGAACTGAATACTGCCCAATATTATACATGTTTCTGTGGACTGCAAACCTGCTTACTCATATTAAAAAAGAAAGAGAAATATTTAAAAGGAATGAAATACTTCTGGTATTTTATTACTTACATTTTAAGTAAATCCGTCCATGCTCAACATTCACTCTCATTATTGTCTTTCACTTGCGGTTAACATTGCTGTCCATTAATGCCAGCGAATGGAAAATATGAGGAACATCTGATACAAGTTGTCAGGACCAAGTGTCTGTAGGGCTCCACTGACCTTTAGAATAATCCACTAGATGGGTGAGAGCCTACTTTATCTATGAGTGGCTTTTCAGATTTTCTGACTTCTCCTTTTTTCCCTTCAGTCGCAACCTTTCCATGACCTTTATGGGAAGAGAAGTCATCGACCGTCCCCCTATCTGTCATCTAGTCACCTCCTCCATCTCTATAACTCTCGACTTTCTTTGCTCTGCTGCAGCTGATGCAGTCTGTTTCACACCTGCTCTACCTCTCTCCCTGTCTCTCCATTACTCACTAGCTCTCCTCACTATGTGATTAGCTGTGGCATTCGGAGATTCTCTGATGTATTTTTCCTCATGGAAACTCTGCAACCAACGCAACTTAGACATCAAATGGACGAAGGTGATTTCTGAAGCTAACCCTTAGGTTTTGTAAAAAATATGCCAGTGAATTATTATTATCTGTTGGAAATCTTTCATCACAGTGTTAGCTTAACAAAACCAACTTATAATTTATCTATTTCCAACTTTGTTTCACATTTCTGTTACAACTTCTATTTAATGTGATTTTTAAGCAGACACAGACAGTCAGTATGATAATGGTAAGATAATGGTGCAATTTTAATATCATCACATACTGAATCAAATCCTGAATATATTACTCAATTTCATGTGGATGAATTGTGTAGCTGTTGATGTATTGTGCTCTCAGTTAATGACCTGGACAGTCAGACACATGGGCAGCTCCATCCTTTCATGCCCATAGTTGGATTCACATTAAATCCCACACAAGAAACCTTCATCACCACAAACTAGGAACAAACACGTGATGGAAAGCAGACAACACATGGAGCAGTAAAATAACTGGTGAAGTAAGTTGAAACTTCATTTAGGAAAGTGAATCGACCCCCCCCCCCTGTGATTTCTGTTACATCTGCTGCAGCTCATCCTGCACATACTAATTTACTATCCTCTCTTTCTCTCTCCTCCCTCCCTTTTTCACTCACCTCATATCCGTCTTCAGCTGTCTTCCTTCCATTCTCACCCACCCACTTAAGTCTGCCCCGGCTCGTCCTCTCCACCTCTCCCTCTCCTTTCTCTTCCTTTTCCAGTGCACTGACTGTGATACTGATACGCACCCTCTCTCCTCCTTCTCTTTCCTCATGCTCTGTTTCAGCTGTTGCAGTTTCTCTTCCATGTCTTTGCTCTCCAGGGACAGAGTCACAGTCTCCATCTGTAGCTCTTGCAGGTTCCTATGGCAACAAACACACACATATATGCAATCAATCAACAACAATCAATCATACAAATGAACCTGCTCTTCCAGATTGGACGTCCAGGCTTTTATCAATATGTTCAATTCATCTGCTGCACTGATAGATCCCTGTTGCCATGACTGATCCATACTTTAATCAATTAGTCACTGGATCAGGATACCACCAAGCAAGCCATCAATTCAGTCAATTACCTGTTGGCAAATGAGAAACTACAGTGGGAGGTTGGACTCAATTTTGCACCGGGCAGTTATTAAGGTAACAAATACAGAGCACTGAAAACTATCAGAATCCCGGTCACAAGGTTTATCTTGCCCAGAACTCCACTTTGTGAAATGGCCATTCAGGTATAGATGGTAAAAGTGTGGCAACGAAGAAACCCTAATGGGCTTCTACCAACTGCCTTAAATCAAATCATTGATCTTATCTCATCTTACCTGGCATTGAGTTTGACGGATTTGGCCTTGCTGTTATGAAGCACCACGAAGTCATTTAAATTCATGTCTCCTCTGTCTGTGGGCTCTGGTATTCCTCCGGCGTATTTCTCTGCGACTTTTACAAAGAGTCTCTTCTGCAATAAAAACCCAACAGTAATGACATAAAACAGGCTATCACGCTGGGCCCTGGCTAAATCACACAACGCTATAAATTAATACTGCTGCAATGAAATGAGTAAAATAACAGCGAGAGATTTGCTCAAATGTGCGAGAGGCAGTTAAAACAAGCCGTCCGGTGTGTTTAAATTGGGTCTGGCAGACTTATGTGCTTGAAAAAAGGATGGAACCTCTTTAAATCAGCAAAAGCCATTTACGGATTTTATACAGCGAGGTAGCCACACCTCCTAGCAACTCAGCCGATAGCAAAGTGACATTAGGTCGGGGTGAGTGGCTACAAAAGGTTTCACTCAAAGTGGGTAACAAGGAACCAGCACCTGCATCAGAGCATTGATGAAATGAGAAGTTTCCTGATAGCCACCTGACCTTTTTTCACAGAAGATTTTTTTAACTGTGTCACAACTGAAAAACCACTGATGTAAGTAACCTTTAAGTGTCCATTGAAGCTCTATCCGTGAGCCATTGCGCACAAGACCAGTGGATAGGATGCAGCCTTGATCATTTTGATTGTTATTAAGTATATCTTTGCTTTTCCTGCCATGACCTCAATCATTTATTGCAGACATTCAGATGACAGACACACTCTGGTATACTGAATATACTGAATGTTTTAGTGTTTTTGATTTATGGCTGAGCGATATAGACAAAAATGATGTCATGACAAATCATTTCCTATTGGTCAATATCCATAATTATCATGATAAATTTAACATTATTATTTATTTCAAGTGTAAAGAGTTGTGTCTTTAAATTCTTCTTTGTGGGCAGAGAATGACAAACACTCTAAAAAATATTATTTAATTGGTTATTCCGTCTCACTGGATTTTTGTTATATTGCTATGGATGGAAATTATATTGCAACAGTCATTGTTATTGTTTTATTGACCACCTCAATTTTTATCTTAAACGTTATAGCTTCAACACAGTGACTCCAGATGTGGGAACAAACCTCCTCATAACCATTAAGGGAAGGTTTTTATATATATATATAATGCTCAGACTTCATACTACATACAGATGTTGGAAGTTGAGCAACGTAGAAATATGTTTAATTATAATTTTGTACGCAACATTATCATAACTACCGTCATTACATCAATTACATTTTACAACTCCATCCAACAAAAGAGAACCAGATAATTAAAATGTCCCCTTACTTCCCAAAGCAAAAGAGGTCCAACGAAAAAAAGAAATGGCGTGCATCCATCCCCCGACATGTTATGATAGATATTTGTAATTTAAACATATAATTGTGTTTTTTGTGATGAAACTGAAACTGCTGATCACTTTTTTCCCAAAGTATGTATTTCTTAAGCTCTATGGCTCTAAATATGCATGAATGGCTTTCCTACAAAATTGTCAAACTTGAAACCTTCCCCCCGAAAAGGAACATTATCATTTATGGACTTGTCATGGGCAATTTGAAAGAAAGCTTCCTGGGAAATGTCATTCTCCTCACTGGGAAACTTTATGTTCACAAATCCAAGTACACGATAGCGAAATCTAAAATTCTCTATGTTTCATAATGAACTTCTATTATTTATCAACGCCCTGAAACTCGTGAAAAATAACAACTTTGCTTTATAGAGAAATATGATTTAGAAACAAGCCCAAGCCCTTTTAAATGCAACTTTATAATTTGTTTTACTTGTGATTCATTTCTTTCATATGGGTTGCAAAAAAAATGTCTCTTAACTTTATTCATCCACACAGCTGCACCTCTCCTTTATCTGTTATACTGTATTCGGATGTAAGTGCCATATTGTTTGTATATTTAAACAAGAAAAGAGCTACACAGCTAGCTAACGTTAGCTAACACTGAGGTTAATGCCAACAGGAGAAGTCGATGTAAAGAAGCAGATAAAGTTACTGTTAACTCGCCTCTATGGTTCCAGCACCTGTGTAGTGACGCTAACACCCATGGAGAGTTCCTACAAGATGCTAGTGAAGCTAACTTGCTAAAAGCTTGCTAACGTCCCACTGCTGAGAATGTGTAGCTCACCTTGAACTGTCCGCGGCTCTCCTCGGTTTCGCAGCTTGCTCAGACAAACTCTCACTTTTTAATCTACTTTTCTGTCTTCACGTTCGACTAAACACGTCAATACTTAACGCTTTATAGTTGAGTATATAATAATGTCCAGCCAACAGCACGCTCCACTCCCTGAGCCCGCAGCGTCTGTGTCAACCTGCCGTTACCGTGACAACCAACCAACCCCCCCCCCCCCCCCCCCGCAGCTCTCGCGATAGCCCCGCAGCCGGCAAGTTTACCCGGAAACGTGTTGGGTTTGTTTTTCGGGAACATTTCCCTGCTCCAGGATTTGTTGACTAATCTTCAACTTAAAAAGAAAAAAGAGTCGTAATAATCTGCCTTTTGTTTGTTCGCAGGAATAAACATCTGATTCAAAGACACGGAGTCCCCTGTTGCCTCAGTAATCACGGGCAGCGGGAATTTCCTTCTAATTAAAATCCTCACAGCATCAAGATAAATTTTATAGCTTTGATTAGAGCTTTGAACCCTGCTTATGTTTTTTTTCTCTTCCTCCAACAGACTGTCGAGTTGTCTTTAGTTATCCGGGAGGATGTTGTTTAGATCTTTCATGTTGACAAACATTGGAGATCAGAAGCAAAATAATTTCCCATTAGTCCCATAAGATTCATTTTTGTGGGGATGTACTTGATGAGAGGGACGTAGTGTGTTTATGTGTGTGTGTGTGTGTGTGTGTGTGTGTCCGCAGGAGTGTTTGTGTTTGTTTGTTTACAGGGAAACTGAGCCCCGATGTATTTGTGTCATGGTCTACGCTCCAGTCTGCCAGTGTTATTCCTCCTCCCTAGTGTATCCCGTCGGTCTCTGTGTTTGTGTGCACGGTGTGTGTCTGTGCTGAGGGAGTCTGGTGCTTCTCACTGTCTCTGCTCCTTGTTGTATGATTATCTGCACATGCACCAATGATCGGCTCAGTCCAGCAGCACATAAACCTCATTCACAGTTTGGTACCAAGCTCTCAAACCTTCAAATATCCTTGTGTTTTTTGCTTGAGGTGACATTTGACTCCTTGTGCTTCAGGTCAGGATCACCTCCTGCTTACCTGTCCCCCTGCCACCTTCACTTAGCTCATCATCCCTGTCCACCTCCGCCAGCCTCCAGGCTCCCTCAATCCTTTGCTCCACCTGCCATGCACCTCCTTCGCCCCCATTCAGCTCAGCTCTGCCACCCCCTTCCCCCTTTGCCCTCTGTTTTGTTATTAGTAATGCATATGAGTTCACACGCAACACCTAACAATCAGTATTCACTTACATAAAAGACAGCTGTAACATAAAACAGTGATCAAATCTAAAAAAATTATAATAATTTGCACGGAATTTGACCATTTTGCTATACAGTTGAGGATTTTAAAAAACATTTGAATTATGAAACAGTGTTACGCATCATCTAAATAAAACCAAACGTGCAAAATGTGACTGTGTGAGATTCTTTCGATGCAAATATAGGCCAACTGAGGGAATTCATGCGAAATGCTTTCCCTGATCAAGCCATTTCTGTTAGAGCTCTGACTGTCAAGTACATTATTCAGAGGTTCAGTTGTATCTTACATGACATTTTATTTATCTTTTTATTGTGCAGTTTTAATACAAATCCTTCTATAGCTTAATGCACTTTAAGCCCAGACATGAAATAAAATTTGTGGAAAACCAAAAACATTGTTATCAAAATACAGATTCTTGTCTTTTCAAGTGTGCAATATTAAAAGCCCATCATAATTTTGGTGATAATTATGAAAATTTGCCCTGTGCTGGATTGGCCACCTGTCCAGGGTTAACTCTGCCTCTCGCCCAATGTCAGCTATAGGAAGAAGGGCCTGTGGCTGAAATGTTAGCGGGGAGGTATTTCAAAAGTTTGTAGTAGCCTCAACTGGAGTTTGGAGATTCTTCCGTCTTCTGGGATTCGTGGTTTCTGTCTAGCACCTTATCAAATTTGGATAAAAGGATAAGGACTATAGATTAACAATGAGTGGAGGGACTGTGAAATTTCTCTGTGGTGCTCTGAATACATATGAGCCTGAAAAGACTATACAAGCCAGTGTGTGTGTCTGTGTGTGTGTCCATGTCCGTCGAATCCATAAGAAACTTTATGCCTTTAGTACAAAAGCACTCTTCTTCTGCAGGCCATGCCCCTGAAGCTCCTCCTTTTTTTGTGGTCTCTATGCTTCCTACCAAACCACAGGGCAATTATGGCTCAGCAAGCACTGAACACACCTCCACCTCATTCCTAAATCTAGCGCTCTTGTGCTCTCTCTCTCCTTTTGTCTGCCTCTCTCTGTGTCTCTCTTCCTGCGTTGTTGGCATATGACCTATTGCTCCTGCCATCAGGGAAGTGAGGGTGTATGACTTATTGAGCGTACGTGCGTGTGTGCGAGCGCGGATGGTCATTTTGGGTCGTGACCCTCCAGCTGGATCCTGTCTCCGCTGCTAAACTGTGACTCCCTCCCTCCCTCTCTCTCCCTCTCAACTCTGCCTGCATAGACAGCAGGGCGTGCAGCGGCATACCGATGAGCGCACGAGTCAGAAGAAGACAGAGAAGGAGTAAGAGAGGGAGCGAGGGATGCAGGAATGAAAAGCTGGAGGTGCAGGGAGGGGGTACTTAGCAGGAGGCCAGGAGACTCGTAGATAAGCAAAGCAAAGGATGGGGGAACAAGAGGATTGACAGAATGCATGAAAGGAGGGGTACAACAGCAGAGGAGTTGCAGGAAAAGGACAAGCGTTGCGCTGTGAAATGTCAGGGCTATTTGATTAATTAGGAGGCAATGATTGTGGTGCTGCACTGAATGTCATCTGCCGGGTAAACCTTCCTCGGTGGCTTCACACTGGATATATATATTGACTGCTTGGCGATGGGTGGAAAACCTTTTAGTAATGACAGAGTGGTGGCAACAGGCGGACAAGTAAAAAAGGAAAGAGAAAGAAGTCAGTCAGCCAGAATCTAAACCTTTTTTTTGCAACTACTGATATTCATAGGGGAGTTTTGTGTTGTGTTGTAGATAATCCTAGGAGTATGTTAACGGCATAATGGAGCGACTGTTAAATAACTTTGAAAGGGCTGGTTGGGAGCTTTCATCCACCCCTCTCAACATCCTACTTATTCCTATTCAGAGTCACAGGGGGCTGGAGACTAACCCTGCATGCACAAATGGCGGAAAGGCAGCTCACCTGTCCATTATAGGATTAACACCGGGCGATTGCATTTACACGGACAATTTTTAATCTCCTAGCTCTCCTGATCTGCATGGCTTTTGACTGTTAGGGGTGAACCAGAGCAAGCGAGGGAAGATCATTAATGGGCAAACAGCTGGCCCATGATCCACGACCTTTCTTTAACTGTAAAGGAGCAGAGTTAACCACTGAGTTCCTGTGTGTGCACACCCCAATGGAAAATAACAGAATATTTTCTTTTCCATGGTTGTACATATACACTTATATATATATATATTAAAAAATACCTGAAGTAGTGAATATAATTTAATTGGTGGTACTTACAGCGTCAAAGATCTACATTATAAACTTATGAGATAACTTTTTACGGAGAAATTTATGGATTAAGTAGTGATAATAAAATGGGTGGGGCTGCATTATCAACACTAGAGGTGTTTTCAGTTATTTTTGTTTAATATGCTTTTAATGGAAATAAGGTGAAGTTGTCATGGAAACTAAGGATGTCTTCACCTGAAAGTCCAGACCAAGGTGGTGTCTTTGTTAACATGTGATCCGGTTAGTTTAGTTTCACATTGTAATTTAGGGAGTGCAATAAAGACCTTTGTGTGACATAAGCGCGTCCTGTCCTCGTTACATACGAAGGCTACATTTACCTACTTGTCATTGATTTGTTTGTGGATGGGCGTGCGTTCGATGTTGGCATGGTATCGATTCCTTTATTGTATTTGCTAACTTTTTTGTATAAGGGCATAGAAAAAAGTACTGTTTCTTTTTAGAGGGGAAAATGAATGGGCCGGTTGACTTTGTTACCATCTTTGCCACTGCAATATGATAAAAATGAACGTCCTCTGCATCTTAAGCAAAGACCGCAAGCAATCCTTCTTTTTCTTCTTCTATTGTTCAATGCTGTCTCTACTTCTTGCAACTGTTCCAAAAGTTTAACACATCCAAAAAAATGTTTTCACACTGCAAACGAAACCAAGCAGTGGTTCAGTATGATCTATCTCACCCTATAGAAGACCTCTTTTGGTCAGACTAAATTTTGGTCTGTTGGTCTGCACCTTTCACATCTGTTATTTTGGTTCAGACTAAACTGAGAAGTCCGAAGGTCCAAACCAAACAAGGTATAGGAGAGAAAGCACTCGAAATAGCTTAGCTATTCACCAAAGTCAATGTACCACGAGTTGTCCCACCTTCACATGTGCAGCAGGAAAGAGAGATAAATATATTAATCACATGCAGCCCCGAGAAGAGACTAACCAGCTAAAATAAGTGATCCAGGACTGTGTAGGTAAACCTTTTTGTTGGTACTCCGTCACCTCATTTTGGAAGGAAGTGAAGCTCTATTCAAAAATGGGTTGTGTTTAGCTGTGAAATGAAGCTATGAAATGATAAATGAGTTACCCTGAGGTCCTTTGTTGCCAATTTCAGGTTCTAATTTATTTTTTTATAATTAAATGAAATGTATTCAATATACAGTTCAAACTGAATTACAGTCACAAATGCAATGTTTCAGTTTTAAAATATACACCAATGTTCGACATGATTAGGCCAATTAAAATAGGGACAAAAGCATCTGTTTTCTGATGATTAAAATATTGTTGGTGCCATCACAGTGCCCCTTCATGAAAAAACAAGATACTCCTAATTTCTGCCAATTGATGTTGAAAGGCTGCAACTGTGTGGAGCGTCCAGCCTCCTCTGAAAATAATGAGATTTATTTTCTTTGAGGTTCTGATCACTAAAACCCTCTCAGGCCGTGACTGTGATGAGAGGTACTCGGTGGACATGCCAGTCTGCGAGATGTGAGCCAGATGATGAGGAGGTGGACAGACAAGAGCAGAGAATAGTCTGACGAGAACATGGACAAGAAATACTTGTCCAGGTCCTTGACATCGTGAAGACAGTCCAGTATATTTTCACTCTTAATGACTCTCCTCTGACTTCCTGCTGACACAGGGTGTGGGATTATCCGCTGTGTATATGGCCATATACTGTATGTGTCTGTTGTGTGCATGTGGACGTTATTGTGTGTGTTTTATACATCTGTGAAGAAGAACAGATGAAAGAAATTGAAGTGAATAAAGAGGAGAAATAAAGAAAAAATGAGATGAGAGGGGAATATCAAGAAAAAGATGGATGCTGACTTAGAGAAATAGGAAATTTATAAAATATATGACATTGGCTGTTGACTACATAATGTGCTGTATATATCTAAAAGACATAAAAAGGACTGTCAGTGTCTGCCGAGTGGCAGGAATAAAAAGGAATAAAACACAGACAAAGCACAATCCAATGACTATGGAGTCGGCAGCAGAGATGGCAGGAAAATAGAGTACGGTTATTTGAAGGCTGAGGAGGTGACTGTATGGATTGACAGGAAGATAAGAAATTAGAGGGAAAGAATGTAAGCAGAGTGAGGGGAGTAAGCAGTAAACCACAAGTAAAAGAAAGAAGGAATATTCAGGGGCCAGGAACTCATGGCCGGCCAGTCAATAGATGTCACTGAGGCCAATAGAGCTGCGGTGGGCGAGGAGGACGGGGGCGAGAGAGAGAGAGAGAGAGAGAGAGAGAGAGAGAGAGAGAGAGAGAGAGAGAGAGAGAGAGAGAGAGAGAGAAATTGAGAGGTTGAGAGGGTTATGGGTGGAGGGACAGATGGATGAGAGTGAGAAATGAAGGTGGAGGTGGAGGAGGAACAGTGAGGACTGTACACGAGTGGCTCTTCATCATGTGCATTAGCTCAAGCTGATGGCTCAGTGTTTCACCCCCTGACATTCACACACACACACACACACACACACACACACACACACACACACACACACACACACACACACACACACACACACACACACACACACACATAGCTGCACGGAGACAAAGTACCTACAGTACATCGAGATCACGCTCATCAGTCATAGCTCAGATAAGCATCTGACAGTTAGTGGGGCTTAAGTCTGGTTGATGGCAGCCGGTGATGCAGTGATTCTACTGATGACTCCGATGTTCACCTGATACAGTATGAGACTCAGTTGGAGCAACAGGGCGGATAGAAAGAAACACACAAACAAACAAACAAACAAACAAACAAACAAACAAACAAACAAATAAAGGAAGCTGTGTTAGAACACACAACCAACCGAACATCAAAAAATTCAGGATTATGCCTTTAGTGTCTCCAGTTAACCTAACCCGGATCCGAATGTGAGAGTTGTGCAACTGTATCTCAATCCATGAGGATGTAATCACATTTGTAAATGTGCAAAAGAATCCGCAAATGCCTGCTGAGATTTAAAAATGAAACACGAAATAAGGGCGACACGAAAAGTCAACATTTAAAACTCCCTAATCAATGGGACATGAGTATGTGAGTATTTTTTTTCAACAAAACGCATGAGAAGAGTGATGGAACATGGCCGCCACACGGGCCATGCCTGTACTAAGGGTACATTGTGGACACGGACAAACCCCCACATGCATTTGTAGTGTGGCACTAATCTCATGTAACTGATGACTTGTTTGTATTTCCAGGTCTTGTAGCAAAACACATGTAAACAATTAAAGATACGTCATCATACACCTCAATACACATTGCAAACCTCATTGCACATTTACTTACCTTTTGTACATTAACAAATCTGATAATGCACACATGGATTGAGATAGAGTTACACAACTCCACACACACACACAGACAACTAATGTTCCTACAATAATGGCCAGAGTACCCAGAGAAAATCTGCGCAAACACGGGGAGAACATGCAAGCACCAGAAATAAAGACCCCTGCTTAGGAGGGATTTAAATCAGGAACCTTCTTGCTGTGAGGCAATGGTGCTAACCACTCAACCACCATGCCACCCTTAGATGAAAACAGTGATGACAAGGAGAGAAGGTGCATATAAGAGTAGAAAATTAGTTTACTGTACGGCAGGAGGACAAAGTAAACGACAAACCAGCCTCAGACGATGATGAATTACTAATTTTGGCTCAGGGGGAGGTTTGACAGCAACACTGACTGCCTTGTTAAACCTGCGTTGAAATAAAATTATGTGTCATTCCTTTTTTGTTATTTCACCCTGTTCTATTATATTCAGCTCTAGGAAAGGTAGTGAGTGTGACAGTAACTGCTGTGCAGGAATCTGGGTCAGACATGACGTTTAATAACCAGGGAACAAGATGATACTGTTTGATCACATCAGCCTATTGTTCTGCCGTGGATTATAGAGACAAATGGTGGCATGAACAAGATTTGGAAGAGACAATTCTCCCTCAAATGTCTGTGAAACAATGTGCGTAGGAGCACAGGTAAAACAAAACTTCAATACCTTTCACTTTTTTCTGCTTGATCACTCTTGCACATCCCCTCTCTCCCGCTCACACAAACACAAACAGATTTTTGCAGGTACCCACTCACACACACCCACAGTCGTCCGACAGTGAGCTGTGCCTCTACTGCCATCTAGAGATTGTATGTGGGACATGTCCTGGACTGATTCCATCACTGTGGCCAGCTATCATTGTCATTTTCTGAGTGGTCACTAAGCTCAGGAACCCCTCAGACTTCTGGGAATGTGATTTGCACGATAAATCAAGAATGACACGCCATTTGTTACCTGCTCCATTGTCACAGATTAATAAATTGTAAATTTACAAAACTGAAGTGCAGCAGTGTAGCAGACACTTCTGGAAGTTTATGAAGTCACAGAAATCAATCATGTCTGATGCTGCTATGCATTGATGTTTTTGTGTGTGTGTGTGTGTGAGAGTGTGTGTGTGTCGTAGTGTATCTTCTCAGTGTGCGACTGTGCTCTATGTACTTCTGAACAGTATGTGACTATCGCCTGTGCTTGTATATGATGATCTACAGTCAATATACTGTAGATGGAGGAAAATGTATTCAGATTGTAAAGACACAAAAACTGTGAGAATAAGCTCACAAGCACACAGCTCACAACTCAAACCTGAATCCAAAGAGCACTTGATTAGCATTACTCTAGTGTCAATTTCCCTGTAAGCTAACTCCTGCAAAAAAAAAAGTAGTTTGACCTTTATTGAAAGTTAAATGAGGAGAACACACCAAACTCTGTATTAAGCACAGAGCAAGATCTAAAACATGATTAGCTTTGCATAAAATCTAGAAACTTAGGTCAGCATTGTCTTCCACAGCGTGTTGTTCACCAAGAAATAATGTTGTTACATTACAGGCCCCAAAACAGAAGCCAAAGCGTCTTGATCACCACCTGGTGGCTGGCTGCAGCAGCCTATCGGTCATATACCCTCCCTCCTCCATGTTAGTTGATGGGATATAGACCAAACAAAAAAGTTAAAGTACACATAAAAGCACACATCAAATACATTTTTCTCAATAGGGATCAGTTAATTTTAGGTAAGTTATAACCACACACATATGTTTAAGTACATTTTTTCTGGTAAGTTGGTTTGAATTAGTTATTTGATGCTATTAAAAGAGGTGAAGTGTCATTATTGACAGCTGAGGCTGAGATTGGTTGAGTGTGTGTATCTACTGCAGCTTCTTCCCCTCGTCTAGGGGTCTACGAGTTCAGCTCCAAATGCAAAAAATGGCATCATTTGTATCCGGGATATTTCAGCTTCATTTCTTGATAGTTGGAGGAAGTGGCAACGTGTTGCTCATCATTACATATAGTCTATGGTTGCAGCACAAAACTTCCCCTGTAAACCTGCAAACAAATTTTTCACATTTGTAGATTTGTATGAATTGCACAGACAATACGTGCTGATTGTAGAACTGTAAAGGTGCTGTTCAGCAGATTTCTTAACTTTGGACACCCAGGCTGCTTCGCCCTGCTTCCAGCCTCTGGGCTAAACTAAAATAAACTAAGCTAAGCCTAAGACTCCCAACAGCCCAACTCCAGTTTAGTACTGAACACAACGGCATGATCAATGACTGGCATCAATCTGATTGGTGTGTCAATAAATGGCACTTACAAGAGCTTTTGTAATCGGTCTAGTAGATCGTCCCTGCTGGCAGCAACAACACAGCAGCAATGGTGACAATGTTACCTGATGGGGCAACTGTGACAGCCCACTAGAAGTCCTCTTTTTAATGAACAAAGGGCTCAAATTGATAAATTAAGATTATTCTGAGTCTTCTGCTACAAAGACAACATTAAATAAAGTTTTTGTAACTTACCCACATTCGTTAACTTAGGGCCCCGGTTGAAAAATACTGGAATCCCATTTAAAACAATATAACATATTCTAGTGGAGAGAGAATGAACTGCAGTCACTGAAGTCGTGTCTTTCACAGCCTCATAGGTCTCATGTCTTCTCTTTCCCACCTCTGCCATGTCAAACACTGAGGAAGGAACTATTGTTTTGTGGTGGAAAATACCGTTTAATTAGCTTTGTTGATCTGTGTTAATTTCTCCTGCCCCCAACAGTAAACATTCCGGATCTTAAGCTAATCATCGCTGTATCAGGCGACACCACCTGCTAATAGCCAAGTGATTGTTTATGGATCAGTGGCCATATAAACACAAGTCTTTCCCCCCAAATGTAAAAATTCAGAAATAAGCATCTTTATCCATTTTGTCTTTATCATTTGAAACTATAATCACGAACACACAAGCACACACACACACACACACACACACACACACACACACACACACACACACACACAATACATGAATGCACACATAGCATGGGCAGTTTCTGTCATCACAGCACTTTCCCAAACAGGCTCTGATTAAACAGCAGCTTAGTGCGCTTTAATTTCATGGAAGAACAGACAGCGAGAGAGGGAGCAATGGAGAGAGACAGAGAGAGAAAGAAAATGTGTGTCTGAGAGAGGGAAAGAGGGCTACAGATGCACGGACAGAGGGCTGAGAGAAAAATAGGGAGGGGTGGTAGGAAGGGAGAGAATGGAACAAGCAGCAGCCAGAGACTTGATTGAAAGGATGGACGGAAGATGAGAGGAGGAGTGGGACGCAGCAAAGAGGGAGATGACTTAGGCTGAGGATGGCGGCGATGATGGACAGGATGTGGGGAAGAGAAAGAGGACAAGGGGGAGTGTCAGGGCACAGGATGAAGGCGATAAGAAAGAAAGTGAGATACAGGCTTATATATATATATATATATAGAGAGAGAGAGAGAGAGAGAGAGAGAGAGAGAGAGAGAGAGAGAGAGAGAGAGAGAGATCTGAAGGACTGTCCAGAATTTAAAAAAGCTCAAACTGGAGGTGAGGAGAGTTTGGCGAGGGTACATGCTGCAGGCAGGTGGAGCGCTTCAATATTTCAGCCACATGAAAAATTTAAATCCTGGCGAAAATCTGCCTATTTGTGATTTGTCTTATGTTCCGTCACACAAAATGCTGTCTCCTCTTATCACTATGGCTACACACACACACACGTGCAGCCTGTAATACTTTCATGACACACACATGCTGCCAGTTAGCTGTTGAATGGAAAGGTTCTGGAGATTATTAGGGGATGTCAGCCACGGGGATGTGACCACGAGGCCAAACTGTCACAGCACGTTTTGAGCCGACACAGGAGCGAGCGGCCGTGTGAGGGGAGCCCGTAGTAAATGAAAAGAAGTTAAGCCTCAGGCCTGCAGCGGTGCACGTGCATGTGTTTCTCCACTTTCAGATGTGCCATTGTGTAGATTTGCACAGTGAAGAGGTTCGGTCAAAGGTTGGTTGAGCATTCAAGAGAGACATCACGGAGCACACACGTATGCATCGCAGGCTATTTAAGATGCAGGGCTTTATAATATATGTTAAAGTACTCGCAAATCCATTTGCTTTGAAGGGCTCACTGTGGCCTTAAGGAGAACTGTGCAATAGCCAGCTATGGTAGCAGAATAGTGATGATATATGAATATTAATGCCACAATCTCCATTCTGAACTGCCTATAGATGGCACAGGACCTTTACTGCTGGGTGTTTGAGTTTTTGGACTTGTGTGCAAAGAATACAGATAGAGCTTCTCCACACATGCACACTACAACAATTTTATACCTTTATATTCTGAGAGTTGCCATATTATGAAGTTTTGTCTCGTTGGGACGGAGCTTTGGTCCCCATGAGGTCTACTGGTCCTGACATGGTCTATGCTGGAAAAGGTCCCAACGAGGAAACAAAAACAAGTAATTACAGACACACACACGTTCATTACATTTTCATTAATGAGGGGATGTGACATGATACCTGGGGAGTCCTATAAAATCGTGCTTGCTGATCTCTCTTCATCATCTTTCTATCCATATACTCGCTTTTCATCCGCTCCTCACCGCACTCCACCTGCTGTTAAGCCACACTTTCTCTTTTGCCCCTCTCCATCTCCACTCCACATCCATACATCTCCTCTTCCTCATTTCCTCCATTTCTATCTGCTAGTCACCTCTTGTCCTCCTCTTTCCTTCATCTACTGATTCTGCCCTCTCCTCTTTTCATCTTTCTCCTCCTCTCATCTCTGCCCTCTTGTTTCCCCTCTCATCGCGTATTCCTTTACTTGTTTTTCCCATTTCTCTTTTTTTCCATTTCCCCCTCATCCTTTTTCTCAGTCCACACCCGTCCTCTCCTCACTTCCCTTCATCTTCTCCTCTCCTCTCCCTCCTCCACAGTTGGACAGAGTGGGGTAGATAAAGCGAAAGAGAAACCTGTTTTGACTAGTGAGGGCATCAGTATTTACAACCAAAGTGTGTGTGTACCTGCTGATCAGCAGCAGCTGCAGCCCAGAGAAGCAGCATGCAGTGTCAAAGTGAATTTATTGCCCTACACCTCCTCAATATTAAGACTGCTTAAAACTGCTGCTTAGCATTCTGATTGCATGCACCTTCCTGCTCCAAGTTAAATGGTCCTTCTGCACTGATTCAATCCAAACACACACACACACACACACACACACACAAGTGTGCACAGAAAAACCAGAGTCATGCTCCCATGGCCATAGTTTAAACCACGTGCTGATAGATTATTTTCATCTAAATCTCATGTTTTGGTTTTTGTCTTTTAAACGCTGTCCTGCTCTGATTTATGATATTAAAAACAGTGTATGAATGGGCTCGCTCACCCACCCACACACACTCCTCCTCTCATGGGAACTACGGCTGAGGTCAAATTGTCTTTTTTCGTGCTGTTGTTTGGAAACCTTCCTGCATATTACAGTAAAACAACCCAGAAATATTTAAGAGGCAGCCATGATAAGTGCTAGTTGAATTCTTTCAGCATGAAGGAAAGGAGCCTCAGTGCTTCCTGTCTTGTCTTGTTTCCTACACAAAAGGAAACAAGACAGGAAAGGACCATCCTTTAAAAAAGGAAAGGAGATATTACCCACCCACAATCCCTTGCAGCATCAACATCATAGTTGCATCTAGACAGACCCATGTACATCTAGAAACAACTAAGCAGCTGTTTTATTCTAGTGACTTAACACTTGGAAATAAGCATGTGAGCAATATGATTTCCTCTCTGACACAATTGTCCAATCAGGAGTCATTTCTATAAAAAGTGTATTTAATTCCTAGCAAAAATAATGAATTTATACAAAATAATACATTGAAATTGTAGCTGCATTGAATATGGACCTATCACACTATATTTGGCTGAAGAGTTTAACAGTCCATCATGGCCACTTGCCAGCACTTCTCCACTTTACTCAACATTTCCACCGGCACATTGAGGAGAGGGATTCAGTTCTATTATATAACTGACAACAGATGTATTCAAATGCTCTGGCTAACTGTATAATTTCACAGCTGAGAGGCTTTCAGCATCTGTAGCCCTGTAACTTTTCTCATCAGTACGTGTGATAAAAGTATTATTCTTATTGCCTGCTCTGTTTATGAGACTGGTTCAGGTAATTGTTTCCTCTGAGTTCTAAAGGCAAATAAAACCATAAAAATCATCGCTAATGAAACTAATCAGTTGAGATTTTGGTTTAATAAATTGCAAACATATGATGAAGTTCACCTGAGGAGCCAGTCCACAAGCTCAAATAGCACTTTTGGAAATTTGTGAGGTGAAATGAATAATCTGTGATTTTTAAATAAAGGTGCAACATACTGTAGAGTATATGAAGTTCTAGTCCTATGAGGCAAAGCAGAAATGTCAGCACACATAAGTTTGTGTCTTTCTGAGTTTTGATTGGAATAATATCCAATTTTAACTCAAACAGTTAGATCTCTTAGTTCTTCCAGTGAACTCTGAGCTAAAAGAAAAGTGTTTGTTTTCTGGCAGAACCACACTGCACAGAACGTTCTGTCTGTGCTCCTCAGAAAACGAGAATAACTCAGACAAAGCAACCATTGGACAAGCAGGGATCAGAAAGTGTGGGATGCTTTTATTTAATGTGTTGTCATATGTCTTTGTCAAAGGCTGCGATTATTTAAAGACAATGTTTATTCGTAGATTCGTCCACTTGGTTCTCACTGGCTTTATTTTTGGCTCCACACCTAACTGTGCGTTCACCTGGTGTCGGATTAATCTGAAAAATGAGTTCCAGACAATTCACATGAACGGCACCTCAAGTCAGAACAACATCTCAAAAAGTTGGCAAACCTTTTCGTACACGAGTTGCCAAGTTGCTCACTTATAAACCAATTTACATATTTTTACAATCAGCTCTAAATAGAAGCTTCTAATTTGAACCAGTCGAATGTAACAGTGTCACTGTGAAGGTCCTTTGAGGAGCATGCAAATGCACAGTAATCTTTCTTTGGCTCCAAGTACGACAGTGTTCTCTTCTTCCTGTTTCAAGGTTTTGTGTTAAACCTGAAGAGACGGTGATCAGGGAAAACACTTGAGGATTTAGATACATAGACATGTAGCTCCATTCGGAATGTACAGTTCTCAATGCCTTACTACAGAGCTTGTAGATTCTGTGGTAAAAATTCAAAGTTTTATATAATTGTCCGTGAAACAAACAAAAAAACACTTTCAGGTTGGAGGTTGTGTTGTGACGTCTGACCTACGCACGAGCTCTTGCATTGCATCTCATCCATCTACATTTGTGAGTCAGAAAACCTGCTCCCAGTAAAGTGGCTGATAATCACACTGGAGTGTGCGACTGTGAGCTGAGGGATGAAATACTGTATCTGTGTCAAATGTTCTCACACACACACACACACACACTGTCAGTATTGTGATCGCTCCCTCAAGACATGCGTGGGAGATACTGTACATGTGTGTGTGCGTGCGTTCCAGTTATTTATCTGTGTGACAATAAATCTTATTTGAGGTGGACGCTAAAATTAACCAGGCAATACCAGGATGAGGGCTAAATCACCAGGCAAATGTAAATGTGATTTATGGTAATTATGTTACAATCAGGCAGCCTGAGCTGCAGCGTGCACGCACACTCTGTCTAATTTACTTGTCGCCAAACTCATACATACAAATGAAGCTATCTTAAAAATAGAGCGCATGAGCGGAGATTTATGCACCATTCAAACAGATAAGGCAATATTACAAGCCCGGGCACTTCAGGCCATTTGATGCATGGAGCCCACATGCACGCATATGTATGCATAACCACATGCACTTACAATATACTGTTTATTTGCAATTACCATTACCTCAATTATGAGTTAAAACCACCAATAAGTGAACCTAATTCTCTGAAGGTAATATGTGCTGTGGAATGGTTCTGCAATTTGTATGAACTTGTGTAATATATAGGCCCAAATATATGAACATGAAGAGCCAGCACATACTTTATGAATGTACGTGGACATGCGTGATAAGATCTCCACAACTAATATGCCACCTTAATAACTAGTCATGTGACTGAGGCTTCTCAATGAAAATAAGCTGAAGCTCAATAAAAGGTGGACGGACACACACACACACACACACACACACACACACACACACACACATGCACATAAGATAAGTAGGCCTATACTGCCCTAAGAGGGCCATATAGCAGCACACTTTAATCACGGAGTTCATTTCATGTCCTCCCCTCTCTCCTTTATCACTGGCTTGGTCCTTATTCATCTTCATAAGAAAGCAGAGGAAGAGGAGCCAGCCCCTAATAGCTCACTGATTTACATGATGAGTGTTTAGCCCCGGATACAAACTTCTGGGAAAGGCAACAGCAGAAAATAAACACCTTCTCTTTATCTATCTCTCATACACACACAGAAGTATAATTTGTTTTCATATTTCCTAATACACACAATCAGAAGCCGATACATACATACACACAAATCTATACCCAAAACGCACCCAGAAAGAGAACAAACAAGGCACGGCCCCGCTATAAACAGATGAGTTAGCACCCGCTCGCTGCTTTGCTTGCTTAGTGTGTAACTCAATTTGAAATGCTAACACTGCCACAGGCTCAGGGGCATGCAGCAGCGAGCCGAGCATCATCAGCCCACTTCGTAGCAATTTAACTCCACTCTTTCAGCACAGAGCAGCTGTGCAGTGGCCCCATATTTTACACACAGTGAATAAAATTAATTGGGAATTTTTGGGCACATTTGCACGCTGGACCTGCTCTGAATTGTAGATGAGGAAGAGGAGGGGAGGTGGTCGAAATGCACTGCAGCATTTTCAAGCGGGTGTGATTGTTTCCGTGTGTTGTTACTGACCAACAAAGGTACGTGTGTGTGCAGGCATATATGTGTGTGTGTGTGTGTGTGTGTGTGTGTGTGGAGCTTACATTGATGATAATGACCTGGAGCTACATCATCAGAATCCATCATCAGTAGATGTGCAATGATGAAGATGAGGGGAGGGAAACTAATTGGTCATGTGAGTAAAAAATGCACATTCCACATTAATGCCTCAGATGGGGTCCTCTTTAAATGAGAAAAAAAACCAAAACATGCAAGTCACATACTGTATACAGGTAAAAGTTAAAAGCAAGAAAGAAGTATGTTGTTAAAGAATTGTTCAGAAAAGGATAAATGTTCCTGGTTAGGGTTTATAAAAGTAAAGGCCAAACTCTGCTGGAGAATAAGTACAAAAAACATGCTGAGGCAAAAGGGTTGTAGTTTCCAGTGGGTGCAAATACAAAAAATGATTATACAACTAATTAAAAAAAAGAGAAAGAGTGAGTAAGGTTCAAACCAAGCCTATGATTTCTTGCACCACACAGCTGATGGTTAATGGTAAATGGTCTGTATTTTTATAGCACTTTTATAGTCTTGATGATCACTCAAAGCGCTTTATAGCAGAGTTTATTGCCATTTACATTTTCCCATTCACACAAACATTCATACAGTGTATCCTAGGGCCGCATTTTTACTGAGCCTCCAGGGTTCAGTATCACGCAGATCTAACCTTTTGGTTCGAGGACGACCGCTCAACCCCCTTAGCCACAGCCGCCCTGATGTGAGTGTAAATGTTATGGCCTACAGCCTGGTGAGCAGTTGACCTAGTTAACTGGAAACAGACAGAACATGTCAGCCTGGCTCAGTCAAAAGTAATGAAAAAAAACAGTGACAAGCGTATTCATTGCATTTTATATTTTGTTTGTTTAATCTGTACAAAAATCGCTTTTTGTCATTACACTCTTTGTCATTACACTCTTTGTCCATAACGGTGACCATGTAAAGACATTTTTTTCTCATTTTCAATATTGAAAACTGATTTCTTACCACATTCTGCCCTGATTGTACATTACAACAAAAGTAAAGATTCGTCATTTCAAAACTAGAATGGGCCTCTACAGTTCCCTCGACTTAATCAAGCTGCACTCAATTCATAGATATCAGTTCCGTACATACGTCTGATTTCTTCATCAAAAACAAAAAAAATATTTTCTGGGACATCAGTAAAACAGTCAAAAAACCTCTTAAAGAAAGTGATTAAAATTGAAAAAAATAAATGTCCAGATCCACAGCAAAATTTAATGGGATTTTCTTGGCCCATGTCCTCTTCTTCCATCATTTTTCATGGAAATCAGTTGTGCAATTTGTATGAAAACTGCTGAAATACAAACCAACCATCAATGAAACAAACAGACAGGGGTTGAAAACATAAACTTCTTGGCGGATGTAAAAATGTCCAAAACAAAGCCAAAAGAGCTTCAAATAAAAACCAAGGAAACATAAGAAACCATGAAATTTAACCAAACAATAGAATTGTGAATTGGAGGCTTTCAGGAAATGGAACTCTAGGCCTACCGACAAATGCAGCAATTTTCAAGTGCGTTAAAACTCGACCATAAAAGGGGATTTATGAAAATAAGGATAGGAAAAGCCCAGAGGCTGGCACAGAAAGAGGCTGATACTGCAAGACACTTTATGAAGTACAGGGAGAAACCAAAACACTTAAGTTGGATCTGAGTGGAAATTTGATTCCACCATCACTGCTGCTGAGAAAAAGTGTGTTAACTTTTCTTCAGAGTCAGTATAATCATTACCTCAGCGAAAAAAGCACAGTCATAATGAGTTATAATTTACTAAACACCGCCAATCACCACGTCACACTAAAACTGATCAACCAGTTTATGAGAAGTCCTGGGAGGAGGAGGATGTGGTGATTTGGGCTCGGGTGTAGGAGTTTTGCAGGTCTGACAACTCCACATTTATGTTAGTTGGCTGTTGATGATAACAGGTGGAGCTCACAGCGAGGGCCCCAATTAAAATCAAACTCAACCTGCCTGCTTGTAATTGCTTTTCCGCCTTCACATCACATGTATATGTGTGTGTGTGTGTGTGTGTGTGTGTGTGTGTGTGTGTGTGTGTGTGTGTGTGTGTGTGTGTGTGTGTGTGTGTGTGTGTTCGAAGTGGGGTGGGAGTAAAGTTGGTGCTAAATTTAACGACACAGATTTCACAGATTAGTTTTGGTTATTAGACATGTTCCCAATATGATAATTTTAAGTGATCTTTATAGCTGCATAAAAACACAAGGATTAAATCCGGCACTTTTCTCTGTGAGTGTATGTGTGTGTGTTTGTGTGTGTGTGTGTGTTTGTGAGCAACACAGGAGTCATGGATATTGATTGGTCTGGGCGCTCAGTCTAATCTCTGCTGCAACACAAAGTACTCAGGTATCCACAGGAGAAATAAGACACACTATCCTGACACACACACACACACACATGCACTGACTGACTGACTGACTGACTGACTGACTGACTGACACAGACACACACACACGCACACACACACACACACACACACACACACACACACACACACACACACACACACACACACACACACACACACACACACACACGCACAGTGATGGAGTGAGCGGAACAGACCTGACGCTCACAGTCACCGGTGAATGGCTGCTCTGATGGACTGAGGCTATTTAGACACACACACACACTCTCAAACTCAAACACACAACACATACGCCCACACGCGCTCAGCTGGTGATGGAGTGAGGCCATTCCTTCTCCTCACCTCATGCCCAGTAGCTGGCTGCCAGCCCAGTGTGGACTTGCCAATTGGCCCTTACACCAAATCAACCACACAAACTTTTCTGATGAGCTCAGTACAGTACACACCCCTTCTGTCTCACACACACACACACACACACACACACACACACACACACACACACACACACACACACACACACACACACAGTCAGTATTGATTACTCCGGTAGAGCCCTGGTGGGCACTTTTCCTCCTCTTTACACTTTTCAGGCGTTTCAAAAGTTAGGTATTCTGTTAGACTGTGGAGTCCTTTGTCATTTGCTTCACCCAGGGGCTTACAGAGGCATTCTCTCTCTCTCTCCTCTTCACTTCTAGGATTTTCATCAGACTTTTAAAACTTGCACACTGTCGATTTTTGTTGTACTATTCTTCTCCAAGTTTGGTGAAAATCAGTCCATATGTCGTCAAGATGTCATCAAGACCATCAGCCCCTGGTAAAAAATAAATTACCTAATGATTGTAATTGTCAAACAAATGTTTAAACACGCCATAATAGACCACTTATTAGTGGACCACTTAACAGTTAACAGTTCTCCATGAAGGTGGAGAACTGTAAAAACAGTTCTCCACCTTCATGTTGCTGGATAAAAGGGTCTCAAGGCTCATACTACAGATTTGGCCAATTATAATAGGAGATGGCAACAGGGAAGGCAAAGCAAGCGATTTCCTAACTGAGAGGGGGACTCTGAGAATGAGTGGTTACGATGGTCCAAAGCAATGACAATTTTGAGAGAACTTGATCTATGATCCGCTATGTACAGGAGACTGGGACGACACCAGGGTCAGAAATCCCCTAATACGACCCCAAACCACTGGCCTTCAATCAAAAGCTTCATAATCTTAGAGGTTTGGTTGAACTTAAACTTTACTACTTAACTATCAAGGCTTATGTCTTGATACACTCCAGGATGACCATTGCTACAGTAAACCACAGTGACATCCTTGTCTTTCACTAACTATACCTACAATATACATTTAACCTATAATAACTGCCTATAGAACTAAACCCAATAATGTATTAGGTTAAGACAATGGCGTTCATTTCAGGGTTGTCTTGAGGATAGTCTGGGACAGATTTTAAGCCCTAACCTTTAGTCTTAGTTACATGATAAACTGTATGTTTAAGAAAATCTAAGCATAAAATCTAAAGGTCAAGACCGATAGAGCTAAAGCAGTAAGTGCAGACCTTTAACAGCTGCTGAGGCCATACATCCCTGTGAGGATGTGAAACAAAAGATCCATGAGGCAGCAAATAGACCTGGGATCTCTTTGCTGTCCATCTTCATTTGAGCCTCAGAAACACTCAGAAGACTTTTCATGAGACACTATCCATTGCAACAAAAGGTGCACATTTTGATCTCCATGCCTGTTTGTGGCTAATTTTCCTATTTTACTTATATTAAGTATTTATGAAATATATATGAACCACAAGATATTTTCTCACAAGTCCAAAATCCCAAATTCAACTGTATTGACTTGACAATATAATCGAATATATGATCAAAAAAGTTTTTATATTTCTCATAATCATCATCAGCAGAGTTAAATGACGCTGGGTGTCGGGTTATGAATGTTTCATCATAAAACCTCATAATCAATAAATACAGTCAAACATAAATCAAAATGAACCACAAACCCTTTACAATCAAAAAAGAGTTGTGGCTTTTTCCTGGTTTCACATGTGCATTAACCAACAGAACAGCCTGAACCAGAGAATCAGAACCTCTAATGTGTGCTGTCGGATGCGTGTAGAGCCTGAAGCTACTCCACTGGCAATGAAAGAGAGACTGACTATGAGAAGAACTCCAGTAAAGACTCAAATTGAACTGACTTTTGTATCTGAACAGTCCAATCAGTCCCAAACCATGAGGCACACTCTAATCCCCCACATAATAATGGTGAATGGGATCTCTCTCTGTTCTCTATGAATTAGAGTATCATAGAACTGGGAGAATCACAGAAATGATATTTTGCCCTTTGCGACTGTGAGAGTGATGACTACTCACTGTTCCACACGGCACTGTCCTGAGGCGGAGAAAGAAAAGGTGTACAATGCTGCAATTTACTGACATTTTACTGACTGAAGGTCTCATGACTGCATGATAGACACTGGTCTGGTTTTGTTTTATATGATTTAGCTCATATAACATCAAAGAAAAAGTTTGCAATTCTTTTTTCCACCCCACAGTTGTGTGCCTGCACCAACCAGTGCAGTTTTAGTCTCCATACATTTCTTTCCCAGATTCACATGAGGTCACCCTGACCTTTGATCACTGAAATCAAATCATTTTAACTTTGAGTTAAAAACTATTTGAGACAACATGAGTGACAGCTGAGCCTGACTCACGATAGGTCAAACTCATGTATCTGTGGTACCTCTTTAAGTACAAGTGACAACTGGTCAAAATGTGAAGAAATTCCCTGAAGTCAGACTTGAGATATTATATTAAAGAGTCCAAAAGACTTGACCAGTTCAGTTCATCCATGAGTCTCAGTGAAGTGGGCCACTAAAGTGGGTCTAAAGTGGCCAACTTGTAAAATAACAAATGTGGGCCTTTTTTGGCAAACATGCATTGCTTTAGGCAAGGTGTAATCTGGATGTAGACCTCTTGTGGCCCATGTGGTAAATGGTGAATATAACCAACAAATTCCGGCCACCTTTGGCACATTTGGTTGACGGTATTCCTGTGGCTTACTTCTGACCCAGATCTGGCAAACAGGAGCGAACCGCCCAGGTGCCATCAATCCATGCAGTATGTGGGCCAGCTGGCCGGATGGCAGTGTGGCAGTGTGGCAGTGCGGCAAAGAAGTCTTTTGTGAGGTCACAGTGACCTTTGACCTCCAAATTCTAATCAATTCATCTTTCAGTCCAAGTGAATGTTTGTGCCAGATGTAAGGAAATTTCCCTGTGGGTGTTCGTGATGACCAAAATCTAATCAGTTTCTTCGTGAGTCCAACTGAACATTTGTACCAAATGTGAAAACGTTCCCTTCAGGCACTCTTGAGAGATCGTGTTCACTAGAATGACGGACAGATGGATAACCCAAATACATAATGCTGTTGCCGGCACAGAGGCACAAAAATTTTATGAATTTTCTAAATTATGGCAGACTATTTTATTTATGGACAAAAACACAGTGCAGCTTTATCATACAATATAAGAAAGCACGAAAATATACATTTACAGCATCATACAATTTAGCAGTCATCTCTGAAATCTGGTTCATTGCTGTCAACGTGTGCCGTCTCCCTCCTCCTGCACATCTTTTATTACGCTGTCTCCTCCCTCTGCTGAGCTGTCGAGTCTCGGATCATGACAATGTCTCACTGGGAGATGGAGGTGACCTCCCCCACCGCTTGTCTGATGTTTTCCTATCTTCCGTGGTCTCTCTGGTCCTGCTCAGGTTCCTGCTGGGGGAGCAGCAGTTCAGGTCTGTCCAAGCACCACAGCTCCTCCTACACATGATGGACAATGGTGGAGATGAGACGGCGAGTTTATTGTGAGCAACAGCATGTGCTGGTTTGCGAGATGACCTTGTGGCCACAAAATTCCTACTTTGTCAGAATCAACAGATTAACATGCAGCCTGTGATCACACTGAGGAAACATGAATCAAACTGTAGTGAGAAGCTGTTTAATGTGATTGACTGAGTTTCCTCTTTAGCTCTGAAACATGTTCATAATTAACACAGTATCCTTTGATAACCTGATGTGCTAAATATGAATGTGCTGTTTATTTTACCTTCTAAATGTATGATTTCAAAGTGTGAGACAGAAATGTGGCCTAAAACCTCTTAAACATAAACAAAAAAAAAATTAGAAGGGCAGTCGGAGGGGGGGGGAATACAGTCTATCATTTGTACATGTGAGCAGGCATCTATGTTGTGGATTGAAAACACTCATATTTGCGTTGTGTTGTATCCCAGGATATGTGCATATTAGACGTTGCTTTCATTCATGCATGTCCTTCTTCAGGTTATGATCCATTTTCTGTTCGTTTGTGTCTGTGTGTGTGTGTGTGTGTGTCGGTGTGTGTTTGTGTGTCTTTGTGTGTTTGTGTGGGCCTGAGGCAAAAACTGAAATGAAGCAACACTGCCCCAGGCCAAATATGGGCCCTCTTTGACACAAACTTTTGACACAAACACAGATACAAATGCCTGAACTGGGCCTGACGCTGGGTTTCACATCCATTTGGTCAACTGAGTCTTACCACCCACCAGCACGCTGCAGAGTGGAAGGTTCAGGGCTCCATCCGAGCCATGCCCCGACCGCTGTACGTTTGAACAGCTAGGATCTAAGGCCCTTACCTTGACAGTGTGGCACCGAACAATATGTCTGCCATCCAAAACAATTGATTTCACACATGCAGTGTGTTATGTTGTGTATTTCAAGCTACTGCAGTGCACTGGAATGACCTGTGTATGTGCATGTATGTGTTTGTGTTTGTGTACCTGTCCGAACAGACCAATGGTATCTCCGGGCAGAAAGCTGAGAGCCACGCTGCAGTCTGATGATGCTGAGAGAAGGAGGAGCCTGTTGCCATGGACACACGTCTCCAGGTGAGTCACTCGATCGAGGTGTGGTCGGAAACTACTCAATAGGTTTGGAGGTTCTTTGGTTGTCCCATTACCAGGTTCAAGTAAATAATCCTGAGGGATGGGGGAGCAAAGCAGTGGATTACTGAACAGTATATTACTAAAAAATAATAATACCATTAAATATTAATAAATAAATATGAAGTACTGTCTCCAAACATGGAAACACTGCACGTCCAACTAAGACCTGCACCCATTAGATTTTACTAGCTGTCAATCACACGGTATCCACGCCCAAATGCATAACATTGCTTAACGGCATATTTGACTCGAAATGGGACTATAATTTACAAAATGAACATCATACTTAATTTAAGCAGACTTCAAACTAGAGATTGAAACCATAAACTCCTTAGAAAAATGTCTACAGACGTTATAAATCAAGTGAGATGTCGGGTCATTTTCTCACAGACGTCGATAGAAACAGACTTATTTTTGCGACCAGAATCTCCCTCTGCTGGTCATTTGAGAGAATACAGGCTTTAGGCACTTCCACATTGGCTTCACTTTCCAGTCACAGAGTCTACGTCCATTTTTTTATTCAGTCAATGCTGATAACAAAGCCTCAGCTAAAGTTAACTTATCCACTTCGTCCTACCTGTTTCATGTAACTGACAAATTATCACTTCAAATGAACAACAAAGCTACTGAAACACATTTTGAAATGATTTCAGTGTTATAAAATGTTAATTACTAATAATCATATAAAATAATTTATAGCCATCTTAAATGACAGTTATGACGTAAACCTGACTGACGGTTACTCTACTTCACTGTTTGAAGTTACAACTCACTGCCTTTCTAAGACAATGCAAACTTCAATACTTTATTTTCACAAAAAACTAATTGCCACAATCTACGGCATAATGTGTATGTGAGAACTTATACTGAACTGCAATAATCCTGTGAGTGAGAGGACAACACTGTATAGGCCACTGTGCAATCGTGTTAGTCATCCAGCTGATTCCAAAGCACGTGCCAACTTGCTGTAGGACAGGATTTCTACCAGAACAGTGAGCTCGCCCAACTTTCTTCTTCTCTGCTACATATACACATTTCCATAAATTAAACTGGGAGCCAAATGAGACGCACCCATCTGAATGCATCCCCTCTTATATACGGTGACAGAGTTGAGCTCTGAGTATTGTGTCAATAATACCCGAGAGGGGGTTCTTTTACTGCGATTATGAGCATGACAGCGATGCCGCTACGCCTCATAGCAACTGCACAATCCCTGTCTCCACGATCAGAGTCAAAAAGTCAAAAGGTCTCTGTGAGGTGTCAGGAACTCTTCAGTTTCCAAGTGTTCGTAGGCTGAAGTCAATCTGTGATCAGAAAATGTAATGACGAGTTTTTTCTTCTTCTAGTAGAGGTAATTTTAAAAAAAAAGATGACATATGGTCCAACATTGTTTTTTCAACACATTTAAAAATAATTGATTTCTGTTTTGGTTTTTTTTTTATGCAAAAACTCTTCTAATTCATTCTAGTTGCTTCTAAAATTAAAAAATGCATGGCAACCCTTTTCTGCCAGTGAAAGAAAAACTGATGAATGCGAAGCAATGAGATCAAAAAGATAATGATAATAAAAATAATGATATTTGATAGTCAATTGAATAGATGAGACTGTGAATTGAAACTATGACATAGTTTATTGAAATTATGAGACATATAATTAAAATGACATTAAAATGACAAGATAGTTGATAGTTGATAGTCTAACATGTCTGATCTTACAGAAAAAACTGAGGCTCAATCTTTCTTCATCATCTATTACAGTTTGTGTCCTCATGTCTGTCTCTCCCTCTGGCTCGAGTGTCTCCATTACCCTCTCTGTCTCGGTCACTCTTCCTCTTACTGTCCACAAACACGTCATGGTGGCATATACCTTTCAGTGTGGCCCACTGCAGATCACAAATACATGTACAGTATGTGCACACCTACCTGTATGTCCCATGTCTTCAGTGTCCCCTCTCTATCCGCAGTGACTAAGTATTTCCCACTAGGGCTGACCGTCATGATGATGGATCCCAGGTCTCTGCTGTGAGCTGCGAACTGTCCCACAAGACGACTGTGGACGGTGTTCCAGAGCCGGACCACACCCGAACCTCCGCACGACACCAAGTCTGCACCACCTGATGGATTTTCATACATAACGCTGCTCAGACTGCCTGGGACAGTGTCTGTGTGTGGATGTGAGTTGCCTTTTCGAGTTGAAAATCAATGTCGGGGCTTGCGGACACTTGGATGACACCACAGAAGAAGTGTTCGCCAGTTACTTCAATTGTATTGGATTTGGCTGCAACACTGTTTACCCCTGAAACTCCAAAAGTGTTTTGTGGACTCAAACACTTCACCCACCCCTCCATCGGCTTAGTGGTGAGTAGATAATGAGTGAATTTTCATTTTTCAGTGAACTATGCCTTTCAGGCAAAGGGCCACCGTTAACTCCAGGGCTCTGGGCACGTGCCCACTGTTTCTATGTGGTAATCCGTCATTGGTCCAATCGCTGATCAAGTTTTGTTTTGTCTTTCTTTTAACCGAGCAGCTTCAGCCAGAAGCAGCAGCTACTGTCGAAATAACTGAGAATAAATCAAACTGGAGTAGAGGTTTTGATAAAAAGAAAAAAGGATAAGTAAAGTTTAGGGTTTCAGAGGCTGTGAATGAAAGTAGCTAAAAAAAACTTGAAAGGAACCAAACACATCAAACTATCACTGATGTGGAGAAACGGAAAAAAATGGATTAATGTGCAACTGTGTATTTCAACAACAAAACAAGGCTGTGTATGCAGTCAACTATAACTGTTCAAATTACAGGCTGCGTCTACCTTGACCTGAAATGAATTGGTTTGTAGACAGGCGATTAGCTGACGTCCGTATGTCAATTTGGCTGTTGTATTCGCTAACCTTTTTGAATATAGTGCATAGAAAAATTATTTCTATTGAAATGAGAAAATTAATGAACCCATTCATTTTGTACTTTGTATTACGACCAGCAAGGGAACTTCCTCGTTGTTCAAACATGATTTTGTTAGAGGTAAAGACTACAAGCAATCATGAAAACTGCCTCTGCTTCTTTTTTACCCTCTACTTTTTAATGCTGTCTCAACTTCCTTTAATTGGTCTGAACGTCTGAATTATCTAAAATGTTTTCACGCTGCAAATGACTGAGATCACCTCTTGTGGTCGGATTCAATGTTGGTCCATTGGTCCAAACCAATGTCTAATGCTGTTTTCAAATCAAACAAATTTGTGCCACGGGATCATTTGTGTTTTTTTGCGTTACTTGTGCCAAACCCGTCATTTGCTTGGCCGGGGACAGGAAATTCTAAATAATCCGAATTATTTTGCGCACCTTTCACACCTTTTATTTTGGTTCGGACTAAACTGAGAAGTCCAAAGGTCCAGACCAAACAAGTTAGGTGTGAAAGTTCCCACAGTCTAAGTCTGACTGAGATTACACAGCAAATAATTTCAGTATTTTACCTGCAGCTGCAGATGTACGTCCTGGAATAAAGAACAGTCTGGTGATGGCGTCAGGGGAGTCATCTAGAAAATCACAGTTGAACAAAGCATTAAAAGTGGAACAGAAAAATAAGTAAAGTAAGAAAGATCATAGACGGAAGAACAATATAATGCCAACATAATTTAGTCTTTAAAAATGAACTGCACTAGTACATTTAATCTTGGTTTTAAAGTAGAGAACAGATTTGTACAGAACAAAGAGTTTGTTGGAATGATTTGCGAGACCTTGCTGCTTCTTGTTGTCTTCCTGTTCAGGATGTGGCTGCAGTTTCCTCAAAGCTTTTTCTGTGTCATTGTTCCACACTATAATCTCTCCATCGTAGCTTCCTGCAGAAGGGAGACGAAACAAAAAGCAGAAATCTTTTCAAAAGCTTTCTCAAAATCGCACTTTGATTTAACAGCAGTTTTGTATCGGAAAAGAAATTTCCGAAGGTTTGTGAGCTTCTCAAAAGAAATATAAAAACACACCACACAAGCTTTTACTTTCTCTGTGCTGCTGAATGATGCAAGTCACTAAACCACTTTAAAGATGATAAAACTCAACATCTGTCCCCAGCTCCCATCTGTTCCACCACTTAGCCCTTAACCTCAACAGAAAGATCTTTTTAAACAATCTTCATCTAGCGTGTCTAGGTGTGTGTGTGTGTGTGTGTGTTTGTCTTTCTATACTTATGAGGTCTTTCTGACTTATTACTTACATTATGAGGACATTTTGACATTGTGAGGACATTTTAGCTGGTCCTCATTAAGTCAAAGGGCTGTTTGAGGGTTAAGACTTGGTTTTAGGGGTAGAATTAGTTTTAGATTAGTGTGTGTGTGTGTGTGTGTGTGTGTGTGTGTGTGTGTGTGTGTGTGTGTGTGTGTGTGTGTGTGTGTGTGTGTTTGTGCAGCAGGCAGCATAAAGTTTATTGAGAGTGTAGATCTCCTGCATTATTCATGCAGCCCAGGGCCGACTTCTGTATTTCAAGTGACTTTTATCATGCTCTTTGTGTGTGTGTGTGTGTGTGTGTGTGTGTGTGTGTGTGTGTTTGTGTCAGAGGCGGAGAGGAATAGAGGGGATGAGACAGTATAGATACCTGCATCATCAACACAATGTTGAGTTCAAAGATGTAAATGGGTTATTAAATAAAGGAAACATCCTCTATCCATTAAATAATTCCGGAAATGTCAGCCTCTGTCTGTCTGTGTGTGACTCGCATATCTCCAGAGCTGTTCATTTTATCGGTTTCACATTTGGCATGTGTATTAATTAGAGCCATAGAAAGTGCTGTTTTGAATTTGATGCGATTTTTACACAGTGTACCTTCAATATCAATAAACTACAGGTGACCAGTGCTCAGTAGCAGCTGCAGCTGGGACGTTGTTGGTCACGACAACTGCAACAACTGATTCTTCAGTTCAGAGCTCTGCATATTGAATAGAGCTTCACTGAACTTTGAATAAACAGGTGAAAAGCTCTTGGCGCAACAGAGGTATAATATATCACAATATACATATACAATATTACAATCATTTATAATTCTTTAAAACTTGGCTCCTACATAATTCACAATGCTACATGACCACCAAGAGTTCAGGTGTGTCATGATATAAGACTTAATGTAAAAAGTTGTTTTCACATTGTATAACTCCAGACTATAGATTGTATATAAAGATGGACAACACAGCTGTTCCCCAAAAGTGACCAAAGATGGTTTCTGAAACTTTAGCTAGTTATAATCACACTGCTGTTTGCTCAGTTTGGTATTTTTTGAGGCTCTAAAAACATGGTGAAACTCTGGCTCCAAATGACGTCATCAATGCAAGATGACAGTTTTCATATCCATTATATTTTAGCTTCATTTCTGAACAGTGAGAGGAAGTGGGGAGATTTTATACACTATGTATGTTCCAGACCTGGAAATTGACTTTCATCTGTAGCCTCAAAGTCCCTAACTTGTCAACAAAGACATTTCAAATATACTGTATATTGTAAATCAGAGCATCCCCTGCTTGAAAAATATGTCACTGCTGTCATTCACTTTTCAGATTTCTATTTCTAAAACACTTTGGCTGTTCATCAAAGTTCAGATGAGTTTTTCCTTGGTCGCTTGGAAGGTGCTCAGCCAGGGAGGATTAAGGGATCCGAGGAGGTTGTGACTGAAGGAGTACACACAGGACCCCTGTGTGTGTACCCTGCCGTGTGTGTGTGTGTGTGTGTGTGTGTGTGTGTGTGTGTGTGTGTGTGTGTGTGTGTGTGTGTGTGTGTGTGTGTGTGTGTTTGTTTGACGGTGTGTGTGTGAAGCCGAGCGGAACCTCGCAAAGACTCTGAATATGGATGAGGAGGCTTCAGTCCCACATCAGCCAAACGTTGCTGCTGCAACTTGATTCAACTTCTTGGGACACAAACAAACAGATGCATGCGCACGCACAGAAAACACGCACACATACAAACACACGGTCCTGAGCACGTGTGTTTTCCCAACAGAACTTTTAAATGACTTTTGTCACTTGGCGGCATTAACACATAATTTGGCAGAACGCATGCTTTGATGTGAGAACAGCGTCACTTGCTGCAACCGTGAAGAAATCTGCTGCCAACTGAAACTAAAGCGTCATCACTCTTACAGAAGAAGCCTTTGTGTTCGACGGATTTGGAGAAGAAAGAACATGCAAATATCGTTATTGTAGAAAATAATGCTAAAATAATAGTTCAGATGTCTTTGTTACATTATTTACATTCGTTAGTTTTGCAATTTGTAATTTATGGAGCACGATAAACACTTTTGTGCAACATATGAACGTCCTGCCTACGTGAGCTGCGTATACTTATACTTGACACTGATTGGTTTGGATACGGGCGTGCATCTACTGTGTGTTGTATATTATTGTATTAGCTAACTTTTTTTAAATAAAGTGCACTGAAAAAAGTAGTCTTTCCATTTGAATAGAGAAAATGAATGAACCGTTTCACGTCATTAGTTTTTTTGCCGCTGAATTATCATTATGTTATTACTACCAGCAAAATGAACATCCTCATTGTTCAAACATTATATCTAATGAGGCGAGGACTGGAACTAATCCTGTGCACTGATTCAGTTCCCTTTTCTTCTTCTATTGTTAAATGCTGTCTCAACGTCTTGAAATTGTCCGGATAATGGTCAGAGGCTCCTTAACACCTGTTATTTTGGTTCAGACTAAACTGAAAAGTCAGAAGGTCCGAACCAAACAAGACAGAATGGCCCTTCTAGTGTGGGAATAAAAATACTGGACAAATGGACGTGAATGTGATTCATCCTTTTTTCATATTAACCCAAAGGCCTGGAAAAGAGAGGGAGTAATGTAAAAGGAATTTATGAATAACATCATTTTGTTGATTTTGTTTTGATAAAACACCAGCTGATCTGATGAAACAGAGAATCACATTAAAAAAAGTGAAAAGTTTGATCCACACAAAGTTTTCATGAAGAAATTCACTCCATCTTATGTCTTTCTCCAGGAACCCATCAACTCTCTTCCAAATATATTATCAGGTATATTGCTGCTATAGCTTATAATATAAAATAATATTTATGACTTGAACCTTTTGCATTCATCAGACAGGTTGCCAAAACCTGGAGAAGTGTGTGAGTGTTGGCTGAGTGACAGCAGGTTATGAATAAGAGAGAGAGCACAGATAAAGGGGGATTTCTGCAGGCGAGCTGCAAAATATTTCTGTTTTGTCAATGTCTTGCATCAGTTATTAACCGAAGGAGCCAGTGATTCGGTTTAAGCCTGAAAACGCAACAACAGCATCACATTTCAGAGATCTACGCAAATAGACACATACTGTAAATTGTTATTCTCTCTTTCTGGCACACACAGCCCCCCCACTCTGCAGCATTAACACACCGACACCGACACACACACTCACACACGCTTGAAAGACAGAGAGTGCTTCATCTCATTTCCTCTCACCCCCACTGAGAGAGCTCTAATAAACATAATTTAAATCTGAGAATTTGGATTAAATTGAAGGTGGTGGGGGCAGCATGGGGCTCTGTGTGTGTGTGTGTGTGTGTGTGTGTGTGTGTGTGTGTGTGTGTGTGTGTGTGTGTGTGTGTGTGTGTGTGCGTGTGTGTGTGTACGTGGGTGGGGAAGAAATGAAGCAGGCTAAAGTCGAGGTAGGGAATAAACAGAAATGAAGAAGTGAAGAAGAAACGAAGTCAGTTAAAAAAGCAGGAAGGAGAGAGGCAGCGGCGGCGGCAGCGAGAGGAGCTGAACACGGTTAGAGAGCGATCTCTGAACAAGTTTCCAAGTTCACAAATTAACTCCTGAATTGTGTTTTTTTCTTTTGTTCCAGCTCCGACTGTTCATTTCCTTCCAAAACTATAACTCCTTCCAGCTTCGAGAACACACCCACTCTCTTATCTACCTTTTCAGCTCCATCCCTCACTTTATCTCTCTCGCCGGGGTCGATGCGTCTTGAAAGACCAGAGAGGGTCCTGCGGTTTATGACTGCTCTCTCTGCTCTCGCACCAGCCTGATAAACTGAAACAGAACTTTTCGATACGTGACCCACAAGCGATACAACTTTAACAAACTGAAGAGTGTTCTGGGGCAGATTGGGTTCAAAGTGTTTGTAGTTTGATGGTTACAGAAGCGGACCAGTGACTGGAGGATCGCCAGTTCAATCCCTCAGGCAGAAAAATCTCAAATCTCCAAACAGTTATGAGTGCTGAGGGGCTTTACTGCTATTTCAAAGTACACTGTCTTCACTTAAGACCTTCGGGGGCCGAGTCATTTTGCCTCTCTTTTGTTTGCACGTTGATTTTCTTCACGTAGCAGGAAAAGTTCTTTGTTCTCTCACTCATTGTCGCTTCTTGGTCTTGAGCAGATCAAGCTTGGTGAATCAAAAGTGCCACAAGGTTGAATTCCAGGGTCCCAAAAGAAAGCACAAAAAAATGCTCAAGAAAGTTTTCGGAGACGAGCTTTAATGTCTTGCACGAACTCACAGACGTGGAAAAAAAGACGGAGTGATTGAAAGAACACAGGAAAAAAAAAATTGATCTGCTCACAGCCAGAAGCGCACAGCCTTTCTGCACTTTAATAAGAGCGTGTGAGATTCTTGAGGACTCCATTTCCATTTCATATATCACAGAGTCCAGGCACTGAGCTGCATGATCGCTTTCACTGCAACCCAGGATAGATTTGCGCAGCGTATGGTTTGATTTGCTTAGTGTTTCAAGTGTTGTGCAACAGCAAAACCACAAAATGAAACTAAAATCCCCCAAATCCTGCAGGTCCAACCTCTTACTTAAGATAAATATGGGAGAGGAAATGTGTTGTTCTGAGTAATTGTTCCTCTAAGCTCTCAGTGGTTATCGTGCTTAGTTATAGTTATATTATCTCTATCCCCCCGACTTTCTCCCCATAAAAAAGAAACAGATTTACCCACTAAAAAGTAATGCACACACACACTCTCACACACTACACACACACACACACACACACACACACACACACACACACACACACACACACACACACACAGGAAGATATAGGAAATTAAAATGAGGTGTAAAGAACAGGAATAACTTTAATGAGATGTGTTCTTATTTGAAACATATCCTGATCTCCCTCTGCTAGTACTCTATATATATATGTATGTTTTTTCATAAATCTTTCTTGACCTTTACAGTTCACCTACCTATATTCACAGCTAAATTAAAATTTTAATTAGGAAGGAACTTGCCAATTAACAGACTTTGACATGTTCATTGTGCGGGCAGATGACAGCTCACAACAAAGAGAGGGGAAGCTGTTGTTCCTCTGAGGAATAAAACACTGGGTTATGAGAATAAAGCTGCCAAGAGTAAATCAGCAGAGTAGTTTATAATCACAAAGGGCTACAGGGAAATGCGCTGATATAAATGGGTCTGACAGTTCTGCTTCAAGTTAAAACCACACAAGACGTATCTAATGAACTTACACACATTTTTATCATAAATCTGACTGTACTTCTGATAGAGCATAAATGTTGCCTGGTGTTTACAACTGTCCGAATGGAAGTGTGCATGTGTTTGGTTGTGAATTCTGAAATACAGTTCATCGAGTCTCTTTCTGCCTGCACATAAAAACCACAGGACCTCTTCTAGCAGAGCGACGTGTGGAGCACGAGTTCTTTGATAACAACACCACTAACTCTAATCAGCAGATAAGTGCTTCCAGTTATTTTTCATTCCACTCGTTTTTTTCCGAAGATTAATTTTCACTTCCCGGCCTTTGTTTTTTTTCTTTTTTTCTCTCTCTTCTTTTCATCTCTCTCTCTCTCTCTCTTTCCCTCTGCATGAGCCCTCGTCCTCAGTTTAAGTAATGAAAGTGTATTTTGGAAAGGAAAGACAACACACAGCACTACTGTGGAATGGAAGGATGACGTAGTACACACAGCGTTAACTAACTGTTGGTTAATAACTGTTGATTTCTAACATTCTGGGACTCAAATTAAACTCACCAGTAAAGACAAGAGGTGTTTAAAATGTGTAAACAGAATTTCCTATTTGCGTCATCAGCTTGTCTCGCTCTTACTGTTGCATCATTAGCTATTTGAGCGCCACCCACATAGCTAGCTCGTTAGCTTCGTCGGCGGCATGCTATGAATCCTGGATTCAGTTGATTGGGGAAGGATCCATCTCTTGGATTCCTCGTTGCTGGGGAATGAAAGGATGCATTCATCGGCCACATTTGAAAGAGCCTTCTAAAAGTCGCACCGCTATGATGATGCAATCGATCGGCCCCTGAATTGAGACACTAGATCCAGATATTTGTTTGGAGCTGAACCAAATTGCCCACACTCAGATATTAGTCTTCTAAATATGCCGGATTTTTTTCATTAATTATTCTATCGGACATCTGATCTGTGAATCTATGAAAATATCAATACAAAATGCCCTATCTCCCAATTATCAAGAAAGAAAATTCTAACTCCTGGATCTGCTCCTTCTTCTCCAGATCCGCAGCAAAATATAATGGGTTCTTTCTTGGCCCATCCTTCCACCATGTTCAGTGGAAATCGGTTCGGTAGCTTTTATGTAATTCTGCCGACAAATCCAACCACAACCACAGAACAAACAAACAAATGCAGGGGCGAAAGCGTGACCTTCTTGGCAGTGGTAGTAAAACACTCACCTGTGGCCAGAGTGTGTGGAGGCTGGAAGGCGGCACAGAGCACATCACTGCGATGTTGGACACCTCCCTTCCACTCAGAGGGCTCAACAAAAGACTGTGAGAAGGAATGCAGCCGGAACACTGTCAACATCCTGCAGAGAGGGAGACACAGAGAGAAGGAGGTATTGTAAGAATGTGCCACATAGAGAAGCTCCAGTGCACCACACTGCAAGATGCATATGAGAGGCCTCGATACGCATCATGGGTTTTGTTATGGACGTTTTCTGGAAGCTGGTGAAAGGAGAACGAAGGAAACCAGCTGATGTCTGATGCAGAAGATTTTAATGTAGACTTGATGCATCAAGGAGACCAGAAAGTGGAACAATATACAAACGCTAACAGAGTAACATGAGCACGTGTCACCCCCCCAGTCTGAAGATGTCTCCCACAGCATCCCCATATATCTTCCTCTACTTGACCCTTTCCAACAGCACATCCATGAATGGCTAGAATTGCTGTCACTCTCTATGTTACATGTAGGTGTTTGCACCCTATTGGATAGTTTACCCTAAAGCATGTATACCTAATTCACATTGTGTCCTTACGCCTTGCCCCTGGTGTAATAAGGAAGAGTTGCAGTTTGGGGCCTCTTTGTCTGGGGCACCTTAATAAGATATAAAAGTCCATGAGCGTAGAGACTACAAAGTACTGCTAGTTGGCCCTTTATCTGTAACCTGACCTTGGGTACTGCTGGGAGAGAAGGGAGTATGTGTGGAGTTAGACAGGCACTATAATCCTAATGGGTTTTTTTTTATTGTGGTTATGGGGCTGGACATGAAATGAAAAATGATGTAGTGGCCTTTAAAACAGAGGAGTGTGTCTGTTGATGGGTTTGTGGACATTTCAACCTGCATGATTTCCTAAAAGCATCACAACACATGGGCTGAGCCGTGTCTCAGTAGATGGGAGGGAGCATGGTTTTCTTTTGCTGCTGCTGATCTGTTGTCTATGATCTCTTAATGGTTTGTATTTATACAGCGTGTGTGTGTGTGTGTGTGTGTGTGTGTGTGTGTGTGTGTGTGTGTGTGTGTGTGTGTGTGGGTGGGTGGGTGTGTGTGTGGGTGGGTGTGTGTGTTAGTGTTTGTCTGGATGGAAAAGAGAGGGAAAGACAGAAAGGGAGAGAGTGTATTAACTTGTTGATGCTGAGTTCACTGGGTGTGAAATGATGAGGAGGAAGATGAAGATGAAGAGCAGATGTAATGTGGGTATACAAAGACACACACACACACACACACACACACACACACACACACACAGTTTGAGGCAGTCGTACTAAAGTGATTGGGAGCACCCCAGAGCATTCAGACTCGTTAGAGTCCAGATGTCTGGTTGGCTGTGTTGTTGGCAGTCTGAGGGAACACACACACACACACACACACACACACACACACACGCACACGCACACACACACACACACACACACAGTATTTCTTGCATACAAATATTCTCATATTCTCAATCTTTGACAGGTGCAATGTTTTTCTCACACACACACACACACACACACACACACACACACACACACACACAGTCGATGAGGGTGTTGCTGCATGGTAACATCTAAAATTACGTTTTGTGAACATTTGCATTTTTTTTGTATTTCAGATTTTGCATGTATGCAATATTTAAAGGAGTGCAACATAGACTGCATACTGTAAAATAAGAGTAATCCCACGTGCATACACAGTTCTTTACTACCTTTCCCAGCCCATCACCAGTATGCTCCTCTTCAGCAGCAGGACCTGAGAGATCTCCACAGCTCGACCCAGGCCGGCGTTCATTCTGTGGAGGCAGCGGCCATTAAAGTCCCACACCTGCAAGACACAAAACAAATGACAAATCTATCACAACGCCAAATGTGCTTGGTTTCAAAACAACCCCACATGCCACCAGACTTTCAAAACTTTCTCAAGAAGTTTGTTACTTCAGACATGTTTGCAGTGTTTTGGGCTTTTACTCCATTACAAGCTAATTGTCTTGAAAATGAAGATGTAACTAAGACAGTGATACTTACTGTTGTATTCAGTTTTGAAAGATGTGTAACAGCTTGTTATTTTTCATTCAGGGTGACATGGTTTTGATAATAGCTTTGCTGCTCCATGGGCAGTTAAGCTACTATTCTACTGTGCGTCCATCAGATAAGTAGGAGTCAGGTAATATCTCACACTGTCTGTCCAATTTTGCATGATGACGCAGTTTGGATTGGTGTTCTGGAGTTGCATTGATGAGGCTGATTATGTTGATTACTAAATTATTTTGTTTATCTGTTCAGAATAATTGCAGTAAGTCACTATGTGATGCATTTAGAATCTGACTTGTACCTAGAGTCATATAATAGTGCCTGTTTGAAACAAAAGAAAAGAAAAAGAAAAAGTTGTGCGAGGCAGGATTCTGCTCAGAGAAAGCATACTTGCCTGTATGTGCACACAGAGAATTAGGTTACAGAGAAGGTTAAAACTTTTTTACTGTAATGTGAACAAACACTAAACACTTTAACATGGACTGAAATATTCTGATATCAACCACATTAAGATTAAATAAATCTGAAAGAGACACTGCCATGTAAACAGCACTTTAAAATGAATGAGGTTGTGTTCGGAATAAATAATGATGGAACTAAAATATGAGGAGAATTCTGACCGTAGTCGCATTAAGTATATATCGATATTCTCTTATCAATCGATTAATTATAGCGGATTTACAGTTATGTGTTCCGAGGTTACAGCCACAGTATAGATATGAGTATTCAAATATACAGTAATGACACAAGATTCATATTTTACAGTTACTGTGAGGGACGTTGTTAAAAAACATGGATCCTTTCATTTTTGTTGATTTTGGCGTCTTTGTGGACAAAAGCGGCAGCGTTTCCATTTTCTCCAGTTGTGAAAACCTTGGTCTAACCAGCATGTGTATTTATTTTGGAAGGAGTGAAAACAAGAGCTGTTTGTTGCTGTATGATTTATAAATGACAACATTATAACTTTGAAGTACTGTTCATACACTTTGGTTACATGTAAACCTACAATATATAGTTCCAAGGTTATAGCAATTTCATTCTGAAAGCTAAAGAGCGCAACATTCCCTCGTAATGTTCCTTCTTCACTGAGCCAACATCAGATATCAATCAGTTGCAAGGCCGACATTAAATGTTACATTAAAAGCCTGATTCTACTCACTGTGAAAGTTTGCCGGTGGAACAATGCCCTAAAACATTTCATCTGGCCTCGCTGGTGGTGCGACCCGACCAACGACATTGAGAATAATAAGTAATAAAAGCTAATTTTCTCCCTGATTGTCTCCTTTGCTGTTGTAGGTCATGAAGAGGCAGCAAAATGAAAAGGAGACCATTTCATAACTAGTTAAAAACTCCTTGTAGTCGTTTCAAACATCATCCATCTTATGTTGCATTGGTGCGATCAACAAGTGGAATGTGAAGATCAACTATAAATCAAGACTTACACCATATAAGCAGCTACAGGGACTGTAACCCCTTGCAGCAGTTTGGGCACTGGGTCTGAGGTTGAATGGCAAAGCCCTTCATGGCTCTGTTTCATCAGTAGAATTCAACAAGTCATGTCCGATTTGACAGTGACATGGTTTTGAGTGAATGGAGGGTTTTTTTGAGTGGCTACAAATTCTTTAATCTGAAAGGCCACTTAACCTTCTTTATATCATCTTTTTTCTCATCACTGGCTTCTTTTATAGTCCGTGTATTTCAGAATTTGCATTTCTATGAGGTCTGACCTGCAGATCTACGGTTCAACCGCTGAATCAGTGAGTGTACAGTATGTGTGTGCGTGCGTGCGTGCGTGCGTGCGTGTGTGTGTGTGTGTGTGTGGCCGTGCACCTACTTTGACCTCTCCGTCAGTGCCTGCAGTAAAAAGCCGTGTCTGCGTACCGTCCAGGACCATGGTGGAGATCTCGGCGTCGCCATGACAATGGTGGAACTGCTTGACCTTTTGGCCGGTGTCAGCCTGCCAGCAGATGACAGAGGAGGCAGAGTCACTGCTGACTACCTGCACACGCACACACCCACACGCACACACACACACACACACACACACACACACACACACACACACACACACACACACGTTGCGAGAGGACATCAATCATGAAGAGTTTGATCACTTTTATTCCACAGATATATTCTTTCATGAATCTCACAGAGCCAAACAAACCTCCTCTCTTTGTTTTACTGTTTTATAGCCATGCATGAAATTATGCTAATAATGCATCTGTCAAGTGGAAATAAAAGCAAGAGAAAATCAATCAGGAGTGGATGCACTTTATAAAATGAGAGATATTCATATTGGATGTATTAGCTATTATTTATTCTCTACTGGGTGGGAAACTAATATAGCTGTGAAAGTGTGATACAAAAGAGACAAAACATAAAAATGTAGAAATTGTTCTGTCTTTGTCAAACCAAATCAACATTTTTACTATTTAATATTGCTGTTATATCAAATCGAAATAAAGGATCCACAGTTGGACCAAGTTGGGATTGGCTCACGCCCCCCCCGGTGACCTTCTAAAGATATGGGATACAGATAATGGATGTTTGAAGCAACTAAATTTCCATTTAGAAGCTGTTGGGTAGCCTTTGATATACATTGAATGATCCTCACCACGAAATGGACGCGCTCAAAGAAAATGAGAATTTGAACATTTGACATGACAACTGGGAAAACAAAAGCTGCAGCTACTTAATGGACCACGAGGTGTTTTGTCAACTTCTGCCAAGAATAAACTTCAAAACTCAACTATTCATCAGGATCTGAGTTTTCTGCTCACTTACTGAATGTACTACCAAATAGTCTATATAACACATCCAGTTCACAACCATTCTCCCAACTTATTGAAATGTGCCTCTGGACAATAACAGAAAAATACCGAATGAGATGAGAGGGACTCAGTTTCCCAGCATACCTGTCTGAACAGACTGTTGTACAGCACACAGGTAACAGGGTGTTCGTGGCTGCTGGTCCTCCTCTCCTCCTTCGTGGTCTCCAGCAGAAGAAGCAGGCTGTTGAAGGAGAGCAGGAGGAGATGACGCTCCTCGTGGAGGAACAGGAGGGTGTGTGTGTCCTCCGGTGTCTTCGGGAAGACGCCAGCCAGACGGTGAACACACTGCTGACTGGACACGTCCCACAGACACAGGACCTAGAAAAATGATAAAGGTGTACGAGTGTGTGTTTTGCAAGAGTAGAAGCTACAGTTGATGAATCACCACATATAGTGGAACTATAATTACTGCCCTGTGGTTGTATGTTCAACCATTGCAGTTTCAGTCCACATAAAAAATTTAATCTGACTAACATGAGATAACTGTGCTGTTAACCTTTGACATCTTAAAAAAGATATTTCAATCCAAGTGACAACCAGTAAAAAATTTAAGACATTTCTTAAAGGCACCTTCCAATATCACATTCAAGAGGATAAAAACATGTTTTGTGAGGTCACTGTCACTTTGACCACCAATATCTAATCAGTTGCTCCTCAGAAAACTGAAAATCTGTGACAAATATGAAGGCTTTCTTGAATTATCGCATTCGCAAGACAACTCGAAAACAGAATGCCTCCAGCCACCGGTTGTCACAGGTGCAGAGGCATAAAAACAAACTTTAAACCTACTACTATAAAAACCAATGTTTATGAAAAGACATTGCAAAAGTAACCAGACACATACAATCGTTGCTGAGAAGAATGGTTACCATAGCAGCTCTGCACAGCACGTTACAGAGCCACACTCAGGACTTCACAAAAACCCGGCCATATTGCTTCACGGCACAAACAAGATGACTGTTGCTGTTCCAGAAGCTCTTGCAGAGGAAACTAAGGTGAAGCTCTCAGAGTTTCTTCAATTGGCAGATGGTGTTTGAGGAGAAAGCAGATGGATCATAAATCACTTCTAAAATATGCATTCTCTTCAGCGAAGCCAAGGAGAATGCAAACATTCACCGGGCTACAACAGGGAGAGGAAAAGCAACACAAGCACCAACAGCCTCCTTTCATCGGAGAGAAGGAAGGTTTAAAGGTGATGTGGTGCTCGGCTCTTTCAGTGGAAACAGTGAGAAACAGCCGACCAATCATCTCCACCGCACTCTCCTTTCTCTGCAGTAATTACAGCGAGTTATCACAATTAATATTACAATGAGAGGGCTCTTCATCATCACATTATCTTTACCAGCAGAGTGCCACACAGACACACACAGACACACACAGACACACACACACACACACACACACACACACACACACACACACTCCTACCTTATCTTTGGAGTAGCTGAGCAGTTGTTGCTTGGTCTGCATGAAGCGAACCGCGAGGACAGGGCCCATGTGCCCGCCGAGCACACACACCGGCTCTGAGGTCACGTACGGGTTCCACACCAAGACCTGATGATCCACGCCTGCTGTGGCTACAACCAATCAGAGCATCCCAAATTAGCAGGGTGGCTAGCAGCACTTAAGAACAAGAGGCCACATTGTTTTAGCCGCCTAGAAACCTTAACCTGAACCAAACGTCTGTACCCACCATGACATCACTTATTGGTTTGTGAACTGCTGTTTTGAAGCCTCGAGTTTGGCATTTTGTCGAGCGCCATTTTGCTTTTTGAAATAAGATGACTGAGAGAGTATAATTTGCTAAATGAACATGGTGCTGTGTTGAAGAAGACTTTAAACCAGAGATTGAGACCATAAAGGAAAAGGAAAATGTTTACCGATGTTATAAATCAAGTTAGAAGAAGAGTCATTATCTTATGCTATCGATACAGTTTTCTTTTAGGAGTCGCCCTCTGCTGGGCATTTAGAGAAGACAGGTTTTGGCACTTCCACTTTGGTTATTGGTTATTTTTTGTCAAACTTTAAAAACCTTTTCATGAGCCACAGCAAACATTATCAAACTTATTTGAGTAATTCTTGTGAAAAGTAAAACAAAGTTTATGTAACATTGATGGAGTGGCCCTTTAATATAGTCTGTACACATTTCAACCTACCTATCAGATTGAGTTTGCGGTGGTGGTCCACGTCCCACACGCCCCTCTTTGTAAAAAAAGATGTGGCTCGAAGACTGCGGCTCTCTTTTTCCCACCAGCCAATCACCAGGCTGCTCTGTGGTCTGGTAGTACACGACACAAAGGCCTCCAGTGAGTCCAGGTAACGCACTGCAGGAAGCGGGAAATAGTCGGAAATAAAAAATAAGATCAGGTGTGACAGATACTGTGATTCACTACATCAGTCCGATGCCATGAAACTGGATGCAAACAACACAGCAGACAGACAGACACGTTTTTTGCCTCTTGTTTATGTAGTTGGGAAACATTTAAATTGTAAATCTGTTGTTTATACTGCGTCGGCACCAGGGACTCATGAGACAGCTGCTTTCAAATCTAACACTGAACAAAGCAAAACAAAGGTTATATTTCTACGATAAACTGGGACTGACGTGTAACATCTGAAAGTACAGATCACCCGCTTGTATTGTAATTACTTCCACCAAGTACGTGTGTGTTTATTGGTTTGTTGTTGTTTGTTTGTCTGTCAGAATCATAGACTGTATATAAAGATGGATGCTGGATCTCCACTTCCTCCTGCTATCTAGAAATGAAGCCAAAATATAACGGATACGAACTCTTCCATCTTGTGCATTTGGAGTCTACAGTATGTGAGTGTCCATTTTTTCTAGTAAGTTTAGTTTTAATGATTGACAGATGATACTGACTCACAATTGGTCGATAGCATGTATTGGCGGGAACTCTATACCACAACTCCATCCCCTGATAGCTACTGGGCAGACTCTGGCTCCAAATGCACAAGATGGCAGCGTTCGTATGCAAGATATTTTGGCTTCTTTTCTTGATAGTTGGAGGAAGTGGAGACACGTCGTCCATCTTTATTTACAGTCCATGGTACAGAGATATTAAGAGAGGAAAGGCCACTGGTTTTTCTCCATGCGAAAGAAGCAATAATGGGAAAGAAGTTACTCATGTGACAGAGGGATTAGATTAGTTCTAACTTCAACAAACTTATTTTTTTTTTAAAAACATATTTTGATGATGACACACTGTTAATTCTGTTTCATTTCTTCAAATTAGACACTTCTCCCTGCTGATGCCAAAATGTTTTCTCGAGCAGACCTCTGAAGGGCATCCGCTCTCTGTGCTCAATGCGCAGTGACCTCCTGCTCATGCTGCGTCGCAAACCAACCAATCCACCGGCACTCACAGCGGCCCACAATTACGCCGGTTTGATTTGCTCACTGGTATTACAGAAAATGTAATGGATCTTGCATCACCATCTATCTCAATTAACACTTTGACTGAGAACAGTTAAATTGGATGTCACATGCCTCTATTAGAAGCTGCTTAGCTTTCAAACACTGCACAAATAGCTGTGGGTTTGCTGAGATGGCATGTGACAGTCGCAGGTCAAAGATCGGCCGCATCGCCGGGGCCAATAATTACGTCTGATTACATTTCATACACAACATCTTCTCCCCGCCCTGTGAATTAAAAAGATCTGTGGGTTTTCAGACGGCGTCACCAACTCATCATTGATTAATGAGGCCGTCTCGCTTTCACTGACACGCACACATCATAAAAATCTGTTTGTGATGCAGACCCAGATACATAACATCTGCTTCAGCCAGCGTTGCAGCTAACCTCACACTTTTACTGTGCGATTCCCTTCAGTTTTCCCTCTCTGCTGCCCCTCTCCTCCTCCTCCTCCTCCTCCTCCTTTTCTTCTCCTTCTTCCTCTCTCTGGTGGCCCCGTGAGCCCGAAGGTTTGAGGAGGTCTGGATAACCAGCCATGTCTAATAGTACACAGCCCACTCATACTGCAGGGTGGGCAACTTCAAAAGAACAGCACCAGCACCCCAGAGGTATGCAAACACACTCATACACACTTGCACACACTCCCTCTTTTCCTCTCTGAAAATACCACACACATACGCAGACATGGAAATCCTCAACACACACTCTCGCTCTCTCTCTCTCTCTTGCGGTTTCACACACATCCGCACACACACACGCAGCCTGCTAAATTTCAATTAAGCAGCGCTTTTAATGCTTCTGGCATCGTCTCCACTGTTTCCACTGTTTTCTTGTTATCTCTTTGTTTTCCCATTTGTTGTGCTTATTTATATGTGCTGTATTCTTGTCCCACCCCACCCTTCATCTGGATCCCCCCTCTCAGCCACCCTACAGTCTCAGAGCGCTGCTGCCTCTGCTGAATCATTATCAAACAGCCCGGCGAGCCATCAGAAACTCGCCGATGATGCAACCAAGACACAACTAAGCGACCTCTTTGTTGCTCGAGCCGAGCTGAAGCGGGGGAGTCTCAGGGGGCCCGACCTTGTGCCCGAGACTCGCCGCCAATAGTCAAAACTTTGGCTACGCAAAACTATAAAGTGGATGACTCAGGAGAGGCAGCATGTGTGTGTGTGTGTGTGAAAGCGCAGGAGTTTCCATGGTGTTGCATAAGCCGTTACTGTAGTGACAGTGAGAGAAAAAGAAACAAGTGAGCGAGCACAGACAGTGGCTCTTATCCCAGGTGTCAAGGTGAAAGTGTGTGTGTGGGGTCGACTTTCCCTCCGTCATCTCAGACACTGATTGAGTTTCATTGCTTTCATTGTGTACGACTATTCAAATCTATTATTTTTGGCCTGAGGCCCTGCAGGTGAATGCAGTTATCTATGTAACAAGAGCAGCAGAATATTGGTCAAATATCGGCTTTAGGATATTTTAGCAGGATTGTACAGTCGGCCCTTACTGCTGAGCCTCTCATTTACTCACTATATAGCTGTTTTCAGACATGCACTGAAGTCCTGACATTTTCCTGAAAATCGCCATAGAGGCTGTATGGATCTTGCATTAGTACAAGAAATTGACAAAGCGTGACAGAAAAAAAGGTTTGTATTTATGTTTTTGTCTTGTAAATAGAGTGTTTTCTGTGTGTGTGTGTGTGTGTGTCTGTGCGTTTCCTACCTTTTCTAACCCAGGCAGGTGCGTGTACTCGGTGTGTAACAATGTAACAGGAGATGTGTTTTCCTCTGACCAGCTCATCCCACAGGACGATGTCTGCTGAATCTGAGTCCGTCCTCTGACTCAGTCTCTCAAACAGAGAGATCTGAGCTGAGGTGAAATGTAAAGCACTGACCTGGGAAAACACACACACACACACAAAGACACACACACACACACACACACACACACACACACACACACACACACACACACACACACACACACACACACACACACACACACACACACACACACACAGCGATGGACTGATGAGCACATGCAGATGATGCAGGAAACAAAAGACAACGGTCTTCCTCCCACTGTGTATTACCTGTCCTCCAATGTCTCCTATGGTGAGAACGGCCTGGTCCGGGTTAGAGGGATCGGCCCAGTAGTCGAGACACCAGGGAGTGTGCGTCAAACCCTAGAGAAGATAATAAGTTGCGTTGGCAATGTTACATGTAAAAGTTAGTATGTTATAGAATGCTCAAAACAACAGAACTATAACATTAGAATAGATATGTTTATTTATTGATATTATTTAGTGTAATCTATTGTAATTAGAGCTGTTACCTGGACTTTGTACTTGCAGCTGAAGTCCTGTTTCGACAGTATGTCATAAAAACACACCTCCTTACTTGTAAATGACACAGCTATCTGAGAAAAAAAGGACAAGTATGAGTAATTGGATTCATCAATATGACAGAATGAAGATTTGAAATCTGATGCAGAAAAATCTGTGTGCGTCATGGATCTAAATCGTATCTGTCAGACGCAAATTAGTGGATTAAAGCCGGCTAATTAGAAATAAAGATCAATAATTGATGCTTTCATTACAGAAAAATGAATGTTCGTTTTATGAACATTATGCAAAAGCTGCATGGCCATGCAATGCCATCAACCACTAATCAATAATTAATTGATTGAGTGAAATGCTTGTTTACTTCAATACCCAATAACCGAGACCACTTATCAATATTCATTTATAAATTAATTTCAATGAATAGCGAATTTTTCGACTATCTGTCCAGATAACCAGACATGGCAGCAGATATCAATCATTGGACGGATCAATGTTAGTTACTTCGTACAAATTAAAAAGTTCAAAAAGTGATCACCATGTGGACGTTGTGCAGCAGCACCACGTCTGTGGCCCAGAGGTCTTTGGGTGCGACCGTGCAGTTTTGCAGTCGATGTGTGTGTGTGAGGGACATGTCCTCTCTGTCCCGCAGCCCGACACTTCCTCCTTTGCTCACAGTCACATACTGGCCCGAGCTCTGCAGGTACAACACCTGTGGAGACCAGAGGACATCACAGAACAACAATGTGCTTTCCACTAGCGTAAAAACACCTATAATGCTCTCTGCAATGCAATTTGTGCAGGTGCAGATCCATGTTTAAAAAAGTAGAAAATAAAAATTGAAATGTAATAACTGCAGACAAAGTCATTTCCCACAGCCACCTGCAAGCTTTGTCAGAGTGGTGCGTCATACATTTATCCCTAATTATTCTAATTACCAATTGTCAGTCACAGGTATGATGAGTTTCTGTTACGTGCTGTATCTTAATATACCTGCTGTATATTACTTCCGTCTCTTTCTTATTGTTGAGTGGCAATAAATTATTCTCCGAGCTAAAATTGGGAGATACAACAATTTTACAATGGGAGCAGGAGCCTACATTACGGAAACCTGAGTATATTTGAGAAATTCAGGAAGACAAATAGAATAATCTCTAAATTGGAAAAGGGACAAGACTTCAGGGCAGAAAAGGAAGAATTGTGACAACATTTTTGATTTATTATCACATTTTAAAGCTGCCATGGCTAATATGTCAGACAATTGTTACCTCCGCAGCCGGCACCTGTACTCAATGCAAAACCTGAGTAACTCTGTGCACTCCCTCACAGCAACAAACAGCATAAACAGAACAATCCGGTGAACATAGTGTTTAGCAGACACAAAGAAACATTCGCAGTAATGTGGTCTCATGTTTCCAGCCACCTGACAACTGAATGTTCAATCATTGTCCTTTAAGCTCGGTTTTGGCCTCCACCAACTCCTCAAGGAAATATTTGGCTCTTTAGCTTTTTTAAACACAGACACATCTTCGCAGCACCAAACTGTGGAAACAGTTTGCAACTAATTGGTGAACATGGCACAGTGTTTAGCAGCTAAAGAGACAAATATTTCCCTCTGGAGTTGGTAGAGACAAAAACAGAGCTGAAAGAAGAACGAGTAACATTGAATGGTGGCTAATTCACTCTGTGGCAGCTTAACACTCTGCTATGTTCACCAGATTGTTGCAAACTGTTTCCACTGTTTGGTCCTGCAAAGATAGCTGCGGGGTGCTAATCAGATTTTTCACTGTACAACTTCTTAATAAAAATCGAAACACTGAGGTTGTGCAACTGAAAATGAGCTGAAAAATGCAAAAAGCTGAGTCGTGGCGATACCCTGATTTAGTAACTTTGTTATATTAAACTGTCGTTTGATCATGAAAAATATTGATTAGTGCAGCTTTAAGTATTACTGTTGTATTTACCTTGCTTGAGTCCAGCCACATTACTGACAGAAACCAGAAATGAGTCTTCTAAGCTGCTTTAGTCTGTCTGCCTCTTTATGACTCTTTAAAGCCTCCAGCCGAAAACAACCCGCACAACATTCTGACATTTTGACATTCTCAGGATTGAAAGATTAAAGTGGTGAGCCATCATTTTATCCACAGCGCTAGACACTTTATACCAGCCACTTCATTTACATATTAATTGATAGATGTTAAACTAGTCCAGAGCAATTTATCCCAAAGGAAGTGTACCATTTTGATGAACGAGAACCTAATGCTTTTGAACGTTTCCTCGCGCAATGTTTAACAATGATGAATTCCTCCAAGTCAGCAGAGATTTGGATTCTCCAGCCAGTTTTAAAATGTTGTTTTTTTGATAAAGTGCCACAAAGGATCATATGGTTACGACAGACGACGTGTTCCAAGAGGTTAACCACCTTTTACCTTCTGGACCTGGTCCCGATGTGGGCAGGTCAGGGTGCGGGGGGGCTTCCAGCACGGCACACTGCTGGTTCTGTTGTTCTTCACTTTCTCAGAGAGCTCCAGCAGCAGAAAAGAGCACAGGCCTCCCCAGTCGACACGTCCCTCTTCCTTCACGGCATCGCTGTCCAGAAGGAGGCCGCGGTGCTCCTGAGTGACAACCACGCTGTCGAACAGGAGGCCGTATTCCTCCCTGGAGCCTCGGCCGACTGACGACCAGGCCAAATCGATGAATTCAGTTCGGGACAGAGAGCGGGAAGCACCCAGGGGGTCCTGCATCAAGATCAACAGGACTATGAGACTTTGCATTCAGACACAATGTGCCGAGATGCAGACACACATATTATAATATAACACTCCTCTTTAAGTATTCCCAATGTGAATGAAAAGTGTCTTAATGTAAGGTTGTTATTAAACCACCTCACCAGGAAGAGGCTCTGTAGCTTTCTATAATCCTCAGTGTTCATCCCGCTCTCCAGCTGTGCCACCTCCATCCTCGTTCCCATGGTTACACCTCACCTGTCAATCAATCACTGACAATGTCACACGAGGTGAGAGAGGTAAAGCGCGTGTCTGCAGCTTTGAACTCACAGTCAGATAATGACTTTCTCATATTCCTGGGTGTCACATGGCGAAAAACAAGATGTTCCCCGGCTCGAGTAATCCCTTAGTAACCTTCCATAAATGTTGTACAGCGTCAATCACCATAATCACGCGGTGGAGTCACAGCAGCATGCAGACGGCTTTTGTTGCCGCTTCTTTCACTCCGTCCAAACATCTCTGCATTGAACGGCGTGCGAAGGTCTTTTCTCCGTTTTCAACAGAAGTTTTTTCAAGGCTTTCAAAGGCCAGTGAATCGGCCTCCAAATAATTTCTCAGGAATGGCTGGGGTAGGCGGCAAGTTGCCAAAGCACGTCGAGCCTCTGTTGTGTCAGCTAATGTGAAATGAAATGCTGCAGTCAGGTAGACGAGCGGCATGAATAATAGCATGAATGAAAAGGCAGAATTTGTTCAATTAGTCTGTGCCGTGATTTCAAAAAAGGCCTAACAGAGAGAAGTTGGTGATGAAAGGTTTCTACAAAGGGCAGCGGAGGACAGCGTGCGCACACCCTCGCTTTAATTTCCAGCTCGGCATAAGCTTTTATGAGACAAACTCATTGGAAGTGGCGTCACGCTGAGCTGAGATTTAGATGACAGGTTGGGTAATAAAAACGGAAATAAATGCTTTGCGGAAACCGTTATTTTTTCTCTCGCCGGCGATTAACCGCAGTGTGATTTTGATATGATGAGTTTATCCGCCTTTTTTAATTTACATCGCTGACAAACGAGTGGTAGACTGCGACAGATTTGTTTGTGCTCCTGTAATAAATGAAAAGAATGGTGGAAACCGTAGGGACGCCCGGTTCATGTTTTGTTTATGAACGCGATAACTTCAATCCTGATTCGTTTTGCGGCAGGCAGCTGGCGTCAGTTTTTATGTGATTACACAGGCACAGTTCCATAAAATTAACACAAAAAAAGAGACCATAGTGTATTTGTAGCTGAGATGTCATAAATATTGCCGTTTGAACAAACGTTTGAAGATGTATGGCATTGATTTCAATGTAAATCTCCCTACAAGCAGTCATTTTGGCTCCTATTTGAACAGATTCAGCATTTTAAGCTCTTACTGTACGCAAGCTTTTGTGTCGTCCTCCTGTTTTACGTCACTTTGGATAAAAGCATCTGCCAAATGACCTAAAGTAATGTAATCAAATTATACAAGGAAAAAAATATATATGTATATACATTATGTATATACATTATAGTGCTGTCATATCCGTTGCCAAAGAAAATCCACTTACCAGTGTTGTGTCTCTTCTTCCTGGAGATCCAGACTTGAAACTAGCGCAAACTGGATTTCTCTCGGGTCTTTATTGGAGTTGGACAGAGTTTCAGCCACTGCAGTCAAACTGTCCGAAAAGACCATCTCAGCACCAGGCTATAACTGCCCCATGACAGACTCCTGGCCGGGCAGTGCCTCATTCAAGCACGTTTTAAATCATAAAATCCACATATAGTCGAACACACACTCAGTTAATATAAAATATAATCTTACCAAGATACCCAAGTTCATCCAACTTTCAGTCCACAGTGGGTGTCCACAGCAAATTGACCCAGAGCCTCTGTGCTCATGCAATAAATCGTTTTTTAAATGTATGACATTCAAACAAACCCTCTGTCTCTGGATACAGAGACTGTGTCGTTCCCAGGAGGTTCAGCTGATTCCCAGAGCCCGAGCTTTGTGTCCAGAAGTCCGTCCAAGCCAGCGACGAGGCATACAGAGAGTTAACTACTGCCCCCAACTAGTCCAGACAGTGAAAGAGGCCACACACACACACACACGCTCTATTCTTTTCTTTTATTATGCTTCACTCTCAAAGACTCAGGGTAAGTTTCCTGGCAACCAAGTCGTCAAAAAGAGGGTTTGTGAGTCCAGACACTGTCGTCTGTATGTAAGACAATGTGGGTTGCTGTAGCTATGGTGTGTGGGTGTGTGTGTGTAGTGGTGTAATTATACCTCTCATATTATCTTATCTTATCCCTATCCTTTACCAGAACCAGTTCATGCCTAACACTAACCTTAACCCAACCACCACTCACATATTACCACTAACCCAAACCAGGAACCTCACAAAAGATGTTTGGCCAAAATCAGTTTACACACACACACACACCATGACTACAGCAACACAATTAACGAGAACATCAGTATTCTACTGCCACTCATAAAAGTGTTCATGCATTTACTCAAGTAAAAAATACTGATGTGAACCTGGACCTGAACAATAATAAAACACACACCGCCAGAGCTTTATAGTGTCGTTCGCATGCCTTTGAGGGGGCATCCTGTGGGTCACACACACACACACACACACACACACACACACACACACACACACACACACACACACACACGAAAAGCAGTTGCAACAAAAGGTTTTGTTAAAACTGAAACAAATGACCCCTAAGTTCTACATCCAACATAGATGTTATCAGTCCTCTTCCTCCCTGCTGCTTCAGTGACCACGACAAATCCCAGCGTGCAACTTTAATGACCTGGAATAACTCGAATTAGCTGATTACTGCAGTCGTCAACGGCGACAGGATCTCAGAAAATTAGGTCTCAGCGATTTCAATAATAGAGCTTTAAGAAATTAACGCTATTACAATTGGATTAGAGCAGTGCAAGCAGGAGCCAGTGCAGACCTCAAAATAGCCCACCACAAATCCACCACAGAAAATCCACCATTATACAGGGAGAAGAATGAACTCGCTGGAATTGGAGGGAGAAATGAAATTGGTGGATCTTGGCACACAAGAGAAAAGAGAACGGAGCAACCGAGCGAAAATAAACCACTTCTCTTACAACAATGGAAATCTGGAAAGTGACTCACATTTGGAAACTATTTCTCAAATATTGAATCCCGTTCAATCACAATACAAAAAAAAAGGTTTGTTTTTCAACACACTTCATGACTCTTGTTCAATAGTTTTGTATTTCACACTTTTTAATAAATAACATTTGGCAGAAGGAATTCTGTCATGGCCACTGCATCAGAAAGAGAGTGAATGGAAACAGAAAAACAAATAACGTGTATTTTCAAATACAAAGATGTAATTGTTGTAAAAGGTCTTAGCAACTTCCTGCTTCACTTTCTCTAGGACACGGTTCAAAGCTCAGGTAAGCTGTTCAATGCTAGTTTAAGACTGTACTGATCTCTATCAATGTCCATTTGTCTGCTTATTCCGTTTAGAAAGTCTGAGAGGGTCCAACTTTCTCAGATGGAGTTCTGTAACTTCTCGTGCTCTCTTTCCCTGAAACAAATGTCGTCTTCTGTTTCTGGTCTTCCTCGGCGTTGAAGTGGAAACTGGGGGTCTATAATTAAAAGCTGACAAATATCAAAACAGAATGTTTTTAGTGTTGACACAGGGATTTCTCCCCCGTGGCAGCTTTGTTTAATTATTTGATTAATTCCATGTAATCTACTGTATGTTTATCTACACTATATCACAGGAAAATAAAAGCAGTGTTTCAAGGTGGATTTGCTTTACTCACATTTTCTGAGGGGTAACATGATAATTAACAGAAATCTGATATACAAACACATTTTGGCAAACGCTGATGTACAGGGGAAAAAACTGATAGGGTACACACCACAGAATATATGATGGACAACATGTCAGCTCCCCAAAAGTGAAGCCATAACATCTCCATCGCCACCCGATGACCTCATAAACCCCTCCTCCTCGATGTTAGTGGATGGGACATGGACCAAACTACAAAGTACCCATCAAAAGCATTGAGTGTGTGTATCAGCGGGACCTCATTATCACAGCTCCACACAAGAGTCCCAACTGCACACACTCTGGCTCCAAATGACCTTATTAGTTCGTAGCCAGGATATTTTCACTTCTGGATAACGGTAGTAACCAGTAGTCTTTGCGTAATCCTGCTGACAAACCAACCAACAAACTAATGGACAGGGGTGAAAACATAACCTCCTTGGCAGAGGTAAAATCATTGGATCGTTGGATCCTCAGCTACCCATGTGTTATTTTACATGGTGGATTATCTATTGTTAGCAGACAGTAAATGAGAAACTATTTCTGTAACTAAAGTACAGGGACAGACTGCACAGCTGGTGTGTTACCGCCTGTGTTTATGATGCACAGTGTGAAGCAGACCAGAGCAGGACAGCGAGAACAGACGGTGAACACAGTCTCTTTCACGTTATATTCCCCAAGCGCTTCTCCAGATCTTGATTTCTTCATAGGATCTAAACGTTTCCCACTTAAGTTGAAAATTATGTATGCTCAACGTGGCAGGATATTACTGCTGAGTAGAAGACACAACTGTGAGTTTTTACAAGATGAAATTACAATTAAATTAAGTCAAAGAACAAAATATTTGTGGTTAAGTCTGGAAACAGAGTGCCAGTTCATTTTATTGTAACTTTGAAAGACATTCATTAACGTATTTAAAACATTAAAGGACATGAAAATAATCACACTTTCCTTATACTGCTTTGAGACCTACATTGTACTGAACAGAGAGTGAACTATGTAAAGGAATAATGAAATACGGACTTATGATCTGATAAAAGAGCAACATAAAAAGAGTAAAAATCCCTGGTAATTACCGTCAACCTCATTTCCTTTGAACCTCAAATTACCTGATCTCCCCGCAAAACCATAAAACAATAAATTAAACAGCTCAAAATAAGACAACGTCTTTACAAATTACACAGCCTCATGTCAACTCTTTGCCTCTCGGTGTGCGTGTCTTCTCCGGCTGCTACGCCGAGGTCTTGAAGGCCTGCAGTATCATGTTGGTTTGGTGGGTGAGCCGGTTGGCGCTGACAAACACGTTTATCACCCTGGAAACAACCGTGACAGAGACACAAGGGACACGCTTGTCAATCACACAGCAAAGAAACCATGGCAACAGTATCAGTATTGATCCAGGAAACATTTCTGATCTGGCTGGAAAGGAGAATGTCGGGCTTCACAGAATACACGCCAGCGAGAATTCAACGGGAAATGGGTCATGGGAATTATTCAGCAGTGGCGGATTTGATGGAAGCGGGTCTGTGATCAAACGACAATGATTTACATGGTGGTGACAGAGTGTGTATGTGTGTGTATGGTTGAATGAGTGAGTGAAAAAACAGAAAAGAAAGGGAACAAAGACCAAACTCCTAAAACAGAAGGAAGTAGAAACAGTGTCATACTTTCCGTCTTTGAAGTAGGTTTTGAGCGTGTCGCTGAAGCTCTTGGAGTATTTCACAAACTGCTTCTTCTGCTGCTCCAGTGCCTGAACAATAAATACAGACAGACTTTCAGCTCCACATATTTCACAGTGTGTTTGCATTTTTCTTTCCTCCCCATGTATTTACGTACCCGTCGGTTCTGATGCTGGTATTTCCTGAAGACGGTGTTAACGGTGTCTAGCAGCTCCTTTATGGCGCTGGCAATATCTCTGTGGATGACACCGGCACAAATAAAGTGCAAATTGAAAGAAAAGAAACAGTATCTCAAAATCTGTCTGTTTTCATCAGGCAGGGATAACCCTGAAACTGCACTTCTTTGATCCTGCTCGTTACTATATTCTCACAAACTGACTCTCACCCACTTCTTTTTTTCCCCCTCCCACCGTACTCACTTGAAATCTGCCGTACCATAACTTTAATTTTTAGCATTCCCTTTGAATTGATTTTATTTCTAAGCTGTCCGCTGGGTAAGTAGCTCGAGCAGCAACTCGCTAGGAGAACTGAATTCGATCAAAATAATGACAAAGTGAGCCGAGGAAATGAAAGGTCTCTAGCTTTCTCTCCGTAGTGAGTGTGTGTGTGTGTGTGTGTGTGTGTGTGTGTGTGTGTGTGTGTGTGTGTGTGTGCGCCAATAGTGCAGCTCATAGAGGTAAAAAAAATAATGAATCTTAGAGGTTAGTCATCACTATCCCACAACATAAAGACATCGGTAACACTAAGATTGGTAACTATAAATGCTTGTGTTGCATCTTTTGTACATTATATTTAAGACTTTTATGTCCTTTTTAAGAGCATAATGAATGAAATTTAAGATCTATGTCATAAAGGAATATCAGAGTCCCAGAACTACTTATGTTCGCCCATAATTAAAAATGATGAAGTAGCCTAGTAGAGAATAAACCTTGAAAGTGTAGTGTGGTGTAGTATCAGTTTTCCATGTTGGTCTTATAGTTTCTTAACAGCATATTAATATCTCTATCATTGAGAAAGAACTACAATGCACTGAGACATTAAAAAAAAACATGTACACTGCAATTCCATAATTTAGACCAACCTAAATATATTTAAAACCTAGTATATAATATTTTAACATATTTAAGACTTTTTTAAGGTCTTAAATTCAGATTCAACAATAGCCAGCCAAGTAGGATGTCTCTCTCCCGAGCCCTTCCAGCTCTTTCTGACGGATCCCGAGGTGCTCCAAGGCCAGATGAAATATATACATCTCCATCCGCGTTGGGTGTGCTCGCTACACCTAAAACAGAAGGCGCCTAGAATGCACCCTCACCACCTCAACTATCCCCTTTCAACGTAAAAAATCAGCGGTTCTACCCATGAAACCCTGTTATGATTTGATCTGTAAACCTTAGCCAGCCCCAATGGCTGATGAAAAGCTGCACACTTGCAAGTGGACCTTTGAGCTGAGATTATTTTTTAATACACACTGTTTCCAAGGTTGCACATGAAACCTCATGCCCAAGACTTCGTCATATTTTTTTAGACTAAACATGTTTTTATTGACAGGACAGAATTTAGGCAGGAAAGAGGGAGAGAGAGTAAGGTAGGCCTGCAGCAGAGTGTCTGAACTGAACGAGGAGGCGCTGCAGGAGGACTCAAACCTCCGTACACAGAGAGAAATCTAATCAGGTCAGAAGTGTTGAGCATGACGGGGTGCCCAATTATTCAACTGGTTGAGTGGTGCCCCCCATGCTCAAGACTGCTGCCCCGATGATTTGATTTTACTCTATGTTCTTGTTGCAAATTAAATATGTATGTATTGAAAAAAAAACATATATTTTTTAAAGCATTCCTTGATCTAAAGTAGCAAAACCGACCAGTTGAATAAAATACCAATTTGAACAAAGTCATTGAGTTCTTCAACCATAAATAAAAAAAACACACTATTCTGCTAAATGAAGGTGGCCGATGTAATGCAAATCCTTATCTTGTGTGTGTTTGTGTGCAGACAGACTGTGAAGTGTGTTAGATAACACACATTCAAATCAGTTCACCCACTAGACTGTTTGTACCGTCTGTGTTGATTCGCCCCCAAACGACCTATGTACAGACATTTGCTTAAGCAGGTGTGTGTAGAGTGTGGCTGTGAGTGTGTGATGACTCAGACTGACCTCAACCAGAGGATCAACTTTTCACCTTCTACCCGTTAAGCGTCATAAAAGAGATTTGCATCTAGTTGCAGCCACTCATGTCTTTTTTCTCCATATTCAAAACACACCTCCTCCAAAGATCACCTTTTGTTTGTTTTTGTTTCTAAGTTAGGAGGGTCCTCATCATCACGAAGAGACACACTGTATCAAAGCAATTCACTTTGAAAGAAAAAATATATTAATAATGTAATTATTGCCAAATGTCCTCCAGTCATTTTCTGAGAATCTATTCAATGAATACAAGAGGTCTGACTGAAAACTGTTATGTAGAAATAAATCTGCTGTGTATTGCCCACTCACTCAAACGCACACACTGAGCTAGCTTACTTGATGGTCTGCAGGAAGGCCACTCTGTCATTGATCTCATCTGGTATGGTGCTGAGGATGTGTTTCAGAGCTCCGGCCCTCTCGTTCAGCTCCTGGAACTCGGGCTCTCGCCTGTCAATAATGAACTCTGAAAACACAGAGAGGAAGAGGGGGAAATAATAGTGATGTCAGCGACACACGCAAATAGAGACACCAAGAGGAAGCAATTAATAAAACGTGTGAAAGACACGGCTACGTTTCAAATGAATAAAATCAACAAAGAGGTGTGTGTGTGTGTGTGTTTGACTGTGTGTGCACTCTAAAGAGTTTGTCAAGTAAAGGCAGTGTTATGGTAGAAGTTGGGATACGCTATGAAGGGAGGTACATTTAAAATTCATCCAAAATGTGTGTGTGTGTGTGTGTGTGTGTGTGTGTGTGTGTGTGTGTGTGTGTGTGTGTGTGTGTGTGTGTGTGTGTGTGTGTGTGTGTGTGTGTGTGTGTGTGTGTGTGTGTGTGTGTGTGTGTGTGTGTGTGTGTGTGTGTGAATTCATTACTACCATCAATCACTGTACAGAGCACAAGGAATTCAATTACAGACAGAGACGGAGGAATATTTGAGAGCAGGGAGAGGAGTCGATTTGTGGGGAAACAGCTACCCCCAGTGGATAACTGAGCTCATGCAATATTATAAAAAAAATAACAGAGACCCCGGGCAAGTTGAGCTGGCGATCACCCAGCATGTTGAAGTCTCCTTAAGCAAGGCAGTCAGTGTTGTGTCTGAAGAAAAGACTTGTGTTTCTTCCTCTGGAGTTGACACAGTATGCATCTGTGTGCAGCACGTGCATTGCTTATCTGGTTGGGTTTCTGGTATGGATACTGTATTTCCTTGAATAAAAGTACCTTATGTACTCAACTAAATGCCAGGACTCTACGGTATGAAGCAGTGCATCTTCCGTTTCTACAATAACAATAAAAACCCTGTTCTAACCAATGAACGATTCAGTCAACAGAAACACTAGACTGCTTTTACTTTGAAACGGGTACAGGAAGTGTTGCAAATATTGAAGTTTGTGACATATTCAAAAGTTTTCTGTGTCTATTTTGCTGTTACCAACCCCCCCCCCCCGCAGTACAAAGACAAAACAGGCGAGACCCTGACTCTCTAGAAGAAATGTGCCTCTCACGCAGAGAGTGCGGCTGTTCTAATCTGACAACATGGCCGCCAAAATGAAAAGCGTCTGGAAATGACGTGAAACGTGGAAGAGACTCACACTGGAACCCGGTAACTATAATAATCGTGATGTGACATTTTCACACCATTTCATCATGTCTCCCCTTCCTTCCCCCTCTGTCCCCCCCTGAACACAGCATCCATCAAACACGCAGCGACTTACCTTCCACATCGTCTGAAGCCATGCGCAGTAGAGACTCACTGTAGTTGACTTTTAATTTCTTCTTCTCCAGAACTTTGATGACAATGTCCTGGGTCAGACCTGGGCTCTCTTTCTCTGCCTTAACACAAACAAACAAACAAACAGTTGAAAGTAATTACTGTCATCCTCGTTACTCTGCGGAATTGAAACTGATCAAATCTACAAATCACCTGAGAGTGGACTTGGCAGAAATTATTTGAAAAGTAAAAGGGAAAGACAGTAAACAAACCAACCTTCATAAAAGCTGCTCTCAAGGTCTGCGCTGCTGATAGGTTGACTTGCTCCAACTGAAAGTTACAACACACACAGACACACGCGTGTAAGCCAGCAGCACAAACCATAACACACACAAACACAAACAGCTTAGCTTTTATCACTGCTTCTCTTCTGCTCCTGAAATGTAATTCTGCAGAAAGTACATATAAGCCAGGCAACCTGCAGTATCAAAGAACTGTGTTATTGTATTGTTCTGTGTACTGAGCTGAGTCTGTTCATCTCTATTCTACATCTCATAGGAACATCAGTTCCTCTGAGCTGATGCTCTGGTATTAATGATGAAGCTTCGGTAAAAGAAAAAGTTTGTTGGATTTGTAGTTTAAATGTTATGTTTTTTTTTGTCTTTACTTGAGAGTGGAAAGACAAGAAATAAGGGATTTGGAACAAAGACAAACTGAAGAGGGTGTGAAAAAAAAAAAGATTAATTTGACAATTGAAAGTGTTTGTCTGTCTTTCAAACACAATGTTCTCTACGATGCAGTATGAAATAGCTTTGTTCTTTATTTATCTGTATGAGTGCGTTTTACCCATTGATTTGCTACATAAAGACCATAGACGTCAGTTTTAAATTGTTTTCAGTACAAACTGCGGTGTAATTTATTTGATAAATGAAGCCCATTGTTCTGTTTTCAAGTACGAGCCACCACACACAGCATCCTCTACTGGTTTTCTTTGTCTCGTCATTTTTGATTTAACCTCCTGACACTGCTGCATTGTTTACAGCACTGAGTACTTTAGGGTTTGCCGTGTTTTACGCACACATATGTTTCTATATATTTTTTTTTATATTCCTTACACTTGAGTATTGCATTCTACTTAGTACTTGCTGATGTCGTTTTGACTCTTGCTGCTGTAATACTGCAGCCAGCCTCCAGGGGATGTTTCACACACTTTGGCTTTACTTTTGGGGAGCTGTCCTTTTTTCCCCATCTTTCCACATCATACAGTGTATGATAAAAAAATGTAATAAATAAAAACACAATAGACCAAGTCTACGTGCATAACTCATCAAGACTATAGCAGCTTTCAGACATTTAAGGCACTGAAGTCCAGACATTCACGGTGAGCGAGTAGGCGTGTTGGGGATATTTTAAACACGCAACGGATGTGAAACTGGAGGATTACAAATATCTCAGGATGAAAAAGAGGTGACATGCACATAGAAGATGCAGATGAAAGTGTCAACCTGGAAAGACAAGTGGTTTGAGACTTTTTAGTGATAAGGGCCGACCCAAGTGTCGATCGTGGATGTATTATGAAGCAGATATTGATTCCCGCAATGGAATGTAAACATCATGTCCTGCCTCCTGGATGCTCTACCCAGACGCAACCTCTCATCTAAATGTTCTGGATATTATCCTGTTGTTGTGTACGCGTCAACAAAGACATTCTCCTGCTGTGTTTTTCATATGTGAAAGGCAAACAATTCAATTTTGCAGACCCATTTTTCTGGACCTTCGGCAGAGTTCATGTCTGAAAATAGCTTATCAAAACTATAACCTACAAGTACAGTAATTTAATTTGTAGAGCTGTATTAAATACCTTTCATATATAAACAGTAACACAGTTAGAGCAGTATGGTCTCTTCACATTACTGTATGATTATCGCGTGTTTGTCATGTTGTCATTTATTCTTTGTTAATTAAATTGTTGATTATTACTTCTTATTTTTCATTATTTCTTTTCTGGCACGACAGAAACAAATCCTACAGACTACAAACCTCGGCCAGCATTTTCATTAAACACACACTACCCCTTCCTTCTGCTCGACCTGAATATGAATAAGTCTCATCTATATTTCTTTCTCATGCAACAAACCTTGGCCCTGTTTATTCATCTTTGAATTATTTATTTATTTTAACTTCAAAACAGAGAGTCGGCATTCTTCACCTGGTTAAAGACGGGATACATCACAGTGTACAGAGCCATGGAGACTACTGAGGAGGCGTCGGCTTCATTCTTCATGTCGTCCATGGTCATCCTTGACCGTTCGATTGGCCCTTTGTGTGTGTGTGTGTGCTTATCGACAGATGCCAGTCTCACTGTCTCCAATCACTCACGATGACTGACGCAGCGTGAGAGGACGAGGACCTGAAGGGGAGGAGGGCAGGACAGGGGGACAAGCAGAGAGAGATGGATGGTGGGGGAGGAGGGTGAAGACAGAGTCAGGGATTTTAAAAAAGGGTAATAAATTGCTGAATAACTTTTGGGATATTTTATGTTGTTAATAAAAGAGGGAACAGGAAGTTAGTCAAAGATGGAATAAGTTCATAAAATACATTTTTCTAATGGCTCCTACACTGCAGCGACTCTATGTCTTCATTACGTGTCATAAACTCCCATGTGAGTCAATTCCCAGCAGGCCTTTCATTTACAGATGTAAAATCATATAACAGCCATGTTGCAGAGTGCGTACTTTACTCTTCCACTGGACTGCAATGGTGACAAACCTGGCATGAGTCACACCTGACAAAGAACACCCTCTCCAATATTACTGCCGCAATAAAAATGTCACTGTGATAAATATAGAAACTTGGCTCACACGTCGATGAATTTTCTGCTCAGCCTCGACGTGAGGATGCAGTGAATCCTGGTGGTTAAAATGAGGGAAAATACGCCCTCTGTCACTGGGCTGTGTTGCGTCTCTTTCTCACACACACACCCCCGCCTGACACCTCCAGGACCAGTTCTGCCCCTGCCACTGTTTACTGTGGGACAACTTTACAGGATCTGAAGTGATGTCATGATTCGCTCCGCTCGGCAAACATCAGATCATTTCGACGAGGGCAGGGGAGAGTCGCTGACATTCCAAGTCTCTGTTCAGGAGTGTGTCTCTTTTCAAGCTGCCAATGAGTCATCACCTGCTGATCTGACGACAATGTTATGCCGGGCTTCGAATCAGAGGACTCTTTGGTTTCCTGCAGGCTCTGCTTTGCCCTTTGATAACCTCTATTACACAAACATTAGGGTTATAATGGGTCCAGTGTGGCAGTGTGTCTTAGTCCCAATAGATCGGATTTCAAGAGAAAGACTGCTCAGTGTTTTTAACAGTTTTAACTGGGAGGTAACAGACAGACATTGTTACCACCAGCCCTGCCGTGGGCTTTTATTTTAACAAAACATACCCAAGATGTGACACTGAATAACAATTAGTGTACAGGCCCTTCTCTCGTGATGCTAGAAAGATTAAACAAGCTGGATTTTACAAGCATATATAAAGAGTCAGCTGTTCAGTGTACTTTATGCTCATGTTCATTATGATTATGTGTGAACGACCTGTGCTCTCAGAACACACTATACCTAACTTTGACATTAACAAACGAAAACCCCAAATAACTGATTTAGATTTAGATTTAAAAAAAGGAAAGTAGGACACAACATGTTTCCTGTGCAAGACAAAATCCATGGTCAAATTTTGGATAAATTATAAATGTGTGGAAGGTCAATTACTTACAATTCAATTAGGGCTGTGTGCACCCATAACTGATAGAGAGGATTATGGTCAAAGATCTCTTAAACACGGTTTTAGATGCAGGAAACTTAAGAATGTAAAATAGATGGGTAACTAAACTACTAACCTAACTTCCTTCCTTCCTTCCTTTGGTGTGATCTCCTTTGGTACCAGCCTCAGCTTTGTACCTGTTCTTCCTGTGGTTCACTAGCCTTGTTATACATTATGATAAAAACCTTCCCCAAGCAGGTGGACACTTCCCATTAACAAACACCAGTGTCACAAATAACCAGAGAGAAAACATTATCATCACTATACGGTGATCCTGGTGTTCTGATGCTGGCCCACGTAAATGTCAAATAATATGAATAAATAAAGACATTACAGCTGCACTTCACCTACTATGTAATGTCAACATCTCTGAGCGATGTGTTCCCGGACAGAGAAGCCACATCAGCAGACGACAAGTATGTCAACAACCAGGGTTTGACAGCATCCGGACACAGGACATGAACATTAAAGGACACCTCAAAGACAGAATCGAAACTATCCCACCTCCAGCTGAAGTTCGTCTTTGGCGGACACCGTGAGAAACTGAGAGTAAAAGTGCACCAGACGATGCTACGGTGCGATAACCCTTTACAAGTTATATACAAGTTCTGATCACTTAGCTTAACTCCCCGGTCCCTGCTCGACACTTACCCGGGCTGACGCGGCTGCTAGCGGGGAGGAGAGGAAGCGGAGTCCCGCTGCTGTCACGGAGCTGGATGGACGAACAGGTAGCGTGCTAACAGCAGATTAGCCGTTTACAGCAGGTGTTTCGCTGCGTACTGAGCTAACCGGAGCTAAGTGGCTACAACCGTAGCGGACAAGCGTCTCCGTCCCTGACACGGACAGGCGACTCGGCTCCTGTTGTTGTGGTTAGTGGGTTATCCAGGAAGTTTTCCTGTCCCGTAAAGCAAGCAGCGGAGAGCCGGGGCGGGTCGGGCCGGGGCAGGGAGCGCGGAGGCTGCTTGTAGTTCTTTCGGTGAGGCTCCTGAATGAGCTGCAATAGAAATGGCCACCAGATTAGACTTCAAATCCCAAACAGGTGCAGGAAGTGTTTTCTTAACCCTTGCGACGCTGTAATGGCAACAACTATCATTTGACTTTGCACATAATAAACGGTCACCATTAAACTGTGAAAGGTTTTATCAATCTTCACACTAATTTATGTTTAGTTTAGTTAACTTCAATGGTTTTTAAAAGATAAAATAATCACACAATTTATCATTTGCAACAGAAGTAGCAGGAAAACTAATAAAGTAAAAACATAAATATTCAGTAACGTAAATTAGATTAGATGTATATTCCAGCTGTAACTGGTCATTAGCTATAAATACTTTATACTAACACTTGTAGCAACAACAACAACAACAACAAAGATAGCTAATTATAACATCTAAACTCAAGGACAACAAATGAAATATTACAACATCGTTTCAAATTAACAGCAAAGGAAAACTATGAAAGGAACATAATAGTTGCTAAAATCAATCAAGTAAGAGCCATTCGGTAGTAGTACGTTTTGAGAGATGATTTAAAACAGTAAAAAGTAAAGTTTCAAGTCTGACTTCCTTAAGTAAACTGTTCCATAGTCAATACGTTAAATTAAAATATAGGGATGTAAGGGGTTAAAATGTTTTTGTCTAAGAATTGAATGTATACACAAAATACACAGCTTGTGTGTCTGAGTGGTGAGTCACGTTCTCAGCTCCATCGCCCACTCAGACAAGTTCAGACTGAGACGACACTGTGAATGAATGTCGCTGTACATTGAGAAGCTTTACGTTAAAACGTAAAAACACAACACAGTTCATAAAAATATGCACAAATCATCAATCTGCAAATTACCATTTCTTTAACATCATTTCAACCAGTTAAAAAGTCAGATAACAGAGTTTATTGCATTAATTCAATTATAAATAAAATCCATACATTTATTTGATTTTAATTCAGATTTACATAATATTTATTTATTTTCTTACATATCTCTCCCACAGTTTTAGAATCCAACCTTTTATATACTAAAAATGCTCACTTATTGTGTTGGCTTGATTAGAGTCAGCTGTATCTATTATAATAATGATAATAAAAATGTATTCTTCTCCCTTATAAGTCAAAACAGACTGGGACGTACAAGTTGATACATTTGTGACATATTTTTCAATGACATATTTTCATATATTTCATATTTTTGCCTCTGCGTTAAATGAAATCAAACAATTATTAATTTCTTACGTTGCACTGTTATTTTCACTCTTTTATTTCTTATCGTACTTATTTATTTATTACTCTCTATGTAACTCTTTTCATTTCTTTCAAAATGCCTCCTTTTGTATTATCTTATGTTACTTTTACAAACTGCCACGATTTCTTGTACATTTTAGCCTGTGCAAAGCCCTGCCTGGAATTGCCTTGCTGTTCGCCAAAGCAAAGGCGGAAGTCGGGGGGAGGGGTTGATTTCGCCCCTCGCCTTTACTCTTTGGTCGAGGCTGATTGGACGGCGCGGGGTGGGGGGGGCGGGGTCTGGCACAGACGGGAACAGGCAGTGATCTCTGGATCTGGAGGAGAGCAGCAGAGAGGGAGACACAGGCTGCACCCGTCCGTCCATCCTCACTACCTGCACCGTGTGATCGGTAAGAGCCCTTTTCATAACCTGCAGCCGCCTCACTCACAGCCCGTGTGGAGGTGGGGGAGTAAACTGTGGACGCTCAGCTGAGCCTCTCTTTCTAACGTCTCTCAGGATAGAATATAATAATGTGCAATTTGTGAGTTTCTCTCAGGATCATGTTTTATGAAGGTGTGGGTTTGTGTTATGGGCGATTTTTTTTTTGTGGAACAGTGTATAAAGGGATTTTCTATGCTGTATAATCAACATGTGTTGGCTTTCAACAAGGGGGGGGTGGAGACGCACCCTGAGTCAAATAGCCTTTATTTCTCCTTCTTCTTCTTCTTCTTCTTCTTCTTCTTCTTCTTCCTCTTTTTCTTGTCTTCTTTTGTTTATTTCATGTCTTTCTTTTTTCTTTTTTCTTTTTTTACTGAAACCAGCTTAGGCGTTGCGGCGCGGTTCTTGTCCTTGAAACGCAGGCAAAGGCGCAGTGAGTGAACGTGTGTGTGAATTAACGAGGCAGATTGTAGTAGACTGGTCCTGTAGCCCGTCCCCACCCCCAACACACACACACACACACTCACACACACACACGCACACACACGCACACACACACACACCTAATGCTTTTCCTTCGTATGTGTGTGTGTCAGTGTTTGGTAAAAAATCATGAATAAACATGTAGATCCTGCAGTTGCTTCAGGTAGCCTCTCTGACCTACACCTCTAAATACATAATAAACTATAATATTATGATGTACTCATGAAAAAATGACTCTGAACCAGAGGTTAGATCGTACAGGCACCTGTATACAGAAAATACAGGTTAAACAAAATGTAACTACATGGAAAATGGCCAACACATAAAAGAATACACACCAGTTTTAGTAGGTTGCCACCAGACAAACACACCTTGAGTCCCTATAAGTATATGAAATGTATTAGTTTCAAGGTTGTCAATGGCTTTTTAATGGGTTATCGGCTGCCTTACACCAAAACATGTTTATCAGTAAACAATTCAATGTTCTCTCAGTCTCATTCTCTCAATCCACCTGTGATCTCTTTATCTCTGCCACTAAGATGATGAGCTCCTAAATCCTCACTGAAGCTGGCGGTTCTCGCAGCTCTTCATTCAGAAGGAAAAAACCTAACAATATCCCTTTCAGTCATAATCTAAATGTATTAATCCCATATGCATCTAAATCACTGGGTAATCCCTGCTGATGTGTAGCCTGCTGTTTTCCTCCCCATGCCTTTCTGTGGCATGGGCTTGCATGTGAGCGTGTGTGTGTGTGTGTGTTCTGCCTATTCCCAGGGAGCGCTGCATTAATTGTGTTTCAATAATTAAATGTCCTTCAAATCAGCCTAGCGCAACAAAACGAGCGGGGAAGAGGGGGAAGCAGCCGAGCCCGCTGAGCTCTGCGTGTGCGTGTGCTGTGGCTGCGTGTTTGTAACCTTCCAGATCCATGTTTGTATGAGCAGGAACAAGGTACATGTGAGAATAAGGGGGGGGGGTTCTGCAGTTGTCGAACTGGCTACTGTGTGTTTTCTCTATGAGCCTATGTGCTGCTTAATGAAATGTAAGGGGGCAAACAACTCTAGTTTTATCTGAGTTTGTCCTGAAATACATTTTTGTCCAGAGTTACTGAATATTCTGAAGGAGCTGTAGAATAAAGGACTGTCATCAGCATAGAGAAATTTGCTCATTTGGCTTCTAGAAATGCAATTTATACACTTGAAAAAGATTAGTAAACATAATGTGACAGGTAACAAATTATAACCATAAATAAAGGTGCTTGGATAACATTTAAGCAGTATTTCCTCTGGAATGTTTCCCCTCACCTTCTAAATAAAGGCCCAGTCGGAGCCACACCACCTGCTCGTACGCAGCAGGTTTGTCCCCTGTACGTTCTGCTGCAGCAGAGGCAGGGGATTAGCTCATACCTGGCCAGGTCGGAGAGTGAGAGAGAACAGAGACAGAGGTAGGAGTTACAGAGAGGGAGGAAAGTAAATGGAATGGAATTGTATTTAAATTGGGTAGCAAAATATCCAGGCTTCAATACAGCCATGATGGGGGAAAAAATTGATATATGGATACAATTTGAAAGATTACAGTAAATGTGATTTGTAACGGGTGGGTTTTATCGTGTCAACATTTGAACCTTTCACAGTCTGTGCTGCTCACATCAGATCTCTGCTCCACACACACACACACACACACACACACACACACACACACACACACACACACACACACACACACACACACACACACGCACGTATCCTGGAATCGATCTGTCAATTGATTGGTGGGATCGAGGGGCGGGTTGGGCGCAGAGCAGGGCCGATGAGAGAGGGCGACATATCTCTGCGAGGACGACAGTAAAACGGTTGCAGCAATTTGGTGGCGTCCGTATTTTCTCCCTCGCTCAAACTCTGCAGCTGCAGGTCTCGCGGCTCAAACACTAGATCAAGTTGAATTATTCTCTTAATTGTCTCAGTTGTGAGGCCACTGACTACAGTTGGTTTAAATGCTGCAACTCAGCTCCTAGATGCTTCCCCCCCCCCCCTCATCAGCCAGAACACACACTGAGATCCTCTGACAGAGCGTTGCAGGCCTCTCAGGGATCTAGGCTGAAAACAACAGGAGACTTTGGTTGGAAGTTTTTTATTTTCCAGCTTATATTTTAATTTTATTGTTGTTTTCACTCTTGATTTTTATACCTGTAAGCGAGCCAACCCTCCAGACCCTTAATCAAGCAAAATGATCCCTGTTGGGTTTGTGAGCGGCCTAAACAGCCTCATCATCACCTTGTTGTCTTCTCTGCTCTCTCTCCATCTCCACCTCCTCACCAGGCTTTCACTTCTTATTCTGCAGCATCCTCCTGGTCTCCCTGTCTTACCTGCATGCGTACACACACCCACACCGACTGCACACGCATCCCCCACAGGAGTGGTTGATCGTGACCTTTCCTGTGCTCCGGTGTCTCCCTGGTCTTTACTCTATTTGAAAAAGCCTCCATTCTTTTCACTTATACCGCTGACCCCAAATGGAGGCCGATCCAATTACAGCTGGAACCTCCCTGTGCTCCACTGTAGCTTTGAGTGTGTGTCTGTGTGTTTGTAATATAGCGAAAGAAAAGGGACACTCATGAGTGTGTCTCGACAGAGTTTGGGAACAGTCGGACATCTTTCCATGTTATGCAGGTGGTCATTAATATCATTGTCGCAGTCAAAGCTGGTTTCTGCCTCTGCTCAGCTCTTCCTATCTGCCTATCTCCTTGTGTTTATATGTGTCTTCCTCTCTTTTCCTGATTTTCTACCTACATGTCTTCAGTTCTTGTTGCTTTCCTCTCTCTCTTTCCCTCTTTATCTCTCTGTGTGTCTCTCCCTCTGGGTGTCTCCGTTAGCAGGGATTAATAAAGAGTTGTTAACCTTTGTGTGCCCTCTGTGGAGTGTACCGTGGGCATCCTGGGACTTCAGGCAGCTTCCGTAGCACATTATGCCATTTTCTAACAAGGGCTTGAATGAGCTGAGGTTCAGTGAGCTGAGGTTGCTCTGTAGACAGGTGACTGTACAACAGTTGTTGTAATCACAGTCATATTGGCTTACTGGAAATAAGTGTGCATTGTAGCATGAAGCTTTATGGAAGATGACAGAGTAATGAAGGTGCGACAGGCAAATTCTCAGCTGTTAGCGTCACAGATGGTTTCTTAGCAACCACAGACCTGTAGCTTAAGTCTGGCTGAACAGTTAATCGAAATATCAGGATTACAATATGCCCAAGAAATAAAAGTAAAATTCTTTTGCATATTATTTAACCCTATTGTCACTTTATTTAGTTTAAAGGGTGGTTTCAATTCATATTTACAGGATCTAATGAAGCCCAGGTTTGTGGTGCCTATTGTGTTGTTGTGGGTGTGGCTGTAATCCAGTAGGAGAAAAACATTGACAATGGTGCACTTTTAAAGACATTGTGTAGAATCAGGGTTTCTCTCTCCACCAGCGGTTCTGTGTATTACAGCACATATGTCGTGTTGCCGTCTCTATTACAGAAAAAAATATAATCTCTAGCACATTTCACACTTGATTAGTTTCCCAAGCGTGAGGACATTTAATTAATTCAATTGGCCACTTGACAAATTAAATGCTGTAAATGAGCCAATCCTGAAGTTAGTGGAGAGACAGCTTCAACTTTATAAGATGATACTTAGTGAATCCCCTCGGATTTTACTGCCGAGTGGAATCTGATGTGGCCAGAAACTGTTGGATCTTATTAAAACTTGAGCAAACTGAGATAATGTTAGCTGAATGTTAGCTGTGATTAGGATTTGTAATGCACCAGTAGCTGATATAAAGATTAACACTGAGAGCTGACTACCTTTACTTGGCCAAATCCTCTAATGCCTCTAGTAGCACCTCCACCAATGTCAACACTGAACTGTTGACTGATTAAACCATAGATCATAAATAAAGATGGACGACATGACAGCTCCTGAAAAGGGAAGCCAAGGCGTCTTAATTGCTTCCTGGTGGCTGGCTGCAGTATAGCTCATAAACCTCCATGTGTGTGGATGGGACATGGGCCAAACTAAAAATGTCAAAGCGCACAGATACCACCATGTTGCACCACCATGTTTCTACGGTAGCCCAGAACAGACAAATTGCTTCTCCTACATGCTTAGAACAAAATGATTATCTACTCCTCACTGCTTTAATGTTGCTTGCCCTAGACAAGTACATGACATCAGTGGGTAACTTAGCCATGATGATGACTGTTGTGTTAATACTGTTGCGTTAATACTTAATTCAGGGAGATGACAAATGGGTGTATTGCTCAAAAATGGGAGCTATCGCTTGTAGCCACTGAAGTATTGTTTCCTGGAGCAACAGGTACAAATCAGGGGCCCAAGTAGAACAGACAGATTGACTCAATAGTTAGAACCATTTTATTGTTCACATGAATATTCCCATTTACCATTTCTCATAGACAACACTGGAGTCAAATTCCTGCCCCACTGGTGCTTTATTACAGCCTCCCTGTGTAAATTCCACATCAGTGGATAAGCAGTAGGTGAGTGATGGTTGTCTAATCAAACAGGGAAAGTGAGACACTCACTTGAGAAGCTTTATGTAGGTTTGATCATGTATGTGTTTCCGTGCATTTTCCTTTGTTCAACATCAGAACAATATGCAGAAAGTGGCTGTAATGGAGCCATGAAGAATAATCAGACTCTATTATCTTTGTACTGCAAAGCCCTTTATAAATTAGACATATTCATGGTGGAATCATGCCGGATAACGCTGCCGCTTTGAACAGAGCATCATACCGCACAAAAAATTCAAAGTTTCACGGTCACAGAGATGATGAGAGACATCATTGTCTGCAGTTCATTCCCAGAGGGAAAGACCTTGATCAAATGGGATGTTAGCACTTTCACAGAATTCAACAAAGCACCTTTAGGGACAGCAGTGTGGAGGTGAACTTAGAGCCAAAGTGAAGGAGGCAGCTGCCGTTTCATTGTGAAGAAGAAGAAGAGCTTCACTTGAGTCCAGTTAGTGTTCTGCGTGTGTGTGTGTGTGTGTGTGTGTGTGTGTGTGTGTGTGTGTGTGTGTGTGTGTGTGTGTGTGTGTGTGTGTGTGTGTGTGTGTGTGTGTGTGTGTGTGTGTGTGTGTGTGTGTGTGTGTGTGTGTGATGTCAGAGAGTGCATTAAGTGACAGAGCTGTATCTGGTGTGAACAGTTCTTGTAAAGTGAGGGGTTGTATGAGAAAGAAACTGCTGAGTGCTGTTTGATAAAAGGAAAGAAGAGTTTATCTGCCTATGTGGAAGGAGGGAAATATCTTTAAAGAGTAAAAATTCTTCCTGTCAGCTCTGCAAAACGAAAAATGTCCATCACTTGCAGTTGCCTTGGGAACCCTGGCTTGGAAGTGTGTGTGGAAATGTGTACTTCAAAGTGTGTGTGTGTGTGTGCTTGAATGAGGATGTTCATGTTTAATAAATTCCCCTGTCCTCTGAAGCGTGCCGTCTCAAGGTGTTGGGTTTAAATGGCATCAGGGATTATCGTACGTGCGGTGGATTCGGGTGACGTCACGTTTTAATTGTCGAAAATGTCAACTGCCAATCTATCCAGTCTGAGAATTGGGATTACACAGAGAGATTAAAGGCTGCTTTTAAAGGCCAGTGAGTTTAATTGCATGGAATTAATCAAATTGTCAGGATTAAACCTTGAGAGATTCGCTGACATGTTCAGCTCGTTTCAGTCACGAGAGAACGTTTCATAACCAGGTGTTGCGTTTCACCGCTTACCTGGGAGGCATGCTGGGAAACCCACCCGAGGAGATCAGAGCCAAAGTTTAGTTATCGAGGGCCCAACTGGCAGAAGTGCGGGATCCCCTTGCGGACGGCGTCCCAAGACTCAGAAGGTCAGAATGGTGTCACTGTTACAAGTAAAAGGCAGCCACCCATGGTGTTATTGTCCACTCGCACGCGCACATTTACACACACACACACAAACACACACACAGCTGTGCGCACGGTGATGCCCCGCACTACTTTCCCTGGCTTAACTGCATGGCTGGATCTTTCCTTACAGAGAGCGGGGCTGTCGGCCTCAGAAAGGTTCAGCTCCCACAGCTCAGAAGGTCAGGAACATTACCTCCGTTTACGTCTCTGCCAGCCGCCCCCCCTCCTTCCCCTCAGCCTCTCTCTCACTCTTGTCGGAACATCTGACTCACAGGACGACATTTGAGAGCAGGTGGACACACGTGACTCACACTATATTAGCTTTGCCCTCGGGCGTCATTTGATTTTTCTGTTTACATCTATTTGAAGTCGAGCATCTTTAATGCAAAAAGGCTGTTTGAGAAAACGTCTGTGGCTGCCAACTTGATGCTGCTGAGTGACTTAAATCAAACTTAGCATTTGATCTTATACTACTTATACCCAGTGGCAATCGGGAGGTCGCACCCTACCTAATGTTAGTGTGCTATTTTTATATTGTGTCTTTTATTATACTATTTTAAAAACTGGATGCAGGCACAATAACACATTTCACTGCAAATTGTACCATGTATAATTGCGTACGTGACAAATAAAGCTTATCTTATCGATGATTATATTTATATTATTTTGATGCCCTCCACATGAATGCAGTAAGGCTTGTTTGATGAAAAACTCTGATTATAGCCTTTACAGAATCCATGTGATATCCGCTGGTCATCAAGCGACTCTGCTGCTCTGCTCTTCTCTAATCACTCACACATAGAACTAAGCTTTATAAAAACCTGCCGTGTGTTGTGTGTGGCAGATGAACTGCATGCACACAAAGTTTTGGACTTTCTTTTCAATGTGTTTAAATACAGTTAAAGTTGGTACTTCAAAATATATTTCCATTCACTTACAGTAGCTGATTCTGCCGGTTCTGTGCCTGTAGAAAGCACTTTGTGAGGATGCTCATGGATGGAGAACAAACATGACGAGATCTTCACTGTCAGTTTAGAGGTGGCATGAAGTGGAAGTGACGTGGGCGTATATGTGGTTTGCAAGAGAATGAGGAATCACATTCAGTAGCTTATATAGTACATGGAGTTCATTGTAAAATGTGAGCAGGGATGACCCACTCTAAGACTGGTGATTTATGATTGTCCACCAAGAGACAATAAGCGACACTGTGTCTGTCTCTCAATATTTTCTGTCTTCACTATCCCCTTTTGACACAAAGCCCCAAGCCCCTTTTGTTGCTGCCATATTTGGAAATCTTTGGGTCGTTCATATGAACGCAGGATACACGTCACACAGCATATTGTTTATATATCATATTATATACACTTTAATTTTTGGCTAAATAATTTCCTGAAACATTCAGGCACTGTATTTTTAGTAGGGCTCAACAGATTGATTGTTTAGCCGATAAACAGCTGATATGAGCCTTTCAGAGACATTCAGAGTATCAGCGTGGATATTTGCGCAGATATGAAAACTTTTATTTTACAGAATAAACAATGAAGAAAATATGTACATTTATGTTTACATCTACGCAAAAAATAACTATACAATGTCAAGCCTCTGTCACATTGCTTTATCATAGGAAACACATTGTAGGAATCACTAGATTATGTATATTTACTGCAAATCTTTGTTTTATATACACTGAATAAACCTCTTTGAATATCACACTGATTTAACCAGCGATAACCTTGACTATATTCTTGTAATATAACGACTTTATTCTCAAAATTGTTAAGGATCGGCATCTGCACCTAAACAAACCATATCAGGGTCAGGCTACACTTGCAAATTGTTTTACTGCTGCAGATTTGTTGCTGTAGCGAGTATTAACAAAAGTGAGATGAGTCACAATAGTGACCATGTTCACAGTGATGAAGGAAGAAGACACCCAGCACAATGTGGTTCATGTATATGATTTTAATGTCTCCTGGAACATGAAAATATTGGAGAACAATAGATACACAGAAAACACTTGTTATAGGATCAGTTCATTGTTGGTCATCGCCTTTCCATGGGATTAGCTGACAATAAGAACAAATATCCCATATTTTAAATCCCCCCCTTCCCCACTGAGCTGGTTTGTTTTGGAAAGGTAAATTGTTTGTCACATGCCAGAGCAGAGCAGAGCACAGGCCAGAACACAACAAGCTGGGGCACTCATTTTCTGGCTGCTGCCCATTGTTAACGTTGTTGACACCACAGTCACCTGCTGTCACACACACACAGACACAGACTCACACACACATACACACACACACACACACACACACACACACACACGCACACGCACAGAGCAGCAGCAGCAGCCAGCAGATTCCAGCCCTGCGTGGCTCTGCTAATTGAATCCTTTATACTAACTGTACGAGGACAACAGCACAACAGAGAGACACACAACAAAACAAAAGTCCATGTGTTATGTCACTCCCTCTGAACATCTTTCTTTCTATCTCTATTCTATATATTATCATTGACCTTTTTTATGTTAGGGCAGCAGAAAACAATGTTGCCTGGCAACAACGGCGGCGGATTTGCTTTGTGCGTGTGTGTGCCTTCCTTTTCATTTTAAAAGTTATAAAAGAAGGTTAAAGAGACAGAAAAGAGAGGAGAGCAGAGAAAAAACAGGAAGCACAATGGTGAATCAACAAAATATATAGATGAGAGGGAGGACTAGAAGGCAGGATGTGATGGAAAGACAAGGCGAAGGACGGAGGTAAAGACCTCAGTCATTCTGTGCACTCTTCAAAGACACGCACGCACGCACGCACACACGCGCGCAGAGCAGAGCAAAGCAGATTTTGAAGGAAAGAAGCTGATTCAACTCAGGATGATAAGAAAGGACATGAAATATGTATGGGCTCATTTAGCAGATTTGCAATAATGACTGCATTCAGTGGCCCAGCTGTACTTCCTGCACATTCTTGTTGTTTATATACTGTCTTTATTCTCTCCCTGCCTCTCATCCGCTCTCTCCCTTTTCTTTCTCTTCTTTGACCTGTTCCCAATAAACCAAAGTTGATTTTGAATCTGTAACTTCTTTTTTTCCTCAATTAACTTTCCCTCAAGATTTGAGCATCTATATGAAAAATATTCATCTTTGTATTTTGAAAGTGCAGATGAGAAGTAGAAATCAGTCGATTCCATTTTTTTTGGCAGAATGATTGACTGACATATGTTTTCTGTCTCTCTTGTTTTCATCATCTCACATCCCTGCTCTACTTTCAATTCTGTCCCTCTCCTTTCCAAAATCCTCTTGTCCTTCATCTTTTTTTCTCCCTTACGCAATAATCTTCCCTCCCTTTATCTCACTCTCTCTCTCTCTCTCTTTCTCTATGTCCTCTGCAATTCTCTTCTTTTGGCTCCATCCCTCCACCATTTTTTTCCTCTTTCATCTTGTCCTCCCTCCATCCTCATCTGTTTTCCCATCCTTCCACACCCCTCTCTCCCTGCCCATCCCCCTTTCATCTCTCCTATCACTCATTCCCTGATCCTAACCCTTTCTTCCGCTTCCATCTCTCTGTCTTTCCTCCAAACACATTTGTCCTCATCCTCCCCCTTTCCCCCTTTTCTCCTCTGTCTGTCCTTCCTTTATTTCTCCCATGCTTCCCTCTTTCACTCAGCTATCAGTGTTCTGTGCTGCGATGTTGATCCTGGACGTTTTGTCCCCGCTGCTCCTCCTCTCCATCGTGTTGCCGGGCTACGGTTGCTGGGCGGCGGACATTCCGGAGGACACCACAGCAGAGTTCTCGGTCCGACTGTACCACCAGCTTCAGGTGGCGGGGGGACAGGAGAACATCATCTTTTCCCCGCTGAGCGTGGCTGTGGCCATGGGCATGGTGGAGCTGGGGGCCAGAGGGGCTTCGCTGGAGGAGATACGACAGGCTGTAGGATTCAGCCACCTGCTGCCAGGTGAGACGTGTTCATAGACACAGCTTCACTTGCATCACAGTCAGTGGCGGGTGGGTTTTACTAATTAAATATGTATTTGATAATTCCCCTCTGAAGCTTAAATAAACACTCCTTGAATCTTGAATATGTCGCCCAGGTTCTTGGCTTGAACTTGTGACATGAATTTATATTGGAGGGCCTTCATTACAAACTAGAGTTGAAATTGCCCTGACTTTTAGGATGGGGCGCCGATGTAATGAAAGATGCAGTCATATTGCTTTATGGGAAATGCAAGGTTCAGCCCTTGTAGGGACTAATATTCATCTCTGCCTCTGCTGCTTCCGTTTGGCCAATCCTGTGATGGATGTTCAACGGTTTAACGGGCACCCCAACTTTAACTTTAATATTAAAGAGTAATATTACAGATATATAAGAACTGATCCTACCAACAAACCTCATACATGTTACACACAAACTTGTATGTGAACATGAGATGTTAGCAGCAAGATATTTAAAATACAGAATTCTAAATGTATCCAATTAGAATATTTCTGTTGCTGTACCATTGTTTACCAAACAACCTGAATGGACTGTAAAGTAATGACATTTTAAAAACACCTTGTAACAACCAAGAGGGTGAACATGGTTTTATAACATGACTATACACGCCATATGAATGCATCTCCACACCCGGCATCAATGTGTCGCTCTCTGTTCTCCAGGTGTGGAGTTTTCTTTGCTCCAGAACCTCACGGCGGCGCTGCTGGACGATGACGCCCACTACATGATCCGATTTGCCAACAGCCTCTTTCTGCAGGAGGGCATCACTTTTAACCCGGAGTTCCTGCACCTGATGAGGAAGTATTTCCGTGCTGACGTGGAAACGGTCGACTTCGGCGAATCAGCAGCCGTGGCCGATCAGATCAACAGCTGGGTGGAAAATCATACTGAGAGTAAGTGAGAAAGGAAGGATAGAAGAAAGGAGAGCTGTATTGATAGCATTACTACAATCCCTGCATACTGTAAAGTGACATGTAACAATGTGGGATGATTTATCATTGTTTGTTTAATCGCAGTTTCTTGTAGAAAAACTGAAATTACTGCTTAAATCCCTTTCCCTTATTCGCGCGTACAACCTCAAAGTTGCATCACAGGAGGCGCCGGCCGTTACATAGCTGCTAATGCACTGTACTTAAATCACTTCCTCCAGGTCAGATCCGCGAGCTGCTGTCAGCCGAAGACTTCAGCAGCGTGACCCGTCTGACCCTGGTGAACGCCATCTACTTCAGAGGCTCCTGGAAAAACCAGTTCAGACCGGAGAACACCAGAACCTTCTCCTTCAGCAAAGACGACGGCTCCGAAGTCCAGACGCTCATGATGTACCAACAGGGTGACTTCTACTACGGTGAGAATCAACTGTAGAATGTAGATGTGACTCCTCTTCAAGAGCCCTTGCATTTCAGCTCACATTTCCTGGGGTTATTTAAAATGTTAATCTTAGATCTAAATTATTCATATCTGCAGCGTTATTCCCAGGAAATGTTCCTCTTCTCTGCTCACGGAGATTCTCTTCGCATGCACCGAACTCCTCTTGTATGTCTCTTTTCTTTAGCAGTGCATTTTGTGAATGCCATATAATATTAGTGGCACTGTGCGAGTCTGTGTGAATCCATGTAGAACTATATTAGCTTTTGCTACATCTAACACAACTACTACCATAACTATTACGATTGCTTCTCTCTCCACTGGTTCTTTTCCTTATTTCTTAGGTTAAAAGTGATGATTTATCGAGGTCTGCTTTTCATTGCATCATAGGATTTGCTGTCTTTCCAGCTATTATACTAAGTCTCAAACATGTCGACACAGTTTAAAGTAGTTAAGCCACTGTGAGTTTCCAAATCCCTCTGAAAAACCATATGCTTCTCTGCAATCACAATAGAAGGAGAATAGTTGCCTCCGCCAAAAGGTTAAGTATTTGTCTGCATTTGCTTGTTTGTTAGCAGGATTACAAAAAAACAATACTCAACCGATTTCCATTACATTTTTAGGAGGGTTGCGTCATGAGGATTGAGAATAATTCACTGATCTTGATGAAAAGAAATCTGATATATTTAGGGGACTGATATTTGTGTTGGCAATTTTAAAAAACAAACAGGATCTAGTGAATTTAAATGTGGTTTCATAAGGGGATTTTGTGAAGGGTTGTGCTTCCCTGAGTGTCATGCTAGGTTAGAATTGTTGAAGCATTAAATATTTATTTTCTCTTTTTGCTAAATTCATTTTTCAGCCCTCTTTTGTTCCCAATCCTGCTAAATGTGATGTTTTTGCGGTTATTATCATGTAACTCTACGTAAACATTAATGTCGGGGTTTGTTGTCTAAATCAGTGCCTCAGGTTTTCTATACCATAAAATGATCTACATCATAATCTGTCTGTTCTGACTCGGCTGCACTCTGTGTCAGATGTTTGTGCATTAGGTATTTTTCCAGCGCTGTAAGGCTCAGTAGTTTGACGAGAGTCCTACAGGTCGGCAATAATGCTGTTACCTCTGAATGAGGTATTTCTGAGTTGTTTTTTGTCTGATGTGCTGCCAAAGACGACTCCATCATATTCTTACTGCGCTGCTACTGAAGTTGGTGAATTTGTTAATGTTGTCTGAGTCTGGTGAGATTGTGTGAACAGGGTGCACTCACACACTCATCCTCACACTCTCGGGATCAAGAAAATCTGTGAATGTGTGGGCCGGTGCGTGCCGAGCATAGTGTGCGTGCACGTCTGTGCTTCAGAGCTGCAGAACAGGGACAGCTCCTCGGGGAGACGGCTGCGTTTACATTTTCATTTCTGAAACACAATCATATTGTGTAAGTAAAACGATCTGGGATGCCACGTCCCTTTATTTGCTGCAACGTTGCCTCGCTCTGCATCAGCAAACCCTACACAGAAGTTAATGAGGGATGATCGGTCTTTTTGTTGTAATTTTCCTTTTTAAGCAGCTTCAAAAGAAAAACCATGCGCACAGGCTGGGATGAAATCTGGCAAAGTTAATTGCTCTGTAATCTCCATCTCACAGTGGGATAATCTTATATTTAGATTTAAAATCTAGTTGGACATGTTTGGATGATAAAAGGATTATCTCATCCTAACTAAGAAATACTGCATCACTTAACGCAACTAAATGTTTTCTGCCTCGTCCTGATTAGAATTGTTATCCAAGGGTTTTGTTGAATTTGATGCAAGGGACGGATCTGTTGAAGATCCACCTCAAGGCTATGAAGATACAGCTTCTTAGTCTCTGTAGTGTGTGTGTGTGCTTGTATTCATCTTTAAATGTGTCGTGTTTCCTCCACCAGGTGAGTTCAGCGATGGCTCGCAGGAGGCTGGTGGTGTGTACCAGGTTCTCGAGATGCCCTATGAAGGAGAGGACATGTCCATGATGATCGTCCTGCCTCGACAGGAGGTGCCGCTGGCCACACTGGAGCCAATCATCAAAGCATCGCTGCTGGAGGAGTGGGCGAACAACGTCAAGCGGCAGAAGGTGGAAGTTTACCTGCCTAGGTATGGGAGATCACAGACACAAACACACACATGCACAAACATTCATACTTGTGTACAAGAAGGAGTGGAGCAGGGGCCACATGTTTCTGTCCGAACCCGTTTGAGCCCAATGAAGTTAATGTAAGCTGCATTGAGTTTGTGTTACTCTGTTCTCTACACACATGGTTAGTGTTTGTTTTACCGATTACAGACATGTGTAAAAAATCAGCCCAGCCAACGCGACCAACCCCAACCACAATTTCCTTTGTCTAAACCCGGCCCATCCTGACGGGCTCGGGATGGGAATCCACACTTTAGTACACATCCACCCATATGCTGCTGTATGATACAACCAGGTTGTGACACTATTGTGCCTCAGAAGTTGTTTTATGTGAAGATGTGATGGCTCACAAATCTTGGATATTTATTTTTCTTCAGATTTAGAGGTGAAAAGGACCTTAACAACAGCAGTGACTTTATTCCACCATTAAATAGCCTCCTCCGTTGTTGGAATTGATTTGATCATGTGAAACAATTGTTCTTAAAACAGCCTTTTTAGCATCATCCCAGAGCATCGTCTGCAGTTAAATGATGTGTGCGCAGTCTCCAAATATATGAATAAGACATTATTTAATTTACATTCAACTATATCCTATTTATATCCAAGGAATGTTAAAATTGAAGTTATAACCAAACAGTGATGAAGCCTGAAATAGCTGTTTTTGGTAATTTTAATATTTCTTTAAAAGCATAAGTTTGGACTAACTATTCATCTTCCTATAGATGATATACAGGCCCTCTGTACTATAAACACAAACATGTGACTATTTACCTGACGGCGTGTTCCAGGTTCAAAGTGGAGCAGAAGATTGACCTGAGGAGCACTCTGCAGGAGCTGGGAATAAAGAAAATCTTCACCAGCGACGCTGATCTCTCCGCCATGACAGGTAACACTCAGCTGTACATACGTGGGGAACATACCCGCACATTAGTATTTAAACTACATAAATAGTGAGAATAATACGCATGAGAAGTACCATCACTTTTTTCTGCTTCTTGGCTGCAGTGAAGTAGCCTCTGGTACTTTCTAAGGTAACCAAGGTAACTGGCACCAAGTGGGCAGGTCAGAGATGTCACTTCATCCAGTAAAAATAGATCCAGAGAGAGACGCACACATATAGAGTCAGAGGAATAGAGACTCATAACAGTGTTGGATAATTTGCTTTGAAAAACACTTCACAACTGTTCTAGACTTATGGAGAGCCACTGCAGTATCCTAATAAGAAGTAAAAAAACTCAAAACCCTTCATGCTTATTGAAAACACAGTCAAATAAAGTTTGTTCTTTTTTAGATCAGGTGGAGCTACAGTAGTTTTATAACATAAAATATATAAATACAATCTGCAGACCGCACTGTACATCTTGTACTAAGTGAAATGTCCTTGGCTCAACGTGTGCCCAGAGGTCCGTTCTGGCAGGAAGGCAAGTAAGAGAATTGAAGAGGTATTTTAAATAACGTTGAGTCATTGGGGAAGTGATGGTCCTGGAGTAAACATCATCCTTTTCAATAGTGACTCCACAGTTTCTAATGGGTTCTAATGGTCTGGTTTGTAATATTGATTTTACTGCTACATGTGTATATTCTATGCCCTGAATCAATAATGTCAGATCCGTCTGGCAAGCTCCTTATCCTCTTTTAAATCCCTCTTAGAGACAGATTTTAATAAGTGTCGGTTCTCAGAACTTTTCACCTTGAACTTTTTATAGGCATAAAAATAGAAAATGTGTTCTTGTGAATCCTTTTCAAAATTGACTAAGTGATCAGATTCCGAAGGTCACAGTGGCCTCACAAAACATGTTTTTGGTCTCTTGAATATTAGATCTCAAATCTGCCTTTAGGGAATTGTCACTTGGACTTGGACAGAACTGAAAAATGGATGTAGACTGAAACTGCTCTCATTGGCAGTGGCAGTGCAATATTTCTATTTAATCTTTATCTGGTTTCATTTTGACTTACTTTTGTTTTATTCTTTTCGAATCTGTATCATATTTAATCTTATATTTCTTCTAACTGCTTCTAATTGTTTCCTTGTGTTTGCCTTCAATTCATGTTGATCTTGTCAAGCACTTTGTAACTGTGTTTTGAAAGTAATAATGTTTGCTATCATCATTATTTCACTCTCAGACTGACTGATACAGTATATTTTAAAGTCAAGGTGACGATCTGGGTACTTTTGTGTGTGGTTTCCAGATGGTAAAGACCTGTACATTGGGAAGGCAGTGCAGAAGGCCTACCTGGAGGTGACTGAGGAGGGGGCTGAGGGAGCTGTGGGCTCAGGTAGACTGATCATTAACATTACTACCAAACTTTCACACCGCAAAGTCTACTTCAAGTTAACAAAATACCGTTCTGTCAGCGAATAACAAAGATGATGGCGCCCTCTTTCTGTCTCTCAGGAATGATTGCCCTGACCAGGACTCTGGTGCTGTACCCGCAGGTCATGGCTGATCACCCATTCTTCTTTGTCATCAGGAATAGAAAGACAGGTTTGTGTGTGTTGCTGTGTGTGCGTGTGTGTTTAGTTTTTATCCAATATGATTGATGATGTGGGATAGCAAGCTTTGGGTAATCTGGGACAGTCATTTAAATTCTCTAAATGAGGGAAATGTGCATTTAGGGACTTCCTGATGTAAAAAATAGATAAACTAAGGAGTTGTAGCACACGGGCTGTGGTTGTCAGTGTGAATCTGACTTTCTCTCTCTCTCTCTCTCTCTCTCTCTCTCGCTCCTCTGTGCAGGGTCCATCCTCTTCATGGGCAGGGTCATGACCCCGGAAGTCATCGGGCTCAATGACAACGACTTTGACTCCATGTAACCACGATTGTGAGGTCACTCAATCTCAGCCAGTCTGATGTCATAAATGCTACCTATTCTCTTTCACCATCTTCAGCTGTGTTTTATACTCTTTAAGGAAAAAAAACATATATATATATATAGATATATATATATATAAACTGGATATTACATGATATATTATATATTGAAATATGACATACGACATAATGATGTGATTGTGTTTTGCTACTGGAAGCTTTAAACTCTTGGACACAGACGTGCAGAAAGGGAGGGTTGTAAATATTCTCTGGTGATGGGTGGTTCGTACATGAGCCAGAAGAACACATGAGATGAAATCCACGCACAACCCCTTTAAGTTCAGCAGCTTCTTACTCACCTGCGCCCACACAGCCAACGCACAACTTACTCTGTTCTCCTTAAATACAATGTACTTATTCCTACTGCAGATACAGTATGCGCACACTGTACGTTTCACACTTTAATTACATCCCTGTACATTCTGTTCTATACACACACACACAAACACACACACACACATTCAGTATATATATATAAAGGCTCAGTATTTATTGGCGAGTACACATGTGCAAACATTTTGTCCTTATTCGCTGAATCTTAGTAATATATCTGTTGCAGACAGTATTCTAGTTTTACCCGATAGGCACATGGCTGAACTGCTGATGAACTAATATGCCTTATCACATCGGAGTGGTTGATTAGGCCCCAGCTGGGCATCTCACAGGTGAGCAAAAGAGACTGTAACTAAGGCGGGTTGCTATGGAGACAGCCTGGAGCATGCAGACAACATGGGGGAAAAGATCTGCTGCACCTTTTTTGTGATGTACATACAGGGAGAACCAGTAACACCAGCTGTATTCAGTCTTTTACTCAATTATTAAAAAGATGAATGTGTTCCCATTAACGCGTGTCCCTCTCTCAATGTGCACGGAGGCTGTTTTTAAAACCTTTTTTTGAATGTCACCTCAGCTAACACAGCTTGACGGGTTTTGTGGTGAAGCTCAAAATATGAAATGCTTCAGGAGTTTATGAAACTTGCTAAGAAAAAAAGCACTTTATATATTCAGAGTCTGAATGTATAATGTGCTTATGTAATGGCTGTTACGGTTGAACAGCTGACCTTAAGAGCAGGAGTTGGCTGTTCAACCGTAGCTCCGCTGCCCGGGGAAGGCAATGTCCTGCCAAGGCGTCTTGGAGCGGGTTAAGGCCTGTGGCATCACCTAGCTACCACACACACACACACACACACACACACACACACACACACACACACACACACACACACACACACACACACACACACACACACACACACACACACACACACACACACAGAGGAAAAACAGATCATATCGCTAAGCAAGGGAAGGATATACTGTGACCAAGGTCGAATAAGACCTGAATGTTGATTCTGTTGCTTCATATGAAAAAAGAAAATACACAAGGAAATGTTGTGGCCTAGTTCATCTTATTGGTAAATAAAAAGCTCATGAAAAAGAGATATGCATTAGGTTTAATGTGCCTAATAATACACAGTAAAGGCCTACATAACAAATCAAACAAAACAACATCATTTATAAATAATAATAATATAATTTAGAAACAAATCTGAATAGATAAATGATAATAACACTGATATTTTTCTTTATATAGAAATGTTAAAAACTAGAATATTACAAGTTCTCAGAATTGTGAAATAAACAGTGCTTCAGTAAATGTACTTAGTTACTTTCCCCCTCTGCTGTCAACTGCCAGTTTGGTTTGAAACAACTGTCCCGTTAAACATTCATATCACAACTAACAGACATATTGCTGCCTGCACAGCACTGCTGTGGTAATTACTATATAAATATATCAGGAAATAAAACTTGACAACAACATCCCCAGCAGATGTTTGTGCCATTCCTCAGTGCAATGAACACAAAAAAGCACAAAAAAAACTTCCTAAACAGGCGCTTTGATGTGACAACTGTCTTCCCTGTCTTCAGCGGATGTTTAATAGAAACACTATTGGTTGTGGTTGTCGCACAGATTATAAAACAGCAAAACAAGTGAAATGATTTTCATATAAAACAACAAAAGCAAAAATTGCACTATATTTTACTGCTGCAAATGATGAGTCAGTCCGGAAATAAGCCGATAGTTACGTCCTCTACACAAAGTCAGAGGACGTCGTTTGCACAGTCTCCTGCAGCTCCCAAGGTTTTCATTTACCTCTATCAAGTATCTAATAGCTTTTTTATCACTTCAGTGTTTTTCAGTGTCGCAGTATCTTCTGCACAATGAGCGGCGCTGAAGAAGAACGACAGCCCGTGGGTGTGGGAGGTTATTTATAATCTAAATTACTTTCACCAGCTGCTATGATAGCGGCGCCTTATGTCTTCATTGTGTGCCACTGAAAGTCTGAATCAGCCATATCTCTCCTCCTGCCCACCATAACAAGAGACGACCAATCAAGCAGAACCAATGAGAGTAGACAAACACTTATTCTCTACCTGTCCCATAAATGATCAATTTACATTATATGAAGTAGTTATTAATAATTGGGCCATTTAATACATTTTAAGGATACTTATGGATTAATGTTTCAATAATATGACACAAGAAGGACATATTCTCTCTTTTGGTACTTCTATGTATTTTAAAGCAACCCTATGCAACTTTTTTAGCTTCGAACTTTGGTGAGCGGGTACAATCTGAACAAAGTGTGGAACTGACTGACAGGCCCAGGAAGTTCAAGAGTAACCCTGAACTGCAGATTAGTTAAAACAACTTAAAAGTCATTAATATCCAGAATCTATCTCCAAAATTCAGTGAGGAAACTTTTAAAACATAAAGAATTCTAAACTGAGTTTGGTGTATTTGTTACAGTGGCGGCTCTTCTGACAGGGATCTTGGGTAGAATCCTCCGTTCAGGTGTGTTTCAGTTCGATGATTGGGACTTTGCAGTCAGAGCAACACATTTCTGGGGTCTGTATTTTCTCTCTTGGACACAGAGCCCAACATAATTAGTCACCTCTAGTGTCTGCAGGGGGCGCTGTTGCTCAGTAAAAGTGTTGCTTTAAACCTCTTTGATTTCAGGACTAACTTGTGGATTTAGTTTTAATACTGTGGTATTACATGAGTACAGATTTGTGTCCTCTCCCAACATTGATTCCTTCTTCCTCACTATATTTTAATGAATTTACTGCACCAGCGTAAGGTCTGACAGTCGCTCTGAGGATTTCATCCAAGTACCTAACAGCAGTCAGGGAACTGTTGGCTATGACATGGAGGTCTGTGTATGTCCAAGGATCTGCCTCCCCAGGCCATCACTGACCAACCGCCAAACTGGTCATGCTGGATGATGTTACTGGCAGCATAACATTCACCACGGTGTCTCCAGACTCTTTCACGCCTGTCACATGTTCTCAATGTGAACCTGCTTTCATCTGTGAAGAGAACAGGGCGCCAGTGGCGAACCTGCCAATTCCTTGTGTTCTCTGGCGAATGTGTTCCACTGGAGGACGTCAGGCCCTCATGCCACCCTCATGGGGGGACAGTTTTGTCAGAAACATGCACACCAGTAGCCTGCTGGAGTTCATTTTGTAGGTCTCTGGCTGTCCTCTTCCTCCTCTTCCTCCTCGCACAATGAAGCAGATACCAGTCCTGCTGCTGGGTTGATGCTCTTCTACGGCCCTGTCCAGCTCTCCTTGTGTGACGGCCGGCCGGGAGACACAGCAAACCTTCTTGCGACCGCACGTATGGATGTGTCATCCTGGAGGAGCTGGCCTACCTGTGCAACCTGATGGGGCTGCAGATACCGCCTCATGCTACTGGTAGTGACAAGGACACTAGCCGAACACAAAGCTAGAGAAGATCAGTCAGGAAGGAGACGGAGAGAGCAACTGTCTGTGGCCACCACATGTCAGTGTCATAAAAATGAAATAGAATAAACAAACGGAGGGTGGAGAAATAGTTAAAAGCATAAAAGGAAATAAAGAATAACAGCATATTATCTTCTATAGGCCAAATTTGTTCATCTATTGATCCATAATTATGATTAAAGGCTAAATCTTTAGCAAAAAGGTTTTTAAAAATCCCCCAGTCTCTTAGGTTTAATGTTATGAAGTGGTTCATTTATGACCTGAACATTAGTTTTCTCTCACTGAGGCTCAACAGATGTATGATACACCTGAACACTGTTGCCTGGCAACCGTTAGCCTAGCGACCAGCCCGCAGCTCCTCACCTGCGGCAGCGGGGCCCGGTGTCAGTGTGTCCGCTCCACCAGCTCCACAACACGGCTAAACTCCTCTCTGCTCAGCGCTGACCTACCACAGCGGGCTCCATGGGTCGCAGCTACAGCTGCACACGGCTAAACCGAGCCTTTCTCAATGTGTTAGCGAAGAAGGCCAGGAGAATTCATCACCAGACGATTGGGACATGTCAGAAAGGTGAGCCAAAACAAACAGGGCTGCATGAATACATTAGATACGGTGTTAAACTGTCTGTGCTCTTTGACTATCTAATCCCATTATATGTCTCAAATGACCACTGAGGTTAGCTTTAAAGTTTGAGTTGAACTAGCCAGGTCTAGCTAACTTAGTGCCAAAGCTTTAAAGCATTAAATTACAATTTAAATATATTCATTATGTATTCAATTCTTTTCTATGGTAACAATGTAGCAAACCACAGGACAGGTAGTACATATTAAAGCTATAGACTATAGATTTAAAGCTATAGAAGTAGCAGTGTCCAGCGATCCCCCGCATACAGAGACTATTACAAGCTAATAGCACCTGCTCAGGTGTCCTCCGCTGCCATGGCAACGGGTTCTAATCTGCATTGTCAGGCCCAGTTCACTGTAACTCTAACCACACAGACACACACACACACACACACACACACAGAGAGAGAGAGAAGGGCTTACATTACTCTTCAAACCGGGACCAGAGATATGAGCCTGTGTCTGTCCTCCTCTTCTCTTTTTGTCTCTGTCTCAGTTCTTCAGGTGTGAACACTCTCAGCGGCAGCCTCCCCAAATCCCACTCGTCCCAATACTCGGACCCCGGTGTTACACGCACTCCCCTCTCTGTGGACCCCAGTCCTGATTCTGGACTAGTATCCACACCAGTGAGTAGCACACTCACACACACACACTCACACATGCATGTATCCTGGAATCGATCTGTTAATTGATTGGTGGCGTTGAGGGGTTGGCCGGTGTGCGGAGCAGGGGAGATCAGAGAGGGTGACATATCTCTGTGAGGAGGACAGTTAAACGGTTGAATCACTTTGGAGGCGCCTGTATCCCCCCCCCCTGCAGATCTCAAGGCTCAAACATCAAATCAAGTTGAATTATTCGAATTGCCTCACTTGTGAGACCACTGACAGCAGATCAGAGCTCGGCTCCTAGCTCAGTGAGAGTCACTCAGAGAACCAAGAGAGACAGAGCTGTCAGGGCCTCGAGACTTCAGAACAAACTGCAGTCAGTAGGTTCTACTTCAAGTGTCAGCCTAACCCCAACCCTAACCCACTTTGCATTGACTTCCATTCATTGTGAGCAGCCTAACTAAAACCTTATACCTAACTTTAATCATGAACTATTCATGCCTAACCCTAAGCTTAACCTAACCACAATTCACGTCTTACCCTGCAGCTTAACCACCAAAACTAAATTCCTAATGTTAACCTCCCTAAAAGCAAGTCTGCACCCTCCAACAGTCCTTTGAAAAAGTGAGGACTGGCCAAAATGTCCTCACTCTGGTCTATACTCAGAACGGTCCTCACAAAGATATAAGTTAGTACCATGCTGTTCACCTTGATGGCACTCCTTCCTCTCCATTCACTTATGTAGCTTTGACTCCGTCTTCACACCTCTCCTGTGTCCTCCCCTCTTTCTCTCCATCCTTTCATCTTCAAATCTTTCAATTACTCCTTCTCCACACTGCCCCCCCCTTCTCCTCTCTGAACTGAACCTAATATTCTCAGTCTATTCTCCGCACTCTCTATTCTACCCCCAGGCCACTAGCCCCTCTGCTGGATTGCTATGCAGAATGATTTTCTTTTTTAACCCTCTTGACTATTTGAATAAAGAAAGATGAAAACTGGCTTCTTACCTAATCCTCCCCACTGGTGGTTAAAAATACCCTCATGTCCTCATCATTCTGTTTATCGCTTCAAATCCTGCAGCAAAATGGTGTTTCTAATAAAGGATAAAGAATGTTATTACAAAGTAGAAAAGGCCTACTGCTTATGGGCTGTTTTTACTGCTTGTGTTTGCTTCTGTTTTACTATTTAACCCTTTGCATCAGATGTTAAATAAAAAAGGCAGGTTCAACTACAGGCAGCATTAACACTGCAAATTATTATTTTTTGATAAATTTGTTTAGACATTATTAATTGACTTTGTGGAAGAGTATGATGTGAATTTGATTTTCTTACTTAAATAAAGTGAAATTGAAATAATTCAATAAATTTAATAAAAAACAAAGTAATCCTCATATCCCGATTTGATCATTTGCAGGTCCTTTTACAGTGTGTATCTTATTCTCGTTATTCATACGTTGTGAACATGTGGCCTGTGTCTGTTGGTCTGAGTGTTCAGCCAATGAGGCTCAGTGGTGAAGTGAAGTGGGGTCATTCTCACTGTATGTCTCAATTAACAGAGAGAGGTGTAGGATTACTCCGGGTGAACAGGATGTTTGTTAGGTGCTTGAAAAGGTCAAGGCAGTAATCCACCACCCTCTCCCGCTGTGCTAACAGTTTTTAAAGACTGTAAATTGCATTAAGTTTGAGATGCAAATACAATTTTTTAAATGGCCTATATTTTCTGATTTCACATACATCATGTGCTCCTCAGGAGGTTGTTGTTCCGACTTCACTGTTCAAGTCGGAATGTGATACAAATGTCGGCGCTATAACATAATGTGTTATATTAATGTTTAGAGCATTTAAACAACAACAATATCTGCATAATAACGAATGGCAATGAAAAGGATCAGGTGTGACAAGTATGTAAATAATTTTAAATGTGTCCACATTAATCATAGAAAACATCTTGACTGGTAAAAAAAGTGGTGTTAGAGTCTTATGTTAGATCGTGTACAATTTGACGTGATGCCTGCAATACTGTAGATGGTGAAATAATAATTATGTCATGTCTGGAAATCCGGTGAGGACCCAAACACAGTGTGGAATTTTGATAAAGCAGGAAGCAAAACAAGTAAACTTAAAAGTCCAAAACGTACAGACGGTGGCACAAGGAAAACCAAGTGGAAAAACTAAACAGAAACACAAGCACTGGAGGAAACAGAACTGAAGCATGATCAAAATCCATAGATGATAAACAGACAAGCTGACAGAGGAGAGTGAGCAGTACAAAGACTATAAACACCACAGGACTCAGAGATAACTCAGGTGGCCCATTAGAACTGAGCTGACAATCACAGGAGCAGGAAATCAGACACAGGAAGTAAAGTGAGAGACACACACAAGGAATGCAGTTTCAAAGTAAAACAGGAGATCATGAAAAAAAAGATAAATCAAATGACATAAAAATTCCATACAACAGAAAGGTAAAAATTAAAAAGTCTCTTATAATAAAAATAAAAAACAGGACGATGAATGTTTAAAGTCAAGAAAGACAGATTAAACACAGGCGAGAAGATTAAAACAGTTTATGAAACTGAATCCTCTCACTTTGCTAACACGTGTAGCAGTAAACGTTAATGGTCTTTAAAATGACCCTGTGATGTTGTCTACATATTGTCTGCCGAGGGAATACAGTTGATATTACACTGATGAGAAGCCACGGTTCATTAAACTCTAGTGTCTCCTGTTCTCTCAGTTCTGTTCTTTCACTTCCTGTGTACATCTCTGTTTTAATTCTCAAGTATTAAGAGTAGTTTGACCGTGCTGAATTTCAGCTGAATTTGACGAGTGTTATGAAGTCAAAATGTGGAGCCAGAAGCAGACTCAGCGACCAGCTGGGGTGAAATGATAAAAGGTTATTGGGAAACCAGGCAGAGGTCAGGAGGTGGTAATGGAGGAGGCTCAGTGGTTGAGGGAATCTGAGTTAAAGCAGGCAGACATGCTAAAGCAAGCTAGCAGGCAGGCAGCGAATGTGAAGGAGCAGCGAACAGCAGTTAGTAACAATCAAAGACGCAGAAAGAAACTTCAGGAGGAGTTTAAAACACTGGAGCCACAAAGTCACAGAGCAGATACCATCACTGAAGCTGACTGAATAATCTGGAGATGAGTGGAAGGAGAAGCAGGGTTTATATACTGCAGGTGATGAGGTGATGACAGGCAGGTGTGCCATGGAACCTACTGGGGAAACCACGCCCACACACACACACACACGCCCACACACACATACAGGAGAAGAAGGTAGCCACGGTGTAAACTTCCTAAATTGACATTACACTTGAGGAGACAGACACGACTCATCACTGCTTCATTGAAGGGTCTAGTCCAGTAAACTAATGTACATGGGTCATGAGGAATATGTTGTAATGATTAGTGATTAAAGTTCTTCCTCTTCTTCTTCTTCGTCGTCTGTTAGCTCCCATCAAGTCGGTTCCGGTTCGTGTCGTGGCATCGCCTGGAGCAGTGTGATGTCAGAGGCGACCAGCTGACCTGCCCCAGGGTCAGAGAAGGTGCGTGATCGATACGAGAAAAGGTTTCGCTCTTTGATCACTCCCTCTCTTTGTGCTGTGTTTGATGCAGTAACGTTGGTTTAATGGAACAGAAGGAAGCGAAGTGTGATTTCAAAACAATCTAATTTCATTTGAATAGCTCTTGTTCACAAATTGCAATTTGCCTCATAGGGCTTAACAGGATGTAAAACCCTCTGTCCTTAATCCTCAACTAGAGTGAGGGGAAACTATAAAAATGAACATTTTAATTGGAAAAGAAAAAAGGTAGAAACCTCCGAGAGGCACAGGTGAGGGATCCTCTCCCAGGACGGACAGAAGTGAATTAGATGCTCTGTGTAGCATGAGAAAAGGCTGTGTCTAACAAAAATGGGGATGTGTATCAATTTTTAATCAACATACTATGGTATAAAAAAAGAGAGTGGCTTCTTCTTGTTTGAGAATATTTGTTCTAAAAATTAAGTTTAATTGTTAAAGCAAACTAATAACAAACAAATCTTACAACTAGTTATTGGGAAGTTACAAATTTCCATTTATAATTATGAGTTACCAAGAAATAAAACTTTAAGACGGATTAGGAATAACTTTTTCACGAGACAGATGATGGTGATGTGAATATAAAACTCTGTATTTTGCCAACTTTACAAAGGACCATCAGAGGAGGAGCTGTTTCAAAGAGAGGGGGATGACGTGCCCGTGGAGAGATGGACAGGGAGGAGGAGGAGGAGGAGGGAGGATGAAGGACAGAGATGGGAGGAAAGGCTGCAAGAAAACTGGGAAAACTGTCTGGTAAGATAGCGCGTGTGTGTGTGTGTGTGTGTGTGTGGCATTAAAGATGTACAGTACAGGAGGAGAACAGAGAGAAGGACACAGTGAGAAAGACAGACTCTCTCTCTCTCTTCTCAGGAGTTGAATCTGTCCTATCAGAACCTGGGCGATCCCTTCCAGAGAGAGAATTTCCTGCGGATCCTGCGGCGGTTGATCCGCGTGGAGAAACTGCAGCTGGTCGACAACTCCCTCACCAACCTGAGTTCTGTACGTCTGCCAAGGTATAAACCGCATTACCCAAACCGCATTACCCAGACTGCACCACAACTCCTCATTCACTCAGGTTCTTCTTCTTGCAAAATTGACTCAACTTAATATTTAGTGACGTGCAGGATAAAGGAATCTATGAATCATTGTTATGGATTATTTTACGCTTTGTATGTGTCGGACTTTCTTTCATCAGCGTGTGAGGCTCCAAATGTTGGAGTTTCCAGTTGGCAGCTCCACCAACTGTTTGAAACTCACTTCACAGTTTGAAACGGTTTCACTTTGAGGGGAATTCAAAAGAAATTGTTTAGTGATTTTGAGCGATATCGCAGTTGAAGTTAGATGTGATACTTTTCCCTTTTGAGCACGTTTTTAATCTGTTTTGTTGTTTTGTGTAATATGACCTAATTTTATTTTTTATTTCCCCGGCCACAAGAAATAATTATGCAGAATGGAAAGTTCGGGCGCTCATTGTTCGGTCTCCTCTTACCTCTCTTTATTCAGTCCTATCATTCTTTTTCTCCGTCTAATCCATTTCTTCCTGTAATGTTTCTATCATTTTGTCAGATGCAGTACAACTGCTTGGTTTCCAGTTTATATACAACACCACAAATAGGAACTATTCCCATCATTTGTTTGACTTTTTTTAGTACTTAATCGTAGGTGAAGTTATTTTGGATGACAGAAGCCAGAGAAAGAAAGCTCAGTGATATTTGTGTTTGTGCAGGTGCAAAATGTTGAACCTGCACCGTAACCACCTGGTTTGCCTGCGTCAGCTGCCAAAGCTCCCAGCAGTGGAGCACCTTTGTTTGTCTGACAACGCCATTGGCTCCCTGGTGGGACTGGGAGCTCTGGAGAACAGCCCGCTGCGCTCCCTAACCCTGACCCACAACCCAGTGACCTTCACTCAGGACTACCGTGCACGGTGAGGAGAGGGTGAAAGGAGAGAGGGCATTCTTCACCTTTCTTATTATAACTCTCTCTCTCTCTACACTTGTCTGTGCAGAGTTTTCTCCTGTTTGCCAAAGCTTGAAGTCCTGGATGCTATCCCCAAGTTGCCAGAAGACTCTCTGCCCACCAGACTACATTTCCCAGAAACCACCGGGATGTGCAACATTTTGTGACATTCTCCTATGGATGGATTCTGACTCAGAACTAACAAGCCCGTTTGCAAAGCGACGGCAAAGCTTCAGCAAAGTATTTCACACTTTGAAACTGCACTGGAGGTTCGACTGATCTACAGAGGAAGCCAACTGGTATCCAGTTATTTACAACTGTCACTTTTTTAGGCCACAGTGAAAAGACACTGTAATGGTAATGTGGTCCAAGGCCACGTCAAAGGTATTTTATATAAATCGATATGTTAATCATATACTTTTTAAACTTTTGTACGTGGGAACTTGGATAATAAAACAAAATACTGTGAAATCTACGGTTGCACATCTATTTCTATTCAGATTTGATCAAGAGTGGTGCAGTACAGATTAGAGCCTGGCCAATATGGATTTTTGTGGGCCGATGCCAATACCGATATTAAATAGCAAAAAATTCCCAATACTGATATATGGGCAATGAGCATATGATATAAAATTGGCAATGATTCTTTACATATTGTCATCAAATCCATGTGACAAAGAAATGTAATTGAGGTTTGATATTTTACAGTTTAACCATAAACTAAAAATAAAAATAAAACACAAATACGACCAGATATGTTGAACTCAAATTAAGCTAATGAAAAAAAATTTTAATGTCAAATACAAACAAAATTGCTCGTACTTTCTGCATTTTCTCATTCTGTAAACTAAAAGTTTTCATATTGGTAAAACATAAATGTCGATACTGCTATTATCAGCAAATTGCTTCACATATTAGTCAGGCTCTGGTACAGAGACACATATTGAATGATCATGACAAACGTTGGCTTTGATGGAGGGAGAAAGAGCGGAGGCTGATCAGATTGCTTCATGACTCATCTCTGCCAACTCAACATCTCTCAGGACTTCGCTGTGCAGACACACAAACTCCTTTCTCTGCTACACACTGCACCAAACACACACACACACAAATTCTCAAATTAAACTGTGTTTCTGAGCTAAAATCATTCTCAATCACACCCAGCTAATATGCAGCTTCTATCATAGATGTATATGTTAATAACTGAGTGTTTACTCTGATCTACACGTGTAATAATATGAGGAGAGAAACAGGACATCCGCTCTGCACCCTTCATCAAACATTTAGTGTCCAGACCCTGTGTGATAATGGCCCCTTGTGTCCTCTGACTGACTGGGCAATGATCCGTAAGCCTCATGCAGCAGGTCACACAGACAAGACACACACGCATGCACGTGAATACACAACACAAAGAGCAATCCTTGCACTCACAGTGGCAGGATTTAATCCCCATTAACAGCATGTACACTCATGTTCCTGCAAAGTGCTTTGGATAAAAGAATAAAGAAGTTGTGTATATATATATTTATATAGTGTGATGATATATGGCGTAGTGCTGCAGGGGTTACACACATTCACTCTGTACCCTCCTGTACGCGGCAGCTGATTTATTCATACACTGCAGCGGTGTATCATCCTTTAATAACGGTTTCATATTCAGCCTGCACCTGAAACATAAACACACTTTGTTATCTGATATCGCAAGAACACAACAGGTACGAATATGCGCCCACGCGGGCACCCAGAGCAGGAACTCGGGCGCACGAACACACACTAACAGCTTGTGCCTTTGCTTCGCACACAGTAATGCGGAGAAACACATTTTAGGCAGCTGATATCTCTCTAACAAGCACACAGCCGGGCACAAACTAGCAGTTACATGCCTCATTGGGAATTGTTTAAGTGTGGAGGATTGTTTGTGCAATTGTGTGTGTGAGTGTGAGTGTGTGTGTGTGTGTGTGGAGATAGTGAGTCTCTGGCTGAGGCACACTGCAGAGAGAGACAGTATAATGAGTTCGCACGATCCTCATGTTCTGCAAACAGGATCCAGGTCAAGAAGAGAAGCTGCCGTCTTTAACCGATGATCCCAGGATGTTGTGATTTATCTCAGCGGCACATTTTACCGCTCACACCTCCTCCTGTGTGGCAGCAAAGCAGGAGAGTTTGAGTGGATTTTCCAAAGTCTGTGGGTGTAAAATAAAAGCATCTTTTCGTAGCTCGGAGCTTCATCAGCTTTCAAGTAAATCTCGCACTGGCTTTAAACGGCAGGTTTGGGGATCGGTGGCAGTTGTGTGGGCACGTGTCTCTAGATAGACTCTGGCTGCAGGCGATCAACATGTTCAAATTATTCCTGCCTGGTAATTCAGCCGTGAAGTGACGACGGAGTGAGCGTGGAAATGTGAGGGATGTGGAGGAGTCACCGGCGTCGCTGTCCAAATGTGCGTCTTCTATGAACACAGTAATGAGACACCTGTTACTCTCCTCCACCAGCGGCTCTGGAGGTGATCAACATTCTCACAGCAGCAGAGGGAGGATGACAGAGGCTGTGCGGGTGGATTTAGAGAGAGAGAGGAAGAAAGATGCTGAGGGAGGAAATGGAGAGAAAGAACAGGAATGATAGAAAATGAGTTGTAGAGAAGAGAGTCTGACAGAGAGAGAGCGTGTGCTGGGGACAAATGTTCATGAGAGGAAATCGCTGTTCTCGGTCAATGATTTTCATTTCACTTTCCCCGTGTGAGCAGGTTTCAGCCACAATCCTCTCATCACCTCGACCAGACAGAGCAGGCATAAGGACCAGAGCTGGCAGGCGTCAGTGCCCAGGATATCTAAACTCAACAATGAATATTTATGATCTTTCTCCTCCTGCTTGATACATATTCATGATCACCTCGTCTCTGTTTGAAAACAGATTTGACAGAACAATTGCACACAGCTGAAGACGAGAGTGAGCCTGCTGCGAGTTAAGAACACGCTCAGCTATCGTTTGAATGGTCAATGCAGGAAACAGCAGGAGTAGAGCATCAAACCACTTACTGTGGAGCGCTCGGTATTTGGGTTTGTTGTGTAGAAATGATACAAAACGCAATGAAATTGTTGTCATGAGAAAGCTAAATTAAAATGTAAAACTGAAGATGTATTGATATAATTTTAAGTATCGATCTTGAAACTTCAAACTACAATTCTATATTAAAATTAGGATCCCCGCACTGCAGTTGTATGACTCCACCAACCAGTGCAGTTTCTGTGTACATATTTGTACATACTTCCCCCCCCAAGATTCATATAAGGTCACTGTGACCTTTGAACACTGAAACATAATCACTTAATCTTTGAGTCCAGATGACAACTGATCAAATGTAATATATCACATTCACAGGTCACTGTGACCTTGACCTTTGACCTCCAGCACCAAAATCTAATCAGTTCATCTTTGAGTCTGAGTGAATGTTTGTACCAAATTTGAAGACATTCCCTCAAGATAATCTTAAGTTTTCATGTTCAAAAAACATAAACATACTTTGTGAGGCCACTGTGACCTTGACCTTTGGATCCAAAAATCAAGTGAGTTAACCCTTCAGTCCAAGTGACTTCTGCCAAATGTGAAAGGATTCCTTCACGACGTTCCAGAGTTTCCACCTTCACAAGGCAAAAAACTGGGCTTTGTGAGGTCACTGTAACCTTGACCTTTAACAACCAAAATCAAATCAGATCATCCTTGAGTCCAAATTAATATTTGTACCAAATTTGAGACAGTATCTCGTTCACGAGACTGGGACAGACGGACAATCCGAGACCATAAGGCCTCCGGCCACTGGCTGTCACAGGGGCATATTTCAATGTATTTAAACCATCAAATAAATAGGTAACTAAATATAAAACTGCAAGTTTTTTCATATTTATATTATTTTATTTTTCTTCATATTTCATTCATCATGTTTTAGATAAATTGGCCACTTGGCGATTGACTGCACTCTTGTAGTTCCCTTTGTTGTTGCATCAGTCACAGGTACGACGGACGAGTAAAGGTAAACCACAACCTTGTTCTAAACCTCTGAGGAATGGTCTGAAACAGGAGAGAGAACACAGTCACCTTACAGTTACCTGACATCCTTCTGCCTCTTTATTCCACTCACCATCCAGGTGACAAACATGATTTCATACAATCCCACCACTTTGTATCAAATGTAACTGGCAGAAAGAAACGTACAAATTGTCAGCATTTGTTTTACTATACATTGTACAGTAGGCTAAAGGTGTTGCATTACATTGCACCAGATTTTGTGAATTATATTCACACCAGCAGTCGACATGAAACAGCTCCCCTGCTCCTTTAAGGCCACGCTGAAGCAATCTGCAGTGTTGGTTTCAGCACTAACTGGCTTTCCTATTGAAATGATTTAACAAATGTAAAAATGTAAAAAGACCAAGAAGAGTTTCCCAGAATGGAAAGGCACTTACATGTCAGAGCGACACAAAATGGCTTCACCAGAAATGTCTGAAATATCCAGTGGAAACGTTCAAGCATCAAGAAGTCGATAAAAGCCCTTCAGTCAGGGGGAAAACGTCTCGCGATTGTCAGAGTTACGATGAACAATAAATAACAGGAAATGACTTGATCGACTGGAATGCAAGAAAATAAAATCTGATCTAAAACAAGTATAAAAGCCTGACCATGACAGCATTAGAATAACATCGTTTGTTTTGGTTTCTTTATACAAAAGACAGCACGTGATAAAAATACATTCTCTGTCTGTCACAGAACCAGACAGGCGATCAGGCAGACGTGCGAGAAGACAGAAAAGAAGGGAAAACATATTCAGTATACATCCAATTTCCGTCCAAAAGATTCTGTCCGTTTCCACAGTATGAGCTGATCAGTTCCAGCCCCACAGTGTTTGGAATCGCCTCCCGTCCTCCAGGCACAAAATCCCAGTTTTTCTAAGTGGGATTCTGTCTGAATGGCTGCGATTATTCCTTTGAGAAACAAGAGAAGGACAGACCTGATAGGCTGTACTGGCGTTCAGAAAAGGCACTGCAGCTGGTTCAAGTCTGCGTCTGTCCTACATCTCCGCCCTCCGATTGGTTCCCTTGTCTCGACCGGCCCTTTCCTCGTCGACCTCCTCCTCTTCCTCTTCGTAATTCTCTTCCTCGTTGTTCTCTCTGTCTTTTCTGTGATTCCCATCGTTTCTCGGACCTTCCTGGTGTTTTACTTCCTCCTGGAGCAAATCACAAGCACAAAGCAAGATGATTCAACATTTGTTTCCCACTAAATGATGAATTAAGATATATTATTTGTCATCATGTTTACCATTTAGTCTCAGGCTCCTGTTTTTGAATTGTAATCAACTGATTTCAAATATAAAAGGCAAACTAACACAAATGTTGGTTTTGTGACTCTGCACCAGGACAGTGAGTGTTTGTATGTTCTCTCTGCTTATCTGTCGACAGCACTGTAACACACAGGAGTGTAATTCTCTTGTAAATAAATGAGAGCAGAGACGTTTGTGTAAGAGGTTCACCTGGGACTCCCCTGCCAGGTCGACTGTGCAGCGGTGCATGAATGGAGCTGAATAGAGGGGAAGCTTCACTGAGCTCAAATTACAGAGAAACATAAGTATGTTTACTCGTTATGTGACTGACAGTGTATGAAACACAAGTCCGTTAAACAAGGGGGGGCGACGTTAACGATATACATGAACTTAATTGAACTAAAACCACTTGTCAACATCTGCAAATTTGTTTAACTCATTTTAGTTAAGCATCTTTGGTAAAAATGTCCTTAATATTTATCTTTAAAAAATATCACAACCAACACAATAAAACAAACTAAATTTGAACATTATTTGTATGTACATGCATAAAATGAAACTTCAGCCACTCTCAATCAAAACAATAACAAAGAATCTAGTTTGATGACGTCGTGAATCAGCAAAGGATCATGGGAGTAGTCGCAAATCATGTTCATAGATGAGTTAATGTATTAAAGTTTTATTCATGTTACGCATTAAACGGCAATGAATAATGGTGATCCATTACGAGTGACCAATACAAACAGTGGAAGGAACAAACTGGCTAGCAGTTTGTTTTTCTTTCTCAATACGTCATTTGCCCCAGAAGTTACAGCGGAGACAGTCAGAGCAACGGGCAAAGAGGATATGATGCAATTAAAAGGCGATCGAAAAGAAACTTCCTGTTACCTTGAGTAAATTTAGTGATTTCTCTGGCTTTGTTCATTGTTGGAAACATTTTGGATTTTGACAAAAGTCAACAATAAATATAACATTAGTGTAGCTGTTTTTAGACATTCTAATGAAGAATAGTTACATATTATATGTTTAAACAAATATTCAATATATCAGTTTTATAGTTTTTTAAATCATAAAATATGTGTGAGCTCCTCCATTCAAACAGATTTCCTCTCAGGTCAAATTGAATAATCTAGGCTCAGGTGGAAACCTGACACTTCGACAGACTCTCCACCTGATCTCCCTCATTTACCAGGACACACATGAGGCCTGCTTCAAGTTACAGGGGCAATACACACAATACGCACACGCACAACTGCAAACACACACACACACACACACACACACACACACACACACACACACACACACACACATGAATCCCTGTACAGCTAAAATATCAGAGCAGTGTATATATTTCCAGATGGACCACCAAAACATTTTATGGCTGGTTTTTGCTGTAACTGTTTCAGGCTGTGATGTTCTTCAATAGCTGGGATAAGGCCTAGATGATAAAAATGGATTCCTCAGTTAAACTGTAGAAATGTGAATGAATTATTATTGGATGCACAGTTCCAGTCTGCTTCAACCAAGACACAACTCAGCAGAATTTGGAATCCGTGGAGATTGCTGGGATGCAGTTCCTCTAATTGCCACTAGGTGCTGGGTGATTCAAGAATACCGATTGTAGGGACGTGAATGTGATTGTATAAAAAGATCGACCACAAGACAGCGGCCCAATAGTGAAGCGCAAAGTGCCCCCTGGTGGCTGGCTACAGTAAACCCAGGCTCCTCCATGTTAGTGGATGAGACATGGGCCAAACTGAAAAGTCAAACTAAACGTCATGATTGACAACTGAGACTGACTCGCTATTGGTCAAGTTAGTGTATCGATGGGACCCCGATACTGCTTCCTGACCTCCAATGCACATCAATGACATAATCGGCTCAAGATGGAGATGTACGATTGAGGATATTTTAACTTCATTTCAGGAGACATGTCCATCTTTATATACAGTCCATGGACCAAGTGTAAGAAAAAACCCAACCCTCTCTTTTCATATCGAAAGTTAAGAAAACATATGTTTTGACATCGGGCCAAAACTGCACACTGCTAACTATGTTTGTAAAGCCAGGGACAGAGTGCATTTCAGAGGAACTGCCTGAGCACCTTGGATAGAATTTTTTAATAATTTTTGAGAAAAAAAACAAACAAAAATCAACACAGTTTAAGATGTGGGAATAAAAAGCAGTAGTTAAGAAGTGTGAATGCTTAGAGAAAAGGCCAGAAGCTCGCTGAGTGGTTCCCCACAGATGAACCTACTTGATCTATGTTCTCCTCGTTATAGGGATCCTCTCCTTCATCCTCCCCCTCCTCTTCTCTCTTCTGCCCACCAGCGATGTCCTCCGGGACCTTTAGAGCAGCAGTAACAAGAGAGAGTTCAATGCTCGACTGATTTTAGGAGTAAGGAATGAAAACAAAAGGTCTGGGACCTGTTACACATATTTGTGTAGAGTTTGGTGTAAAATCTGCCTTTTCCTGCTTGTCATTTGTTATTTTCTCTCTCTCATCTGTTGCTTCTGTCAATATGTAAAATGTGCACCTGACTGTGTGTATTACCCACCTCATCCTCTACTTCCTCCTGGTACTGGTCGTCCAGCGTGTCTTCCTGTTGATCTGGGTTTCCAGCCATCTGAACACACACACAAGTTCAGACACTCCCTACACAATCTCTTCAACATTCTCTCGTCTCATTCTTCCCTAAAAACATACTCACCACCAGTTCCTCCTCCACAGCCGGCTGTCGAGGGCCGGGGTGTGCGTCTATGTGCTGTGCTGGTGCTGCCGGCTCCTCTTCCTCGTCTACCACCTCCTCTTCCTCCTCTGTCACCCTGTGCTGAGGCTGATCATCCCCGGCCTCCTCAAACTCATCCTCGCCCTGGTTGTTGGGGTCGTTCTCGGGGTCAAGCTCACCATCTACATCACCCTTCACAGGCAGAAATACAAACAAGGTAATATGGTAAAATAAGGAAGAGATACAATCATAATGGTAGCGGTGGGTTGATAGGTGCATGATAGAAATATGCAAAAAAGGTGCATAGGAAGATGTCAGAGTAACTGAATATGTTTTGGCAGATTGAGTTGTTTTCAGAAATGTTTTAGACCTAGAAAATGTGCCAAAAAAAGTGGGTTTGGACATTTTCCTGGGTAGTGAATGCAGGAGGTAGGACACAACATATACATTCTGCTGAGGAAATCACCTGTTTTAGTTTACAGTACATCAGTCTGGTGTCGGCCCTTATCACCAAAAGCTCTTGAATCTTGTTGTTTTTCTAAGTTGACAACTTCTTTGGTGTGTTCCACGTGTATGACATCTTTTTCATGCCAGGATTTTTTTGTTTTTGTTTTGTTTTCTGTTCAGTTTTGTTTCCATCCCATGATAAAAATGTAATAAAAACGCCCACTTGCAAGCTGTGATTTTTTTTATATTTTCCTGTTGTATTCTCAAATGGGCTCATTCAGACATGTATTTGTACATGTTACTAGGGGGCTGGCAGGAAAAGTTCAGAAAAATGTCCGGGGCAACTGACTCCAACATTTGCATTCTCACAAACTTTCAGGAAAATGTCAGTTCAGTGCATGTCTGAAAGCAGCTTAAGTGTAATGTAATTCTTTAATTAAAGTATTCAAAATAGTTAAAGAGTGGAGGAGGTGAAATGATGGAAGGATGATAAACAGATGGAGTGAACAGAATGGATGGATGAATGGATGTACATTCACCTGTTGTGATGGCACTCTTTGATCTTCTCCTTGTTTGTCCTCCCCCTCATGTAGCTTATGAGCATCTCCCTCTGTTTACACACACACACACACACACACACACACACACACACACACACACACACACACACACACACACACACACACACACACACACACACACACACACACACACACACACACACACACACACACACACACACACACACACACCTCTCTGAGCTTAGACTCTGACCAAATTATTTCAGAGAATATTTTAAAACTGTGCAGTTCACATGATGTAATAATTTACAATCTGTCTATTTCATTTACTGGTAACATTTCTGTCTCACCGTCTTCATCGTCAGTGTGACCATCTTCTTCTCCTTCGACGATGTCATTGTCCATGTTCTCATACTCTGTCTTCTTCCTAATGACAACAGTGACAGTCGGCAGTGAGAGAGGCACAGGCTCTACAAGCCACATCAGACAAGAAACATGCATGTGACCTATATAGTGTTTAAAAATGTACTGCTTCCCATATTGCAGTTTATTGTTTAATTAGAGCATCATCAAGAGACTCATTAGTTTGGTGAGTGGAAACATTACAGTCAATTATAATAAAAAAGGAGGATGGGGTTAATCAATGCCAAATTGAATGGCTTTGGCATCCTTCCTTCCAGAGATCAGACGAGGATAACCAAAATAGCCTAAAAGCTGGACAAATGAAACTGAAATGATCAGCATTAATAGACACCTCTAGGTTAAATGCGGAAGTATGTTTTTTGTGTCATTTGGGCAATTGCCTTCCAGCTGATTTGAGACCTGACCTTTGGTGCTCCTCTCTCAGCAGCTGCTCCCGCCTGTCGGCCTCTTTGTGCTGCTGCTGCTCCCTATCCTGCTCCTCCTTCAGCCGCTGCTCCCTCTCCATCATCACCTTCTTCCTCTGCACTCGCAGGGCCTCCTGTCGCACATGGATCTGCCTGCTCTCCGCTGCCCTCTGAGCCTCTAGGCGCTGCTGCTCCTGCTGCTGTTCATACGCCGACTTCACGTGCTCCACCTGGGCATGCGCCCCGTGCTGCAGCTGGTTGTCCTGGTGCACCTCTGCATGGGGATCCTTTGAGATGACAAACAGATGAATAAAAAAACTAAACTAAACACTCATTTGCTGCAAATTGAGACAAACATGAGCATAATGATATAATTTATTCTTAGATAAAGTTCAGTAGATGAATGTAACAGTAAAAAACAATGAGCACAACACATAATGAGCAAATTGCCAGTAATCAAACACTGGAGAAAGGTTGTTATTCATTCCGGTTCTTCATTTTTAGCCTGCACCCTATGTTTGTAATTGTGGTTGTGTAAATTAATGGTCCTTACAAAAGCTTTTGGAATCTTTTCAGTAGATCACCTCCATAAGCAGCCACGACACTCAGTACAATTTAATCTTATGGGGCAACTGCGACAGTGAACAAGCTGTCCACTTACATTTTTTTTCACCAATAAAAGGCTGAAATTGTTATTCTGCGTTTTTGCTAAGGGTCTGGCAACATTACACGACTCACTCAATAAGAAGTCTCACTGTCAAGTCTCGTGAGACTTGCTGCAGGAAGGTGGAGGTGGAAAGATGCATGAGGAAGTGAGTTGGAGAGAGGGGTTTGGATTTTACTGAAAGAAACTATTGTGGCTGAATCTTTTTCTGACATGGAAAATTTCAACTTGGATTGCTGTCATGACTTGTTTGAGCCGCAGTATACAGACGAAGAGCTCCTACAAAGAGAGACAGTCACAGTTGTCCCATAACATTACATTGTAGTCACTGCCACTGTGTCGTGGCTGCCAGCGGAGGCAATCTACTGGACCAATTCCAAAATATTTTGCTAGTACTATTCAATCACAGTTACATTTGTAAACAGGGCTCAGGTTAAAACATATCACAATTCCCGTTTAATGATCAGCACTTAAATTTGAGCAGTAGCTGTGTCCCTGATATGACAAGGATCACATGGTTTAACAAGGTTTATGTCTTAAAGTTTAAAAGCACATGACAGTTACTCTAAACAAGATATACAGGAAAAGGGTTAGGTCATGTGTAAGGTCAGTTTAACCCTGTTTATATAAGATTAAAGTTCTGACCGGTTGTGGCTGATGTCTCAGTTGGTCCAGTGCGTTCTCATCTGGCTGTTCCTGTTCCGGCTCCTCTCCCTCCTGCTGCTCATCCTGTGGATGGTCGGGGTCCTCCTCCAGCTTCTGAGGCCGTCCTGCTTGAGCCATCTCCTCCTCCGCCAGTTCCCTCTTCCTCTCTGCCTCTCCCTCTCCATCATCCTCCTCTCTCTCTGACAAGGAGATATGAGGTACAGTGGGGCTGAGCTTGGTTTCGGACTGGGAGTGCACCGCCACTACTTGGTGGCCCAACTGAGATGGAAGCAAAAAGGGAAATATATAGATTTGTGTGTTTTTATATACCTTTTGTCCTCGTAGTAAAGTGATACCAAAGACTTTTATGTTACCGTGTCCTGGTGATTTTCAGGGGCTGGCTCCTCTTCTTGTATCACAGCCTGCTGCTCTTGATAGATGTGGGATTTGGGTGCATCTGCTTGTAGTTCCTGGGGGGCGGGGTTTTGCTCAGGTTGCCTCGGGACAGGAGCCCTGTTGAGGGTTTCCTTTAGCTGCTTGAACTCATCCACCTGCACCTAAAGGGAACAACACTCACAACGATTAGCGAGGGAAACATGAGGGAGCGGTGTCATCCAGTGGGATCCTAAGTCTGGTACCACTGTACAATAACCTTATAAAAGAGTTTAGATTGTAATTTAATGGATGTGTTAAATAATTTACCAATGTTTTACAAATCAGTTATAACCTATTAATAATAAACTGTTGGCTTTGGCTGTGTCTCAGTTAGAAAGCAGAGAGACAAATAACTCTCTCTTATCTTTAACTGCTGTACTGTTGAAGTGTTTGAGTCCACAAATCACTTTTGGAGTTTCAGGGGTCAACAGTGTAGCTGATTAGTGACTTATCTTCAGACGTAAAAAAACAAGAGAAAAAACACAACATGCCTTCAAACTGCTTGTTTGGTGTCAAGTGTCTGCAAGCCCCGGAACGAGGCCATTTCCACCAGAAGTGGCTAAGCTAGCGGACGTTAGCATTTCCGACGGTCCCTGAATACACCTCGTCGGAAGATATCAGAGGACATTCTTAAAACTTAATAATGACCTCGCTTCAGGTCGAATATGAATGTCGGGGTTTCAGGCAACTTGGATGACACCACACGAGCAGTATGGAGGCATGTTAGGTTTTTTCTGTTGTTTTATTACGTCTGAAGAAGGACTCACCATTGACTTCAATTTTATTGGATTCTGCTTTAACAAAGTTTACCCCTGAGACTCCAGAAGTGTTTTTTGGACTCAAACACTTCACCCACCCCTCCATCGGAAGAGTGGTGAGTAGATAATGAGTGAATTTTCATTTTTGGATGAACTATTCATTTAACACTTCCTTGTTTCCTGAGGTGAAACAAACATTTCTCTTCTAACAGACCATATACTCCACAGTAATAAACCACTAACTGACACCATTCTTTTATACAGCACATATACACAAACCAGTACTTTGTAACCAGGCCACATGGTTAAATTCTAAAAATTATTTCTAAATTCCTCCTCTCTTTTCGTCTGCTCCAGTCGCTCCATTATATCTTTCTGGCTGATTGGCTGCAACATCCTTTAGATGTACTGCTCTGACAGCCCTGGAAAAAACAGAACCCCTGGAGTGACGGAAAGAGTTTTGTGTATGTGCGTGTGTGTGTGTGTGTGTGTGTGTGTGTGTGTGTGTGTGTGTGTGTGTGTGTGTGTGTGTGTGTATTGTGCTCGTCCAACTGGAAGCGCTAATGAAAAGCAGCATAAGCATAAAATAAATTAGCAATTGCAGACAGAGTGAGAGAGAGCGGAAATGAGAGGAGAGTCAGTGAAAATCCATGAATGGAGACAGAAAGGAAGAATGTCTCGGTAGAGTACTGTACATTCAATAAACCATTCAAAGATCACTTCCCAGGAGAATATATTACATCTGATCGATCAAAAAAACAAAAAAACAAGCAACGCATCAGGAATCTTTTTTCCTGTTTGCTGGTGATTTTACAATTCACTGGAATAAACATCTCAGCTTTACAGGGAGGGTTAAAGTAAGGTTATAACTGAGAGGACTGCAGAGGAGAGAGGAGGATGGTTCAGCTGCTCTGGGGACGTGATGAAAGTACAGAACTTACACAACTGGTCGCATATCATAAATAAAGGAGGGTGCAATCAGATAAGTCACATATAATGTTCAACATTAACGAATAAGCCATTTTCCCCCCAATTATTCAGCCCGGGTCTCTGTATATTCTCTGCTAACATGCTAAAAAACAAAGTTACACTTGAATGAAACAGAAATCCTTTATCTCTCAATTCAACTAATTGTCTATTATTTCCTCTGAGACTGAAAGCAGATATTCAGCATCAATCAGTATTCACAGACTGCAGTGAACAATGAGACTGCATCTCTCTGCTGCCTGCTCCTACCTGAGCTGCAGCCAGCGCACTCTTGTGGTCTTCTAGTGTCAGTGACAGCTGGTTGTGCACTGCCTTCAAGTCCTGATGCTGAATCTGAACACACACACACGCAACCAAAGAGCAGGAATGAGACATTCATTTTTATGGCAGGCTTACAATTGACCATTTATTTCAAATGAATTTTAACATAACATGTATTTTTTACAATTTTTCAGGCACTATTTCATGAATCATTACTTAATTCATCCAATTTCAGATGGCACACATTTTATCTTTCTATGTTTGAAAAAATAAGACTAAAAAGATGAAAAGATAAGAGAAGCTAAGATCAAACTTTATCACCAGGATGTTATTCTGTAATATTTTTTGCATCCCAAGACGTACACAGTTTCCAATTTAAAAACATATAACCAAACACAAAGCAAGTACATATACACAGGGCTCAGTCCACATGTTCTCACCTGAACGTCCTGAAGCTGTACATGAATTTCATGGTGGGATTTCCTCAGCTGTTTGTTCTCCTCTCTCAGGTTAAAATTATTATCTGCAGAATGAAAAACACATGAACAGAAAGCTTGCAACTAAACAAAAAAACAAACATGCAACAAGTACAATATTTTCCCCCTGCACTTGAATCAAGGAATTCCTCACAAACAGCAGACCAACTGTCATAGTCGGCAACCACTGCTCCTCCACCCTCAAATTCAGCACAGACTCCCCACAGGGAGGCTACATCCATACTAGGTTTTCATTTGAAAACAGCATTTACAAACTAAAATGAGCTCTGATCACGCAAGCACTTTGGCTCCATAACAATTTTAATCCCTGCCCATTAGGGTTGGGTACAGAACTCGGTACTTTTAAAGGTACCGACAGAATTACGCTGGTACTACCGGGTACCGATTCACGCTAATCGCCAATGCCAAGTTTCGGTACCTGTGAGCGCATCTGGGTGACAGTATTTAAACGTGAGTGAGAGGGAAAGAGAGAGAGAGAGCAAGACCATGTGACTCACCCCTGGAACGTAATCAAGCCAAGCTCATTTCTGAACAGGGCACACAGTCAGAACAATGGCGAGTCAATGGTGCAGACACCTAGGGAGCCATGCACGACCCCAGGGCACAGACCCAGAGTGCACACAGCCCGGCCACAGCTACACCAAGGCAGACACCCAGGGAGCCATGCACAGCTCCACTATGTTCACTTGCAGTGTTCATTTGGGTCTTTTCAAACATGTTTGGATGGTAAAAATGTTGTTACCAGCTCTGTCAGTAATTTCTTGCTACTCTGTGTCTCTATGAATCGTGCCGCGCACTGCACCAAACGAGTCGAGCCAAACCGAGCACGCCCAACCATCTCCTCCGGCTATCCATACATTGACTAAGTTTACAAAGTGTGTTGTTTTTACCCAGTCTGAGTTTAGTCCGATCATCACCGATCCCAGTCCGATCACACTGTTTGTGTGTGTGAGTGTGTGTCAGCACGAGAGAAGAGCTGTAGTATGAATGAAGGCGCAGCTTTGAAGAAAGATTTGACTCATTGAGGAAAAGTATGGATCATTATGTGGTGATCAGTGCTGATATTGAGGCGTCATTTCAAACAAATCAGCATTTCAACATAACGTAGAGAGAGACAGAGAAGTGAGCAGCGAGTCAGTGTGTGTCTTCAAGTTGCGGGACTATCCTACACACCTGTTTTATAGTCAGCAATCACTTATGGTGATGAATTTGGTCTGAATACACATATCACATGACTATTCAAGTATGCTGGGCATGCCGGTGTAAACAGGGAGCCTTTCTTTGTTAGTTGCGGAAAGAGCTAGGCTACAAACAAGATTGCAAAACATAAGCAAAGATGATTAAAACCACTTCTTTTTTATCCTTATGACTCACGTCACAAACCCTGCTTCCACTTGTGTTCACATATCTTTAGCAGCATGGAAAATTAAATCCTACCATTTTAAGTAAAGCTTGGTACTTACCACGTACTGAATGTGAAAAACTATTTTTTTTCTGGATCTAAATATAAAACATTTGGTTTAAGACCTGCAGTACTTGATACAACCAGAAGATGGAGACAAGGTAAGTGATGATGACACCACTACATAAAGACAGAAGACTGCACCTTTGAGTTGGGAGACTTCCACGTCTTTGATTTGCTGCAGCTTCTCGTAGCGGTCTTTGTGTTCGTCCAGCAGTCGGCCATGGTCCTCGCCCTGCGTTTGGTGCTGCTCCTGCAGGCCGTAGTACAGCTTCTTCAGGTCGTCATGCTGGTTCTGACAGAGAAGACAAAATAAATCCACTGTCATCATGTGGGTTTGATTTTCTCCTCATAATAAAATCACTGAATCATCAACCCTGAATGAAAAACAGACCCTTCCCCCAACCAGGCATTGACTTCCTCACTAATACAAGAGGAAGGATGTAGCTGTGAGGTCAGGGAGAATGTGTGTTCAAATGGCAGAAGGTTAAGAGGATATCTGCGTCAGTGTTAGAATAGAGAGAAGCACATGTGCGTGTGTGTTGGTAATGTCATACCTTTAACATCTGATGTTGCACTTGTAAAGAATTTAATCTGCTGCCGGAGTCTTGCTGTTTCAACATAAAGACAAAAGGTTACAAAACTCAGTGACTTTGTGGTTCAGGCTTAAAGTTACTGTTACAACAGACTATAGAGAAGAGGTGAATTCAAGCTGGTCGTGTCAGTTACAGCAGCACAAAGCTGCTGTTTTACACACCAGTTGAGAAGCAGCTTAAACTTTCCTAAGAATTAAGGCCTTTGCAAACTAGATGTGTTTTTTCGTGAAATTAATATATTTCCTGTCTATATCCATTCAATGCAAGCTTTCATATCAGCAACGTATATTTGCTGAACGATATTGCAGCTTTTATTTTGTTGGACAAAGGTTTCACTTGCGACATGTCCAATCACAACCAAACAGAATGTGTGTTGTTGATATTTTGAAGCAGTCGCACTAGAAGATGAACAACAATAACTTCCTCCTCTGTCCAGTCTGATATAAAGTATATCTATACCTTTGTCAAATTAAATACTTACAATACGCTAGAAATACGTCCAAAAGCAGCTTTGATACAGTATAAGCTCTTGAATTAGTCGCTATTTTGTGCAGTTTATTTGCATCCCTGTTGATATGCAAAGGCCTCAAGTTTTATAGATGTACAGATGAATAAAAGAAAAAGTAATTATGTAAAAAACATACCTTCTCCTTGTTCAGTGACTGTTGTGCATCGAGTTTATAACCCAGATAATCTAGAAATCAGAAGAGATCAATCTTATTTTATGTAACTTTAACAAATGTAAAGTAAAACTATGTGGAGTATGAAAATAGTCAAGGTTCACTGTTCAACAATTCACTCATTTATTTGGCTGATGCCTTTACCCAAAGTAATCAACAATAATACTATAACCAAATGTTTTAAATATGTATAGCAATCTGATATTTATTCTACCACCACATGATATGCAGTCACAGTTTGAGGTATGATGAATTCCCCAAAATAATCAGAATAGAGAATAGAGGTTATTTTTCTCACCTTCTTTGGCCTTTTTGTGGTCTAACCTCTCCTTCTGCAGAGATTTCTCTAACCGGGAGCGATGCTCATACACCACTACACAAAGAAAACACAGATGGAGGGGATGAATAAAGGGAGGAGAGAAAACACAGACCTCTTGTTTTTTGGAAAATAGACAAAAAGAAAGCTGCAATAGCAATAAACAATTGCAATAACATATGCACTCACTACAGTTTAAAATATCAATTATAGAGAGAGCAGAGACAGACAGAGGAAATGCATATTATGGTTGATATAAGAGTGCGGTGTGATATTTATTCAGCCACATTGATCTCAGGGATGTGACGGCTCCTCCATCGACAGAAAGCTGTGGTATTCCTCACATCTGTGGTGATTTACAAATACTTTGTCTCAGGCTGCTGTGCCTGGTGGCTTGAGTCAAAGAAGTTTTTAAGCAAAGAATCACCTTTTTTCCAGACAAGTTTAAATAGACGTGATAAAATAGTCCAAAATGTTCCTTAATAACCTAGAAGCTCTTGTATGCCTCTTAATTTGAAGGGAGATCCTCTTTTTATTCTTAGACACAATTCTAACTTCTGTCCTCTCCAAACTCCAATCACTCGGTCTCAAAATATACATTTTGTATTTCCTCCATTTTTTTTAATCCTTAATCTGATTCAAAATTAAGTTAAAACGAAGCAGAAATAATCCATGTGGGGAGTTATGTCCACTAGGCAGTACACAGCCGGTTACAAGATGGAAATAACAGAAAACAGCATCAAAGCTGATACAACACACAAACAATGCAACATTTAAAACATAATGGACATAAACTGCATATAAAAATGTATGAAGTGTCTCCACTTCCTCCACTCCATTTGGAGCCAGTAATCGGGGGATGGAGCCGTGGTAACAAGGTCCTGCTGATATTCGCGATGGACCAATCACAAGTCACTCTCAGCTGTCAAAAATGACATTTCCTCCCATTTTTGTAGCATCTTATAACTAATTAAAACATAACTAAAATTAAATCTTGAACAAACATCAGTGTGATGAAAATACCTAAAATGACAGAAACAATCTTTGAGAGAAATTTATTTGATATTCACTTTGACCTTTAAGTCCATGCTCCACCTACTAACATAGAGGAGACTGGGTTTATGACCTATACTGCAGCCAGCCACCAGGTGGCAATCGAGACACTCTTTTTCAGAGGCATGTCGTTCACTTATATATGGGCTATGGTAACGGTAGGTTTACAAGCTAGTAAAAACCACCAAAAACGAAACAAGACTAAACATGTTACTGATTTGAAAGGTAAATTCTTATTTAAAAAATGTTTTCCCCTTAACTCCTCAGATTTTAACAGGCTAACAGGCTGTCTTTTTCAAAACTGCACATCAGCACATTCTTCTTTTGGATTCTGCAACCTCTTTAACAGTGTTTCAGAAATGTCATACCTCTTTTTGAGAGACTTCCTGATCAGCTTTAACACAACTGTAGCCTTAGCATTGGCTCTGCTGATTCAATTTGAGCCAAACTAGCTGATAGATGAGCATATTACATGTTAATTGGTGATGTAGACGCTTTAAGGAAAGAAGACAAGAAAGCAAACGAGGCCTTCCAGGCGTATCAGGAGAAATATTTTGTGTGGGAGAGAAGGACTTTGGACACAAAAAAGCTATGACTCACTTAAGGAAAGGAAAAAAACAAAAAGCATAATATGGACACATTAAGAGATTAATTTACTTCCTGCAAGTTATACTATCACGTATATCAGTAGGACCTTGGCCTCCATCCACGATTCCTGGCTCCAAATATGTGAGTTGGCAGCGTTTGTTTGTTGGCCCTGTTGTACTGGACACTATTGACACAGCATTTACTAAGAGGAAAGAATGACAAATTATGGGGTCGTGGTTTATGAGTCCAATATAATTTAAACCTTTTATGTTTTTATAATTTGGTAACTTTGATAGTAACAGTAAAGTAACCGTAAATGCTTTGTCATCTTAACCTCAGTTAATGTGTTCTACAAATGCATTATCACTTCCACATGAAGAAGTTGACAACGGTCGTAACTTCTTCCTCTTTGTCACATTTTCTCTCTCCTGACCTGGGCGTAATGGGAGGTCAGACTGATCATGTGGCTTTTCTTTCTTTTCAAGTGCCAACTCAATAGACTCCAGGATAAACTTATACAGTTTTGCTACACAGAACAACGTTGTAAGAATTTCACGACGAAGACAAAGGAGAAGGAGTGAAGGAAGGAGAAGCAGATGAAGGCACAGAGAATAAGCAACCAAACCAAAAAAAGAAAAGAGCGAAACAATGACACAGGCAGAAATATGGCAAACTAGGAGAGACTGAAGGGAGAGAGACATTCATGGAAATACACAAACCAAAATAACAGGGTGAGACAGCAGACTTGGTAAAGTAAGTGGTGGTTATCCAAGCTTATACAGCAGAAAAAATACATTCTAACAGACTTCATAGCTTGGTTTGAAGTTTGTTTTTTTCTCCAAAGACAACACTGCTTTCTCAAACATCTGCCATCGTCTTCACACCACTATTACTGGATTACTACAATTTGTTTTGGCAAATAAAAATAAAAAATTCAGCTAAATCACTCAATTGGTCGTACCAGTGAATTTACTGATGAAATATTGGAGAACTAGAATGTCACTCAGTAGAGTGCATACCACCAAAACCCTACAGTCCCTTTAAAATCAATCAAGCTGCACCAAATTGCACACACTTATGGGTATCAGTTCTCTAAATATGTTTTTTTTATCAAGATCCATGAATTATTTCATAGGACATATCATGATGTTTAAGAAAGTCAAAATCAAAGAAAGTAAAAACAAATCCTACAGGTTGTTTTTTGGTTCATGTCCCATCCTTTCACCAAATTACATGGAAATCTGTTTGTAGTTTTTGCTTAACCCATCTGACAAACAAACCAACCAATGCAAGCCAATGGACAGAGGCGGAGACATAACCTCCTTGGCAGAGTGAACGAATCAGTTAACTTGAACTTTGTAGCTATCACTTATTACACACTAACACTGACAGAGAGGCTATCAGTGTTCGCTGCAGTGACCACTTCTCAGTGTTTTATGAGCCTGTGTCATGTTCATAATCTAAATTCATATCACAGCCTTAGAAAAGTCTGATGACGTTCTGATTTAATTCCTGGGGGTGAAATCCAACTCCAAATTCTTCCTTTCCTCTGATCCTGATCAGATGGACGTCCAGAGCATCAGATTACTGGTGTCTCAGTAGATGAGGCCATGTTGCTCTTTGCTTAGCTCAGGCCACACCACACACACACACACACACACACACACCCACTCTCTAGGGGATGACATGGACAAGTTGGGCAACAGCGACAAAGAAGCTACAGTCTAAAAACGCATGTCATTTGACTGTGCTTCTGAATTATTAAAACTCACTAACATTTCTACAAGGACATTTTTTATTATTTATTAAGTGTGTTCCATTTAGAAACTCAATTTCCTTGACATTAACATAACAAGGTTAAAAATCAAAGATGAAGTGTTGAATTGAAATATTAAAATGCATTGTCTTTTACTTTAGTCATTCAAAGCATTCAAATATTAAACTAATTAAAAACCCAAAACCAGAGATTACCTTACAGTCGATTTCATCAACCTAGTTTAAAGTAAACCAATATAACAGAACATGTTCAAATAAGCTGCTTTCAGACATCAATAACTTCGAAATTGTTTTTTTTATTGGAATTTTATAAACATCTTCAGGAGTTCATGTCTGAAAAACAGCTAAACAATTATTAATTCAGTAAAGCTGGGCTTTACTGTCTATCCAGACTGTATTGTAATATATAAAATTGAAAATTTAGCCAATAGTCTTGATCTTCTTTTGTTTTGTGTGCAAGTCTTCCTTTGCTTCGTTGCAGTTTTCTTCTGACCACCGCACCAGAAAAGAAGATAAACAAACGACAAGGTGCAGCTCGACCCACGCCTACTGTACAAAGGGTCTACAATTCCCACAAAGGAAAACCTTCCAAAGACTGATTCGTTTTACACCTGTCCTTATGTCGTTCAAACTTCAATGTGCATTATTGTTTCGGGCTCACACAAATGAAACATTTCCCTCACAGTGTGGTTAAAGTGCATCAGCAGAGCGAGAACAAGGGAGTTCTGTATGGTGGTGACCTTTACTGGCCTACTGGCTTAGATGTAGAGAAGATTGGATTGGTTAGAGTTGGCCGGGGTGTGCACTGCGAACACTATCAATCACACAGGGAAATGGGCTCCAGGATTTTGTCTGCGGTTTGTTTATATGCGTGTGTGTGTGTTCTCATTCATACACCCACTGTACTACCGAGCACACACACAGGGGACCACTTGCGCAAAGCCCAGGGAAAAAGTATTGGGAGTTTCAAATTTCCTCCTTGTATGGCAGCGTTCCTTCTATCTTCTACTAAACATTGACCACATAGGAACCTTTATGCCCAGTTATTATACATTCTAACATGCATGTTTGAGTGGTGTTAAGTCTTTTAAATTAAAATTGTAACTCAGTTAATTGGAGAAACCTTAAGGCAGTTGAGAACCTGGTAAGAAACTGACCTCCTGTCATCGGCCAAATATACTGGATGAAAGTCGAAGGACAGACAGATTTAGACCCTAAGAGAAGTAGTGTGGAGACGGTGGCCTGTTCAGCATGCTAACGTCAGTCCCCTGGAACCGACTGATGTAACAAGATCCCAGAAACAGATTGGAGAATAGATTTTACCTGCGCTATTTTACATAAACTACAGGTTTATATTATATTGTGCAGCACAATGTCTTCGGATGTGACTTGATTTATTTTCAGGTCACGTCTCTTGTTTTTATTGCTCATTTCTTTGGGATTAGAGTTTGGAAGACACTCTGCATGACAATCTGACTTTTTCATTTTTGTCAGGAAATGCAAAATCCCAAATCAAGTCCCATACTTTGGTTTAATCCAGAAACAGAGTGCATTTCTAACTGTGGCTTCGGGGGTAGAGAGGAGGTAGAGAGCGGCTCTTTCACTAATCGGATGTTCTGTGGTTCGATTCTAGGCTCCCCCAGTCTGCATGTTAAACTGTCCTTTGAGCAAATTGCCACTGACTGCTGTGCCAGCATTGTGAGGATGGTGTATGATTGTTAGACAATGCTCTACGTATTTCAAGCGCTGTATGAACATGTTTTTTTTAATAGGTGAATATGATCTGTAATTTAAAGCACTTTGAGTGGTCATGAAGACCTAATCACTAGATAAATGCAGTTCATTTTAATCAAGAAACAAAAGTATTTACTTCCTTTTATCCCATGAAGGAAAACAGACCATTACATTCACATGAGCATGTTCATTACAATAAACAGAAGGCGACAAAAGTGTTGATGATATACTATTTTGAGCCTGCTGCAGTTTCATGTGTTTGCAAACGGCACGCTGTGTCATTGTGAGTGTGTGTATGTATGATTGTGTGTGAGGGAGTGAATGGGTGTTAAATCATGGGGACACATTTGTCAGAGTGCAGGCAAAACCACAAAGTGCCAGTTGATGCTTTTAAATGACTTACAACCGCCAGCCTATGGTTATAGTGGGAAACAGCGAATCAATACATCCAGCTCACAACCCCCAAGCTATGGCCCACCTCTAAATATAGGACAGGAAAAACTGCAATCAACTGTCGGCCAATGGATGTTGAATGGGTTCGACCCTGTGATTGGCTGAATGATCCATCGCTTCACAATGAAAGTATGGGTGTGGTGCCTAGTGTAAGCGATGCAAATGGGGTTAAACACTATTGCTTTCTTCGAAGTGTCACACTATACGGTCATGCTCTAAATATATCAGATTTTGTGCATCTTTTGAAAAACGAAACAGAAGCCATTGGTATACGGTTGACCTGGAACGGACTGAAAGCTTAGCTTAGTGACCCTTGTCTAAGAAATCTACATTATAAAACAAATGTGAGGGACTTTCTGTAATGGAGGAAAAGCTCCCTTTTCTCATTTAGGGCTGCCAACATGGAAACTCGCAGCTATTCATAACCACCTGTGAAGTCAAATTTACTCTTTAACAATTCAAATTTGGCACAGGATGCTTCACATGATGACAAAACAAACATGAGGCCTAAATCTGTGCATGTGGCTACACACATCTGATGAGTAAAAAGCTAGAGGACAACACTATTAGTCAGACTGCTGGACCCAGCTGTGGATGGTGAGCTTGAGATAACTACCTATTAGGTGGATCAAATGCCAAATAAAATTATCAGGTCTGGGCTCAAACACCGACCCACTCTCTGACCCCCTGATGTGACCACACACTTTGTTCTGAACGAGATGAAGTCATGTAGGAGTGGACTCTCAGCCTAGCTGTTAATTTTAAACCAAGGGCCTAATGGCATGACACAAAACCTCACATCCTGTCCGCAGAGCATAGTGTGTTTATGAGTCTTTATGGGGAGGGAGCAAATCACAGAGGTTACTGTAGTAAAGGACTCTTTAATCTTTTGTAGAGGTGTGGTGTGTAAGAAGTTCCCCAAGTTTGATTTTTAATAGAAACGTTACATAGGTAATACAGAGGAGCATACTGTAAATGCACTAACGCTGAGTGGGTGTGACACTGTTTACCCCACATGGCAGTAAAGCAAACAGATCAGTCAATGTCTGTGGAGTTTTGACTGTTAATGTGGGTTTTACTGTTAGTTATTATGTTTCTTGGTTGTTACTAAATAACTGGTGACTGTGCCAATCTTTAATCTAGATACGCCACTAGAATTTTAAATAAAGGCCTGGAACCTACTGTGCTGCCCAACATGTATTATACCTGCTGTTTATTATCTGTGTTTTATGATGCAGTATCACATGGTTGAATTACTTTTTAAATCTTTTTTTTTTATAAAATAAAGGTGTCTGAATTTTGACTACACTGGTAGAAAAGAAAATGTGATAGATGAATTTACATGAGTGTGTGTGCATGTTTGAATCAAAGCTGCTTGTGTGTGTGGACTGTGAAATGAGGGGATTGTGTACTTGCATGTGTGTCAGGTGAATTCTACTTGGTAGTTGTAGTAATGTCCATACGTCAAATACCAACTCCCACAATTTCTATCGAACAATCCCTTTGTTTATCAGTGCGTCAAGCAAGCTAGCTACCTCAGACAGAGACGTTACAACGATAAAAAAACATCCAACAAACCAACCCCTCTGAGAGGGCCAGTGGGTGACACGTACGAGAGCACACACACACACACACACACACACACACACACACACACACACACACACACACACACACACACACACACACACACACACACACACACACACACACACACACACACACACACACACACACACACACAACTTCCAAAGTTGTTTTTTGTTCTCTTATTAGTGATTTACATACTTTCTTCTATATATTTATTTATGATGATATGTATTTAAAGAGAGTTGAACTGCTAATTTGAATGTACTGACGTGTTCATACAGTTCCCTGTGATAAAGACAATGTTTATCCAAAAACATTTATAGCTGGTATTGTCACATACCTTTTTAAGAGATCTATACCTGTGATTGTTTTCAGAGTAGCCCGTGCTACAATGCTATCAACCTCTGCAGCATCAGTGCCATATATACTGTATATATACTGTATATATAAAAAGTTAAAATACATCCCTGATTGGAAACAAGTGCTATACAGTCCTCTGTAATAACACAATCACAGAAAGTAAAAGGGTCTTTGCTGTTAACAGGTAGATGATGATGTGGCAAAATCAGAACAATACCGTCTTCAGTGGCGTCTGGACACTGAGTGGCCATTGCCAGGGCGGTGCAGGACCCAGCTCTCTAACCTATTTTAAGACTTTTTAAAAGTTTAAACTATATATAACATTATGCTTCGTCAGCCTCTTCTTACAACTGAGGTGAGTGTGCTCTTTTTCCCCTCCTGCTATCCCAGCTGTGGCTAAAAGAAGCAGATGTGGTGGCTGACCTCATGACTTCAAAGTATAATAATGAGTATACTGTTAAGGTGAGCCTGGGGGACACAGCCACTACAACCAGGTGTGTGTGCGTGTGTGTATACCCTTTTTTATGACCTCTTTAGGACCTTTTCCTGCATCAACACTGACCTTGTCAGGACCAGTAGTCCTCATGGGGACCAAAGCCTGGTCCTAATGAGGCAAACTGTCATTTCTGAAGTCCTGGTTAAGATGTGAATTGTGGGTTAGGTTAAGGTTAAGTTAAGGTTTTGGTTTGTTTACAATAAATGGAAGTCAATGCAAGGTCCTAAAAAGGATGTGTGTGTGTGTGTGTGTGTGTGTGTCAGCCTGTCCAGCCTGCAGTAAGCACCACTTATTCCATTAAATGTCATTCTCTTTACAGTAGCCCTATGCAGAAGGCAGACATGTCCAGTCCGGCTAAATACCAACACCATGGACTAATCTGCTCAAACCTTAACCTGCTGGTTTATCACAGGATTAGAAAGCCACCTGAGGTCAAATGTCAAACACTGGCCCTTGGTATATCATCGCCCTGCTAACCTTTGACACACAGACAAATCACAACAAAGCGTTTAATCTCACAAAGTTTCAACTTTCTAACGGGAATAACGCCGAACCGATCTGTGGTTCTTAATGAACTGATGCAAGTACTCGTTGGTTGGTTTTAGGGAGGATGGGCGTTTGAAAGCGACTACGCAAACTTTAAAACTGCAGTTCTGTGATCGGAGTCTGGCGCCGCACTCACGAGTTCCCACGCTCACCTCTTCACCTGCGTGCAGACCGAGCACCGGTCAATCACCTCACACTTCGCCGTGTTTACCTTGGAGCTGAGCCGACAGGGACTCCTGATGCTGCTGGTACTTCAGCGCCGTCGCCTCGGTCCTCCTCAGCTGCTTGTGCACCTCATAGGACAGCATGCCCCCGTACATCATCCCGCAGACCACCGTGAGCAGCAGCAGGCACTGGAAGATCCTGCGCTGCCGCCGGGAGCACACCCCGTTCCCCATGTTGGACCCTCAGCGCTCCCCGCTGTCTGCGAGAGAAAGCTCCGTCTCTGCTGCTGGAAACTTCCCGACTCAACTTTTCCCCTTTTTTTTCTTCCCTTTACCTCCCGGTGAAGACTGGCGCAAGCCCACCCACCCCTCCCCTCACTTCCCGAGCATTCCCGGGCAGAAACAACACGGGTTACACGGTGGTATTTCCCCCGGTGGACATACTTTCCTCCGCTTATCGACCCTCTCCTGGAACTTCAAAGTAGCCGCTCAGATTTTCTCCAGACTTCACGTCAAACTTCGGCGGCTCTAACGCAGCTCAACCCGGGGCTGACGGCTCCTCTGCCCCCGCTGCCACACTCTCACTTCCCCGACGTTGTTCAAACAAGACAATGGGGAAAAAAAATAATAAAGACACTTCAAGTCCTCGACGCGGCCTCCAGAGCACCTTTAACTTCAGATACGTGTCAGCCCCGCAGCTGCCTGCTGCCATCCCACTGCAGCCCCACAGGAAGTCCCGCCCCCGGCTCCCACCCTCGCTGCTAAACCCACCAGCGATTGGTCGCCACAGAGCTCCGTCAAAAAAGTGGCCAGGGAAGTGAGGGTGGGGGCTTGTTTTTGTTTTCCAAACAGGAATGAACAAAATTAATTGCACGATGTTGTAATAGAGAACAACACATGAACAAGGCCTCGTTAATCTTAAAGCTTCAGTGTGTAAGATTTAGGCGAAAGGAATCTATTGGCAAAAATAAAATAATCCTAGTGATGTTTTCACTCGTTTGCAATCATCTAAATTGTAGTAATTGTTGTTTTCTTTACCCAAGAATGGGCCCTTTATGTTTAAATACTTTATAGTAACATCAGGAGTGGGTCCGCTCTACGGAGGCAGCCATGTTTGTTTTTTTTTACAGTAGCCCAGACTGGACAAACTAAACACCTTTTGAGTTTTATGACAACAGAAGGCTACCACAGACAGGGTTAGGTGAGGGGTATTCAGTTGTAACATGCAACTTTACCACTAGATATCACTAAATTCTACACACTGAACCTTTAATAAAACCTGGAGCAATGGATTCAAATTAAATATAGACAACACAAAGGAGAAAACAAAGTAGCAAGGTACAAAACAGTTAAAAAAAGCAAAGACCAGGATATGGATGTACGCATTTTTAACCTTTTGTTTATTTTACCGATACATTTCAGTGACATAAAATAGTTGACAAGGTTATGCATATATACATTAAGGAAGGGTTACTGCCAAGTATGGATGTAATATTTTCCCAGAATAATCTGACACTTTCAGAAAGGTTTGCATCCAAATTCTACATAAAATAGATTGTATCCTTATAAACAAAACATTTCCACAAAGAGCTGTGGGTAATCAAAACCACTAAATACCTACAGGAGTATTTCAGATGTAATACAAGATGTGAGGAGACTTTTACTTAGTTATTGTGTATTGACAGAACCTTGATACTGTGGCCCCATCCTCTGATCACTACAAACCCTGACTCTATTTTGCCTTGTGGCTTGTACTTTTGTGCTTTTATATAAATGTTTATGTGTATTGTTTTATTATCAATCTGCAAGGAACTGCAGATGAAAAGTAGCCTGGGTGGCTAAATATGGCACATTTTCACATTATGCGATTTGTCCCTTTTAAATAAATAACCTTAATCATAAGCATACAAACAATTCAAACTGAAGTCATGAATTTTCCCTTTAGGATAAATATTTTAACCATTTGAGTAATAATTTGGGATGTATTAACTAAATAAACTTACATGTTCAGTGTAGGTTAATGTTTGTGGAAAGTGTAAAAAAACAATCCGTCATACTTAATATAACTTGAATATATGTTAAAATGAGCAGATGATACTTGCTTTTTTGTGTGTCAGTGTTCTCTTTATATTCACACAAAATCAACAGTCAGATATCATATTCAACTTTTGTTCCATATAGGCTACATACAGTAAATGTTTGTGTTGTTCTCATTTAGAAGACATTGTCAGGAAACATCATGTCACAGAGCTCAGAATGCAATACAATGTATTTGTTCATGTGCACATCTGTAAGAACATGTTATAAGAAAATAAATACATCAATACATCACCATTAAAGTAAAAAACTACAGTATTATAAATACAGCATAGTTTATAGTGGCAGTATATTCAATAAATAGCAAATTATTTGTGCTGGATTGAAAAAGTACATCAGACTCATTCAGAAGGTATTGAAGTATAAATTGTGCAATATAAAAATAATTAGCAAAAACTAGATTTACTACAGAAACAAATTAATTAGTAACAAAGTCTTAACAAATCCTATAGAATTTACATCAATTCACATTATTGCATCTCCGTCTGAGACTAGAAAAAAGGTCAATCATGTTGCTCAGGTTTATTTGGTGACACTGAGGAACGTATATTTCAAAACTGAAACAGCAGGGTTGATGTTGTTGAATAAATTAGAATTTTTCAAATTTTCAAATTTAACGCTAAATTAATTTTCCTGAGCAAAGTGGCCAGATTTCAGGCCAGCTCACAATGAACGCTGGGAGTAATAAACATGTCCATAGAATAATGAGGTAGACGAATCTGCAGATCTCAGGTACAGTACTAGTAGTTCAATAGTTGCTCAAACTGTGACACAGCTTCCCACACACTGTGTCACAAGATTTAGAACAACATTGAACAGCCATTAGTTTAGTTAATTATCTAAATCCATATTTTCTCTACTTGAACTGCTCATCAATGGAACATCCATTTGTTATCGTTTGTTTTTTATCGCCTTTATTGTCATCATCTATTTGTCAAGCATTACTCTTTAATGAAGTTAACATTGGAGGGGTGTTAAAAAAAAAGAAAAAAAGTTAGACTTGACATGAGCCGCTTCTGTTTAAACCTCATGACAGAGTACAAACATTTTGAGGCTCGTCACTTTTAAAAGTATCTCCATAAAATCATAATAATGTTCCTATTTTTAGATCTATCATTGTTGAATAGTAATGTCTTAGAAAACCCTAACCCAAAACGCCATTAAGAGGAAACTTAAAACAGTTAATGTTACTGTCTACCCACACAAATAGATATACAGTGCATTTATATTATAAGACTATATTCAGCTTATAAAAGGCACCTTAAGGAAAGCAGAGATGATCCCTTTGAATCCTGTACACATCTATATCCTGTCTAATTCTAATGCATTGAAAACACAAGTCTAGTGAGCTAATATTTTGATTGTGACAATTTCCCTTCAGCCACAGCTAACCATGCAGAAAAGAAAACCAGGAGCACACAAACAATTTGTCGACGATTTGAGAAAAAAAAAAAAAAAATCCTTGTCCAATCTGCTACAGTTGTATATACCTCATCAAAATGTGTACAGGCACTTTGTTCTTCCATAAAGCTTGCATCTGTTTAAAGACATCTGACTCGAAGCTTCCTCCTGTGGGTGTGTTCGCTCCCTAGTGGCAAATAAAAATACAGTTATTCCATCGAAACACGGTCAAGAAGTCCCAAAGGTATAATAATAATAATAAAAAATAAAAATAATACAAATGTGTACATAATCAGATAAAGATTCAAGTGATGCCAACACATTGTTAACTTAAATGTTAATAAAGTAGTACTTAGTTTAACTTGACCTCCAGTGATGAGAAAAAAAAAACGGGACCTGATTATTACTTATTAATAATAACTTATTACTACAGTGAATCACAGAAGAGATGATCATCGTGTGTGTCCTATAAACAGAAAAGATGCAGTGGAATCACCTGCTGGCTCCACAGGTTCCTCATTTTCAAAATGCTTCTGCAACATACGTTTTCTCTGGTTATTATGACTAAATCAATGATCAGACAGACCTCAAAAGAATGATCCAAAACACAGACTAACCAGTCTCTTCTTGACTAAGTCGGTGTCCATACTGTTTCCTATAGCACTGACAGCTCCTCCTCCTCACACAGAAGAGGCTCCACCTCTGGGACGCTGAGCAGCGTTTTGCTTTTAGCAGGGTTGTTTTTTCTGTACACAATGAACTGGGCAGTTACCTAATAAGGTTAAGGATCAATCCAAAACACTAACAGCACATATTTTCTTCAGTCATCTATTAAAGCAATATACTTTGTGTATTACACATGTATTATGCATGTTACTGGCGTGTTCAACTAGAGGATTCTGAGATCACGGCAGAGAAAGCAATCGTGGCATTAGAGACACTTGTATGACATTGTGACAATGGTGAATATACACTGCCCTTCCCGTTCATGTTAGTACTGGATCTTGCAGAAACATAGTGTTAATTTCTGAGGACACACACAACCAGCACACCAAACAGATGCGAGGCAGCCATGATTTGTACACAGATGAGTAGTTAAAAGCAAGAATATCTCAGACCTTAGAAACACCTAATTGTAATGCTGCATGAAAACACTACATTTGCTCCAAAGTGCCTGTCTGACACTTTAAGTTGCACTGTGCGGATTCTATTTATTATTGCTCATGTGATATGTATAATCAGTTAACATCTGTAATTACAGTAATTACAACATTCAACACAAGGACATTAAAAGCAATATGTATGCCTAAATGTAGAAGTTGAAGATGTGAACAAGGATTCAGGACACTTGACACTGTTGAAGGAAAATGTAACCTGGTTACACATTCAGGTGTTATCAGGTGATGATTGTGAACTTGTGATTTAAAGGATACAAAGAAGTCCAGTATGAGGACTCCCAGGCTGCCAATGAGCCAGGCCAGATGTTTAATGATGAACGTCTGTTTGGAGCCCTTCAGCGCAGGTAGCACCACGATGACGCTCAACCCGTATGTCCCATTGCCCATCATGGCCAGGGCGAACAACATGTAAGAGGTCCCCTCCGTGGACTGTCGCCGGAACTAGAATGGGTAAAGTTGACAGTATTTAAAAAAACAAACCTGCAGCAGCAACAGAAGGACACAAGTGAAACACCACAGTCAGTGTAAAAGGAAAACCATTTCTTGTTTGTTTTCTGTGTACTTGCACTCCAGATAAGATCAGGCTAACAGGATTAAAGAATAAGACTAGAGTTATTTAATTTTCATTGCTATTAACAAATTAAATCAAATCCCTCTCGCTCACAAATACTGTATTGTCTATGGGTGTCTGCTGATCCCCAGGGGTCCATGAAAAGCTTCCAGATTCATTCATTAAAATGATCATGATATATAGGTATTCTGTATTGACATGTTGAAAACATTTAAATACTTGTCAAATATCCTTCTGACACATTTCTCCTGTGCTCTTTCACAGAAGGAGGTAGTAGTGTAAATAAAAGATGCATGTCCAATTATCCCGGGGACAAACATGAGGAGGTTCCCAAAATGTTTTCCATTTAGCCAGGTCCTTGACTGAGAAAAGATTTAAGAACCTGTGGTCTATGACATAGCACTGGACATGAAAAAGAAAAGATTACATTTATTTTAAAGGCAGTAACTGACTAGAGTGTCATTAAGTACAGAGGTGCTCATGTTGAGGCATGTTCTGTCACTGTACCTGCAAAACACAGTCAAAACTAGTCTTTCACTTCTTCACATTATACTATGCCTCCGTCCAGAAAAATGAGCATTTATCCAATATTGTGAAACCAAAGAAATATTTTAACTATGGCTAAATAACTGAGTTTTATTCTCTGCTGCTGTGACTGAGTCAAATCTGTCACCAACCCTGTGAAATGCTGAGATGTTGCTTGGCAACATGTGAATATTTTACATATTTACTACCTGGATGAGTAACCTGTCTCAAGAAGTGATACGGTGAAAATGTTTTGGGATCTCTGCTCAACGAACATGTCTGAACTGGCAATAATTTCCCCAGGGTACATCTGAGTTAATATTTTACAATTTTGTGTGTGTGTGCGTGTGAAGTTTCTCTTGGACTATATCAGCCTACTGAGACAACACCCTGTGGCGATTATTATCTGCTTCTGAGCCAGGATGTTTCTGCGGTACAACAGCTCCATTGTCTTCACTGCCTGGTTCTAATTTTGACACACAAACTATGTTACACAAACACAAAAATCTCACCTCCCACTTCAAACACTCTGAGTCCCAATTTTTTGACTTACTGACATGTAATGAATTCAGTTTTCAATGGAACCCCTGGGATGGGAGCCCGGGGAAGCTGTCTCCAATCAGGACGGCACAGCTCACACGCAAACCATGAAAACAGACTCCACATCTTGACCGAGTCAAACAAACAAATTGTCACTTACGTTTTTATAGAGCTGGGGTAAACGGGAGCAGAGGTAGAAGACAGACGCCAGGTACCCACATATGTAGCCAGTGATTTCTACTGCTTTAGAGGCAGCTGGACTCTGAGGATGATGAGGAGACAGAGGGAGGGGAAGAGCGATGAAAAGGGTCAAAATGTTGCACCTTGACAAGAAACAGCAAAATCGCTAAATAATAAGGAAGAAATCTGTTCCATGAACAAGTTAATGTAAACCCTTCACACAAATATACAACATAAACTACACACCATCGACCTACCTGGGGGTCTAAGTTGGCACTATTGTCAATGATGAGCTTGGGTAAAGCCAGGAGGACTAATGTAGCAGCAACACACCACATGGAGCACAGCCACTTCAGCCCGGGGGTCTCTAGACGACAAACACACACTAAATGAAGATCCAACAGTGAAGACACACAGCAGAAAATGTCACTGTTTGCATTAGCTGAGTTTAAGCTGCCAGTCCTACACCCAGTGTCGATGCCTTCCATTCTGTATCAATGACATTAAAGTAGCCAATAACAAAGGCTGCAATCACACAGCTAAAATATCCTGTATACGTGTGTGCTGCTGAAATTGATTATCAAGTTGCTGACTTGTTTTCATTCCTGCTGCCAGTGAACAGTCACAGTAAAGCTATAATCACAGTATTTATGTCTTTGTGGGTATAAGTGACAAATGAGCAGTGACCCAGGATTTGCATGTTATCTTTTTTTTTTATATCCTGTATTCAGCTTATATGGTTCTATTTATGTGCAGCAGATGACAAGTTAATCAATGTTTTATCATGACTTAACTTGTAAAGTTGATAGTGTCTTACAGCTGACAGGCCCATGTTTTCACTTTATTATGTTATGCAGTTCAAGTTACTGGGTCATCCACAGGAAGTACATCCTTCCTTGTTGTTATGCTTGAGCTGATCTGGAGGGTCACAATATGGTTGGCTCACACAGCACGGGCATCACTCGCCACCTCCTTTAATCTACATGAGAGATAATACTAGGGCTTACTTCTGCTGGAGCTGTTCTTAATCTTATAGTACAGGAACTGGGAGATGAGGATCACGTCTGTGAAGATGTAGAACACCACTGTAACAGTCTGAGAGAGGAACAGAGATGGAGAGAGAAAAAGAAACGATAAATAAAAATGTGGATCACAATTGTGTGTTGGAAGAGTAAATTATTCAATGTGCAATATAGAAATAGGCTCAGGCTGTGAAAGTTGCATAAGCTGGTATATCGATATGCACTGAGCTCCAAAGATCCTCCGGAGTTTCTCTGCAGGGGTTGAATGTGTACACACGCAAATGTCTGTAAAAAACTAACCTAGGCAATATGTGGTTTACATTATTTTAAATAAGTGAGCTACAAGTGAAATAGGTTTGCTCAACATGACAAAAAGCAAGGCTTGTATGTAAATATGTGTGTGTGGAGTTTGCATGTTCTCCCCGTGTTCGTGCAGGTTAACTGCAGGTACTCCATCTTCCTCCCAAAGTCCCAAAACACACAGATTGGGGTTAAGCAGGAGGAGGACTCTAAAATGACCATAGGTGAGTATGAATGGTTGTTTATCCCTGTGACGCTGGTGACCTAATGATCTATGAGTGACTACCATCACCAAAGGACACTAACAAGTGAGTTCACAGCACAAAGACACACATAATGTAAAGGCCTAAACAGCAGAGAGGGAAGTAGGCTGGATTGTGATGTGAGTGTTTACCTGAATAGGCAGCTGGCTGGTGAGGTAACAGCCTGCAAAACTGGTCACGTCGCCACTGAAGAGGAAGAAGAGGAAGCCAAAAGACATGGCCTCCTCCACGTTACCATTACGGTAGGCCTCGTAGACCTGCCTAGACAGACAGACAGACAGACAGGCACACAGTCAGAGAGGTAGACACAGACAGGCACACAGACAGAGAGGCAGACACAGACAGGCATACAAGAGGTAGACACAGACAGACAGACAGACAAACAGAGAGAAAGAGAGAGAGAGAGAGAGAGTCAGACAGAGAGGCAGACAGGCAGACACAGACAGACATACAAAGAGGTAGACACAGACAGAAAGGTAGACACAGTCCGACACAGACAGGAACACAGACAGAGAGGTAGACAGGCAGACACAGACAGGACAGACAGACACACAGGCAGACACAGACAGACACACACACAGGCAGACAGGCGTACAGGCAGACAGACACCCCCACGCACACAGGAGTTGAACATAGTAGTTTTACCTGGAGATCTAACATGTCATTGTGATGGCAAACATCATCATCACTTACGGTAGAGTGGACAGCAGGAAGCAGAACATGGATACGAGTCCTATCACCACGCTGCAGTACTCCCACACATTGTCCACACACTCCTCCAGCAGGTAGAGGATCCACGGGGTCCCGTTGACACACAGCGGTCTGCTCAGGGCTGCCGGGCCGCTCCAGTTAGCCGGGGAACCGTCCACACTCTTCCCGCCGGGGAAGCGAGGAGGGGCCGCCATGGAGGCTGAGTCTGGGTCTGTCCTGCTGCTGCTGCTCGTGTGAGTAAATGTGTGTGTGTGTTTGTTGTGTTAACACAGGACTGACCTGCGGATGAGAGCAGAACTACAGCTACATACCTCAACTCTCATCTGACCCCTCTGCAAGAGATCAATGAATCACACATGAGAATAGGAACCAAAACAATCTGACTAAAGTGAACATTAACGCATGGATCTCTAAATATACTTACACATGTTCTACGTTTATCTAATTCCCACTGTCTGTTTATTCTAAAATAAGCTTCACTGGGACATTAGCCTCATTTACATTAGCTTTAGACACTGTCATTGTTTGGCTGAGTTACCAGAGACCTGAGGAGGAGATGCTAACAAACGAAGCTAGCTAAACTGAGCTTGTTTGAAGCGCTCACCTGGTAACGTGGGCGGGTAGCGGACTGCAGACTGTGTGTGTGTGAACCTCCTACACATCCTCACACACCAACTACACAACATGAGTCTGCAGAGAAGGGGACATGCTAGCTGCTGATGCTGTCCTCCATCACTGCTGCTCCACTGAGGTCAACGCAGACGGAACCACCGCACCACATCCTGTCAGGATCTTCAAAATAAAACCATGGCAAACGAATATGATGACACGTGTCTACTTGGGTGATAAAACAATATCAGTAATTATAGTAACATAGTTTTCATCAATATCTGTATAAAAAAAAGCAATGTTTTCAGATTTTAGATTCAACTGTATTGTCATTGCACATAGTACATGTACGAGTAAATGCAGATTTACATCTAACCAGAGAGTGCCAATAGTAGATTAAGGTGCTGATGAGGCTGAATATTTACAGGTGAGAGTTTGTGTCATATATTGTAAAAACCACAGATAACAAAAGAGCAGCAAGGTCATTTATCTACAGACATGGTAAATATGAGTATATACAGATGCAGTGAGAAGAGTATTATATATGAGATGAATGTATCAATTCAATAATCAATTTATTGCCTTAGAATTGTGCAAGTGCTAGGTGAGAAGGTAGATATAGCACATGATTGATCCCAGATCTCAGATAACATGTTATATATAAAGGGTTTGAGACCAAAACCTTCACTTGGGAGCAAATATGTTTTCCTAAACTTATACAAAATAATGTGCCATTCATCGTGAAAATGATCGCTATCGACTAATATGTAAATTTTTGTCGTGATATGATTTGGGGTCTAATCACACAGCTCTAAGCAAATGTCTCATGATTACGTTGTTATAAATAATAATTAATTACAAACACTACACCTGCAGTGTCTCATTCACACATGGTCTGAGATGCGATGACACAGACTGTTCAAATAGGATGTGATTCCATTGAGGCAGCACCAGGAGCCATTTTGCCATATCTTAAAAAAATAATAATAATAAACTAATTAAAAAGTAAGATAAATTCCTCAAATGTGTCTGTATTATTGTGTTGTGATGGCCTGTCTGTAATAAAAATGGGGCATTTTTGTATTTTCAACGAACGCCTGTATATACCATGATGCTTAAGAGAATAGGATTTTTTACAGGAAGCTATAGTGGTGGAGAAAGCTACACACTGTCCAGCTTCACTTACTGAGGGTGATGTCTGGGGAAATACCGCCACCTACTGATCACATCAAAACCCATGCACCAGACCTATCAATAAATACATTATTATACATAAATGTTACAATGCTGACACAACATACCTCTTTTTGTTAGACTCCATCATTTTTCCTTTATTAGACTGTTTATGTTTATAGTTGTTATTACTTATTTTTACTGTCACTACTACTGGGCCAACTGACAGTAATAGTGAATAGAAATACAGTGAATGTTTGGCCAGATCAATAGCTGATAACTGTATTAATCATTGTTATTGATCTTTTCTTTTCCTGAAGCCCAGTTTGGTTGCTGTGAACATTAAAGAGTGAGCTACATCTGAGCTGGGAGAAGGGATTAGGTTTAACTCTGGGTTGGAAGAGAGCCATGAAGCCATCAGGCCTCATCTCCTCTTCGCTCTTCATCCCCTCTGTGTGGGCACATGCTGCCTTTAAGATCTCCTGTAAAAGGGTTATCAGATTATAGTGGTGGAGGAAGTACTCTCATGTTTTATGAAAGTAAAAGTACAATTAAAAAGACAAAAAGTTAAAGTAATAGTACCAGATTAACTTTTCTACTTAAGTAAAAGGAAATAAGTACTTGCTTTTAATATACCTCAAGTATTAAAGGTACTTGCAGCATGTAACTTTTTCCCTAATGAAATAGACAACTACATCATTATGGCTGAGTCATGGTGGTCACTTCCGAATCAGTCCAATGTTACCAGCACAAAACCAATTCCCCTCTCATTATTGATTACTATGTATAAATATATCTGTTGATTACGATAGATTTAAAAAACAAAAACAAAGTGAAGATGTCACAAAAGGTATTGTAAATATGTAGTGGAGTAGAAAGTACAGATACTAGCTGATATATATGTAGTGGAGTTAAATCAAAAAGTATCCAAAAAGAAGTAAATGTTCTTTGTTACATTCCACCACTGTTAGATCATATGCCCAAGAATTGGTAGTAGATCAAGATCTCTCTTTCTTTCTTTCTTTCTTTCTTTCTTTCTTAAAAAACAGCATAGATTTATTTAGCCTATGTATGACTCAACCTGTAACATATGTTTAAAAGTCACAAGTCATCCTGGTACTTGTTGTGTTCTCTGACAGTACTTGAAGGCAGCACCCCCCCCCCCCCCCCACCTGTCCCTCCCTCCATCCACCTGTTGCACGGTGCGCTTTGATCGACCGCAAGATGGCGCACTTCCCAGTGTTGGCCGGTGAGGATGAATGTAAGGCTTGTTGTGTGTGTGTGTGTGTGTGTGTGTGTGTGTGTGTGTGTGTGTGTGTGTGTGTGTGTGTGTGTGTGTGTGTGCGTGCGCGTGTGTGCGTGTGGTGGGGGGAGCTGTACAGGGGTGTAATGTGGGTTCCTATGTGCAGCGCTGGATGGACGGAGGTCTGGAGGTGCTGAGCGGAGCTCCACATTCGGTGTCCTGTGCGTCCTCGTCCGGCCAGGAGCAGGTAAGCTGCCCGCTGTCCTCTGGAGGTGTTTGGAGATGGATCAGTTGTGCTTCTGGCTGTGTTGCTGCGTGGCTCTCTGACCGTCGGTGGAGAAAGAATCGCGTTGCCGGGGGAAAAGCATGAATGCCACCCACATTCCTCGATGTCGGGAAAGTTGAGCGGCTGAGGTGGAAACCGTGAAGCAGATATATTTTACGCAGGGACAGAGAGAAGGGAGCGCGCAGGTGGATATGAGAGGTGACTGGATGTACTACAGGCTCAGTTGTTAATTAATGCATATTGTGTGTTTACACTTACCTGCTGCTGCAAGATTAAACAAACACACATAGAACATAGTGGCTATAGAATATGTTTTCGTTTTTCTGTGGAAACACTATGGTATCCCATGACTACATCTTTACACCTGCGTTATTTACATGTAGTCTCTCTCTCTCTCGCTCGCTCGCTCGCTCGCTCTCTCTCAGTGTGTGTTTGTGTGTGCGTGGGTGTGTGTGTTTCGGTGTAAATACACTGGAATGAAAGAGCCAGAAAGGCAAGTTCAGTTGCATTACTCACATTTGCTTTGTGCATTTCTTCTTCTCTTAGTGCATATCTCTCTGTTGCTCCACCTCTGAATATGTGAACACTGTGTGTGTGTGTGTGTGTGTGTGTGTGTGTGTGTGTGTGTGTGTGTGTGTGTGTGTGTGTGTGTGCGTGTGTGGTGGGGGACTATACCCTCAAGGTCACAGACTTCCGAGACAGACAGACTGATGTCCCACAGAGGAAGGACATTATCGGAGAGACGATCTGTTCATTCTCTTTGCACCTGCATTCATTCAAATAGCATTAGTGCTTATTAATATTATGATGTTTGTTTCTTTTTACTCGCGTAGTGTTTCTATTCATTTGCTTGCCAAATCCATCATGTTCTGAGTGACGATGAACGGACACACACTGAATCACATGTGTCTTTTAGCACGTCCTGTTTCTCTGTCTGTGAAGACCACAATCAAATATTATTTTATTTTATTGTGTCATGTAGGTTGCGCTGGATTGCATTAATTTGATGCGGTTTGGGATTTCATTTCTTAAAATGTAGGCTACAGTTAAACTGGGTTCAGGTGAATTTATCTTGTGCTGGATGCAATTAGGTGATATTCACTTACCAAGAGAAGGAAGTTGGTGTGTTTTTAAAAACAAGTTTTCAAATAAGAAAAAAGATCAGTTAATAAAGAAACATAATGGAAAATAGGAAAATACAAAGCAAAATGGAAAACACAACAAAAAAGTAGTAAACTCAACAACAAATCGCAAAACACATGGAAAATGCATTTATCCAATTAGCGATGAGCCCTGTTGATAGCAGGTACCTACCTTTTCTGTAAGAAGTTAATTGCCATTGTGTTTTGTAATTTGTTGTTGTTTTGTGTTTTGCACTTCAGGGCCACTTAAATTTTACATCACACACACCCCCAAGCCAAAGCTGTGATTCACTGCTAATTCCCTTCAGTTCAGTCACTTCCCCGGGACAGAGAAAATGTATAATTTGTCATCTGCAGGACCTGAAACGATGTCTAAACTTAGAAACCCATGAAACTTGCATTGAGGATATTTGAAAGCATCTTTCTAGCAAGAACCAGCTCCTGATATGTTGTGCGCTGAATGTATTTCTTAAAGCGTGCACTCCTGGGTGAGACCTGTAACGCTGCAACCAGAACATGCCTCTCTCATCCTCATCCCTCAGCTCCCGACTCTGAATTTGACTGCGGAAAGGCAGCAGGGAGTAATGAATAATGGATGGTTTAGAAAACGTGCACGAATGTTAGTCGGCTGAGTGTGGCGGTTAATGCAATAACTAGCACTGCTTCTTCTCCTCCTCCTCCTCTTCCTCTCTATACTGTGGAAAATCCTCTCAGCAGTCATGAGTCGAGAGCAGCAGAGCCGGACTGGAGAGCAAAGAGAAAAAAACCACTACACAGTTTAGGATGGATTCAGTGGCATTTGACACAGTTATGCCTGCTGAGGCACACACACACACACACACACACACACACACACACACACACACACACACACACACACACACACACACACACACACACACACACACACACACACACACACACACACACACACACACAGGGGGAAAGGGAGCTTCCTTTTGTCGACATCTTTTTATCTCTGTCTGGGACTGAAATTAGTTTCACCTTGGAATCCAGCACAATTGCTCCCACACGATTTTTTTTGTGCGACCTATCTGGGTTAAAGCTGACTTTGAACAGAGTGAGTTTTTTATATTGCGCTGTTAAACAAAAACAACTATTTGTTGTGACGCATAAACCAAAGAAAATGGAAGTCTGTCACGTCTTCATAACATATCTGCTCTTTCCATCTGTAAGTGTCACATTAAGTGTTCCTGTGGTCTGCTCGTGCTTCCTCTCATCGTGTCCACAGTGACCACTCTCCAGAGAGAAAATGAGACATTAGCTCCCGTGTTTTCCTTCACTCTCACCCTCTGTACTCTCTCTCCGTCTCTCAGTATTTCACATTCTCACGTTCTTTTTCTCCGGTGGATTCAGAGTGTTTTACAGTAGCTGTTTTCTTCTTCTGCTCCTGTCGTACTGTAATTCCCCAGTCGTTGCTCCACAGCTGCATAACTGCAGGGCATAAATATTGGAGACGTTTGCCTTCTCTTCCACATAAGCACAGGAACACACACACACACACACACACACACTCAAAAGAAAAAGACCAATGTAAGATACAATAGACTTCCACAGAATGTTCTTAAGCTAAAAACCTCTGGGATCTTTTCTTTCAAGAAGTCTTCGCTGAGTTCTGTGTGACAGCGTGGAACTATTTCCAGAGGAGTCCTCAGGGAGTCTGTTCTCTGTGACTTATTCATGAAACTCATGGCATCAGTTACATAACCGATTGGCCCAGTTATAGGGAATAACTATCAACCAGCTTTTAATCATACCATTCATATAGGACTGCTCAGCAAAAAAGTTCAAAGTTAATTCTTTTTTTTAACTGTTTGAAGCATCGAAGCTTTTTGGAATAAAAGAAGAATAAGAATGAAAGTCTTTGTTTTAGACAAATTATATAAATACTCAGATACTCATACTTTAGTCTGGAATGTCCATTAAAGCATGTAAAAGTAAAGCTGAGCATGTTCATATGTATCTTTCGCTGTAGCTGCTCTGTAAGGGATACGATAAATCGTGGTAAATTCATCAGTGCATAGTTTATGAAAACAGTTTACTCATCTCACATTAGAACAATGGTGAATATGCTAAACTGGCCATCGTCCTGCAGACTCAAATGTCTTTGAAAACACATCCTCTGGACTTTACTGATTGTCTGATCCAAACAGTGCATGGAAGTAGATTTTTGGACTCATTGATACTTTCATCACAATGAGTTCTGCTCTGACCCATTCAGCATCCTTCCACCAAGTTAAGCAAATCTCTCCAGACGTTTTTTGCGCATTCTTGCTTACAAATAAACACACATAAAACAGGGGTGAAAACATAACTTAGCTCAGGTGATTAAGGATGGATTGCTCTGAAACTTATTAGAGGTATTCACTAAGAGGAGGAAGTCTACGCACTTTGGTGACCTCTGATTTGTCCTGGTCATTTTTTCAGGATATCCTCCCAGCTTGTCCAACAATGAGCAACAAGTCTTAATAAAGCTAGGGTTGGTAATCCTGGAAAAGTCTAGCAAGAGAAGGCTTCACTTTGACAATGTCTAACCGACACATCCCACCCCCTCCCACAGCCCCTCTCGTCAAAGCAATGCCCAAAAACACATGAACGCTGCCTGATAACTGCGAGAAGCCGACTTTTCCGTTTCATTCTGTCCATTTTTATTACAGTCCTGTGAGGGCTAAAGACACCAGATTTATTTTCTTTTTTTCAGATGGGACATGAAGAGGAATTCAACAAATATTATAAAAAGTGTTTCAGAAACAAATTGCCAGCCAAACTTTAAGGTTCGACTTTTGCTCTGTATATATTGAGCTGACCCACTTCAGCCCAACATCAGTGCTGCTCGGCTAGTTCATTTAAGCAAAATGTTCTTGTTTGCACATTATCAGAGGTGTTCAGAGCCAACTCTGATTCGCTATTCAAGAGCAAAGTTAACATGTCAAGAGCAAAACAAGCACCAAACCCCGAAGACTTATTTATAAGAACAAATATAAATCAGTTAAATCCAGAGGAGGTTTTCAGTCTGCAGGTCGATGGCCAGTTGGGCGAATTCATCTTTGTCTTAATGTGAGACATGAGAAACTTTATTTTTAAAAAGCAGCTTTCCAACAGGCTTCCAATCCCCTCCCACCACCCCCCTCACCCATCAATCTCAAAACCACTCTGTATATGTGCATAAATAAGGAAATAAAAAAAATGTAAAAGATGAGAAACAATGAAATAAATAGACTGAGGCAAAGATGAAGGAAATATTTCTACCACTGTCGGATATGAAGCAGTGGTGTAGGGAAACATTGGAGAGACGCTTTTTGTCTTATGTCGACTGCTTCTGTCTCTCCCTTTCACCCAGCTCCTTTATTAAGTGTGTGTGTGTGTGATGTCTTGCAGGCCAAGCAGGTGCACATTACACAGCAGGATAGGGCCGACTGAGCAGAGAGAGAGAGATAGAGAGAGAGAGAGAGAGGGAGGGAGGGAGGGGTGGTCTGTCTCTGTCTTATAGGTCACACAAAAGAGCCAGTGTTTTCTCTCTCTCTCTCTCTCTCTCTCTCTCTCTCTCTCTCTCTCTCTCTCTCTCTCTCTCTCTCTCTACTGTCTTCAGTCAGTGCTCTGAGAGAGAGTGAGCGAGCGAGAGAGAGAGGCCCTTGGGTCACATTGTCCTCACATCGCCCTTAAGCCTCACGGTGGCCCCCCAGTATGCACCCCCTGTCACCCCTCACTCAGTGGCCTATACTCACAGCTCTCCTGCAACATGTGGGTGCCGACTACAGGCAAGTGAAATTCCACTGGAAGAGTTTATGTCGTTAGCAGTGACAGACGACACAGAAACAACAAAAATCGGAGAAAATGTTTTTTAAAAACACAATTCAGATATGCTCCTCAGTTAATTTTGAGGTATTTGCTTTCATGGGCAAATAAGTACATACAGGTAAAACGAGCTGGAAGTTATTCACTCTGTGTGTCTGTATGTGTGTTTAAAGGCCACATTCCTGAGCTTGCTGAGCCGTAGCTGGGTGATTAATAGTAACTAGCTGATTGTTTAAGAACTGAAATTCCTCAGGCCCATTTTTTTCCCTCTGCTTTTACACACACACACACACACACACACACACACACACACACACACACACACACGTACACTGTCCTGCACCCAGATACAGTTTAATATATTTACACACTATCCTCTATATCTCCACAAGTGAACTGTTGTATTTATTTACTGTATTCTTTCCAGCTCTCACTACGACACAGTCCGTCTGAGTGACTGAGCGCCGGTGTGTGTGTGTGTTTCTGAGGCTTTCAGGTGGAATAATGGAAACTCAGTATTTTACTCGTCTGCAGGTTATTGAGGAAATTCAGGACACTGAAACATTATCCACTTCTGGCTCTCTCTCTCTCTCTCTCTCTCTCTCTCTCTCTCTTCTCTTTCACTCTGAGTTTGTGTCCAACTCTCATTTCTCCCCTTTGTCTGCATGCATATCTTTTTTAATGCCTCTGCAGCGGTGATAACCATGGCTGCAGGCATTATGTTTACAACTCGGGTTTTAGTGATTCAAGGTCAAGGTCACTGTGACCTTACAAAACACAGTATTGATATTAATAGAAGAATTAATACCCTAATAATAATGAAATTAACTTAAAGCCTTTTGTTACATTCCTCTAAAGCCTTCACTGCATATATCATATGGTCTGGAGTGAACAGACGTGGATGTAAACTGCCTGTTTGGAGGTTGGCATTAGACGGTAATTTTAGTTTCTTTCTAAATTTCTCTTTTTCTAAATCTCTCTTTTTCCCTAATTTTGTGACATTTGAAATGTTTTGATCATTGACTATAAAACTGGAAATAGTATTAGTAATATAAGTGAGAAGAGCTATTGGTAGCTGACAATTTTCTGACGATTACCTAGTGTGCATATATTGATACACATACATATACATGTACATATATATTGATACCCCTACAAAAAAAACATACTATATTTTAGCTCCAGCCATAGACAGAAATAGCTTTGATTGATGCTCGACACAACAAGCAGAACAGCTTTGTGTGTGACTCTGTCTGTGTGTGACACAGATAAATCTCTTTGCTCTTTGTTTATGGTTGTTTTGTTGATATCGTCCCAACGGCCTGGCTTGGACCAATAAGAATTCCTGATGTGGTATCCCGGCAATGGGCGGGTTTCCATGGCCATCACTGGCTTGGCAGGAGAGATAAGGGTCTCCCCAGTGCTTTGCTTTGTGCTTTCCTTTGGTCTGGCTTGGACCTCCTCCAGAGAAGTGGTGTGAGTACGAGATGATGTGTGATTGCGGAGGAGAGCGGGCACAGGAAGCAGACAGTGACACAGATACATACGCTTAGCTGCTCATCCTCTGAACGGAGGCAGAGTTCAGCTCTGAGCAAAGTCGTCCTGATCACAGGCCGCCTGGGTGGCTGCTTTAAAGAGATGAGTGTGTGTGTGTGTTTCCCGCTTGCAGAATACTTACGTTGCATCACAGGAAACAATCGTGTGTATGTGTTAAAGTTTGTTCTGTGTGTGGGAGGACAGGTGTGTGTGTGTGTGTGTGTGTGTGTGTGTGTGTGTGTGTGTGTGTGTGTGTGTGTGTGTAAACTTCACAGCTGGTAGTGTTAATGTTTTAATGTTTAGTTGAGGCTGACAGGAGAAGCAGTAGTGACAGGTAAATGGTTAACATCATACAAATGAAATCCCACCCCTCTAACTCCATTTATAACACATAATGGTAGAAGACTGTATATACTCATTGAACCATTAGATTTATTTCTATTATTAATAACTGCTTTTAGAAATGATTGAAAAGCATAGTTGCGGTATAACAAATGATGCCATTTCTATGAATATAAAATATATGTAAATAAAAACTTGAAAGTCTGATCATCCTAGTACTTTTCTAATTTGGATCCTAACCCTTAGATTAGAATACTGTATGTACAAATATTACCGTGACATTTATTGTGATCATTATCAATATCGACTGATTGCCACTATTATTTTCCAAAATGTAACTGAGACTACACTATTTTAATAAATCTTCTCTGGGACCTACTTGCATGCGTTTTTTTTGTGTATGTTGGTAGGTATTTAATTGCAGATATGTCACACATTACCAAGGAGTCATGTAGTTCACATCATCATATATTAACTTACACGTGCTACACCAGGAAAATGCTTATGTGCTTTATTGCTGAGGGTTAGAAGAGAAAATTGATACCACTCTCCAAAATTATTAGTGGTTCTACAGGGGTTTTGTGCCAGATAACTTGTTGGCCAGAAGAAATGATATACTGAAGTCTCTACCTCTTGTCTGGTAACATCACAGTGACTAGAGTCCCAGAAGTTACTGTGTCTGGCCCAGAGACTTTATTTAAAGATGGACGCTGTGTCTCTATCTCCGGCTGTTGTACAAAAATGAAGCTAAAATATCTCAGATACGGGGGCCGCCATCTTGTTCTTTTTACGTAAATCCACCCAAAGTCTGCGCGATAGTGATCATGGTGCAGAGCCATGGCATCAAGGTCCCGCCGGTGATGATATGGCTTCACATTTGGGGAGTGTTCAATTTTTCATACATTCTATGGTCTGGCCACATGCTGGTAGACAGATATCATTACGTATGTTTAGAGGCCGGCAACCTGTTGCTGTTTCCAGTCTTTATGCTAAGCTAGGCTAATTAGCTTCATATGTCACAGACACACATGAGAGTGGTATCAATCTTCTAATCTAATTCTTGAAAAGGACGTATATATATATATTTTTTTTTAATTGTCTTTTAGGATTGACTCGGATCCGCTTCTTTTGATCTGTTCCTTGTTTGTTCACGTTGTTTAAGTCTGTTTCTTGAGACCTAAAATAAATAGAAAAATTCTTAACTTAACCTTTTGAATGGCATCTCTCACTGGCTCAAAATACCTTTTCACTCTCAGCTGCTCAGGCTGAATCTTTTCGTCCAGTTTCCATACAATTCTTACAAATATACAAAATGAATATCCCGTCATTTACTTCTGTTTAGTTTTATAAATCAATTAATTCATGTTTAGTTAATTAATTCTTGCATGTCTTTTCACCTCTCTCCTTCAGGACTTTGAAAGACTACCTCCTCCAGAACATGCCTTGTCTCCATGGTAACAGGACCCCGGCAGACCCAGAAACACACTGGGACAAACTGGTCCCGCTCTCATACCTGATTCTGGATTGTACTGAAGAGGATTTCAACAAAAATAAATAAAATGAATGATTCCTCATTTACTGTTTATAAGCTATTTTCTCCTCACATTCAGCATATTTGCACCATTTCTATCGTGATGATGTCAGGGATTTACTGATTTTCAATAAAGCAGCAGCAGTCCCAAACTGGTCTGTCCTAAACCAAGATCAGGATGCACCAGCTGTTCAGTCGGGTGCTCGGCCAGAGGGATCTTTCCAGAGCGGGGGATCTTTTCTCTCTGGAAGACGCAGAGATTGAAGACTGTCTGTCACAAGCTCTGGACCAGATCAAGGCCATATCCTGCTCACCGGTGAGCAGACGAGAAGAATCAACACACACATAGATGATATTTACCCCAAATATTACAGAGCAAATGTCTGTTTCATTCATTATTTATAATCTCATCCATAATTCATCTTGGTACCCTTCATTTATCATTGTCTCCTTAAATTTGCATCCTATTATCTGTCCGGCTGACAGGACTATCTGACCAATGACAACGATCAGGCGGTGGTAGAGATTTGCATAACACGCATCACCACGGCCATAAGGGAGACGAGCTCCATCGAGCGACACAGCGTGGCGCTGGTGGGGCTCTGGGAGTCGTGTCTGGAACATAACCTCACGCCACAAGGTGAAAACACAGAGGACACGCCGCACGCCAAGATAGCCTCGGACATCACCAGCTGTATCCTGCAGGTACACACACACACAGTAGACATTGTTTTGTAATGGTGTACCCCAAAGACAAATTCTTCTTTAATTTTTTTTCCATAAGCATAAAGTGCACATACAGCACATACTGTATGTCGTCTGTGGGGGTATGAAGTGGCTGTGTAGCCTGAATTTGAGGAGCATATTATTGAAATTCTATTTTGGCCCATGAGAAACTGAAAGATCTGTTCAGACGCCCAGGTACAGAACTTCTGGTTTAAAGATATAATATGTTAAATGTCTAAAAATGACAAGAGCTATGTCATACATACTATCCAAAATGTTTCCAACCATGTTCAAACCCAGAGAAATCCCCAATTTGCCCGTCTCGCCTATAACTTCTTAGGGCAAACAACAAATGACTAAGGAAGAACACACTGCTAGCAGTTAGCCAGCTAGCCAGGATGGATGGATTGTGATTATTCATTGCAGTTTTCTGAGTAACGTGAATAAAACTTCAATACATAACCTCTTCAGAGAACAAGACTTACGCTTGGTAGAAGACAACAACTCCCATGATCCTATGCTGCTTGTCAATCTAGGTATTTTGTTATTGTTTAACTTTAGAGACCCCTAGTGACACAAGTTACATACTGCACATACAAATCTATACACAAATACCCACCATGAAATTAGTCTTTCTTGATCCATTTTATTCTCTATTCTCTGGTATATTTTTGTTACAGTGCCAATCATAAGGTACAGTCTTTTAACTATTTTAAAACATTAACAGCTACCATCAGGTTGAAAGGTATTCTGGGGATTCTGAAGTAGCAGTAGATACTTGGACATCTCTGATTAATGTTACATCATGCAACATAGGCAAAGGTAACATTTTTGCCTTGGCTACAAATACACTTTATGTAATCACTGCTGAAGGGCTTCAAAATGTAAATCAAATCTTGCCTCAGTTCTCTATCAGACCTCTGCAGCTAAAAGGCTTAAAAGCAGAGGGTCTCTCTCTCTCTCTCTCTCTCCACCATCACTCTTTCTGTCTCGTAATCTATTTCCTGTTCTGTTGCTTATTACCACCGTAGGGTAACCTAACCCTAACCCATTGATTTCCATTCACTGAGGACAGCTTAACCAAAACCTTATCCCTAACCTAAACCAGGACCAATACATGCCTAACCCTAACCTTAACTTAACCAACACCCACATCTAAATCCCTCACCTTAACCAGGACCTCAGATCTCATTAGGACCAGGTTTTGGCCCCTATGAGGTCTACTGATTCTGACAAGGTCAGTGTTTATCCTGGAAAAATTCCTAAAGAGGCAACAAAAAAGGAGAACACACACACACACACACACACACACACACACACATTACAGAGAGGTGAGACTAAAACTTCTGACAGCTCTGACAGCAGCTTCTGGCTCTCATGTCCTAACTCCAACATTTATCAGGGGAGCACTTCCCCTCTCTTCTCTCTGTTTCCTTTTTCTGTCTGTTTTTTCCCCTTGCTTTCATTCTGCCTATTTTTATCATCTCACCTCTTCTTTCTTACCTCATCTTTCTCTTTTTTCTCTTCTCTGTCTACCTGTCATTTTGTGAAGCTACAGATGCGCAAAACACCTTTCTTTACCCTTCCACTGAAACTCCCACGGAGAGCAGGTAGGAAGAAAAGTTGTCTGCGGCACACAGAGATGCAAACAGATTTCTGGTTTAAGATGAGATCTTTTTGGATTCTTTGATCTGTGCCGTGCCTGACATTAAAGTGACTATTCTTGCTAAGTAGAAGACATCGGACAGATAAATGAATCTGTTCATTCATACATGAGGAACCTGCAGGGAGACTAAAATGACTTATATCCACTTATAACACAGGTAAACTATAGCACAAAGAGCTCAAAACGCCCAATAATAACAGCTCTGCGTGTCACAATTACACCAAGGCTTTTTCAAAATGTTAATTTTCACTTAAATGTCTAATTATTTATACACATTTAGATAAAAACTAGGGCCATCTTAATAAATGGGGCTGGTGGATAACCTTTTTGTGTGGATATGCTGTCTGCACTGCCATCATGTGGTAGAGTACAGGCATGAAAAGGAGAATGAGCATTGAGCGAGAGAAAAGAGAGAGAGGTAGATTATTTCTCTACCAGCAGTCAGATGAACTCTCTAAAATGTCAACTCTAGCAGGTTGAAAGGCATTCTGGGTATTCTTAACTTGGAGTTGATTAGGAGGGTTGAGGTTGAAAGTGGGTACACAAGTATAAAATACATAAGATATAATATCCTAGGAGAGCAGTGAACATCACTTATTATTGATGTACCCTGCAACATATCAAACAATGGGTTTACAACAGAAAATCTACCTATGTAATCACTGCCAAGGGGCTTTAGAATTTAAAGTTTTTAAGTTATGGACAGTGAAACTAACTTGATATCTCACTCTCCAGTTGAGGGTGCTAGTGCATTTCGAACCCACCTCTTCTCGTGAGTCATTCAAACTTGCACCAGGGTGTGTATCCTCAAATACATCACAGACTCCTTCACTCCTCTTTACTTCAATCACACAGTAAATCCAAATAATTTAAGTCATAAAAACAGTTTTAATCCTTCCTTCACTCACTGTGCTGCTTCATGAGTCTGCAGCTCCTTATATGTGCATGAAATGACTAAAAATCAATTTAACGCATGGCTGAGTGTTAGTGAGAATGTTTATCCTCACCTCCTGTTGTTCCTGGACTTTGGAGCTCATATAGGAATCAGAGGTATGTACTGTGAAGTCAAGCCTCCTTTATTATCCCTTCTTTCTACATTGAAACACAGGAAGTGGAAAGAACTGGATCTCTGTGTCTGTCGGTGCCATCCTATGAATACAGTTGCAAGTGTCCTATTGTCTGTGTCCATGTACTCCCACAACAGTGTATTAGGGCCACTTAAAGGGGAAAAAATCCTAGTTCAAGAAAAATGAGAATTACGAGAATAAAGTCATGATATTACGAAAAAAAAAAATCATTTTAGGGTATGTGTCATTTTAGAAGGGGGATATCAGAAAATCAGTCTGTCTCCTGTATTGTAATCAGGAATGTGGAGCATGTTATACTTTAGTATATGTTCCACAAATAACAAAATACTTATACATCACATTAACATAAGTTTCAGGACTTTGAAAAGCTTGTGCAAGAAACCGTCTCTATTCCAAAGAAAGAGCCACAGACTTGGGGGAAATTGCCTCTTTTGTGGAGGAGAAAATGTTTGGTAGTGGTGGACTGTGAGGTTACTGTTGGTTACATCTGTGTGCTATTCAAAGGGGTGATATAGTTTCTCAAGAAACAACGATATTGATTAAAGATTTTCAATCCAGAAGGAGAGCACATGTTCTCCTTGCTGATTAGTTCCTAAAAAAGTTTTTTTTCCATATTCTGGTAATATTATGACTTTTTCTTGTTAAATTATGACTTTATCCTTTTAATACGATGAGTTTTTTCTCATAACATGTTGATTTCCTTCTCAATCACCACTTTCGTAATATTATGACATTATTCTTGTACTGTTACGTAGTTATTCCAGTAACATTATTCTCAAAAATACTTCTCAAAAAAGTCATAAACTGGAAACATTTCCTTCTGGTAATTAAGGGTGGTGCAATACCGTGCCTGCAGTTTGAGGACTTACAGTCCCTTTTAACACAAGTCAGGCTTTTGCCTTGAAGTTCACCCCGGTGTTTCCTTCCTTCCCTTCAATATATTGCCTATTGCTGTCTCCTCAACCTCCTCTCTGCTTGTGTCCCCTCAGAACTACAGCTGTCCCTCGGTCATGGTGCTGGCCGTGCCGGTGGCGGTGCGGTTCCTCCAGAGAGGGAACAGGGAGCTCAGCAGGAACATGTCCAGTTATCTCTCGCTGGCCGCTATAGCCAAGGCTGATCTGTTGGCTGAGCACACAGAGGCCATCACACTCAGCGTGCTGGGAGGTAGGGAAAACAAATGATACATGTGCACACTTTCTCAACAAAATTAACATGCACACACACACACATAAACAGACTTAAATCCTTGTCTGGACAAACCTCAATAACTGTTATAAGAAGGAAATTAAAAGTGAACCGTGTTCTTTCTGTTAGTTTTAAGACCTTGTTAGGCACTCAGGGAGATGCGTGTTTGTGTGCCCACGTGTCTTTTATGGAGACTATAAAGAGAAAGGGTACATAATAAGCATTCAAGTGCATCATGTTGTGTTAGTTTAGCTGTTGATAGTTGACATATGGGTTTGGCTCAATGAGATAGTTTGTTCTCAGTGTGAGCAGACCTGCAACAATGGGATCAACTGTTTTACTGGGGTGGAAAGAGGAAGTACACATGTAATCATTAGTTGTAGTAGCAGACCACCAGTCTCCTATCATGATCCATAGTGAGTAGTGTTAAAATGACTGCCAGCTCCATGAGCATGATGATAATGACGGTAAAGAGCAGCTGTTACAGATCATCTGTTTTCTCATAGTACTATGATGCAGAATGGAAATTCAAATGTAAGTATTTATGTGGGAAGAAAGTTTAAGTGGACAGTTCAACGTGTGTGTGTGTGTGTGTGTACTTGGTTTTTTTTGCCTCTTTCTAACCTTTTCCATTATAAACACTGATCTTTTCAGGACCACTAGACCTCATGGGGACAAAAGCCTAATAAGGGTTAGACATGAATTGGTCATTTAGGTTAAAGATAAGGTTTTGGTTAGGCTGTCCACAATGTGTGGAAGTCAATGCAAAGTCCTGATAAGGAAAGCTGCACAAACGTGTGTGTGTGCGTGCGTGCGTGCGTGTGTGTTATCCAACTGTGTTTGCACATGTTCACAATTAGTTTGCGTTGATTTATCAATCTTAATATATAAATCTGATCCATCTTGTCCACATGTTTTATTCTGTTAATCGACAGATTAAATTAGGTGGTTCACACTCACACAGTCAACAAACCATTTGTGCATTTAGCACTGATCAATACATTCTTCATCTTTCCTTCCTAATAGTTAAGGTCAGAGAGCAGAGCCCAGCTGACTTCTGGGTTAAAGAAAGCTGATCCCTGAAACATGTTTTCTGGTTCAAGTTTAGTAGTGCAGGTCACACACACACACACGCACACACACACACACACACACACGCATGTTGTACTTCTATCTTAGTGAGGACACTCATCGGCATAATGCATTCCCTAGCCCCTTACCCTAACCATAACCATCCAAACTAAATACCTAACCCTAACCCTATCCCTAACCCCAATTCTAATTCTAACCCTAAAACCAAGTCTTAACCCTGAAACAGCTTAAAAGTGGGTCAGAAAGTGAGGACCGGCCAAAATGTCCTCACTTTGTAGGTTGTAGGCTCAAAATGGTCCTCACAAAGATATCTGTCTAAGAGCAAACACACAAACTAGCACGTGGTGCTAATCACCTCACCCAACAGCAGAATGAGGTGCCCACCATTGTGATGCTCTCACCGTTTTCTATCAGCAGCTCGGCACATGAAACAGCTTAGCTCTCCGCTCTCCGCTTCATTTTAAAGGTGCAACCAGGTTCTGGGCTCAGAGCATCAGATAGTTGGACAGTTTACACCTTTGGCAGTAGGAAAACATAAGTAGATTATATGAGACTAAAAATACAATTCATTGTGGCTTAATGCTGATGTTGGAAGCACATTAAGATGTAGTTCTTCTAACTGCTGGTGAATGTTGACTAACACCAAAACACCTTTCTTAAAATAGAGTCATGAAGTAAAATCTGTTTCAGTCATTTCCTTTAATGTTCGTCTTGTTTTTTCTTTTGAGAATTTTGGTTGTAAAGCTTTATGCGGAAAAAAAAACATTTTCATGTTCGTTAGACACCCAAGCAATGTTGCATGTGATGTAATATCGCATTAAACCCAATTCCATGCTTCAAATGCATATTTTACCTTCAGACAACTTGCTTCCTTTTTTGGGGGGGGGGTTGTTTTATTATTGTGCCAGTTGGCTTCGAAGGCATTACCTCAAACTCGTACTTCAGACATAATTATGGTTAGCTGTCCAATGTTTTCTTGGTTCTACTTAGTTTCTTACCAATGAAGTATAAAATAATAATGTGAATATTTGTGCTGTTTGTCATTATACTGTTACATGCCTCATATGCACCCACTGTTATGCAAAACCCACATTCAGTTCATTTTATAGACTGAAGAAGTTAATAAAGTCACATGGGCTGCATCAGTGTGTCATTTTAATACGTTCCATCTTCACGTTTGTTTCAAAACTTTGACCTTGAAATTCCTTTACAATAAATTTACGTCACCCTCACATAAAATCACTCACATGGCAACCACAGAAACTCATGCACTCTGGAAACTGTCCTTGTTTGTGAGCGTATAAGGGATGAGATAAAATGGAGAAGAAAAAGCGATGAAGCTTCGAGTGGCTGTGATCCAACTTGATAGTGGGGGGTGACGTGATGGGGGGGCTTATTAATGCCGGAATATGTCACAAATACTGTACACACAAACACATACACACACACACACACTAAGAGTGGAGAGAGGATGAAAGTGAACAAGGCTCGCGGGAGGGCTTTATTATAGCGAGATCAGATTTATGTTTCCCTCGGCAGTTTTTGTTTTGCAGCCTTTGTAGTTTCAAATATTTTTACCCCCCTCTGCTGCTCACTGCTGATCTATGTTGTTCTGAGTGTTTCTAACTCTTGTTGCCTTTTTAATAAGCCAGGACCCGCTCCTCAGAGAGCTGATGTAATGGTGTAATGGGTGATGATGATGATGATGATGATGATGATGATGATGATGATGATGATGGGGGTATGATGGTTGGTTACAGGAGTGAGCAGGATGGATGGATTGTGCATGTGTGTGTTTATGCTGGATGGTTTCTTACCAATGCCTGAGTTTGTTGTCACATGCTGGCTTTGACTAATTTCATCAACTTTTTCTACTTCTTTCCAGCAGACGAGGCAGTTTTATGCATTGCTGGCTCACATTGTTATGGAGTCGACATGACTGCTTTGCGCTTTTAAGGCCTGTATCTTTCAATTTACTGTAGACCTGTAGTTTTAAGGAAATGTGTGACTTCCTTGGCTTCCTCCTTCTGAGACACACCATCACCCAGCATTGTCCCACAGGAGAAGATTTCTCCTGGCTTCCTCCTTCTGAGACACACCATCACCCAGCATTGTCCCACAGGAGAAGATTTTAATTCCAAGTTTCCAGTACCTCACACTCAGACTTTCCATCTTTATGTTTCCCCACTACACTTCACTTCAGTCCACAAAATAATATTAATATATTAAATGATTGTATAGACGTCTTCCTCTTTTCTCTGCAAGGCAGCGTGTTGGCACCATTGACTGTATATAAAGATGGACGATATGACAGCTCCCCAAAAGTGAAGCCAAAGCATCTCGATTGCCACGTGGTGGATGGCAGCAGTATAGGTCTTAAATCCTGCCTCCTCCATGATAGTGGGTGGGACATGGACCAAAGCAAAAATTCAAAGAAGCCTACACTTCACATCATTTTATTTTCAAAGATCGTTTCTGTCATTTAAGGTAGCTCTACCAATGTATGTTCAGGTGCGTCATCATGATTGACAGCTGAGAGTGGTTGGTCGAGTGTGTGTATCAATGGGAACTCACCACCACTGCTCCGTCCCCCGATCACTACTGCTCAGACTCTGGCTCCAAACGTCCAAGATGGCAGCGCTCGATAATTTAGCTTCATTTCTGGATAGTGGTAGGAATTGGAGACATGTATCTTTATATATAGTCTATAGTTGGCATGTGGCTTTGTCTGAGTTTTGTACTTTGTTGCATTTTTATCTTGTATCTGTTTGTTCAGTAGTGAGTTTTATGAGGATGTGTCTGTGTTGACTAGTTACAGGAAGACAGCAGCAGGATACAGCATGAAGGTTTTATAGCCTCCTGCAGTAAGTCACAACACAACTTAGTCATTATCAGATGTCGTGCACTCACACACTCACACACTCACAATATGTGACATTGCTTTGACCCCACAGAGACCTAAACACATGAGGTCCTTGCTTCTCAAAGTAAAGGAATGTGTCAGAGTCGTCTGTCAAAGTGATGTCTCCCCTGCTGCAAAACACATTTAGGCACTGTACTTTAAATTGTTAGGTTAAAAAGAGGCGAGGGTGAGGGGCGTGAGGGGGGCTGAATGGGGGTGAGTGTGAAAGGTGACTGTTGCGTAACAAGTCACAGTCACAGAGACATTTTGGAGACTGTGCAGTTGTTTGTAGCTGCAGGAGAAACCTGTTAAATGTCACTAATGAGCTTGTAGCAGCAAAAACATGCCTGCTATTTCTCTACTGTTGAAGATGTAACGTATAATAAACATTTAATCATAGACTGTATATATAGACGGACAATATGATAGCTCCCTAAAAGTGAGGCTAAAGCTAAAGTGGAGGTCATAAATCTGCCTCCTCCGTGTTAGTGGATGGGACATGGTCAATGGTTTCTGCATTTGTAGGTAGTTATTTTCGCAATGATGTATGTTCAGATGCTCATTTTTCTGGTAAGATTGGTTTTAATTGGTTATTTGATGCTATGAATGCAGGGTATTATGATTGACAGCTGAGACTCATAGTTTGAGGAAGTGAGACCTATTGTCCATCTTTATATGCAGTCCATGTAATATGACAGTATCTTTATGACGTGTCCTTAATCTATAATGCATTCTGTAGATTTCGTATTTAGATTTCCTTCCTCCTCTTTTAGATGTTGCTCTTTACATTATTTACGGGGACAAATATAGTGCATTATTAGAGATCTTTTGGTGGGCCACAATCACAGTCTCATTTACAATGAGTGTGCAGTAGTCATGTTCTATCTGGGGCAACATTGAATTAATACACTACACCAGTGAGTATATATACAGTGAACTGCATGTATGTGTACTTACTTAAAGTGTAACTTCACCTAAGTTTTGGCTGAGGTCTCTCCCTGGAAATTATAAAAAGCATTACTGGGAGGGGGGGCTTGGACACGGCTAAGACATTTCTAACTTCCCCAGTGGTTTATGGGTGTTGTTGCAGCATAGACCTGAAGATGAGCACGGCTTTCCTGATTCACGAGAAGTCGCTGGTGGCTCTACGTAAACATTGGCCCTGCGAGGTTCTAAAGATGAGCCATGTTCAACCCATAAATATAGATTTATTATAGATTTGCTAATAAATGTAAGTTTAAAACCGGCATTAATTAATGAAGAATAGTCATATAATTTAGTTTACAGTTCAAAATCATATTTAAGTGTGTTAAAGTGTGTATCACTTTAAAAATTTGAATGAGACACTAAATGGAAAATAGTCAAACACTGACAAAAGCAGTGATTACCCAGGGAGATGTGCTATAGTTTGAAATGTTTATTCGTAACTCACTTTCCATTCATCCATTCATGTTATGCAAAATATATTTATGTACAAAATACATTCAATTTCACCTTTACACAAGAAAACAAAACAATAAGCAATTTACATTATAATACAAGACGACTTAGTTCTTAAAAGATAAGATTGTGTAAACATTTTCCTCAGTTACTGTATCAATCTCAAAAACAATCTCAATCTCCAATGACAAATATAACAGTTTTACTCTTATTACTTTATGCAGTATCAAAAAAGAAGACATATATATTACCCTAAAATTAAATGATAACTACGGACAATAAAGAAACAAAGCAGAAGTGGAATTACATAACTCATATGAGTGTAAACACTTTGATGGGTACACATTAGAAACTGTAATATCTTAAAAACACTTTAAACTTTCACAAATTCAGGAAAATTATGATAATAAAAAAATAATGTTTTTGTTTGAATCTATTTCTTGAGTATATGGCGGGGCTTGAAGTGAAAGCAAGTACAGCAGTTTTCAGTCGCATGAGTATTTCGTAAATCACATGTAGTACTACACATTACATTACAATACATCATTAACGCATTAGCAAGATACCTATGCTTTTATTGGTTATGGGGATATAGATGACAGTCAATCTTTCACCGCTATTTAATGTACCTACATGACTGAAAAGTAAATATTTTTATATATTAATGTTTCCCAGTAAAATTGCATAAGGGAAATAAGTTTTGCATTGATATTTTGATTAACTGCACTTGCACAAATCTAGATAGAAAGGAGGAAAATGCTTTGTCGCGTAAAAAAACCAAACATGCCACTCTAAAGACAATCTCTTGTAATTGTTTGTGACCTTTCATTTTCCTCGCCTGCGTGGTGGTCTGGTAATTACTCTGATTACGAGCTCGGAACCCATTCACTTTATCAATAGACTCTTTGTCTGTCCCTCAGTCTAATTAAGTCTTTGGTAAATGCTGTTGCAGCACGTTTCCTGCTGCATTGCACATTTTCTATGCTGAAGTTATGTCAGTGTGAGCGTGTGTGTGTGTGTGTGTGTGCGTGTGTGTGTGTGTGCGCGTGTGTGTGTGTGGCCTCAGGTCAAAAGGTTATGTTACAAAAATAAACTTCAGTCTCTCACAGCATTGGCTTCCTCCCATCGGAACATGTCCAGTAGAGTTCAATTGCATCATAAGTGTTCATATCAATAGTGATGAATAGCGATAGAGATGATGAATAAAACAGTCCTAATAACAACATAATAATCAAACATGGTACTACATGGACAAAGATGATGATGATAAAAGCAGTGTAAGCTGCTCTCTTAATTTTTAGCATGAGAACTTATCACGATGTTGCTGATATTCACGATGATGATCATTATGGGCGCTGATGAAAATCACAAAGAGTCCGTTAGTAGATGAACTGAGCGCCTCCGTGAGGCACCATCTCCGTAATGCCCCACGCCACCACGTTTCCTCTCTGCTCGCAGCCCTGCCCATTCTGCGAAGCCAGCTCGGAAATCTCCTCCTCTGACAGCACCCTGTCCCACATATTCACTCCCGTCATCTTCCCGGCGAATGCCAGCTTGGGATTGAACCCTCCCTCAAAGCCTGAGTTGCCACCCCCGCTGCTCGGATACTGGGGGCAGCAGCCATTCCTCTCCTGCCCCAGCTGGAGGGAGCCCACTTCCGGTAAGACGTGTCCCTCAGCCACTCCGGGTGTGGTGGCCACTTTTTTCCCACTCGCCCACAGGGTGGCCAGACCCTGTTCGGAGGCCCAAGCCCCACACAAGTGGATCCACTCTCCTGGCTTCACCACACCTCGCGCCTCCACCAGGTGAGCCTCTCCTCCGATGGTGAAGAGCGCAGAGGTTTGGCCGAGCAGCAGCTGGATCTCGTATGGGTTGCGACGGTGACCATAGGAGAAGAGCACGGTTTTGTTGGCGAGAGTTGTTGGCTTTAACCACATGCAGATGGTGAAGGAGGAGATGGCGAGAGGAACCTCTGGTGTGACAGCAGTGTAGATTCGACGGGAACGCATTGGGAAGAGGAGCGCCATGTCACAGCCTGTGCAAGAAAAAGACATGATAATATTTATTGTCACTAAATAAAATAAACTTTTCATAATTCAACTTCAGGTTGATTTTTAAGGATATGCTGGATATTCTGGACGACTTGACAATATTGAATAGCTTAAAGCTTATGAGCAAATCTGATTACGGAATCATGCCAAACAACAATATTAATAACTAAGGATTTCTGTTTAGGAATATGGTTTACATTCAGAGCTAATAATTTAAAGTTTATGGGTATAATGCATGTAATTCAACCATGTCCTAGAGCAGATGTCAGCTTTTATGTGAATTACACAATGATCTTAAGAACTTCAGAGCTAGTGACAAAGACCAATAAAAACAGTTTTTGCATATGCTCACATAGAAAAGGACAAGGTGCCGAGGTCTGGTGTAATAAGGGTGCATTGATTTTGAAGGCCATATATAAAATAATGTAAGTAAGGATTATGCAACTGGAGAATGTTTTGAGTTCGTCAGCATTTAATGTCCCCAGGGTTGTTGTGTGCATGTTCTATTTTTTACAACATTATGGTTATAGAAGATGAAGTTGGGTGTCATCAACATAAGAGAGAAATAAGATCATTTATTTTAATGATATGGCCTGGAAAACAAAAAATAGAGAAAACAACCGGGCCTCAAATTGAACCTTGTTGAACTCCACATAAAATGACTGTTAAGAAGGAGGCTCAAGGTATAAGTGAAACACAATAGATTAATATAAGGTTCATCAGACTACAGCTACTGCTAGCTCAAGTTAGTGATACTCTATTGTTAACTTCTTGCAGTTACTGTACTTCACAGGCTGGAGCTGCACAAAATGGATTGAAAATTTGTCGAGCTACAGTGTATGACACACTTAAGAGAGCGACATTGAAAGTTCAGTTCACGGTCAGGCGATGATATCATGAATCATGGTTTGCTTTTTTTCATGCCTCACGAACAAACACTCTTCCCTCTCTGGGGTCATCTGGTTCATTGGTTTGTTCTGCTTCATTTCATTGTTTTCCTGTTTGGCAGTGTTCATGTGTTTGTGCAGATGAGTTCTGTTGAAAGTGTAGAGGACATCCCAACCTCTATCCTCTATTTTGCATTATTCTCTTCATTTTTCTTGTCCATTCCTTTCTCTCTCCTTCACATTTTCTCTGACGTAGTCTTCATCTGCTCCCCTCGGTGCTCCTTCTATTTCCCTCTCCCTCCAGTCAGCAGACACATTCCCTCCCTACTAAAACACAAGATCCCGAATATTGTTGTTTCATTTGACTCAGGTTTCTGCCACTCAGTAAATAATTTTGAAAATGCACACATATTTGCATGTGTGTGTGTGTGTTTGTGTGTGCGTGCATGCGTGTGTGTGTTTGTGTGTGCGTGCATGCGTGTGTGTGCGTATCCATGATGGTTTCCATATGGTTCTACTTTCCCAGGGTGCTTTGGTGTGGTTTTTGTTGCAACCGGATTACACCTCTGTCTGCTCGGTATGTAGGCCAGACTTACATTTCAGTTTGTGTGTGTGTGTGTGTGTGTGTGTGTGTGTGTGTGTGTGTGTGTGTGAGTGTGAGAGTGTGTGTGTGTGTGTGAGAGAGAGAATGAGCAATATGTTTTTTTGCAGTTTTTATTTGATCTACTTGAGGAAATGAGTTCGACAGACATGAGTGGTATTTTTGTAAGACTAAAATTGCTCCAGGTTAACTTGCTCTTACACTTAAGTCACAGTTCATCATCAGCTCAACTGAAACCACATATATTAGTATCCTACAGTAGTCTGGAAGAAGTTCTGTCCAAGGATAATGTTTGTGTATTATCTTTATTATTTCAAGCTGTTATTTGCTTCAATTATTATCATTAAAAATATCTTCAATGAAAATAGCTGAAGGGAAATGTATAGACTGGTGGATAAGGTATTGTTTTCCTGAGCTAAAAGTTTAATCCTTCATGATCGTTTTGTTCATTAATAGTCTGTCTTTAGTCCTTCATCATCTTTAGTAGTGTTTTTCGTCAGGACTCATTCAAAAGTGTGAATTACTTTCAAACAAACATAAATAAGAGCAAATAAGCTGACCCTTACCTGTCTTCCTCATGTTTGTCTGACTGAGACTAATATTATATGTCATAAGTCAAGTGAAAAGCATGTGTTGCTACTTGAGGAGGACAACACGCCCGGAGACAGACAGAGGAGGTGGAAAAGGTATTTAGGACAAACACAAGCCGCATGATTAGTTGTTCAGAAACAAGGCCCGACAGAGGGGGTCTCATTCTTTTCACTTAAGCTTGACCTGAATGTGTCAACACACAGAGAAAAAGCTTCAGGCGAAAGGTTGTTTGGGTGGCACTGTTGAAAGGGTGAAGGGAAAAGGTGAAGAAAAATACAAACATACAGAAAGCAACAAGTAAAGACAGACACATATTGCCGATGGCAAGATGGATATCTTTACCTGCGGGTAGGTTTCTTTGGCTCTGTAACCTCAGAGCCTCCTCCTGCTCCGCCCTCGTCTGTTGCAGTGCAGCCAGCACTCCATCTAGAGGCACCTCTCGTGACGTGACCTCCTGCTCCTGGTGCCCGGCCCCTCCACCCTCTGCGAGCTGGGATCCCGAATTCGGATTCCTCCCCGTTCGAGCTCCAGTACTGCTGAAGCAGCTGGTCTCCAGCTTGGTGAGATGGGAAGCTTGGGCTCGTGCTGCAGAGAGGAGCTGGTGTATTATCGACTCCATGTTGTTGGGATCCCCGACAGAATTCCCACCAGCGGCAGCAGAAGACTGATCTGCTGTTCTGAGGCGCTCCAGGGTTTCTTTGAGGCGTGACTCAAACTGCGTGGCCATCCTTCTTCCTGCCATCTCCACTGCAACCCCACACGAGCCGCCATACTGGGCTACAAACCTGACCAAATAGACCAATGTAAGAGATATTCACTGAAGAGCTTTAATCTGCATTTAGCAGCAACATTTGGCCTGAAATCAATATTTGCCCCCAATTCCCTCCTGAAACCATTGAAATTAAAGCGACAGGATGAATTCAGGATACCAGTAAAGCAGACATTATGTCATGTAATCCATTTGGGGATCAAAATAATCTTTAACAATTATGATAATCGATAAACTGTTCAAGATATTCAAGAATAACTGCAATGAAAGAAATGGTTTCAGCTTCTCAAATTTTTTTATTCTCTGGTTTTCTTCATCTTCCATGTTAAATAAATAAATATAATATAAACATTTGAAGACACAACCATGCACTATAGGAACATGCGATTAATATGTTTACTCAACATTTTTTTTATTAATCAATGAATCGAGGAAATGAGTGGTGCATTATTCGATAGTTGCAGGCAGAGCATCTCAATGGATCAAGGATCAGGGTTGTAAACTTTCATAGTTCATTTCAATTTCAATCTTGATATCTAAGTGCTCATTGCCCTTTGCACAATTATCATAAAAGCTCAGTTCGTCTCTTGAAACTTGAATGACTCTGTCCTCTCGTTCCCTTGTCCAACCAACCTGAGCATTTCTCCGCGCAGAGACCCCATCTCCACCTTGATGATATTGTCAGCGTACTGAAGCATCATGTTCTCCCTCATCTGACTGTTCTCCAGCATCGAGAAGAGTTTGTCCCACTTGGTCAGGTCTCGAGAACTGCAGGGCGGGGAAGTCGGTGTGGCTGGAGAGCGACATGGTGGGAAGAGGGGGAGAAAGATTCAAGTTAATTTAAAATCTTAGCTTCCGCCACATTTATTTACAGGAAGATTTCCCAACAAGGGATTTTTAAAGTCGAACACTGCCTCCGCCTCATTCAAAGCCGTTCCCATAACTTTGGGTAGCATATTGTCACGTTAACGTTAACAAAATCATTTGGTAAACCAATTCAGGAAAGAGAATATGTGTCACACACTGTTCCAATTAACATTTGAGCCTGTTTATACCTACAAAGTTATTCTGCGGAGGCATTATCACAGGACCGCAGGATTTGTTTTGGCTGCCTGTCCCCCAGGTTCAAAGTAAACGGTCATGCCCTCTGCTCCCTCTCACTTACAAAACTAGAAACTCGGCGCTGACTGTGGTTTATAAATGACTGTGATGGATATGGGAGCAGGTAAAGTGCAAAGAGATCTTTTTAGAGTATGATTTCATTTGCTTGGATCTTTGACCCTCCGTGGTACCGTGGGGGGGGGGGCTGCGGCTCAAGAGGTAGAGCGTCAAATTGCCCCGAATTGGCCCTGATGGTTTTGTCATCAGCATGGGTGAAGTGTGGCATGTAGAGTGAAGAGCTTTGATGAGACCAGTCCATTTTCCTTTTCTGCAAGCTCACCCCTCAATGCATTCAAGTGACCTCATGGCAGCTGACACAGATGTGAATGAGCTTCAAACTAGACATGATTGAACCTCTAACTCTGATCATTTAGCATTTACTTATAACCAACACTGCAAAACAGCCAATGGGAATTTTGTCAGATGGTATTATGTTTGTAACATTGGGATTCCAGTCGTGCAGAGCTGCAGCTTGGAAACGATTTGGAAGTTAAACAGTTTTATTTCACAATTTCATATTTGTTCTGTTATCTGACAACAGAAATAGAGAATCATGGGAATGATATTAGAAATGCAGATGTATTCAAATATTACATACATGTGAGCACAGACAGTATAAAGGAAGCAAACAGATACAAAGCTTAAATGAGGCAATGCAAATATGATTCAATGATGTTATAAATATGCAAATTCATGATGATAACGTCAATGATATAATTAATGTAAACAGCTACTTCCATAGGGAAGTAGCTGTTTACAGCAGCTCCACAACACTTTTATCAAGCACTTCCTCAGTTCAGCCCTCTATTCGTTTTTTAAACTATTCTTGTTTTTGCTTGCCGTTCTCCTGAACATGAACAGTCATGGCCTCGCTCTCATGTTGCCCTCATTCATTTAAATTCCATTCACAGATTCTCAGATTTGAGCAATGATCTGTTTCTTCCTCCAGGCTTTGACCTTTGTCTTTTCCTCTCCCACCTGCACACACACTGTACTTAACTCACATGAGGAGACATTTTCTCCTGAGACCTAAATGCCAGTAATGAATCTGGTGTTTCTTTGTCCTTCTTGCCCCCATTCTTCTTGCTTTGCCTTCTAATGCTGTAACTCATCTGCTTTTATTTTACTATTCTCAGCCGCTCTCATTTTTTTCAATGACATTTAATTACATCACAGGCCCAGAGCGCAGTCTCTTGCCTGTTAACTACCAGGTTTAAAACAACAGACAAATGCAGGCTGTGAGCGGCCAGTGAAAAACATCCACACACACACACACACACACACACACACACACACACACACACACACTAAACGGTCCAAGCATAGAGGAACAATGATGCTTTTCAAAGAGTTTCATCACGGCAAAGTGCTTGTGAATTTGGTGACCAGTCATTCATGCTGTAATATGAATCGTCCCTCTGCTTTTCTGGCTCAGCATTTTCTTTGACGCTGCTTATCTCACGCACAAACTCTCTCTGCCAACAGACTGCACTGTGGTTTATTGTTGTCTATGCTCAAAGCTGCCTGTTGAGCACAGGAACACACCAGACATGTATCATCCTTGAATTTCTCACAGAAGAAGAGCAACACGATCAATAAACTGTCAGTAAACTGACACCAACCCAACCCACTAACCTCTTTGGTTACATTATAACTGCATTCCAGCTGTAAATAGATCACATGGGTTCATGCATGTGTAAAAAGGTTTACATGTGTTCCTCTCCATCTCATCTTCTGGTGATATGACCATTCAGTCTTAATGCAGCTCCACTGTAAGCGTATTGTGTCCTGATTTCGCCCCTCACCTCTCGCACAAAAGCATCAGTGAATCATATAAGAAACTGATAACGCACAGACACACACCAGGATTTAATTAAATTGCGGCAATGGCCATCTATGGATCTAAATCAGATAAAGCCTCATTTCCAGCACACACACATACACACAGTTTGATACTTACGTTCTAGTGTGTCTCCTTCTGTGATTTCATTGTAGTAGGTGTCAGCGAAGTTCACCTCGATATCCTCCTCCTCATATGCGAGAAGCAGACACACACACACTGACAGCACACACGCTGCCTGGGGGAGCCTCCACCGAAACATGCTGCTGCTGCTGACTATGTGTGTGTGTTCGAGAGAGGTAAATGTGTGTGTGTTTGTTGAGTTTTGGGTTGCTCCTCAGCCTATACTGCTTTCTCTAAGTGCGTGTGTGTAAGTGTGTGTGTTGTGATAGGAAGTTGCAGTCAGGTTGCCAATGTGTGTGTTTTTGTCTCTGCTGCTTCTCTCAGTCTGTTTCACTTTGTCCAGCTCTGCAGGTCCACCACCCTCTTTTTCAACCCTCACTCTCTCGTACAGTATTTGTCCCTCCTCCCCGGTGACATCCCACCTCTCTCTCTCTCTCTCTCTCTCTCTCTCTCTCTCTCTCTCTCTCTCTCTCTCTCTCTCTCTCTCTCTCTCTCACACTTTCTCCCCCTCTCTCACTCTCTTTCTTTTTCATTTTTCTCGTTAAATGCTGAGCAATCCTTTGGCAGGAAGCCCGGTAGTGCTGAGTATACTCCAAATAAGGGCTCCACACACACACACACACACACACACACACACACACACACACACACACACACACACACACACACACACAGAGAGAGAGAAAGATATGTGTTTAACTATATACACACTATACAGGACTAACTTTCCATTGATATCACTGTCTTTATTCATAATGTCTTAACCTCCAGAACTTAATCCCCATCCCTGCATACATGTACTTAAAGGATAACTCCATTTTATTACAGCTGAGGTTCTATTTGTGTAGTTTAATTTCTATGGGTTATGATAACTCACCACAATAATTGCTGTGGTCTGGGAACACAGCAATTTCAAGGGGGATGAGGGGTCAGATGATCAAACAGGTTATTAAAAGTTTTGTCAGATTATCTAAACCACTTTATTTAAGGTAAATCTATAAGTGAGTGTTTTTACCGGAACCCAGTCGTTTCATTCAGCCTTAAAACTCCCTCAACACAGTTATTTCACAAATTTATACACATGGGGAATATCTTTTGGGAAAATTAAGAAATTTCTCAAAATTTCCATCCTTGTGAAAAAACACTGCAATGCAAAGGCAGAGCTCCATCTGTGTGCTGCGAGCGAGGCGGTGAGTAATGCGTCGTTGGAGGTAGCCTGTATGTCGTAATCAGATATAACTGCAGCTCCTGCAACTCACAGAGCGAGCGAGAGAGGAGGGGAAGGAGGTAATGGAAGGGGGGAGGAAGCACAGAACACAAACTCTCCTAATTTTGCCCCATGCAGAGACTGTGTGTGTGTGTGTGTGTGTGTGTGTGTGTGTGTGCGTGTGTGTGTGTGCATGTGTGCGTGCGTGCGTGCGTGTATCTGCTGAGGGAAGTTTCAATGGAACCCAGACGTCAGAGGTTACTAAATGGCAGTATTGTTCTCCTGCTTTGCTCTGTTTATTTATTTATTTGTCAACCTCACTGTGTGTGTGTGTGTGTGTGTGTGCGTGTATCTTTGCCTATATTCTTACAGGTATGCCTGTTTGTGGAAATAATGATTTTCTAATGGGATTTTAGGATTCCCCCAGCATCGCCCGCTCCCCCTCCCTACCCCTTTGTCTGCCTGCGTCTCTCATTCATTGTCTTTTGCTCTCTCTCACTGAAACACCTCTTGAAACACACACTTCTGGGAGGAACAACCTTTTCTTTCAGAAGGCTGCACAGAAAGAGAGAAGCAGTTGTGTGAGCAACTTCCCTGAGCTCTTGATCACCACTTGATAGAACAACTTTGGTTTATTCTGCTGTGATTCCATTCAAGCTGTTACAAAGTTGAATTCAACACTTTCTTTTGCTTGGTTTCATTGTCATATGTGACGTGTTTCTTTCAGCTGGTGCTGTGATTTCATTCATACAACAGGAAGTGAGCAGTCAGCATTAATATCTGCTACTAACGGTCACTGACCAGGCAAAGGAATAAAACACCACCTCAAATAAATAGATAAGAGTAATAGATTACCATCTGCCTATTAAGAGACCATGATGTTTAAACAACAGACGTTTGATTGACGAGTGATAGGCTCCTCAGAAATGACAAAACAGCTACTAAAAGTCTTAATTTACAATGGTTTGTAAAAAAAAAGTGAAAATCAGAACTGTATGTACTGTATATATTAAAGCTAAATAAATTAAATATATACATAAGCACAATTATACAGTTTAAAGTAGTAGTACTCCTTTTAACTTGTTCTTGTAGAAACTACATAACAAATATAAAAACTGACAATGCAGTTAAAGTCATAATACTTGCGTATCCTTGCTCTACATTTTATGTCGTCAGTTTATGTTATTTTTAACGCATTTGTTTAGTTAGTACTTGTGGTGTAGATGTGTACTGTTGGGCTTGTAAGTCCTCTGTGACATCACTGTTGATGTCACACACACAACAAACCTGAAACCTTCAGCCCCAGAGGGCAGTTAGAAACTGTGCTTCAACATTGGATAAAGTTATTTTGTATTTCACAATGGCCACAGTGTGTCTTTGACTCACTTCTCCCTGTGAGTGTGTAAAAGCACACTGCCAACCATTCTCTGATGAGAACATAGTGTTAACATCTATGAAAACATGGAACAGAGATGAGGGGCAAATGACTCATAACTCAAGATGAATGGACAGGCAACAAAAACCTGAAAAAAGCATTGGTTATAACTTTCGATTGAGAGCACATTGACATCTGGAGATCAAACAGCGACTGCCATTGTTCTTGGAAATTTGATGGAAAATATGGGAAGGCAATAATTGACTCTGTATGACTCAGTGACCAAAATAATTATGTTTGTGAGGGAAATGACAAACTAGACTTAAAACTGCTTTTGTTTTGAAAAAGTAGTCAACAAAACCATCACATTTTTTGGCTGTCAAAGAAACGTTAAATTTAGCATATGATATTAAATAAAAATCTGAAAGGCATTAAAACAGTGAGCGAAGGCCTACAAATACACTTTTAAAGACAAAGAAAGAAAGAAAAGGAAATTGAAAAGGACACAACAAGCACACTTGAGTGGGTACATGGAAGGTGTGTGTGTGTGCGTGCGTGCGTGAGTGTGTGAGTTGTGTAAATGTTTTACTTGTGGCTGCCACCTGAGAATGGCAGTGATCCAGCTCGAGACACATCATCAAGTTCTCCTGACAGACCCTAACCCAGTAAAGAAATCACTTCAGTGTGTGTGCATGTACAATTTAGTACAGCACGTCTGCCTTCATGCGCTGTACATCGTGTACGTTTTCTTGAATAAATGTATCACTTGATGAAATGTGAGCTTATGGTTCACTTGCAGGACCTCGAACCTCAATGTACGGGATCAACTGTACATCAGGGCCTTCATTTACCTTGTGATCAGTATCTGTATTGTTATTAGCGCCACAGAGAGAACTGTATAGTGCGACACAGTCAGTAAACCTGCAAAAAGGATAAAAAGAGAGAGAAATGGAGAAACTGACTGATGATTGATGACAGAACAGAGGTCAAGAGAAGGACACAAGTTGCCAGTGGGGATGTTACATTAATGGTATTACTTACTCTTTTCACATGGGACCCAGATTTTACAATTATACCGCTACAGGACAAAATGTAATTGTGTCGGTTTTAATTAGGATATTTCTACGTTCAAATGATCCTGTTACACATTGGTTGTCTAGTGTTGAATTTGACCCTATGCTGAGCAGCAGGTCACTGAGCAAAACTGATGCTTTTTCATAGTGGGTGGTTAAACTAAAGCTGCTTTCAGACATGTACAGAAGTCTGCACATTAGACGAAATCTTCCGGAGAGGTAGTATGTGAGAACGAAAATTAAATGAAAATGTCCGAATGAGCCCATGTGAGAATACAGCAGGAAGATATCCAGAAAATCCACAGCGAGCGACAGATGCAAAACAGAAAAAAAACCAAAAGAATACAGATATCTCAGATTGAAAAAGAGGTGACCAACACATAGAGGACGCCAAAGATAATATAAATTTGGAAAGACAATGTAGTTCAAGAGGTTTTGACGATTACGGCCGACGCTAGTGTCGACGTGCTGGAAACCAAAACCCGATTTCCACAGCAGACTTTATACGTCATGTCCTGCCTCCTGCTAATCTACCCAGATGCCACCTCTCACCTAAGTGTTCCAGACATGTTCCTGTTGTTGTGAGCGCGTATGACCCGGACAATCTCCTGCAGTGTTCTCAAAGACAACTTCACGTCTGAAAATGGCTCAAGTATTTGGTTTTGGTTTCAAGCATGAAGTGACCTTCCCTGAACTTCACCAAGAGGTCAAAGCGTAACTTAAACATGGCGCCATCAGTTTGGAAAATACTAAGAGGTCGCTTTTGCAATAACCAGAGAAATTACCTCCTTTATTGTTTAAATATGACAATGATCTCTTTACACCAAGGGGCTATTTGATATCATGTGAGTCAACCACTCTCCCAGCCGCACCTCGTTTCTGCTGAATCAGCAGTTAGCGAAAGGCTGTGTCATGCATCCTTTTGGAATTTGATTTTCTCTGAAAGGATAAAAAGGAGGTTTGAGTCAGATTGGATGGAGAGACACAGCCTGGAGGGTGAAATGATCTACTGTAGGTGAATGGTCACTGTATTTTAACTTTCCAGATCTGACTGTTCGTGTGTGTGTGGATATAGATCCATGAAATGCACTGCTGTACATCTGGCTGGCTGTTATGGTGTTGACTGATTTACAGCCTGTATAAAATATCTTTATGCCAGAAACATATGAGTCATGTGTACATGTGTTGAAAATCCTTGCAAGTCGTTCTGGTAGCTGGACCCCGTCCAAATAGTCGGGCAGTCATGGGCCTGAATTCTTTAAATGATTTTTACAGTGTTGCAGGGGGGTGGGTGTTGCTAATGCACCAAGAATGTACAGAATCACAAAGATCTGAGTTTTGTCTCCTGTCTCTTACATTTTGACAGTTGCTCCCCGCCCTCTCCCACCTGATGGTTACTCAAGCTGCCTGATATGACATGAGGGACATAAAACCTAAAGCGAGGCAGCGAGCCCTGGAAGCTGAAGAAAACAGGTTTAAGTCGTAAAGCTCTTAAAAAAAACATTGGTCCTGGAAATCATATGTGCTGATCTCTGCAGAGTTTTGCAACCTCTGTGACATAAGAGTTCGGTGTTTTGAGAGTTTCTTTTGGCAGTTTAAGTATTTTGAATATGAATGAAATGTTCCTGTCTTTGTCCAGAAATTGGATCAACTGACAAAATGATTCATTCACAATGAAAATAGAAAACCTTTGCGTTCTTACATACGACCCCTTCGAAAGATTTCTGAACAATCTGAGTGCAGTGCACATTCTTTTATTAATTTGTTTCAATATAGCCCTTAAACTGTAAAGGAAATTGGCCTCTTTAAGGGATTGTGTCAAAGCTTGTTTTTGCTTTTCAGTCATGTACTCTATGCGCTGTCCCTTATCTCACGTTAAAAGTATCTTGATCCACTTTGGTTTGCTTTAGTTCACAGCCTCTGGGGGCAAAAATATTTGTATTTAACATGCAAAAATTCATAAAATGAAATATGAACAGCACAGGTCCCAGTGCTGTTGGAGTGTTTCTGGTTTTATGGGTTGTAATTTTTTCTTACCACAGCCCTATCTATCCCAATCATCTTTCCTATGACTCAAACTTATTTATCGTCCTCTTTGGGCCTTTATGGAATTTTTTTACTCCACATTTGAATTTAGTAGGGACAAAGAAAGAATATGACTGTCAGATAGCCAACAGCTGAATCAAAGGGATTTTTATTCTAAGTTAACTGTCTCCCGAGGATTGGTTAATTTTTTTTGTTACTTTGGATTCTAATGTGACATTCGGGAAAAACCCACACACCCCAAAAAGAGCCACCGAGTCCTTGCCTGCCTCTTCAATAGTTTGACACATCAGTTAGCTGAAAAGACGAAAATGTCTGAATAACCTTTCAAAAATGTCGCCTTTGTGATCAAAGGTCAATACAGGATATTTAATGGAGATTTGTATATATACATGTCACGGTGTGGGGTTGTATACTGGAATGAAGGTATGAAGGTCAGACACTGCCCACACACACACACACACACACAGAAGAAGCTGTATGTTTATTCAATCAATGATCAAAAGAGTTTTTTCCATCCAATAGTGTGCGTCATACATCCTGTTTGTGTGTGTGTGCCTGTGTGTGTGTGCCTGTGTGTGTGTGTGTTGCCTGAGGGTACAATATAGCAGCACCTAAAACCAGGTAAACTCTATAAATCCTTGTCAGTGGGTTCGTTTGCAGACTCTCGTCTCCTCCTGCCTTTTAACATTCCTCTGAACAGACGTGTAAATGCTACAGCAGCAGCTTTATGGTTCTTACCAGCTCTCTCCTTCTGTACACCAACTATATCTGTTTCTTTAAATAGGGATTTGCTTCATAGGTCTAGAGAAACGTTGTGCAGTATAATCTATGATGAAAGGGAATACACAAGAAGAGCCATGCAGTGACTATGTATCTAAATATTTATGTGCGCTCTCTCCTCTCCTCCGCCGTCAGCACAGCACAGTCAGTCCTCTCTGCTGATCGGTACCAGCCGTCTGTTCATCCTTGAGCTCACAACCTGTGGTTTCGGTGATTTATAGCTGTGGGTCACCTGTTATGTCAAATCATTCATGTAGGTTTGATGAAATATGACATGAGGGTTTAGATCAGACAGATAAATAGATTCTCTTTAGCTGCTGTTTGACATATCAGCACAATGCAAAGTCAACTTTGCTGTTACATATTATTTAGCATGAGAAAGGGTGATTAAAAAGTGCAGTTCATTAAGTCATTGTAATTAACATTTTCCACCTGTTTATACATTGTGCATAGAATTTGACTATAACAGCAATTTACTTCTGATTACTGTTGTAGCACATCTCATCAGTCTCTATGACATTAATGAAACGACTGTCCAATCCACTTTCATTTGATCATCGTGGGCATTTGCCTGAAACCTTTTGTTTTCAAGAATCCTCTTTTTAATGTGTCAGTGTTTGAGCTTTGAATGAATGTGTTCTAAGGGAATAATTCAAGATTTTGGGAAATATACATATTTGTTTTTTTGCAGTTTTTAAAAAAGGGAAGTCAGTCTGTTTATTAGTGAGGCCTAGTTAATTAAAACAAGTTAACTGGCCCATCTCTAACTACTACTCCTTCCTTCCTACCTCAGTTCCTTCCTCTCCTGAACCTGCTTATTTTATCCACCTTTTACCTCACATCAACTTTAATGTTATGCAACTTTTACAATAGGCTCTGAAATCTCCCTGCTGTTAAACATTATTTTCTCTTTTGGTTCCAATAAAGCAATAGTTTGAAATCTTGAAATGAACCCAGCATTTAAAAAAAAGTTCAGCATCAGCTCTGACTTTCTGCTTTTCCTACCTCAGCATCGCTTAACATAAACAACAAATGGAGACATTTTAGTCCTCTACACAGATGTCTTATTTTGACTGGGAATCCTGTGCCTGTTTTCTTGGGGGAAATGAATAGCAGTGACGTTACAGAGACACCACAGAACACTTATTGGGAAACTACACTTTCATACAATCTGGGTCGTATTTTCACTTTGTACCAAGTTAATTAGAGGGATCCGGGAATGTGGCAACAGACAAGAAAAAACATTTGCTTAGCCATAGGTATGAGTTATGGATGAGGTGAAAAGCTTCAAGGGGGTCTAACTGTTCAGTCACACATCCTGCTCTGGTTTATCTCAAAGTTCTCCGGTTTCACCATATTTCACATTTCAAATTGATTAATGTAACCTCCAGATAGATAGGATTTGTTGCAGGACTATTAAACTGCACCAGTTTAATCTATAGGTGTACCTAATAAAGTGGAACGAAATAAATCTATAACTTATCATATTTTGGGTTTTTGAGATCATACTCAGAGTTTCTTGGTCTAACTGCTGTTTTCTATGGCAATTCCTCAATATCCAAATGTTGGACTCCAGCATTTGAAATGTCTTTGTACCGTTTTGAATTTGGCGTAAATATGGCTAGCTTGTTGAAAACATCTTTCTCTCTCTCCGTGGCAGGTAACCACATGCTGTTGCGAGTGTTGCCGTCAGTTTACCCCCGACAACCAGATACCATCCACTGTCACCTCGGCGACCTCACTACAATGATGACACAGCTGGAGTCCCCAGAGCAACAGCACCTGATCAGACTCATTCAGATGGTCGCAGAGCAACATCCACTTGTGAGTGTTTGTGCGTTTTGCAGTGAACTATCCCTTTAAAGATGCCCTCGAACAGGGATTCAAGCTTGCTGCGAGGCCACAGTGATAATCATCACGCCACTGGGCCACTATATTGTGTTATATTTTAAAATAAGCATTGAACATATATAAATAGTAATGTTTTCTTCAACTTTGAAATAACTGTTACAGGAAGCCATAGACGAGTACCAATAAAAAATGTGTGGGACGTTTTTTTTTTGCCTATGACTAAAAGCTTAATCACACCTTTTATCGTTCAACTTTATTATATCCCGTATTGAGCTTGTGTCAACACTGAAAAAATCCACTGGAACGTACTATAAGTGAGGAAATGCCTCGGTGTACTTCATTTCTCAATAGGAATTCCCTTAATTCTGCATATTTTCGAGCAGAGCTGCTGATGTACAACACAAGGGGAAATTACCACATACCAGCAAACACAGCGCATTGTGGTAAAACCCTCTAATGTCAAGCACTGGGAGAAAGAAACACCAGCCATCTGGAGTTATTCTGATCTCCACCCCCCACACAGACGCACAGAATACTTCTGTTGTGATTGTATCAGCGTTCATCGCAGCAGTTACCAGACCTTCTCCGTCCTAATAGTGGTTTGCTGGAAGTGGTTTGGCACTGAAAAGATTAAAACTGACAGTGATCTGTAATGAATCCTCAATGTTACATAACTTAAAGCGGTCAAACATTGTCTCCCTCGAGGAGGAGATGCTGTTTGATATTAACATGATTATTCAGAACAAGTGACTCAGAGTAGCAGCAGGAGGGTTTCACTGATGGGCATAGTTAGTGGGAAGCAGCGCAGTGTGACCAGTTCAGATAATGAGGGGGAACTGCTCATTCAGTCACATTTTCCAGACAGTTCTACGGGCGAGCTCTTGTTTGTGATTAGTCACCAGGCTCTTCATCCCGCTCCAAGATCCCCACCCCCTCACCTCCAGACTCCAGCAAACACACATCCAGCCTCTGTTTGGTCATGTCGAAGCACAAACTGACAGCATTTCTCACTGGTATAATCAATCTTTTACAAATCATGCTTTATTACATTTTCTCCCCCATGCAGATGTTAAGCCCTCAGGTGCCTTTGTTGGTCGGTTACCTCGGTGACAAGTCTCTGACTGAGTCGCTACTGGGCGTGCTCGTAGACGTGTCACAGGCCAGCCCTTCCTCGCTGGTCAGCTTCCTGCCGGTGCTGAGGACTGTGGGACAGCAGTGCCCCGCTCTCCTGGGTCACGTGGCCAAAACCCACGGCGCCGTCGGCATCATCAGTGAGGTACAAGCACACTCGCTGAAAACACACACACACACAGATTGACAAGTTTACATTCCCTTGCAGCTGGTGTTTGCCACAGAGAGTGACAGTGTGCGTATTTAGGAGGCAGCATGATTGCATACAAAGGTCAAAGGTCACGGTGACCTCATGTGAGTCTGAAAGAAAACACGTTGGTGAAGGCATACACAGGGTGGTTGATTCTGCTGCACATGTATGTTCTGTCAGTGCATTTGCTCGGCAAAGACAAGCTGCCATTCATGTAAAAAAGGCATGGGAATAATGCTATGAATGTAGGTCTGCCTGACAGTCGGCATTCACACACACACACAGAAACAGGCAGGAGTGATTATTTTAATGAGTAGGGAGAAATGGGCTACGATCTCACATGACTTGTTCTCTGTTGTCCTGCCAAGAATAAAACACACACACACACACACACACACACTCTCTCTCTCTCAGACCGGACAGGCCGGGCTGATCCGGAGGTTTTGACTGCTGTCTAACGCCTACATCAGTGCTCAGTGAAACAAGCAGATGCCGAGCCCTCAGGGGAATTAGAAACTGCTGTCCTGGTGGGAGAAAAAGCAAAGATCTAATTTGTGGGAATATTTAACGACCAGGTTGTTTAGCTGTAGTCTAATGGTGCAGTCATAACACAATTTAAGGGATCATTAACCTCAGAAATGTGCTTTGCTCTTCTTGTGTTGACAAAGGGGGAAAAACTAACTACCTCAGATCAGCTGTATATTTATGCTGTGTCGGATGAATTGTGTGTAATAAGCATGTTAAGAATACCTTAGCCTACACCATCTTAGTTTCTTTTGATCATTTTTTTTAAAAGGCATGTGCATGCGTTATTCATCTATGTGCAATGTCTGTTGTTAGGTGAATAAAGGCTCTTATTTGCACTTCTTTAATGCAGCAAATGCATTTATATCTCAGAATACTGCTCATATGACCACAACTGTTATCACTACTAATACAGTCCACACTGGAGCCTGATCTTTTCATTGGTTGACCGATAAAAATAAGCTGGTATGAGCCTTTCACAGACTGTATCAGTGTTTATGTCTGAAGATATGCACCGAAACCTTTACTTTTTACAGAATAAACAATGTAGAAAAAAAGATTTTTGGAAAAATTATGTTTATTTTGTTTAATTCAAGCCCCATTTATTGGGTTGTATTTGTGTTTTCTTTTTAGTTAGAGTTATTTATAATAAAGTTCATGCGCACTGTAAAATATCAAATCCCAATTAGATTTCTGTGTCATAATGGTTTCACAACCACATCTTAGGACTCATTGCCATTTCTGCCAATATATTAGTATTGGCATTTTTTACTTCGCGATATCAGCCCCCAAATATCCATGTCAGTCAGGCTCTAGTACTCAGCACATTGTGAAAGGTTTAGAAAATCTAAATTAGTTCCTAATGAAGCTAATCGTGTCCCATGAGGCTAATTCTGACCAACCCCTGGCTGTCCTGCAGACTTGGCTGCTCGTTTTCTCCTAATAGCTTCGGTCCGAGTCAGGAGTGTTACTGACTGTGACAGGAGCCCTCTGCTAAAACACTTGAGCTGCTGATTGCAGGTTTATTAGCTTAACGACTGGAGCAAACAGCAAAGTGGCATTGCTGCTGCCATCGCTGTTGCATGTGGACAGGGAAGTGTGTGACTTATGGATGCTGAGGTTTTTCCAGGAACACACATGCATAGAAACTCTCTCTCTCTGGCTCTTTTTCTTCTTTCAACTTATGTACAGTGTAAGTTGGTCGGTTGGCCACCACCTTAGCAAAGACTGAAATATCTCAACAACTTATTGATGGATTTTCATGAAATTGTGGGCTGGCATTCAGAAAGTGCATCTAACCCTAATGCCACCAGCTGGTCAAGATTTTAAGTGTTTAAATATTCTGTACATCACTGTACATATGTAATGCATGATTGTCCATGCAGCACTGTAACAGCACAGGTAGGATGAAGTCACAGATTACAGTTACACTGTGTGTGTGTGTGTGTGTGTGCAGAGGGATGACGGTGACAGCAGGACAGGGTGAAGGTTCCCACTCTCTTTTCCTCTGGGTCCATTTAAGGGAGTTTAACAATAATTTGGGGAAATTAACGTAAGGGGAAAAATACATCATGACTGTCAGTAGATGAAGTGCCCCCCACAGACATACACACATATCCACAGATATATATAGACACACACACACACACACACACACACACACACACACACACACAGAAATCATGGATCTGGAAACCATAATAAAGTTTTCTATTTCTCCAGGGCAGCCTTTCCTCCCAAAGTTCCCCTCCTCCTCAATCTTCTTGTCGAAAAACCTGCCAACCCAGCCTCGGCACACACACTCTCTCACACACGTACGCACACAGAATTGGTGAGACTGTAGTGTCCTGTCTTTCTTCACATTGGAACCATTTGATAAATAACCCATGTTTTTCTGGGAAATGCCTCTGCAGAGGCCTCCTGGTGATGGCAGTGGAGAGTGCCTCCCGTGGGCTCGTGTTTGTGCCCGACACACACACACACAGATGCGTTTTTACTTGCCTCTAGCAAGATTGCAACACTCTCTCTTTGGCTTCCTTTACCTCCTAAAGAGAGTTGGTCTATTTTATGTTTCTGAACTGAAATATATCACAATTCTCACTAAAGATCTGTGTGAAAAAAACTCCCCTGTACACTTCTGTTACATCCAGCAGACTGATGAAGTGAAGTATTTTTATTAGCTGTTGGATCAACAACCTTCAACTCGATTCAGAGACTCTATTTCAACTCTATCTCTTTCCTTTCCTTAGTGGTGATTTTTGAGTCTCTAATGTATTTGTCCTGTAGGTTAACCACATATTTAAAAAACTTGGGCTGCATTGCTGTACATCATATGGTTTTGATCATAGTTTCCATGCAATGACTCTAAGTCAAAATGGTGATTTTACGACTGCATTGCTGGTTTAATTTTGTATTTTGTCACCATTGTATTTTGCCTCAAAATAAAAATATAGTTCCTAAACAAATAGCAGCAGTTGTTGCCAACCTGTGGGTCACGAGATATATCCAATTGATGAAACAAGAAAAGATAAGCTGAGAGGGGATAAATGTATTTGTTGCAATAAGTCAGTTTGTTTCCGGACAATTCTCCTGCCTTTGTCATTTTCCTCTGAAATGCTGCAGAGTTGTATTTCTTTTGGCTTATAAAACCTGTCCAGAAGGTAAAAAATACTCTTTGTTCATAGCTCATAGAAAAATATAACCTTTGAATAAGGGCTTGCAAGTTACTTTAGCTTTTTGTTTCAATAATCATCAACCAAAAGGGGTTTTGAACCACATATGGAGACAGAATATGCCATACAGTCCATAGGGTTGATTTAAAAGTGTTAAAGCTAGTGGTGGACATAGGAATCATAGGAATATTTAACAAAATGTGTAGACAAAATTAAAGACCTTTGGTAAACCATCATATAGTGGCAGTTATGCAAATCAGTCTTTGTCTTGTAAGTATAAGTCATAGCGTGGAAGTAGATTAAATTAGCAGCAATAGAAATAACTTTAATAAAAATATAACAATTTAATGAGAATTTTTTTGTCTGCCCTAATAATAGGTTTTAATCCAGGAAGTGTGATGTTTTTCAGTACAATTTGCTGAAATCCCTCAACGTGTGTCAGTTCAGGTACAAATGAGCAGATTTACAAATTGAAATGGCCTCTCTCGTGTTTTACAGAATATGATGACTGTCACTGCCGCTCTCTGGGAAAGAAATCAGACATTCATGCACACAGCAGCATCTCCATGGGCCTTGTTAGGCAGCGAGTTAGTGCAAGACTGCAGAGAGAGAGGAAGCAGAGAGATCAGTGTCCACATGAACAATCAGGGGAAACCAAAGGGACAACGCAAGCAAGGAAAGATAAAGAATGAAAAAACAAGTTAATGAGCGGAGAGAAGATTTGGCATGTTGATGGACCAATGTAGTGTTTTCTTTAGTTTTTTCATTTTTAAATTCTAAATCATTCAGTATTCAAATGAAGTTTTTTAATCTCTAACACACAAGCACATGTGCTACTGCCAGAGGAGATTGGCTTCCATTCTTGTTGGAATTATGATAATGAAGTGATGGTAACGAATGGGAAAAATCGTGTGTGTGTGTGTGTGTGTGTGTGTGTGTTAGTGTGTGTGTGTGTTAGTGTGTGTGTGTGTTAGTGTGTGTGTGTGTGTGTGTGTGTGTTATCAAGCAGAAAGAACTGATTTCGTTCTCCAGATCTATATCTTTCTTGTCAGAGCTGAACGTTGGGGGAATATCTGCTCCTGTGCCATTATTTTTTTTGGAGAACATGAAAACTCATAATTTAATACAACAGTTCGTAGTTCGCATAAACTTCCTGTTATCGTCCTCGTTTGTAGGATTTTACAGTTATTCTTTTAGTCATGAGTCAAACCAGTGATGTGTGAAGGACATCAAATCAAGGCCAATTGATTTTTCCCAACAATTAAACACGATCTGTTACGTTTGATTAAAGAGGCCTCGTGCTCTGGCAGTCTTTTAATAGCAAGTTGCACGTCTCACTTGCAAACTGTAAATGATCAAAGTTCTACTCATGCTGTAACGGAGGTATTGAACTAATGCAGTGGCTGCTCTAAACCTGTGTGTTTGTCATGTTCTGTTCTTGTCCGGTGTTAATGTATATACTGTGAGCTAGACGCTGTGTGCAGAGCTTTTTATAAACAGTCTATGGTGCAGAGGGAAGTTAGAAAGTGTGCTCATCCTACCTGGTTTATATGCAATGAAGATTTTAATCTCAATGTTTTTCATACAATGGAACAGAATTTACTTTATAATTGTTCACATGGGTGTTTTGTGTATACATTTGAATGATTTGCTGACTTGCTCTTATTTTTTCATATATTGAATATCAGCTACTTCAGAGGTCTTTTAAGACACAATCTTCAGACCCAAGTTCACAACTTTTCAAAATAAAACCTCTTTAATTCAGCTTGATATTCAGCATTGGAGCAACAAAACAAATGGTGTGCTTTTACTTTGAAGACAAATTGCTAAAGTGATTCTATGAAAGTTGTTTTCTTGATGCAGATCAGCACCCAGTCAGTCAGTCTGATATGGTAAAATAAAATAATTAAAATGATCTTGTGGTGACTTTGGCCCACGGCCTGACGTAGTTACCGTCCACTGCTGTAGTTTATCTGAGGACATAGAAGAAGACATGTTCAACCCTCGGTCAACAGACTGCTGGCATACTGCCCCATCCCCACTGACTGTTACAGACTCCCCTGTTTATTCACATTTTATTACATGTTGAACACATCATGTGTCCAAATGGCATCAAATTAGACACTGCTCCACCTCTGACCATTGACTATACACATGCCAAGTGGGAAGTATATAAAATGAACGGTTCATGAGATATGTGTTGCACATACAGAATAAGTAGGTAGATTAAAGCCTTGGTGCAGAAGTAGCACACTTGGTATAAAGTCTCTCCTGGCTCCTGTTTCAGCTTTGTGTTGGATCTCAGAAACTCCTAAATACTTTCTTGGCGTGTTGTTACAGTATAAAGTCATCGTCTACATTTTCTGGCACTTCTCCGTCCTCATATAAATTCAGTATCCTACAGAGAGCGCTTGTGAAACCTGCCCAAACTGTGTAAGTGCATTCTTCTCTCCTCGTTACAAGGTGTCGTTGAGCTCAGTTTGTCTCTGTCCGTCTTTCTGTCCTTTCATCAATCAATCGATCGATCACGGTTTGTCAGTCAGAGGAGGAGGAGGAGGATTTTAAAGGAAGCATCGTCAGTTTTTCCAAGCTGTGTGATTTTTAAAAATTTTTTAACAAGCTTAGAGACGTCAGAGAGTCCTGTTTCTGTTTTTGTGCACAGATTTGACTTATTCAGCTTATTAGGTTTTTATTCGGCCCTAAAACACTGCAAGAGAGCTGTTCCTGAATCATGTGGCCTTTTGTTCAACTGTTACCAGGGTTAAAACCTTGTATAGGGATTAAGCAAGAGAACATTTAAAAGGACTGTTTTCCATCCATTTTATCTTTATTCTTATACTTTTTTTAAGGCTAACGGGGGGCTGAATCAGGACTGTATTGGTTACAATTATTGCATATTACAGTAAGCAGTACATATAAAAGAAAAGTTTGGATCTTCCCTAGAGAACACAATGAATATGCACACGAGAAAGTTGAAACCTCAGAAGATATTCTGTATCACAGCTGAGCAGGTTTTCTATACTCCAGAAACAGTTTATAGTCAGTTGGGGAAAGAAGTTTATATTTTCTCAGTTTTGCAGAGAGCAAGCTGCATGTGTTAGTATTTAATGTTGTTTGTCGTGATTTAGAAGTAAAAGAAATTACGACTACCCCCCGAAACTGCCCGGAAGTGTAAAACCAACGTGAGTCAAATTACATCAAATTCACTCTTTCTCAACCAAAACACATGTAGTGAAACAATACTTGTAATACAAACCTTTCCATAACACAACACTGCTCCCATTTTTAGTCGGAGAGAAATAACTAGTTTTTTGTACAATAAAGCAACTTGTTGGTATAATCTTATTTCTTTTTGTTGTAGTTTGATGTCTGCATGGATCACCACCCCAGACATTACGATGTAATCATCTTTCCGTCCTCTGTGTCGTCTCCTCTCTCCAGACTCATGCTCACAGCTCGTTGGTCTACCTCGTGTCCCTGCTGGGCAGCATGGAGCACAGCTTCCACCACACCCTGCTGCTGGAGATCAGAGCTCTGACTGACCGTCACCCCTCTTTACTGGGAGGCTGCGGGAAAGACATCTACAGGATGAGCAACTCCTTCACCGCCATAGCCAGACTGTTGGGGAGGCGGCTGGAGGAGAGCTTGGCGATGCGTTGCAGGTTGGGAAAGTAAATCACATTTACTCATTTAATCCAATAGACTTGTGTCTATTGACTGGTGTTGTCTTAAAATTTCCCCCCCAAAAGATTGAAATGTGTTTCTGGTTAATTCACTCTGAAACAGTTTGAAAGTTATTGAGCTTGTTTAACATGCATCCTCAGCAGCCGTTCACAAGGTGATGCAAAACACTGCAAATTAAACCTGAAGCGGACAGTCGCACGACACCAAGAAAGTTATATAAATAAGCCCAGGTTTAGTTAAATCTCTGATTTGGCATCGTCCACATTCCTCTCTTTATCCAGAGCTTATAGTTTTACTCCTAATATAAGTCCCTCAGAGTAGGCTATGGTTTCAGTTATTTCTAAGTTGTGACTGCGAGTGTGACTGGTTGTTTGTCTCTGTATGTTGGTCCTGTGATACGCTGGCGACCGTGTACCCCGCCTCACACCCAATGTCAACTGGGATCCCCCACAACCCTCAAATGATAATTAGTATAGATAATGAAGGTATAATTCAGAGCAAATGGATCGTACACATATTGCAACTCACATTTTTTGGTTCTTATGTAAGGTCTAATGTTGCTTTTAGTAAGATTGAGTTTTGGCTCAACATAGACAAAGCACATGCATCATTTCAACACAGATTGCACTTCGAAACACATTGTATTTGTCTCAAAAAAGATTTATCCTCATGTCACTGCAAGAAGTCAAAGGTTTGGAAACTTGTTTGAAACTTGTTCAAATCCAAGACAATACGCACATTAAACCCACACATGTTACTGATCTGGGTTATTTTTACTTATAGACATGTAATCTTCCTGTTGCTTCATATTTGATTCTGTCCTCAACTGACTTCTACCATACGTCACAATAGAAGGAAGGCATGAAACGTGCTTCTAAAACACATGTGGAGATGGCATATGCATATGTTTGAGCTTGTGTGCGTTTGTGTTTGCGTGTTTGCATGTTAATGTGCATAAGTTGACTGGGATTCATTTGGCTAAACTGTGGGAATGACACACAACAGCTTTTCCCCGAAACAAGAACATTGTGTGCAGGATTGGAGGCTTCCAGAGGGCTTTGCTTGGGGTCCTCTGGAAGAAAGATCCAGGGAACGAGGGATCGAGAGAGGCAGGATGGTTTATTAGTGAAAGAGCCGGGGGGGTGAGGACAGAAGAGAAGCAATAATGGGACAAGTCCTCTGTTTGCAAACAAGGGGAATGTATGATGGAGTTATAAAGGCCGCTTGTGAGAGGGACAGAAATATAGAGAGAGAGTTGGAGAGCAAATGAGAGGAAACATTCATGTGAGGGACAAAGAATAACAAAGCTGGAAAGAGAGGGGAGAAGGTGAGATGTAGCCAGCACGAGAGGGAGAAAGGGGGCCACAGCGGGTGAGAGATACAGAAATAAAGCCTGTTGTCGTGAGAAAGAGATCAGAATAGGATCAACTGGGAGAGTGAGGAGGCTGAAATCCATCCAAACGTGTCTGTCAGGCTCCATGTCACGTGCCCACCAACCCTTTGTGTTTGTGTTTCGTGCGTTACAGGGTAGACGAAGCGTGTCCGCCATCTCCCTGTGCGTCTGTTCCAGGGGGAGGAGGAGGTGGGGGAGGACGGGGGGCAGAACAGCAGCTTCAGGTGAAGATCCAGGCCTTCGAGGAGAAGATGGGGGAAGCTAGGGCAGAGGAGGAGGTGGAGGAGGACTCCCCTGCCTCCCTGCGACGCTACAGCCTGAGCCAAGCCGTCAGGGAGGAGAGACGAGAGATGAGATTCAACAGGTCGGTTAGTTTGTGTCATTTACACGGCCCTGCTGAGAACTGCTTAAAACAAACATATCTTGCTTTTTCAGTTTTTCTCTTTCTCTAGTGTGTTATAAAAGGTTTCCTGTCTATGTAAAAGTCTGTAAAAATAAAAAAAAGTCCCAAAACTCACACAGAAACCTCCCGAAACTCCTGGTTAATAGTCGGATGATATTTCTACATGATAATGGTGTCATGTGATGTCACCATACAATGCACACATAGCGGCTAGTCTGACACGCCCCCTAACGAAGCCAGGTACAGAAAGATCAGAGGCCGACATTTTCTAAAGGTGCTGGAAGCGGTTCACAACAGAGTCGGCCAGCTGTGCAATTCAGACAGAGGCTGAAAAGAGATGATGTGTTTTCCGAACGTAAGAACATGTAAACCTTTCAAGCAATAACCCAAATCAAAATTATGAACCTTAATATGAGCACAATATGTCTCCTTTAAATCTGATTGGCTCTGAAGCATTTCTTTTTATGAAAAATAGACATCTACCATAAAAAATTTAAGTCATGTCTCTTCAAAGTTACAGACATTGTTTATCAAAAGAATGAAGAAAATATAATTTTCATATGCACAGAGCAACAAGTCAGAAGCTCAATATTCAGGAAAATATTCACATTTTAGTCGTCACAGTTTAAAGAGTGAGCAAAGTAACTGTTGTTAATATGATAATAATGATAAAGTTTTTGTGTGTTATCTTTTTAACAAGGTTCTAACAGCTTTAACTTCAGGGTGTTTACATCCAGATCAGATTAACAGTGTGGGAACTGTGGCCTGTTACTGTGATTACTTGTAAAATCCCTTCTGAAATACTCTAAAGAAACTTAAACCTGAAATTAATAAAGCGGAAAGCCATAACTTCGACCTTATAGTCAAATATAATATAGACTCTATATAGACTGAGAGCACTGGTTCCCCTGTCTCAGTTTTTATTATTAGTTTTGTTTGTATATTGTTATTGGAGGTAGCTACAGTAGCTTCCTTCCAAGACTTGGAAGACTGGAGTGAACAAACCTTTCAGTGTAATTTACATAATTAACAATATGGACGACGCTGTAAGGGTAAAGACAGCAGTAATTTCACAACAGACACTTTACAAAAGTAAATTTTTTCTTCATCGTAACAAAGTCACTGTCAATAAAACTATTCATAGATTTGTGCCTCAGTGGTTTCCCCACAGAACCCTTGAACCAAACCAATCTGCACTACATGGTGTCAAAACACACAGATCTCAGTGTTGGTGAAGGCAGACAGACTTTGAGTTGTTCGGATCGTCAACGCTGTGGGACTAACCCACTGTCTCATTTCTCTTTCAGGTCAAAGAGCTTGGCCCTCCACGCTGTGCACTCACGCTCCATCAACCCAGACGCCGGGGTCGACGGTGATGGAGTGGAGCTAAGTCCGGACAACATCTCTCCCAATACTTTGAGTAATCAGCAAACAGAAAACCAGGAGGCGCCCCCTACCGACAGGAAGCGGACCGCTGAAGGCTCCGTGCCCGTCACCCCTGCGGTGGAGAGAGGGGTCAGAGAGGCAGGGAAAGGTGAAGGCAGAGAGGAGGATGGAGAGATGGTGGAGCAGGGCGAAGCCGACAGACTCTTCGTCCATTTAAGAGACAACATGGAGACGATCAGAGCGTTCTGTAGAGACGTGGTGCAGCAGATCCCAACACCAGAGCAGTGTGTGATAGAAGGTAATGACCACAGCTTTGTCGTCTTTGAGAACTGTGTTGAAATTCATTAGATGATTTGATGATCCAGAGTGGATGATCAAGGATGACCTGATTCGATTTATGGTGGTCAAAGGGACCTCACAAAGCAAATGTTTTGCCTCATGAAGGTGAGATCTCTGGAACGCCGTGAAGGAATCCTTTCACATTTGGCACAGACATTTCCTTGGACTCTTTAACTTTCTTGATTTTAGTAGCCACAGGTCAAATGTCCAGGTGGCCTCACAAAGTATGTTTATATAAAAGGGAATCTCTTCAAATTTGGTACAAACATTCACTTAGACTCAAAGATGAACTGATTATATTTTGGTGCCTGAAAGTCAAAGGTCAAGGTCACAGTGATCTCATGATACTGTGAATGTGATAGTAGGATTGCCCGCAGGTAATTTCATTACATCTGGTGCAATTCACTGATTTTGCTACACGCAACACAAGATGTAATGTTACGCGCACAGTCAAGACATCAGGGTCAATGTGACTGGAACATTCCGGATTCATGATCTGACACCATCGATTAATAACTAAATACATATGTGTGAAGAGCGACAGAGACGAGCACACACACAACAAAAATGAACAACATGTTTCTCACTATACCACTTTGTTCCTACTGAACTAAGACTAATATATTTCCATTAAAGGGGACATAGCATGCAAATTCCACTTTGTTAGTGCTTCTACACGTTAATGTGGGTATCTGGCATGTCTACCAACCCAAAAACTCTGGGAAAAAAACACTCGCGCGTTTTGTTATGGTTCCTCTAAGTCAGAAACATCATGCTTGAGTGACTCGATTGAGCTTCCTGGGTTTTGTGTCGTAACAAGGCACTGGAAGTCTCCCTACATGGCCTTGGCCCACCCCCCACCTCACCCCACACTCGTTACGCCGGGTTTAAACCGGAGGCTGCGAGGCAGCGCAGCGCCGTTCCCAAGCACGCAGCCGCCTGGCTGTTCACATGGGACGAGCATTTCTCCGTGCTGGTCAGCCCGCGATTCACTCACATTTGTCTGGATCGTTGGGACTGGGAGGCTGCAGCAGTTGCTCGGGCGCGACCGCTCGCTCTCTCATGCGTGAGCTGGAATTTGTGTCAGTGCCACACAGCCAGCAGTGTGGAAGACTTCCGCAGTGTTCAGCACTACTGTAACACTGGCACAAACACACAGAGCCCCCCCACTCGTTACGCCGGGTTTACACCGGACGCGGAAGCGCCGCTGCGAGGCTGCGAGGCAGCGCAGCGCCGTTCTCAAGCGCGCAGCCGCCTGGCTGTTCACACGGGACGTGCATTTCTCCGCGCTGGTCAACCCCATAGACTGTATATATAAGGTCAGCCCGCGATTCTGCTTTCTCCGCTTGTTGTTGTACCCGTTGAATGTCGGGGTTCGGGGGTAAATGATGGTCTTCATAGCCCCCCCCACCCCTCTCTTTCTCTCTCTGTCTGTCTGCTTGTGTGCTTGTAGTGGATGGGCACATTTAATTATGTGATTGGGAAAATTAAAACTCCAGGACAACAAGGGGAATACAAAGTATGGGATGCATATTTGATAATTTATATCATATAAAATATGTAATTTATATCGTTTAAAATCATGGGGGGAGAGGGGGGAGGGGGGAGCTGGCTCATTAGCATTTAAAGGAACAGGCACTCAAAACAGGTCACTCTGTGGAGGGCTGTTTTATACAGGGTAAAAAGGGTGCTGTTTTAAATGATCCTTGTGGTATTTTGACCAAAGTATGTTACAGACATTTCATTAAGACCCCAAGGAACCATATCAACTTGTGGTAAAATGGGCATGCTATGTCCCCTTTAAACATCTGGCCAGTGCAGTTTTTCAGGATGGGATGGCTCAGATTAGTTTTAGAAGTGTACACACTCCCCCCTCTGTGGTGAGAGGTATCACTCCTGTCATCTGTCTATCGGAAAGTAAGTCAACTTAGAATAAACTACAACTCTTATGTTTATTGGAATGAAGGAACGTGTCACTCAGTACAACAGTGTGACTCACTTATGTGTTTTTAATAGTTTATTCATAAGTTGTTGGAGCTCAATGAGTACATATCACTATATCAGACTTTAAATCCATCAACAGTTTAGACTTATGGGATATAATTGAGCTGCAGACCCAATCAACTTGTATTTTTTAACGTGGAGTGAGTGAATGTGCTATAATGTGAAGACAAACCCTATGGGGCATTGTCATGGAACTCATTTGTTAATGGAAAAATTAATCAAGGTATGGAGGCGTTTAATTGTTTTGAGGTGGGCAGGGTTGTTGGAGTCAGTTACATCTATACAACACAGCCAGGTCCAAAGTAGAAACAGATGAACATCATGTCCAGACGTGTATATGGGTGCAGTTTTGTCAGCACTCACTTTCATAGCAGTGAACGCAGACAAAAGGTCAGGCAGTTTATTTGAAGAACTATGAAATAAAAACCTCTTACGTCTCTTAACTAATCTAATCTAATCCATTTTCTAAAATGCTGTAATACACTTTCACATTCTCCCTCTCCTCGTATTCAGGGATTTGATGTTTTATTTTCATTCACGTCTAAAGATTTCTGCTTATTTTCAGTTTCTCAATTTGATTTGCTTAATTTAAGTTAAGATGTTATTACCATATCTAGCAACGCCTGTCAGCACATTTTTTATATATTTATTTATAACCATATTGAACAACTCCATCCAGCCACTCCCAAACCCTTAAATTATTAAATGTGCCATTAATTGTTCAGCTCAATTTCACCTCCACTAAATATGTAACAAAGCAAATGTACTGTGTTGCTGTACCTAAGTAAACTTTTCATATATTTGTACTTTAACTAAGTAGCTTCATTTTGGGTACTTTTCACTCCTGCTCCACTACATATCAGCAAATATCTGTACTTTCTACTCCTCAACATTTTTTACACTGCTTTGCATTCACATTCAAAGGAGGCCACCACTGAGCCTTTGCGATAATGACTATTGCGTTAACAGGGAATAGGCTACATTTGGCAAGTACTTTTACTTTTAATACTTATTAGTAGATTTAAAAGCAAGTACATACTTTTGCTCAATAGAAAAATGTATTTTACCTGAGTAAAATTACTAATTTACTTCCTCCACCACTGTCTGTAGCAAGAATTCTGATGCAGATGTTCACAAGCACCAATTCAACAATACACAACAGTGCACACTGGACGACACACACACACACACGCATACACACGCATACACACTTCATTCCTCATCTCCCAATTGGTGCTTTGCCCCTAAATGAGAATCAACCCCAAGACACTCAGGATAATATGATGTCACATGCGGTCTCCACTAGATGATGTCATCACGCCGCTGGCTGACTTACACATGAGCTGCTGACCCTTATTCTTCTCGGGGTACGAGGATTACACAGACGAGTGCACATATTTACTCAACCTTGTGCTAATGAGTGAAACAGTATAAACATGTGCATATTGTAGCTCATACGTGTGTGCAGATGTTTGAGTTTATCCCAAAGATCTGTGTTGAGTAATGGATGTGTCATGATACTGTATGGCACATCTTTCATGTCAACCCTGTTATGGATCTCAACAGATGAGGAAGGAACAGATGAGTATACTATACACAGTATTATATCACTCACCCTGTCGGGAGATAAAATATGTTTTGGAACCCGATGTTTTCTTTGACATTTGAGACTAATTTTGTATAATAACAAATGAAGGTTGAGACTTGCTGTAAATTATTTTGTTCTGAAGCAAAGTGGGTTTAATTTTTTCATCAAAACTTTTTCACAGTGAACTGAGGTGACGATGATTCCAGTTTTAAAGGAAAAGCTTGTTTCCTGTAACCATTTTGGGAAGTCCCCTCAGGGAGAAGACTGAGATCATGCATCCCTCTGGTAGATAAACAGCTATTGCAAGTAGCCAGTTTGCTTAGCTTTGCAAAAAAAAAAAACACACAACAATGGTAACAGGGGGAAACAGCTTGCCTGGCTCAACTGAGGTTGGATGTGGACATTGTCAACCTCCTGAGATTTGAGTCCCATCAATCCTCTTGTCCAAACTTCAGCCAGAAAGTGAATACAACTAGACAATGTTACCAAAAGTATCTAATTATTTCTTTAAAAAAATAATTTTGTTTCAGAAATGTTATCAAAATCAGGGAAATCAGAGAAAATTTTGAAAAATGCTCTACCTAGCAATGTAAATGAAAGTGAAAAAAAAAAATTCCTAGATCCAATAGTTTTTACTTATAAAGAAGCCAACGAAGGGAGGGATAAAGGCAATTTTTTATTTAAAAGATAAATTATGTTTCAAATAATTTATTTTTACATCGTCATTATACATCCTCCTTATTATTTTAATAATAATTAACATAATTCTTTCTGATCTAGCAGAGGACTTCCATGTGAACCACAGGCGCTATTCTCTCATTTCTTCTTCTTGGCAAAGACGCGGAAGTTAGCAGACGCGTGATGGGAAGAGAAGATGTTTTTCTGATGGTTACGAGAGGCATTGCCCTTGAATGAGTCACGCTATGAACATGTTCCCAATGTTACACAAGTCCATATGTGCAAGAGATACAAAGACACATTGCAAAGAGAGAAAGAGCTAAGACAGAGCTCGAGCTTCACGTCTCAGTGCAACTTTAGCGCAACTTGTTTAAATGAATATTTTCATCATTTTTGTGTGACAGATTCAAATCGAGGCTGTGTGGCCAAGCTGTCGTTCTCCTGTCCTCTGAAGGGCCACTACTGCCTGTACGCCAAGTCCTGTTTCAACCTGACCAGCCGACAGCCGCATCTCTGGATCCACATGATGCTGCTGCATCTACAGGTGCATCCACATATTCAGCTTACAAAGCATAAGTGGAGGTGTCTCAGCAGAGCAACACAGAGAGACACAGACAGACAGAGAGCTGCCACTAGTGTCTGTGCATGAGAGAAGCCAGGCGGATTTTTGAGTTTGAGTTTTTACATTATGTTTGTCGTATTGATTTCTGTTAATAAACGAATGATACCGGTGAGACCCACAGTGGCAGGGGACTTTACCACTGTGGGTCTCCCATCTCTGTCTCTGTCACCCTGTGGCTCTCCCGCTCTGCTCAACCACCTCCACAGAATAAAATACAGTATGTTACCTACAGCTGTCAAGCTTTTCTTGCCAACCCATTGAAATGTTCCATACTGTCTATCATACTACTGTTTAGATAGTTACTAAATAACTAGATAACTATCTAAAACTAGAGTGGCACTCAGTAGAGGGCATACCTCCGCCAAAGCCCAACACCCCTTAAATTCAATTAAGCTGCACCAAATTTCACACAGTCATAGATATCAGTTCCCTAAAATTTTTTAGGAAAACAGTGTAAATGTTGAAAAACATGAAAAACAATTATTGGATCCACATAAACATTTCCCTGACCCATGGTAACCCAGTTGGTTTTTAGTAACCTTGCTTACATACAAACTAACCAATAAACTAAGGGGCAGGGATTAAAACATTGTAATTACAGTTAGGGAAGGAGGAAGGAGTGGATGACACACACACACACACACACACTCCGTCTTGTCCTCATTTCTCCTCCTACACTGTCCTCATAATATTTATGGTGTTATTGTGGTAATATTTTTGTTTTCCCTTCTCCACCAGAGTAAGTCCAGTGTCCCTCTGTGCTCCAGGGACGAGGGCGTCCAGAGACTGGCTTCACTTTGGGAGAAGACACAGTTGAAGGGGGCTCACAGTTTCCCCATGGCTATGACACAGCACAGCACCCTGCACAGGAAGGTACTGGACCACTGTGTGTGTGTGTGTGTGTGTGTGTGTGTGATCCCTCCTAGAAGGTATCTGTCTCCAGCAGAGGGGATGAAGTCATTGGTGCTGAAAAAAGAAAAAGAAAAAACTCCAACAAAGGAGAGTTTCGAAGTTCAACATCCACTTTGTGTAAAAATGCAAAACTCTAAATGGACATTTTTGTATACAAGGCCTCCGCTCACCCTGACTCCTCATCTTTATCATGTCTGCGTGTGTGTGTGTGTGTGTGTGTGTGTGTGTGTGTGGTATGTAGGTGGTGTGGATATACAATGACACGTGTGCCTATTTCAGTGTGTTTTTGTAAATGCGTGGATGTGGGTGGTTTTTCACGTGCTGCCCCTTCACAATGTGACAAGCTATATGGTTGCTGGGAAGTAATTAGACCCGCAAAGATAATACAGCTGTCGATTGTCTTTCTCTGAAAAAGGTGCATCGTAGCTTCAATGATCTATGGTTACCATATGGGGCCTGAACATAAAAACACACACATTCAGGCTCGTTCACATAGAACCAAACACATGCACACATCTTACTTAGATGATAATGATTCTACTTATGCAGTATGTGTAGATGTGTACGGTTTGTATCCCTCTCCCAAATGGAAATGACTCAAGCTGTGTGACGTTAAATGGTTCAAACATTATCGTAAACATCTGTTAAACGTTAAAGTCATCAGTAAGGTAGAGTTACTGCTAATGTCAGCTGGGTCTCTGCTGCATCTTAGAAAAGTTCAATTAGAATATTACGATTTAAACAGTCTATGATATTTAAAAATATTATGTCCCAGGTCCTAAATACATTAAGTCTTAATAGGTTTAAAAACATATTAAGACTTTAAATTAATTAAATTAATTTAATGCTAATTCCATCAGACTTAAACACATATTTATTTCATGTATATATACATGTCCATGAGTTGTGGTTCTTTCTCAGCTATATAGATATATCATTAAAAGTATAAAGTTTACAAACACCTTGGTCAGGATTTATCTCAGTACACCTGGCTTGGCCTTAAAGACTGGATATCTACTGTCTGCCTTTAGTTTGAGAGATAACGTGGAGTTTCAAGGGTTATTCTCTACAAAGCTACTTCACCTTATCTTTAATTATAGTTAGTTGTTAGTGGAGTGTGGAGTTGTAGTGGATTGTTTAGAATGTAATTGCATCATCACAATATCAAAACACAAATCACATTTTTGTGGAATATTGGTTTATTCTAGACAAACAGTGTTGGGCTGATGCAATAGTCATAAATTATTTTTCTGTGTTATTATACGCTGCTACATTTTATTTCTAAACCTCAACTGACCTGCTCAACAGTGAAGTTTAGTTTTTTTTTAACTCTAGCATTGTTAAGTGTATACACATAAAAACTTAAAAGATGTGTGGGGCCCATGTTTACAGCCACTGAAGAGGAATAAATCTCACTCATGTACAATGTAGTCATTGCTAATGCTACCAGCAGCTCCGTGTGTGAGGCACAAACTGGGGCAAAAACACACAGAAGCATATTGCATCACTTGAGAAGAAAAGTTTGTCAGCTTTGCACAGGCACCTCAAGTGTTAATTGGGTTTGTTTAGACAGGAAGGATTTTGAACAATCTTAGGAAAAGAGATCAGGATTTTTTTTTTTCAGAAAAGCTTTTCCCCAAATCAAAGAGATAATATTATTGTCAATTCAATGGAAGAGCAGAGCAGATGTTTTTCCTCTGCCAGGGAGATTATATTTTTGTCTGGGTTTTTTTCTCGGTAGTATTTACCAAAAACGACTCGTCCAATTTCCATGAAATGTTTTGGAGGTGTGGGGCATGATCCAAGGAAGAACCCATGACCCATTTTCTGTGCAAGTCTGTATCAGGGGGCAGATCCAGGAATTTCACTTTCTTTAACATTGCTCAACAGGGATTTTTCAGCATTTTCATTGATTTATTAAAAATAATTCCTGGATCTTGAAGGAAAAAAACAGGCATGTTTAGGGGACTGATATTTATGAATGTATGAAATACGCTTTCAGATAAACACAAACAAGATTTTTTTCTTCAGCTATTCTCCATCAGAATAGTTAATAGATTATATTTCATACATACAAAGTAAAAAAAAAAAAAAAACTGACAGAGGAATTAAAATGAGAAATGTTTCTATTTGAAAATATACATAAAACTCAATAGGAGAAAATTCTAGTACAGTTAGTTATATAAAAAATGATTGTCAACAAAAGGTTTCACAGTAAAGGCCACTGCCTTCAAATTAAAATGTACATTTTAGGAGCAACAGACAGGAAGCGGTGAGGTTTTAACAGTTGCTTTACTATGCTGTGTATTAAACGAGCAGTATATAAAGACTGTAAAGATCAGTGATATATAACCAGTTGTCTTAATGAAGTCCATTTTGGGACCAATACTGATCCCTTAAACCTGCCAAGTACGGACTAACAGAAAGGACTTTGAACGTCTGTTTTTCCTTTAAAAAACATAAGTTTGGTCTCATTTTTCAGGGAGCACAGAGAAAAACCACAGAACAAAGAGGATGAGATTTAACAGAAGCGAGGGAGGAAGCAGGTCACAACCTTTCCCTCCATCCATATGCACCGCATTTCCTCTTTTCTTTCTCTCTCTCACCATCAGACCTCCAGCTTCACTTCTGGCACCGTCAGCCAATCAGAAACACATGTAGTGGAAGGCGACGAGAGAAGAGATGCGAAAGGTGGAAGGCTATAACATATATGAGTCTGAAAAGGTTACCAATTATATCTGTACTGACAGGGAGATTTAAAGGGAGCCTAAAGGGCTTTATGGGGCTTCAGAAGTTTAAGAGCGACTCATATTTGGCCTCTGAGAGGTCTGTTTAGTAGTTTTATGACACAGAGATAATGGAAAGCTGGTGTGAGGGGAGATAAGAGGGATGAGGGAGGCAAAGACTGCAAGACAGAGATGGAGGGAAGGACAGAAAGGATAGATGTGAGATACTGAGGATAAAAAGGTTGATAAAGATACAGTGTCAATAAAAAAATAATAGGTTTCAGGGATAATAAAAAAAGAACTGGAGAGTCTGTCAGGGGTTAAGAGATGAAGACAAAGATCTGCGGAGCTGAATCATCTTCATGTTTTTATCACAGTAAGAAGGAGATTATGGGTAAAATGGGCAAGATTGGAAGCAAAGACATGCAGATAATGAATGATAAAGATAGAGGGTGAAACTAGAAAGCACTCAAGAGAGCGTATACCTCTGCCAAAGCCCAGCAGTCCCCTTAAATTCAATCAAGCTTCACCGAATTTCACACACTTATAGAAATCAGTCCTCGAAACATGCCTGATTGTTTTTTCATCTAGAGTCATGCGTTTTTCCCTGGGAAATTGGTGAAAATGTCAAAACACTCCCTGTCTCACGATGTTAAGAAAAGTGAAAAAAATATCCTGACCCCGCCCCCTGATCCGGATCTGCATGAGTCCTTCCCTGACACATTCCACATCCTTCCACTAAGTCACATGGTCATCCGTCCAGTGGTTATTGTATAATCCTGCTAGATAATAGACAAAGAAACAAGACGGCAAAAAGGGAGAGAAAAGTCTCAACCCTCACACTGGACTTGAAATGCAAGTCATTCACTTTGAATGGGGTGACCTTGTTGTCAAACTGCATTGTGTCTCTGTTGTGTCATGTTACGTATGGTTGAAGTTGAGCAGAACTCAACTTTTCATGCGGCAACAGAAGCACCAGCCGATCAAATCATATTCAAACAAACACTCAAGAACTGACGCTAGCCAATCAAATCACGGAGATGTGAAAGAAGAAGCAGAGGCAGCTGATTTTAGATTTTATTTTCAGTGTACCCCATTAGCAATGTGCTCCTACTCATAGCTAGCATGGCACATTAGCATCAAAGCCTGCTATGTTAGTAAACAGCATTATGCAAAGAGCATCAGGTGGTTTACCATGAAACTTGGTGGTGTCGGTCAAGAAAGAACCCATTCAAGTTTTGTGCGGGTCCAGGATTTTCTTTTCAATTTCTTCAACAAAGGGTGATTTTTCAACATTTTTGTTGATTGCGTGTGTGCACTTTGTTCCAGATCCAAATAAAAATCTGGAGCTAGTGAATTTAAATGTGATTTTATAAAAGGGACTGTTGGTCTTTGGCGGAAGTATGTGATCTCTAAGTGCCCTTGTAGTTGTCATTATAAGATAAGATAAGAAGTCCTTTATTAGTCCCGCAATGGGGAAATTTGCAATGATGATCGCAGCAGCACCAAGCATAGGACACTTTTACCATCAAGTGTTTACGCAACACGCAACCTGGAGGAATGAAAAATACGAGCCGATAGGCAGATTTTGAGATTAGTTTTTGTAAAAGGAGGAAGCTGAACACGTGTAAACAACACATGGGAAGATTGGGAAATTGCAGAATAAAATGGACGAACATAGACTTTGGAGTAACTGTTGCAGAAAAGAGGATGTAGTGCGAGAGAGGAGGAAGTGAAAAAGGAAAAGAAGGAAGACGTGGTGCGAGATATGATTGGAGACTGAGCTAAAGTGGAAGCTTGAGACTGAGGAGATACTTCACAAGTGTTGTTTCACCTTTTTTCCTCTTTTTCCCAAAGTGAGAGCATTTGTTGATACAACTGTGGTAGAGATAAAGTTTGGTGGAGGAAGAGGAGGATGGAGGAAGGCTGAAAACCAAGAGAATAAAGCTGAGGCTGAGATTAGATAAAGACTTTTTGGGGCAGGAAGGAGAGAAAAGGGGGCAGGAAGGAAAGAAGAAAGCGAGACATCTTAGCTACAAGAAAGACAGACATAAATAATTGACAAATCTTCACTTATGCAGATGTCCATATCCATCTTCATCCATATCATCTTCACCCCCCTTTCACACACTCCCACTTCTCCTCCACTCACCTTTCTCCTGGTTTACCCTCCCCCTTTCTCTCGTCCTGCCTCCACCTACTGCTGTCTTTCTGCACCTCTGTCTGGAAAGTAGCTCTCCTCTCCTCTCCTCCTCCTCCTCCTCCTCCTCTCCTCTCAGTCGTGAGCAGCTCTTGCATCTTGATCAAATTATAATTATGATCTAAAAACAGTGATAGAGGGAGTTTTAGCGAGAGAATGTGGGGGGCGTATTGAAAGGGAAGAGGGGGTTACGTGAGGATAGACGGATTATTTTCGGACTCACATAGTCCGTCCTTTGTTTCTTTGTGTGTTTGCTGAATCCACGTCTCTGGTCCTGATACATCTAATATGGGCTTGTGTTTGTCCACATTAGCCTGTGGCTCGGCTGCAAATTTGTCGCTCTAAACACAGCCTCTTTTCAAACCCTACACAGTTTATTCAAACCTTACACAAGTCGTTCACCCTGTGCATTATGGGCTGTCAGCTATACAGTGTGGTGAGCCTGGCACCACACAGACTGTGGCTACAGGATTTCTGGTAAAGGACCCCTGAAACAAATGTGTGTTATCTTTCAAATGTTTCCTTACTCAGATTTGGGTTCTGCATTCACTGCCACACATTGTTGCTTAACATCTGACTAACAGCTCCCAAGTCAAAACTCATTGGGATGAAGATTATTGTTCAGTACAAGATTATTCAATGAGGGAATTTTGGGAGTTTTTCCACTCAGTCGGCGTCCAGGCACAATTTGACTAAGTCATGCAGGTTTGTAGCATTTTTACCTTATCCCAGATAATTCAGATCCTTCCTTAGTTAAAAAAAACAGTTCAACAATTTAATTCTACAGCATCACAAGTCAAAATCTCAAATTTAAAAGTTTAAGTTTAAGTAGAAAATAGTATTATTGGAAAAGTGACAAACATTGAAGTGACAAACATCAAAGTAACAATTGTGATTATCATATTAAAATATTACATTGTTATTCCTGATGTATAAATGTTTCTGTTGTAATGGGTTGAATTTTTATAATATTCCTGTAATTTATTATAGTACTTCTATAAAGCTGTTGGGCTTGTTAGAAGGTGTTACTTGAAAAGGTTTACATCTTATTCTAATATTCAGAAAACACATTTCCTCAAACTGCTGCAGCTCCTCTTTTCAGCTTCTGTCTGAAACACTTGGTTTTAGCTCATGTCTCTTTACCTGATATGATTATTTATTTTTTTGCCTTTAGGTTCAGCTCCACCAAAAAAACTTCACTTCCCAGAATGCGGCTAGACAGCAGATTTTCAATATTCCCACTCTGTCTGATAAATGCCTTTTTCTATAACCTCAAATTGATGGGAGCATTTCAATCATTTACACACTTTGGAAAGCTCCTCTCACAGTGAAATGAAGACAAGAACCATGTTGCTGCAGTTAATCCGTGTGAATTCATTATAAACTATCCCTCTTGTGTAAAATACAAATTATAACTGTCACATAAATATAGAGAGGTAACAAGTACATTTCCATGTAAACTGTAATGTCGGAGAAGTATAATTACAGTACTTGAGTAAATGTACCACTAGAATAATTCATTGCCTCTCTCTGTCCAACCTTTTTCTGATCCATCTCCGCTCTACTTTCTCTAGTTGTCTTTTCTCAATCCATCTTATTGGGCTGTATTGCCCAATAATCACAAACAGGTTTTTCTCTCTCTTGCAACACATGTCTTCTGAAAGGCCGCTCTGTCCCTTTATCGTCATAAAGTCCCTCCCATCTGGTATTGATTATATCCATAAAACTTCCCTCTGTTCCTCAAAGTTACATATTTAGAAGTTCATTTGATTTCTCAATTTTTCTAAAAATAGCTTGGATGTAACTTCGTATTCAAATATCTATAAATATGCAAACCAACCCAGCATCTATCTCAGCCTCCCTCAGCCACTCGCCTGTAGCTTCAACTAAACAAACTCACAAAACACTTTGCTTGTGTACTGTTCTCTGTAGATGAGAATCAGGCAAAATGTACACGGTCGCCTACATGTTGATGTACCAGAATAGAGTCTATTCTATGCATCACTGTCGACATTAGAAACATAACAGTGATTGATTATGAGCCTGTGAATCGACTACTAATCTAACAGATTATAACGTGTTGCTAATGTTAGATAAACCTTGGTCCTGATCACCATCTCTGATTTAGATAACTTATCTTATACTTTATATAACGATGGACGGTGAAGCCTACACTTCTCGATCATCGCGTAGGCGTTTGTATCCAGGATATTTTGGCTTCATTTCTGGATAGTGGGAGGAAGTAGAGAAATGTCATCCATTTTGATATACAGCCAATGCTAAATACAGCTAATTCAGTACACCTTCCCCTCTAATACCACTCAAGATGCCTCCATTGAAACAAGGGGTATCGGAGGTATGCTATAGTGAAATGATATGAAAAGCCCCACCCCGAAAGTTGACAGGATTGGTTCATTAAGTATGTAACGAATGAAACCTGTCTGCAGTTCCAAAGTGGAATCATTCAACCAATGTATTAATTAATCTTATTTTGTTAATGATATGTCTTGTATCATATAAAAACACCATATACGGGCATGTTACAAAGGTTAGAAACTTGATCTTCATTGGAGGAGGTTGTTAACGTTCATGTAAACCCACAGATGGTCGTCAGCCTCAGCCTCACATGGTCCTGATTTATCGGTACCCGCAGGCAGAGCTCCTTCGCCTCAATTATTTAAGTTGTAACAACACAATCAGTCTTTCAATCAGTGTGTGTGTGTGTGTGTGCGTGTGCGTGTGCATGTTTGAATTTGTGTTTTATGTCCATGTTTCATTGGTCCAAATGGGAATACACACTTAAAAACCAGCTTTCACATTTACATCCTTGCTCATTAACATCAAGGACACATGGGAAACAGGTCAAAAGGGCAAACACACAAGTAGCTCAGGCATTACAGCTACCTGTTTTTCTTACATTCATTTAGATCCAGCTCCCTCAGGGCAGTTTCCTGTGGGTTTGATTTTGCAGTGAGAAATTCTTCTCATGTTCTTAAACGGATCATCAGAAAATGTGAAAGGACCACAGCGGGGTCAGAGTTAAGAGAAATAATGAAGCGGATGTTTACAGGATATCTAAACTGTGAACCACATTACAGCAACCACACAGCGGTATGTACTGTTGGTATTAGGTGAAGATATGGATACAGAAGTGTAAGGAAATACATGATGGACGTTCACAGGCATAAAACTGCTTCTTGTCATGAAGAACTATACAGTAATCCATCATCTCCTTAAATGTTTCTGTCTTTCTCCAAACCATAAACATGAGATGAAAATGTTTTATCTCAAGGGTTTAAGTGTCACAAGTGTGTTTGTGTGTATTTCATGTGAAGTAAAGATCTGGCCATGTGTAGGAGTTCCTCAGAGATTTGTATTGGGGAGCTGTTGGATTCCATTACTTTCTATTCCAACACACAGAGGCACAGTTGACGTTTTTTGTGTATATGTGTGATTGTGTTGTTTCAGGCTCACCAAACCTCTTCTGTAAATTCACATGGCTTTTATGTGTTTTATCTAATAACTATGACGAAAAGGATCAGGATTGGGGCCGATGCATCAGTGTCATCTTTATAAAGGATATATACAAAGCTCTACGATACTTTGTTGGGTGGCACAGTGATGCAGTGGTTAGCGCTGTCGTCTTGGTTCAATTCTATGCGGAGCCTGCATGTTCTTTCTGTGTCTGCATTGGTTTCCTGCTGGTTCCCCGGCTTCCTCCCACAGTCCAATGACATGCAGATTGTGGTTAGGTTAATTGGATGGTTGTTTGTCGCTCTATGCTGACCCTGTGATTCGCTAGCGACCTGTCAAGGTTATTTCATCTGGGTATGTTACATGTCAGAAACACCACTTTACACTTCTTTAAACGTTTTCTATTGCATAGTGTTTGGGTTGCAAGTTTTATTTTACGATGATTTCAGTGACATTATGTAGGTGTATGTAGCTTAAGTGAAACTTGGTGCCATGGACTTCCTTTGCAGAGGACTAGCCTGTCGATCTGTGGTTGAGTTGCAGTGCCTACTGTAGCTTAGGAGCTTAGATCTTGAGTAACAGTCTCTGTGACACTTCCTGCAGGTGTTCTGGCTTCTATTGTCTGCTTTCTGTCCTCTCCTTCCGCACATCCTCTCTCCTTTTCTCACCGCTCTGGATGTGTGCCTTGAGAAAGGGCTTCCATCTGTTGTGGTCTGTGGTTACATCTTCCCAGCCTGTGGGATGATGTTCTCTGCTTTCAGGTCTCACTTACAAACTTCCTTGTAACAAAGAGCAGGCCTTCCTGCAGCTCTGGAGCCCTATAACCTTAACTCATCTCAAGTACATTTCAGTGAGCAAAAATACTTTTATAACTTTGTTATATATGGGAGTGTGCACATGTGTGGGTTATTGGATCAGGGTCGGTATATAATAAGTACGGATCATGACTTCCCCTCTAGGTATTATTTATCCTTTATTTAAAAGGAAAGTCCCTTTGAGATGCACTAGCTCAAGGTGGATAGCAAAGAAGTAAAACAGCAGTTTTAAACACACACACACACACACACACACACACACACACACACAGATTAATAAAAGCTATGACATTGTTCTATAAAAACCTTTTTAGAACGATATAACATTATCATACATCGAACCGATTTAAATTGAATTATATTTCATCTGTTTTCTGTCTGTGCTCTTTTTCTTGTCCTCAGGACCTGGACAGTCTTCAGATCCAGCTGGACGAGGTGCGATTCTTCGACCTGTTTGGATACAGTGAGGAGGAAGGAGGCTGGCTCTGCTTCATGTGTAACAACCCTGAGAAGGCCACAGGTACACACATACCACGATAGTTGAGTAGAACCGTGTTTAGTGAACATGCATAAACAAGTTGTTTGTGAAAAACAGGACGCCTCCACCAGCAGCTGTTATGGTTTCTATACATGAAAACAGAGTCACAGGCACAAAGTGTGTAATACTGTGAGGAGCAGAGGAGTCTAGGGTTCAGAGGAAGCAGATCTGAGTGTGAGATATGCAGCTGATCCTGAGCAGACACTGAATAAAGGGTTAGGCTACAGAAAAGGCAATCAATCAACCAATTAATCAATCAGACTTTATTTGTATAGCTTGTTATGTTTCCCCCTAAGAAATACAAAACCTGGTACACTGGGGCAACTGTTGGGGGAACTAACAAAACAAAACTAACAAAATGGTGGCAATGGTGGGAATAATATTCCAAACCGTCACCCATTAAATCTATCAAAAAGATAGAACAGAAAAATAGGACCAATGGACTAAATAACAATGGGCAAACCACAAATTAATAGTATAAGCAAAACCAACGACACAAAAACAACAACACAGACTCAGAGAAGCAACTGAAGGTGTTGACGCTCTGACCGCAAACAACCAACTGCACAAGGAAACCAAACCTCCTTATAAACCCTCCCAGCCTCAGCTGATTGCCACCAGCTGGGGGAGATCCCAGATGCATCCCATTGCTCCTGATGAGCTGGGGAACCTGTGACCTGGATTCTGATCTCCGTACGATCTCCATGGCCATAACACTTTCATGCAAACAATGGAACACGGAGTGCTGACAGAAGAAAAGCAATAAAGACAACACACACACATCCCCATCCACACACAGAGCAAGACAAATTAACAGGAGCCGAGGAAACGCTATTGCAAAACTCATAAATTTGAAAAGAGGAAATGATTAATGCAGGATTACAAAGACAGACATCATGATGAAGATAAAAAAAATTATAATTCTAAATGAGGCATGAAAAGGACAAAGATAAAATAATACAATACAAAAAGAGAAGTAAGTAAAACCAGAGATAGAAAGTAGGGTTTTTAAAGGTTAAAATAAATAAATAAGTAGATCAATTTGAGTCAACATACAAATAGAATAAAATTATTTATCTGTAAAATAGTCTAAGACATATAAATAAATAGAGAGATAAATAGATCAAGTCAACATTTTATTTTTTATTTCATTTTAAGCTTTAAAAATACATGTATTTAAGGTTTAGTGTGTAGGATTTAGTGACATCTAGTGGTGAAGTTGCATGTTACATGAAAGAGAACCTGTGGCAGCCGTCAGTTTTCATAAACATTCAAAAGGTGTTTAGTTTGTCCAGTCTGGGCTACTGTAAAAAAAAAACATGGCAGCCTCCGTAGAGAGGACCCGCTCCTGATGTAAATATTAAGTATTTAAATATAAAAGGCTCATTCTAGGGTAAAGAAAACAACAATTTGTGCAATTTACATGATTCACACACACATCACTAAGAGTACTTTATATTCAATTTCTGCCAATAGATCCCTTTCACCTAAATCTTACACACTGGACCTTTAACCCGAAGACACAAGCAAAGCAAGAGCAGAGTTGAGCAGAAGCATTAAGGTGTGATGACATTGTGGAGAAGTATGAAGTAGAGGTGTTGAGTCAGTGCCTGTATAGTATATCAATATATCAAATATATTCATGACCTAAAGGTAATAAAACCAAGATGTAGAGAGGAAACTCAACATGAAATCAAGACAGGAAGAGAGGATGGAAGGAATGGAGGGATGAGCTGTTATTATCTTTTAAACTGATGCCCTCCACGTTTAAAAACAACTTGCACCCTCACGTATTAAAAACCATCAAATTACACACTTTAAATAACAGACCGCATTCCACTGTGGATTTGCTCTTGTAGCCCTTTGCTGCCTTGTGTTTCTCTGGGGTCTGATGTAAGAAACTGCTGCAGAGCTCCATGAGATGTTTTCACTCAAAATACCTTCAAGGCAAATAATCTTTTCCCAGAACAGTGCAGGGAAATGGGGCAATGATCAGCTCTCATTCAGTCTCTAGAGTGTATGAGTATGAAGAGCCAGTGTAATCAGTCAGTCGCTGCCATCGTGACTCAGTAATGATGAGTTTACTTTGGACCAGTGACCCTCTTTGATGAGCAGCCTGTCCTGATGAAGTCACTCAAGGGAAAGTGTCCAAATCTTTTAATAATATTACTCGTGTTTTTTACACAGTGACTTTATGAGGACTTGTCTTCCTTGACACCTCAGCTCCATCCTCTATTGGGCAAACTCCAAATGATGTCATAGTGCAAAATGGCAGCATTAGTATCCAGGATGTATTTTTGCCTTATTTCTGGAAAGGGGGAGTGAGTAAAGATGCATCGTTCATCTTTATACAGTCTTTCAAAGTTTCTTGCTCAGGCTTCTATTCATGTTTTATTCAAGCATCTCTCCTCTGCTGCTCATCTCTTCTCTATTGTTGCTCCACTCTGACGCCACACAAATGACAAATTGTGTGTAGGTGAGATATGAGACAGTAAATTAGTCTTTACTGTAAATCAGTGAGAGACAGTTCCAGCCTTACAGAGAGCAAACAGTAGAGAAACAGGCTTTAAATCTATGGTCATCTTTCTGTCAGTCTCACATGGAAGCAGTTATTAGTTATTTAAGAGGAGCCCAGTTTGTGGCACATGTGTTCTGCTGAGGAAATATGGACGGAGAGGAGGAGGGGGGGAGAAAAGGAAAAGATGAGAGGGACTGCGGCTTTGGGGAAAGGGAAAATAAAGTCAGGTATCACTAATAAGTAGTTGGAACCTTTCTCCCGTACAGGAGCACGTTTTTGTTTGATGGCCGCCAATAAGATCCCAGCAGGTATTTCTATATGTTACAACCAGAGGCAGGAAATCGTTTGCACAGGACGGGAAACAGGCGGATGGGAGGCAGTTAAAGTTTACTGTGTGCATGTGGGTGTATGTTTATTTCTGTTTATATACCCTGTATGGAGAATTACCACATCACACAGGTTTTAACTAAAGATCATGTGCTAACATTTGGTGTAACATTTGGGCAGCTTAAGAAAACAAGGACTTTTATTTCTGGCCTGGAAACCAGACCATTTGTTTTCACTCTGCCCCCCCCCGCTCTGATTCACACTGATTTACGTCTGTTCTGAAACCGGTCGGGCCGATCACACCATTCATCTAAAATGAGTTGGGTTTGACTCGATGAATAACAAAGGAGAGCCACTGAATCATTTCGCTGAAGAAAAACAACAAAACAAATTTTGCGTTACCCTGCGTTTCATCACACGTTTCATTGTTATGATTGGTTGTTGTTGTGCTCGGTGACTGTTGATGGCCCCCATTGGAAATCAAGAAGTTTGGGGAACATTTGTGAATTGCCTGCCAACGCCAGGCTATTTTACTTTTTCATAAAAGAAAATCCTAACATACATAATGTAATGTGCGATCTTTATTGTCAAGCGATACAACATAGAAATAATAACACATGGACTGTGATACTTTATATAGATTCAACTTAGTTTTCCTGGAAACAAATTTATATTTATAATCTCTCACTAAAACACATTTCGTGGCCTTGCAAACACGTTTATCCTCTAAGCATGACAGGGAGGCTGGAGCCAATCCCAGCTGACATTGGGTGAGAGAATACATTTTTATCCTCTTCAACACATTTCTTTTTTCTTAAACCTGCCATTTTCCCACCTCTTGTTGGTGCCTTTCTCTGTATTTGCATTTGCATTCTCGTTCACATGCAAAAGAAACAAAAAAATCAGGGACCAGTTGTTGAGTAAAACCCACTCAAAAAGGGAACTAAATAATCACTCATTAATGATCATCAAGTATGAATGTAGAGACTATTTTTTGCACTGTACAATGTGTATTTGTAAATGTATATAGTGTGTTATTATTGTGGCACAATCCATTTCTCAGCATCACATTTACATGGTCCCAGTTCTAACCTGACACGGTTACATTAAAACTAAACTGGTGTAACGTAGGAACAGTTAAGAGTCTGGTGAATTTTTTTGTCCTGTTTGGAGGAACTCACTGTTTTTATTGGTGTTTTGTTAAACTGCAGCATTAGACGAAATCTAAAAGTAAGATTATGCCTCACTCCTGTAAGAATATTGTAGTATTTTCTGCTTGTATTAAAAAATGTTTCCTGATTGGATAGTCCTGGTAGCACTGGATCTTCTCATCACAGTAACTTCAACTCGTGAAAACCATGTGTTCATATTAAATTACACATTTGATTTATTATTACAATAAAATGTATCATTATAAAACATCATGTTACAGTGTTTAACAAGCTGTTTAACAAGCTCCGTGTGGTTAGAAAGTAAAAATCAACCGAAAGTTTCCACTGAGGACAACACTGCAGCTTCCCCTCGATATCACACCATCCGACATCCAGAAGTTTACAACGTTTTAAACAGTAAAATATCTGGAAAACATGTAACTTACTGAACACCTCTTTAAAGGTTTGAGCTCACTTAATAATATAACAAAATAACACAGCACAGTTTAGTTCACTTTTCAGTAATCAGAACTCAGGACGTCAGATGATGTGCTGAGTGATCTTCGTACGGTTCATTTAGAAGGAAGCTGTCATTAAATTAGGTTCACAGCTTTTCATTTTCTCTTTCCTCTTTGTCATTGTCTCGTCATCCATGTCTTCAAACACACAAACAATCACACAGAGAAACACACAGAGAAGTAAACACACACACACACACACACACACACACACACACACACACACACACACACACACACACACCAGTGAGCCCAATCCAACAGTGCAGCAGCCAAATTAGAGCCATTGTTCCAGTGTAATCAGTGAGGGAGAGGAAACCGGATGATTACCTCTCGTATTCACACCAGTCTCACTTCACCACAGGAGGATTTAGAGGGGGAAAATGACTGTCCCACTGCGATTGTGTCGTGTGTGTGTGTGTGTGTGTGTGTGTGTGTGTGTGTGTGCTTGTGGATTCATGTGTTTACCAAAGCATTTGTATCCTTGTGGCCTCAGATGCTCCTTCTGCGTGTCTTTCTATAAATGTAAAGGTTTACTTCTCCCTTTTTACCAAAAACTCATCTTATATATCATACAGTATCTGAGCAAGTAAAATGTAGATATTGAGAGTCTCTCTCTCTCTCTCTCTCTCTCTCTCTCTCTCTCTCTCTCTCTCTCTCTCTCTCTCTCTCCAGACTACACCTCAGACTAAATGTACAGAATCTATTACTACTACTGGGTACGAGATTTACATTTTGAAAGTTACAAACATGAGTCACATTCATCATTTGTCATCAAGAACATCATTTGGTTATATATGATTGAGAATTTTAAAAAGTGTCTGCCATAAATTTGTTATGATATAGCAAAGAGCTGGACCCCAACGCAGACTCACAACTCAGTTTTTAGTGAAAAGGATTTATTTTCCAACAAGAGGTGAGCAGAGCAGATGAGAAAAAGCACAGGTTACAGAAGCAGGTAAGCGAAGCAAAAACAAGCAAGATCAAAGGTTTCAGGAAGCAAATTCTCAGACTGAGCCAGAGAGCAACTGTAGCACTGAGTGGACGGAACAATCCAGTGGAAAGAGTGACAGCCGGGTCCGGGGTTTAAGTACTGGTGTCGATGAGGTGGATGAGATACAGGTGAGGCCACTGGAGTGCAGCTCAGCAGAGAGAGAAGCCACGCCCATAAAACACACAAACACAGACACAAGGGAGAGAGAAAAACAAAGGAGAAAATCCCCTGTCAGAGCTACATGGATTCACTTTATGCTCACAGAATCAAATATAATGTTAACACACACTGCAGGGTTGTAGCCTGTGTTTATAGTGTGACCCAACAAGTGGGAGCAACACAAAAAAGAATGACATGATTTCTACTTTTCAGTACAAAGTTTTCATCTGAGCAAATTCAAATATACAGGAAAGTTATTCTCAGTTTAGACAAAGAAAAAGACACAGCACGTTTACACTCGAGGTTAGTGAGTGTGTAGTCTGACTCCCCGGATGTTGACTGTATGTATAAACCTGCCATAGGAATCAGCCTGTTACTGTTATACAATCCCCACAACAATAGCCAATTGACAGCCTATATGCTGGAGATGGCAGTTGTGTCTTTTTCTGTTTTGTTTTTATGTGTTGGCAGTGAATCAGCCATTTTAATGACAGTTATCACTTTACCAAACCTACATTGTTTTTGTTTGTTGTTTGTACACAAGACAATTGTGATTAGTTTAAAGCAATACGAATAATCCAGTGTGTTTCTCTCCTCTAGCAGAGAGATAGTTTGTCTCCAGCCCTGACAGAGCGCTGTAGACATCCTGCAGGTCTGACGAGTCATTATACAACACAACCTGCGTCCATTTCATCAAATATTGGACAGAAACTGCTGCCAAATTCAAATGGGTCATGGGTATTTATCAACCAGTAAAAGCAGCACACGACAACTAATGTATGTATATATATATAAACATGCTGTTCACATTAGCTGCCAGAGTTTTACTTTATCATGCTTTATATTGCCTCGCTATTGTCAAAAACTTGCTGACGTTGCCTGAGCGGCTTTCTGTGCATCCCACACACAGACGCACATGCACACACACACAAGCTGCTCTAATGTATTTAATGGTAAAGGAGAAACGAGAGAAAGGTGAAGTGTTTTCCATTGTGAAGGCCAAAGTGGAGTCAGTGGTTACTGCAACTCCATGATGCTTTATGATATACTGTTGAGTTTAACTACTGGAATGCTTTTGAAGTGAGTGGTATTGAGCAGAGTTTTGTGTGTGTGTGTGCGTGTGTGTGTGTGCGTTTGTGTGTGTGCGGACGTGCCAGAATAAGGTACACGGGTTTGACACGTTCCCTCGGTCATCATATGTCATTCTCGCTCAGTGTGTCTGGCCTTGTTGAGTGTTTTCACTAAAACGTGCACCATTCATCACCATGAAAAACCATAACCAAGGGAATTCTGGACATTTGGCGTCCAAAAACGTTCTTTTTTAAAACATGCTTATGAAACCTCATTTTCGTGCGCCTCTACTTTCTTGTGTATTTTGTGCACATGTTCACTTGTGTCAGGAAGAGAGATCCTCTGTCGGGAAAGAAGATGGAGAAGCCAAAGCAGGACTCTCCATCATTCCTCCATAAATCACTGTAGACACACTGGACATAAATTCTCACCTCAAGCAATTATGCTGCAAATTCAGTAGATTCCCTTGGGACAGAGATAAATTCATCACACAGGACCAGAGTTGAAGCAAGTGTCATGAGTGCAGGTAGAGATTTTAAGGGTTATAGAGAATTTTGCTGAAATAATTTAGAACGCATTTATCATGGGGGCTGTTACATATGTTAGTTAGTTAATACCCTGTTATTGACAAGGGTGGATATTCATTTTATTATCTAATGACAAACCTTCCATCTTACATCTCATCACCCATTCATATCTTAACAGTGCACATCCTTAGATGAATACAGAACCATTATGTTCACGTGAACATGGAAGGACTGGATTAACCTCAGATTAAGAGGTTTTATAGCCTACTTTTTTATGACTTTTGTCATTGGTTATTATGACTAGATCTTTTTCTGTTGTTTTCTTGTAGTATATTTGATTCTAGTCTGAATATTGTCTACATTTCTTTCATAGTTTTTTCTGAAAAAATTTAACTTGCCCCAGACTTTATTTTCTATATTCCAAGAAATCTCAGGTCCAGTGCAGCAGTTAATCTGTGTGGATTCAAAAGTTAAACAATTAAACATTTGTACTAGTTAAAATATTTCTACATTTCTGTCCTGTTTTTACAGGCATGTATGAGCTAACTGCTACAAGATTAAACTAAATGTTGTTCATTGCAGGCCAACAACAAGAAATATTAAAAGAAAAGTTATATTATGTTGTTTTTCAGAAAAGTCCTGTCTTACATTTGAAGCGATCAGGCTGTGCAGGCTGCATTTTGAGTTATTACTGTAGTAACAACAATACAAATAGACTTTACAAATGTTTATGTGGTTTAAATGAGCTTTTCCAATCTTAAAATTTGGAAGCTTCTGGTGTCACATCAGCTCTATATTATGGCACCTTCACTTTGTATGGTTGAAACTGTAATAACCATGGACTGTATATAGATGGACGAGATGTCTTCACCTCCTCCTGTTGTACATCAATGTGAGCCACAATTTGGCAGATATGGAAGCAGCCATCTTGCATTTTGACATCAATTTGAGCCATTCTGCGCAGTGATGATTGTGGTGGGTGGTATTAAGGTCCTGCCCATACACATGCTCAACCAATCGTGAGTCAGTCTCAGCTGCCAATCATGTTTCACCCAGTTTTTGAAGCATTAAATGACTAATTAAAACCCAATTTACCATAAATATGAGCTCTTAAACCATCTTTGAGAAAAATTTTACTCATGACCTTTGTAGTTTATCGTCGATGTCCCATTCACCAACATGGAGAAGACAGGATTTATAATGCAGCCAGCCTCAAGGGGGCGATCCAGATGATTTGGCTTCACTTTTGGGGAGCTGTCATGTCCTCCATCTTTTTATACAGAGACATTTTCAATGAACCGGTTTTCCAGTGTGACTTCTTAGATCAAAAGGAACTCACCATCAGGCTCAGATAAACCTCAGACTAAAACTTGCACTTACTTACTCATTTTGGTGTAAAAGAGATATAAGTTGAACCGACTTCTATTTACTACCAGGTTATAATAAGTATTAAACACGAGTTAGTCAACATAACCAGTGTTTTCCTCTTTCTTTCATTCTGCCGACATTGTGTGAATTTAGCATTACTGACATAATATCCTCAGACCTACCAGTGAACAAATTAACTATCCGTAAACAGCAGTAACACATACAGTAGGTAGGTGTGTGTGTGTGTGTGTGTGTGTGTGTGTGTGTGTGTGTGTGTGTGTGTGTGTGTGTGTGTTCTCTCTTTACCGTCAAACCAAGCCAACCAAAAGTTATCTGCTTTGCTTTAAATGTTTTTGCAAAACTCGACATGTTACATGTTTCCTATTGGTAATGACTCTGCATTTTTGCCACTCATGAAATACTGTCACTCAAACGGGGGGAACTTGACATTTAACACAGGAGGCACTTGTTTCCACCCACATTTTTTTCCTAAAATTGATATTTAACAAGGGTCAGCTGGTTCACACCCACTGTTTTCTTTCAGCACTCATTTCTCCACGTCCTCCTCACACCTCGTCTCGCTGCGGTTATCCTCCAGCCAAAAACACTCACCACCTCATGCACACACTCATGTTATAAAAACCAAAAATAAACATGAAGTGTGATTTGAACCTGAGGCTGAAATGTGGCTTGTTTCTAGGTACAGCTGCTTGTGCTAATGTGTTGGGTTTTGACTCCTGTCTCAGTCATGAAATCCTGTTACTCCCACAATATTAACAAACTACAAATCAAGTGACGGCAAAGCTTCTTTGACCGACATTCACAAGACAGACGCATCCACAGTTCAAGTTCAATTAATTGCCTTTTTGTAAAAACTTTTATAAATGTTTGCTCTGAGTTACACTGACTAATCCTATTGATTAATCATATGGTTTTATCTTTTAAATCATAAAATGTTCTCTACTCCGGTTCCACTGTTAAAAAAAGCGCTATATAAATAAAGTTTATTATTATATTATATGGTAAATGGACTGGTGTTCTAGTCTTATCAACCACTTTAAGCACTTTACAGTTGCATTCACCCATCCACACACACCACTGGCACACCCCTCTGGAGCAATTTTTGGTTCAGTGTCACTTCAGAATGTGGACTGGGGCTGCCGGGGATCAAACCAACCATCCATCTGGTCAGTGCCCGCTCTTCCCTCTGAGCCACAGCCCCCCATGAAGCACCAATTGCATAGTGGCAAGAAAAAGTCAGTGGACTCTGCGGAATCGAACTTTATTAGTTGGTCATAAAATGTAATTTAGCTTTAGGGAATAACGTGACTCCTAGGTCATGTGACCCCATGTTGACAGCAGTTAATAAAAGCGTGAAAGCTGAGAATATGATGTGACTGACCTAACACAGCTCTCCTGATTTCACCTGCAGGGTTTCGGACACAAGCATTTTTGTGTTTTGTTTGCTCGCTCGGACATCCTCAATATTTGTTTGGACTATGCATGTTTTGCAACCTTGTCTGATTGTTTGACGTCAGTGTGTCTTGGACCAGAGGGTGTGAACTTTATCACTTGCCTCAGGCTGACAACAAATCCAGGGGGTCATTTTCCAGGTGTCTACATCAAAGCAGAGTGACGGCACGCAGCGCTGTGAGTTATGCACTGGACAAGTTTATTTCTGCACCAAAAAAAAAAAACGGAAATATTTGTTAGATGACGCATACGAGCTGGCAGCCAATAGGAGCGGGCGTGCGTCCAGCTGTAAATGAGCTGTGTTTCTCTGTAAACAGGCCGACAGGAAGTCTGAGTGTTGTGTGGTTGTTTGCAAAGAATGGGAATGTTTTAGTCAGATGGTTGGTATCAGGGTGAATCATCTGCATAAATAGAAAACATACAAACATTGCTGCACTGTACACTCACCAGGTCACATCCATAAATTTAAGCATGACTTGGGCGGACATAACCTGTAGTGATATAAATCTAGGACAAGGAGGTTGTTTTAGCCCTTTTTCATGGGTTTGTTTGTTTGGTTGGTTGTAAGCAGGATCCAAGAACATCGTCACAGTTTTCCGAGGGAATAATTCATGGATCTTGGTCATATTTCACAAATATCCCACAAAATTTCTGCAAATGTTTTTGCAACAAATGCCTGGAAAAAAAAAAATACCATGAAAATCCTTGAATAATTCAGATAAATTTGGGAAACAAAACGAAAACAAACAACAACAACAAAATCCTGGACAAAACCTGAAAGAACTCCCTAATGCTTCAAAATGTCATTTGACCATCTGTCCGATATAAAGAGTGCTCACCTCCACCAAGGCCAAACAACATGCTGCACATGATTATGTTCTTACAATGAAAAAATTAAGTAAATTTATGATGAGTCTGCATCTGCACCAAAATGTAATTGGATTCTTTCCGGTCGCAGGCCCCATCCCTCCACCAAGTTTGGTGGAAACCAGTTTAGTAGTTTTTTTTTTTTACATACTCCTGATTACAAATAAACCAACAGAAAGACAGACATGGGAGAAAAGATAGTGGAAGTAATGATGTGAAACAGAAAAGCATTAGTGGTTCCTCTGCCCTCCAGGGGTTGTGATGACCTTTAATGGTTTGTCTAGTTTGGCATCAGTCACCTCTGTGAATCATACTTCACTACGTGCCCACACATGCACACACACTCTTATCACATGCACTAATCTCTCCACTGTTTTAGTCATTGGCACGGATACAATGAGCCGCTCTGTTTGGTGGTCAGCATTTGTCCTGGGGAGCACACACACTCTGAAAGTGTAAGAGTCACACACACTCTGAAAGTGTAAGAGTCACACACACTCTGAAAGTGTAAGAGTCACACACACTCTGAAACTGTAAGAGTCACACACACTCTGAAACTGTAAGAGTCACACACACTCTGAAACCGTAAGATTCACACACACTCTGAAACTGTAAGAGTCACACACACTCTGAAATCGTAAGAGTCACACACACTCTGAAATCGTAAGAGTCACACACACTCTGAAACTGTAAGAGTCACACACACTCTGAAAGTGTAAGAGTCACACACACTCTGAAACTGTAAGAGTCACACACACTCTGAAATTGTAAGAGTCACACACACTCTGAAAGTGTAAGAGTCACACACACTCTGAAACTGTAAGAGTCACACACACTCTGAAATCGTAAGATTCACACACACTCTGAAACTGTAAGAGTCACACACACTCTGAAATCGTAAGAGTCACACACACTCTGAAACTGTAAGAGTCACACACACTCTGAAATCGTAAGAGTCACACACACTCTGAAACTGTAAGAGTCACACACACTTTGAAATCGTAAGAGTCACACACACTCTGAAACTGTAAGAGTCACACAGTCACACGCAGAAATAACTCATTCCTATGTTGATGGAAAATTAGTCTGATTGCTTTAAAATTTCACTTGATTGATTTAATTTGTTGTCATTTATATTTTTGCATATCACCATCGTCATTACACACACACACACACACACACACACACACACACACACACACACACAGACACACACACACACACACACCCAGACACATAGACCAGTCCACACTCCATAAATAGTGAACAGAACAGTTACACAACAGCATTACGGGAATTCTTAAGTGGCTGGTTTTACAGTAAGTCAGTGATGGAAGTGTCAGAGCAGTAGAGACATTCTTTAGATGTTGTGTCATTTAAAGTTAATTTTAGTTTATTTGGAGAGAGCTCCATAAATTTTATTATTTTATTTTAGTAATACGACAGATTGTTTTCCTTGACAAAGACTCCCACTGCACATGTGACAGAATGTTTAGTCACATTAAACCCCATGCAATACATTTACAAGAGTATATGTTGACAAATTGCACAATTACTATATATATTGAATATATATATATATATAACTAGCTATATTACTAATGTAGATCCATGAATACGTTTTTGAGAAATCAAGAAAAATATTGAAAAATTCAATTTTAAAGAGATTTTTTAAATCCGGATCCAGAATTTAAGGAGTTCTTCCCTGAACTATACCAGATCCTTCAACCAGTTTTTGTCTGATCCTGCTAACTAACAGAAAAACACATATTGTGTACATGTAGAGAGTCTTATCACACTTATGTTGTCGGCCTAACTGCATGGAAATCCACCTACAGAGGCTTGAAACCTGCTGGAGATGGAGGAATGATCATAGTGACAAATTGGTCGGTTGCTCAGTTAGACATATAACTTATTTCATCAATAAAATCCTCTTTTTTATTCATTTTGTTAACTTGGCTTTGGATAGCTCATGAACACGTAAAGTATCACAGTAACAGATCTTTCACATTGATCCTCTGATGAGCAGCTGTCATGTAATAGAGCTTAAATAAGGCAAACTGACTCTCTATCTGTTGCTCTTGTGTTTGTGTGGCCCTTCAGTGGTGAACCAGGAGGGACAGCCTCTGATCGAGGGGAAGCTGAAGGAGAAGCAGGTCCGCTGGAAGTTCATCAAGCGCTGGAAAACCCGCTACTTCACCCTGGCAGGGAACCAGCTCCTCTTCCGCAGAGGCAAGTCAGTAAGTAGCCAATGAGAGAGAAGCCACCTCACACACCTACTCACACACAGACACACAGGCACAGCGTCCCCGGCTTCTCGCCTATAAAACCCTCAGTAATGTCTTAATCTTGGCTGTCATTTGAAACGTGATGACATTCTGTATGAAACTGTGGAAATCCCACGTCCTGATAAGCTCAACTCTCCCTCAGTAGCGTCCGGTAAATCTGGTTGTTACGAATTAGCACTCACGGGGCCAGAGCAATGACGCAGCAACAACATGAGTCACTCTCACTCTGTGTAACTCAAAGCAGATACAATTACGCACAAGTAGCAAACCCAGACGGAGGATCTGCCTCTCGCAGTACATGTGAGCGATAGAGAGACTGAATACTCTCCTCTTCCAGTTTGATACAACACACTTCCACTCTCAGGTTGAACAGAGGCTGAGGTCTCCGAGCAGAGATTTATCGAGCAGAAAGGGGGCGTTTGGTTCATCGAAAACAGGGAGGGAAAACAGCAGGATCGAATATACACCGGTGGTCAGACGTCTGAAAACGTTTGCTCTTGAGATCAGGTCAAGTTTTACTTTAACAAGCTGATAAAAGGAAAAAAATTCGGACAGGAAAATTGGACGGATGTGGAAATTTACCGCACGTCCAGAGTTTACAGCAGTCGTCTACAAGAGTGAGCCAATTAATTATGATTAAAATAATGTTCCGTTCAGTGTCTTGTTAATTCGATCAGCTCCCAAAAACTAGAGGGTTATCACAGAAGAATATCTGGAACAGGGAAATGTTCTCCAGTGGTGGTTGATTAGAGTTGAGCTCCCTCTGGAAACTGGAAACAATAGTCTTTGTGCTCTCATCCAAATGGTAATCGTTTCCTCTCCTTTTTTTCTTTTTTTTTTACAGCAGCCTCATTTTGGAAAGGTTTAGCCTCTTTGTTCTCGCAGCTCAGTTTGTGTGTTGCCAGCGTTCTGGAGGTGGATGGTAGGTTGTGAAAGACCCTTTTCCCAACTGACGAGTGAGATTAACATCTATAAAATGTGTCGTTTCCTCTGTATCGGATGATGGAGGTTTGAAACATTCCCAGAGTCCACACAGAGCAGAGACGTGCATCTCACTCGGAGTATTTCACATGAGCATTGATTTAGCACTAGATAAAATATGTTCCAGAGAAGAATGCATATATATCTGATTGCTTGCTGAGCCACACTGTGCCCTCCTCAGAACTCTGCATGTTCTCTCTAATTGGGTCCAGACAGACAGCGGTGCCAAACTGCATCCAGGCCTCCGCTTCGATTTGGGGAGTCGATTTGTTCCCGAAGTGAATTTAAGACTTGTATTAGAGACCCTGTATATCACCAAAGAGAATTGCATTCAGTACCTTTCTCACGGTCGTCCCCGCTCGAAGAGTAATGGAAAACAAACAACAAGCCCCACTATTAAAAGTTAAAAGACTGCAAACGTCAGACCACAACCACAAAGACACACAGAAACGTCAGGGGGTCCTACAGGGGGGGTGTCCTCCTTTCACTATACGTTTATGCCAAGAAAACAATTTTCTTTAATCTACACATGTCTGGACCCAGATGAGAAAAGAAAAGTGACGGATGGGTTCATCAATTTATAAAGAAAGAACTCCTATCTTTATTAAAGTTGGTAAATGTTGCTAAATTCAACACATTTTGAATCAATTATAGGATATAATGTGAAAGTATTTGAAGAATATAGGACTTTCGTAAATGAAACTTGAGAGTAAATGATTCAGTGTGTCTATTTCTTAATACTGGGATATTTCGACATCTAGTTCCCTGTAGTTTGTTTTTCTGTGGTTAATTAAAGTCGGATTTCTTTGCTATTTTTGCTGCTTAAATCTGCCAAACGTCTTTTTCCTTCTCTCCAGGCATTAGTTTCACTTTTTCACAGTTTAGGCACTTTGATCTTTCCTATGGGAGGCAATGTATTAAAAGTAAATCTATATTGTTTTATTTTCATCAGTGAAAGGTATTGTTTAAATGCTCATCACTGACTCGTTTCACTTGCTCTAGGAAGCTTATACATTTGGCAGGTTGTGCAGTTTTAATCTCATCTGTAGCAAACATCATAAAAACAACAAGAAGGGTGTTGGTGCACAACACCGCCAAGGCCAGTGCCCTGTGTCTCGCCATGTTAAAGCAAGTGAAAACTAAATCCTGCATCTGCCCGTTTATCTGGAAAATGTAATGTATTCTTGCGAGGGTCATGTGGATCCGTTCTCAGAAGTTCATGGATTTCGGTTCAGTGGTTTTTCAGTAATCCTGCCGACATACAAACTATCAATGAAAACATAACCTCCTTGGCATAAAATGTTTCTATTCAGCAGCCAAATACTGGTGAACTGTGGTGAGTGTCAATACCAATAATCTCAAAACTTAAATCTTACAACTCCCCTTTATTATAAAATAATATAATTATAAATGCATTCAAAGACAAATAATTTTTCTGTCTCAATCAATACAGACTCTAATACACTGATACTCTGGGTTCTCTGGAGTACGTTACTGAGTCCACAGGATCTCCAAGGCTTTGGATTCACGTCTACACATTTTCCCTCAAACTGCTTCAACATATTTGCAGATTTCTGAGACAATGCATCACTAGACTTTTTACATATGGGGAAATGTTTCACTATAAGGTTAAAACGCATCAAAGTTCACATGAATGCTCGGTGGGAATCAGACCCTCAGCACAGCCGACCGGGAGGTAGAACTGAACACGTCTTCTCACGTTCGGATCTTCTCAGTGACCACCTCCGTCACTGAGGGATGTGGTCAGTCAGTCGCCTTGAGTCTTGCAGATAGTTCTGGTTATGTGGTTATAGGATTTTGTTTCCTGCCCTGGAGAAGCAGCAGAACAATAAAGTCTGATTGTTCGTCCTGTAAGTGGTTTGGTCTGAAGGAGAATGTCCTGGAAACAGCTCTGTGTGTGAGAGTTGTAGGTCAGAACAAGAGATATTCATATGTCTGAAATGTACAAAGAGCTTTGTGTCCTGGCTGAAGATAGATTTCTATATGTACTTATTCGACCAGCTTCACATCACCAGCATAAATACATGTGTTTATGAACAGATTGTTCCCTATGAAATCTAGAGAGAAGTAAACTAGTTTTACGACTGGTTTATCCACAGTGTGTTAGTTTCATTTGCTTCATTAGTTTGTAATGTTCCACATGATAATGTTCCATACGCATTCAAAATGCCATCGGTGAAATTGAAGTACATTTACTGAAGTACAATTTATTTTGATGTACTTTGAATGAGCACTTTCTTTTTATATTACTCAATCATTCTATTGAACTATAATAAAGAGATAGATACAAGATATAAAGATAAGATCATATAAACAAAATGTGTTCTAAGTCACAAACTACAGCATTAAAATGCTACTTATATCTTAAAGCATCATTGATAATAATTAATGATTTTTATGAAATATTTTGAAGGCAGAATTTTAACTTGTAACTGAGAACTTCTACAGAATTTCTTCCCTACACTTTACACTTTTTTTTCATTATAAAGATCTCTTTGCTTGAGCCTGGGTGTTAACTCAGTGAGCACAGATTGTACGGCTTCAAATTACCCAGTAACATCCATAAACTATACATGATGTAAAAGTAGACTTGTGTAATTTAACACATTACATTTGTATATATTCCTACATCTCTCATTGTCTGTCCTCTGCACAGAAGGATGAGCTGGATGATATTCCTATTGAGCTGAGCAAGGTGCAAAGTGTCAAGGTGAGAAGCTCCGAAGTCATCATCTCTCAGAAATGTCTGGTTTTTAAGAGGCAAGCACATCACATCCCAAACACATAGAATAGTATATTAAGATGGACGACACCTCAAAACTGAAACCAAAGCATGTTGAACAACCCCTAGTGGCTGGCTGCAGTGTAGATCATAAACCCTGCCTCCTCCATGTTAATGGATGGGACTTGGTCCAAACAAAAAAAGTCAAAATACACATCAAATACATTTTTCTCAAAGATGATTTCTGCCATTTTAGGTAATTTATCACACCGATATTTGTTCAAGTGCTAATTCTTTTTTAATGAACAAGATGGCGGTGTTTGTATTTGGGAATTGTTGGCTTTATTTCTAGATAGTGGGAGGAAGTGGAGTCACATCGTCCATCTTTGTTTAGTCTAAGCTAAGAACGGGTTTGTTTCAAAGCTACAATAATTTTATGCAAAGTAAGACAGCATCAATCTCAAATGTCAACAATTGTATTTTAATTCAATTTTATTGATATGGTACCACAAGAGAGAAACTCAACCGAGACAACAGCATCTCTTGGTATTTGTCATCATTATCATCTCTTTCTTTATCAGAAGTTTTTCGTCTTTGTTTCCACAGGTTGTGGCCAAGAAGCGTCGGGATCGGGGTCTGCCACGGGCCTTTGAGATCTTCACCGACAGCAAGACGTATGTGCTGAAAGCTCAGGATGAGAAGCACACAGAGGAGTGGCTGCAGTGCATCAACGTGGCCGTGGCTCAGGCCAGAGAGAGGGAGAACAGAGAGGCTACCACCTACCTGTGAGACCAACACACAGACAGACACAACGTCAAACGCAGCCAAACATACTCTGGGGAGTGTGTTTCTGTAGCGGTTTGGCATTTTTTAAGCACTTGTAAACAACCAACAGAGCTGAGGAGGGAAACACTACACAACACATACATATACATATATATATATATATATATATATATATATATATATATATATATATATACATATATATATATATATATATATATATATATATATATATATATATATATATATATATATACATATATATATATACACATATATATATATATATACTGCTAGTAGCACTTCAGTAGCACTATAACTTCATATGTGTAACTGGTGGTATCCATCCTCTTCTCCAATCAAATGCAGTATTTTTTAGAAATAAGATTTATTCAACCAGCAGTTTAAAAAACTCAAGAAAAACTTGTTACATATTTAAAATACTGACTCCCAATACTTTACTGCTACACTAGTAACCTTCTCATGATGAGACACATATACTGGACTTGTGTAGTGATTATAAATGAATGTTACAATATATATAAGTGTTAAAGACTGACGTGTTAAGAAGATCCTCAGCAGATTGGATCATTCACTTCCAACCTCTGCTTGAACCTGGAGACTGCTGAACTGCTGTGAGCTGCAACAACCAAACAAATCAGCATCTACACAAACTTTAACAAAGCAATAAAGACTCAACCGACCTCATAAAGACTTGTAGCAGTACTGAGACTGAACAGATGCTGGAGAGGAGCCTAATGGACCAATGGGAAGGAGATACGATACTGGAATTTATTGTGTTTGGGTGACAGAGAGAATGATGTAGTCTTAAAAAAGACCTCTTATGCTTTTTATTTTCTGTCTTATATATACATATATATAATGTTACATTGATGTTCATATTAACTGTGGCCAAAGTTTCAAAACTAAAATGTAAAAAATGATCTGTGTGACAAAGCTCTGAACGCTAGGTTTCCAACAGTTTTTCTACTTTTTTGACAGATGTCAGCTCATCATATTTTTTTTATACAGTCATCCAAGTCCAAGCACAGCTTGTTCTCCCCAAACGGCACCTTGAGTAGCATTATAGGCTTTTAATGTATATGTACAAATAATAGAGAGTGCTGGTTTACTATACTGTTATCTGGTGGGGGGATGGGTTGCTGTAAAAACATTTAACACTGAGCCAAACACTGGACTTGATACTGCATTTTACCACCAGCTGTCCCATTTGACTCAGTAGGCATTCCTGATTGGAGCATAATGAGACTGGGTGAGCCAATTAATGAGAGTGACTCCAGTCCACTTGGTGGCAGTAATGAACTCCTAATTATTTGTCAACTGCCAATAATCTTTAAATAAAGATTAATAAAGTGAAGCAGCATCACAATCATTAGGACTAAAACAGCAAAATAATGTGTTTTTATATCTCACAACAAATATTTAACTTTGTGGGCTTAAAATCAAAAATGTTGCCGTATTGACACAGTTATCTTTGTTTTGTTTGAGACGACCATTTTAAGTTCACCATGTTTCCTGTGCTTAACCTCCTATAAGGTAAATATTGACGATAGACCGAAGTAGAGACGATATCTCTCCTTACATCTGATCTCTGAACTGCGTTCTGTCCCTTTAAGGAGCACATGTTGCCGATTTGCATTTATTTTGTTATTCACTTGACTTCCAGCTGTTACATCTATCATTCTATCTACCATTCCTGTCAACTTTGTGGGTGATACTGTGTCCTGTTGAAAGAATCTGGGGCTTGTCACACCAAGGGGAGAGCAACATATTTTAGACTTGTGCCCATCGAGGATCAGACCTGGGATCTATTTGGTGACCAGCAGCAAGGGTGTTTGTCAATCTGTCCTCGAGTCGGGTTTCTTGTTCATCATCTCCATGTCAACCTTGGTCTTGGTCACAGATCCTAATTCAGCAATACACTTCTACCGGAAATAAACATGAATGCATTAGCCGACATGGTTATCAGAGACATTGGTTAAAGATGACACTCACATTTTAAGGCTTATTCTGAACTCTAACACTTTTTGACTCTGTATTTTTGCTTGTTTTGTGGACTTAAATACCGTCGCTGTCTGATATTAACTGAAGGCAGTTGTGTGGCATGCAATAGCCTCCAAACATTCATGGACATGCTGGTCCTCTAATCAGGTTTTAAACAGCGATACAATAGAATATATTCAGCATAAAGAAGGACTAATAATCTGTCCTGTAAAGAGAAGGTCAAGTAACACCAGTAATGAACATTTCCCATCATCATATTAGTGTTAATGACATAAAGAAAACTGCTGAATGCAGTCAATGAACAACCTGACAGAAAGAGGTTATAAATGCTGCTGTTTCCAAAACAGATATAAGCTGCTTGGCGACAACTTGTTCCAGACACAAGAGGCATCTTGGATATAGGCCGATTATTCATTGGCAGGATGGGATGTAGATATTTCTAAGCAAAGGCTGAACTATAGCATGTTTAACCTGGCTCAGGACGGAGCACAGTGTAAAAGGAGGGATTCATGATTCATGGCCACAACAGTCGAGCCAATTGAATTAAAGTATTTAAAAACAAGGATGACGGAAGAACGTCAAGGGACAGTTGAGTGACGTCCTCGCAGGAAACAGGACAAAGGAGTCCAGCAGGAAACACCATTGGATGGTTTGTTGAAGGGGGAATACTCACTCTGATATCACCGTGTCCACAGAACATTTAAGAAGGTTATGGTGTAAAAGTGTTATAGAAGAAAGGCAGTAGGAGATTTACTCTTAACGAGAACTTTGGATTTTCTTTTGCTTGATGAAATGAGGTTGGTAAAATGAGTAGTTAGCATCCCTCATCCTTTTATTCAAAGTGAATTAAAGCTATTTAAATGCAGCCTCTAGTTTGGTGGCTTGTCATGAACAATTTGTTTCCATACAACACAAGTAACATTACAGATGTTTTCCAATTCAGTCAGTACTTAAATGCATCTCCCACATGTTTAACTATTAACAGGAGTGTTGTTGCGTCCACTGTTAAAATGAAAGGGACAATAACAATCAAGATGAGTCAGAGTAAGATGTGAAACAAAGTGATTTATTTACTATTGTGACTCACAGAATACATCAAAAGGTTCTCATCATGTGGGCGAGGGAGGGACAAAGTGATTGACTGTCAAATAAACTGAAATGAACACAACAACAACAAAGCATAACCGATTCCACCACTACGAACAAAAAATGCAAACAAAAGGCTGAAGCGACTGATCTAAAAAAAGAACTTCACCACAAACAGCACAAGAGAAGCACCGCCCGAGTAACGTAGTGTTTTTGAATATAAAGTAAAGAGAACCCTCACAAACCCCCCACCAAAATTACTTTGAAATTATCTTACAAAACACAACAGGTCTCAGACCAACAGCCAAAAAGAAGGTATTCAGGTGTGCTCCTTATATTGAGGGCCCTGGATGTTGATTGGCCAACTGGGAGTCTGGGGAGCCAATCAGCAGTAAATACCAGAGTTTACAGGTGGACCTCAATCAGGCTTGTTAGCTCCTAGAGAGAAACACACAAGGGGGGCAGGCAGAAAAAAAACACATATACAATATAAAAAATATATGCACATATTAGATTAATTCACATTTTATTTCTTTCATGTATAATATGTGATGTATACATCCAGTGTTTTAAAATAGCATTTTGTATCATGTATTTTCTTTATTTCTTTACTTGGACCATATTTCCTATCAGTAGCCAGGAGGTCAAGTTAAATTACTGAGGGATCAGAAATGTTTCTTCCAACACATGTTAAAAAAAAATATTCTGACCCCATTTCTCTTGTGAAACCAGCCCCTTACGAGTCTGTGCAGTCATCAGATTTCTGTTATTTTGCAATCTGTCCTATATGGTCCGGTCTATTTTTGTCTTTCCAAAATGAGAAACGTCTGCAGCAATTTTTCTCCGTGTGTTATGTTGAGCGATGTCAGCATGATCGTTGCCTAATAGTGGAGATTTGACCACAGATTTCTAAGAAAACATTGAAGTAAATGAGTGGTTTCCTTGTGGTATTAGGAACTGGGCCAGTTCAGTCGTATTGATTTAGGATGATCCACTGGAGGGTTTTGTTTAGATAGAAACTGAAGGTGATCTGTCGTTTTACAACCGGCCTCTTACAGAAGTTAGAGTTTAAAAGCTTATGTTTCTTTTTTCTTCGGATGACATGGATGTGGAGAATGAGAGTTCCCTCATCTGTACAACTCTTAACAAATCAGCCTTTTTGCTACCCCTGTGTGTAAAGCTACAAGTCCCTTATGTTATTCACTATCCACGAGGCCCAAGACAAACGTTTCTTGACCCAGTTAAACACAACGTTCATGGTCGGCCATGGCAAATCAATTATGACGCACAATGTCTGATTTTGATCTTTATCTGGATCCACATCTGAGGTGTTTCTGCCCACAGGTGAATGCGTAACTCCCCTTGTGTGGAATGAAACGCTCTTGGTTTAGGTTAAATATGTAAAAAAGCAGGAACGTTCAGAGTGTTTTGAAACTGCCTAAGGTTGTCTTGACCTCAACTCGGGACAGAAAAGCCCATTGTCTTTGTGCTCCGCCTGAAACCCTGTGTACATACAGGCATTACACAGCCTTTCCCACTGTGTCAGGTTTCCACTGTTTGTAAGTTTAGCTGTGCCCCGTCCCCCCCCCCTACACTTCAGAACTGAGCTGCATCTGCTAACAATGTAATATTATTTACATCAAGCCTCTCTGACACATGAGTCCCTCCTTTCCCTTTTATTTGGATGAATGACCTACATACACAACTGGCTGTGAACCCCAAAGTCAGGGGGATTTCCTGCATGACTGCAATAAATGCTTTAACAAAATTAACCAAAATCTGCTTCAAACATCTCGAACACTGGTTGGATTTAGTTTCGTCCTGATATTTCTTGCTCCCAGAGGATGAATCTTCCTGACTTTGACGACTTTACCTCTATCGCCACCATGAAGTTGATATTTGTGTTTTTGAGTCAAACCTCTCGTATGATCTGACATGAAATTAAGTCCAAGCCTTACAGCCTCTGGTTTAAAACAACATAATGCTACTTTTTTACCTCAAAATATCAGCTTTGAAATTGGTTTGATGGTACGTTGACTTGGAATAGGGAAAATGGTTTTGCTTCAATTCCCACTCCTCAACCCGAACGGCTGTTCTTGCTCAACGTAACTTTGGTGAGTGAGTACGATCTCCAGTGAGAAGTGTGGAACTGACTGAGAGTCGCAGAATCAGACCCCTGAAGTGATGCTGAGCTGTAGATCAGATAAAAAGACAGACAGGCCATTAAAAAACAGCATTTATCTCCATTTATTAAGTAAACTTTAAAATATGAAGAATTCTAAACAGAGTTTGGTGTATTTGTCAAAGCAGAAGGATCAACGGTGATATCCACCACTCGGTGGTGTTTCAGTTCAGTGACTTCATGAAAACCACCTAATCTCTCGAACACGGAGCCCAACAGAATCAATCCCCACCTGTGGCTGCAGAGGGCGCTGTTGCTCAGTAAAAGTTACATAGTGTTGCTTTAAATCTTGAGTCGGGTTTAGATCGTCGGGACAATTAGTCACTATCAGACACTGTTATTCACACATGGGGATGGTTGTATACTATAACTACACTATAGCCTACACACACACAATACATGTGTAGCTGCTGCAACATTATATCTTCTGCCTCCCTTCAACGTCTCTGGCACACACTCCTGTAAATGTACCATGAAGCTGACTTTACCCTCTTTTTTTGTTATTGGAAGTGAATGTCTGATCATGTGAATGTCAACGTTGTCTCACAGTAACAATGGGAACACTGTCTGCTGTCATGCTGCTATGGTGGCCAAGTTTCCAGGCCTGTGGGGCCAAACATCTCGAGCCAAAAAGCTATTGTTTGAGGGTACTTTCCTCTTAATGAAGTGCATTTGTAGGCAGCTCTGTAGTTGATGCACCAGTTTGGGCTCCATTCGCTTTCAGTGCTTCTACACCTCAGCAAAAACTCAGGCAAGATGTAGAGCAGCTCCTTAGAAGATTCAATAAGATTCAACTCAACAGAATTCTAAACTTTTGTCTCCACACCGGTTCATTGGTCATTTGTGGGGCTCTGTTGGAATGTGAGGTCCAATTTCACACATACTAACGTTTATATTTCTACTTTTTGTATCATCACAGGGAACAAAGTTAATATCTGAATACATTTGTGTTTCCATCACATCAATGAACTCCAGGGTTTAGAGTTAACATTGTTCTCTCTGGGGATAAAGTGAAGCAAAGTAATTTTTCACACAAAACATAGCATAGAATAAACTCTACAACGTTATCTGAATATTGGTAATCCAACACAAACACATTTTACACTTCAAATGAATATATTTACTGTTGATGTAATTACTGTTGCAACAATCTGCTGACGCTCGTGGTGTGAAGTTAAAGATGCAGATAGTTGTTTTTTTTGTCTGCCTTCAGGGAGGGAAACAAAATCTATCTATCTATCTATCTATCTATCTATCTATCTATTCATCTATCTATTCATCTATCTATCTATCTATATATATATCATTAATCTCAGACTGGAGAACAGTGAGCTGTTGCTGTCACTTCTTTAAAGCACAATGACATTATATTATATTTACAGTGCAGTACATATATAGCGAGCAGAAACTGATGATGGAAACATACTTTATTCTGTATGTGAATGTCATTAACTTAAGTATTAAAGTTTATGAATGTATTCAAAGCATTTTTGAGCATTCATATCAAACTAAATAATAGGAGATGTAGTGTTGCTCAATAACATTTGATTTTGGATGTATGCTTGATATTTATTTTTTACACTTCAGTCATGTGAGGGACAAATACTAAAGTCGTCCCTTTCTTCTTACCCTTGATTTTTTATATTATTATGAATTAATAGTGCAAACAGATGAATGTTGTATTTTATTGAGGATTAAACTGATATCCTTATAGATTGTATATTTGCCTGTTGCACCTTTTGCATGTCGGACTCTGACACTTTTTGCTGACAGAATTGTACAATAAATCTTAAACAGTGAAATCAATGAGTCTCTCTGTCTTTTTCACCACTGGATTTCATTTTGCTCTCATGGAGTTAGGAAATATTACAAATTCGATGATTGAATATACTGAAAAATGTTTTCCTGGATCTTCACAAGAGTAAGACTAATTGATTTGAACAAAGTGGGGAATTGTTTCTGCGCAATTCCAGCTTTAGCTAATTTGTCCAGTACAATTCACTTATTGAGTCGGCCTCACCGAGTCTTCCCCACAGCGATCTGTCGCTCACACTGAGAAATACCCAGTATCTCCCACTAATCTCCTGGAGATCATTACATTGCATTACAATGTAAATCAGAAGTGGAACATCAGTGTAAAGACTCCGAGCTAAAACTAAACAGACCCGCACACAGTGGTATAAGTAAGAAAATGTTCCATATGTCCGCTGAGGACACCGGAACATTCCTGGCCCCACGTGTGTCTCATACGGTCAGACCTTATGATGGGATCTTCCTACCGCCGTCATTCAGTCGAGATGTTTCTCATCCAGAAACCAGCTTCACACTTCAGCTGGACCGAGGCTGGAAAAGTTGATTACCTGATGTCCCCAAACTGCCGTGATGTTCTCATTTAAAGCGTCAAGAAACAGACATGTGGTGCAGGGAGCTCGAACACCTCACTCAGGAATGATGGCTCAGTGTGAAGTATTAAGAACCCTGTGGCAAAGAGCAGGGTTGTGCTGCTTGAAGCAGTTATGGTCCAAAACTTAAGTGTTTTTTTTACCAACAGAAGATACAAAACCTCCAGCCATTAGATGAAGCTTAAAGAGAACATTTAGAAATTGCAAATTCTGCTTTACTAAATACAATAACACCATCCATCCATGATCTATAGCGCTTATCCTTTGAGGGTTGGGTCTCAAAGCCAAAATATGACATTAGTTAAATACAATGTGTTACAGCTGCGCACAGTGAGATCAGGGGTGAGTGTCAGATCCTAAATCTGTCCTTCTCCTGGAGCTTTACTCTTTACTACAAGGAGAGTCACTTCCCTGTGATATGATACTGAAGGGCAAGAGGCCATCGCATCTGCCGTATACCACATTAAACTCTGTTTGTCAGGTGGGACGGGGGGCTGACGTTCACACTGTCATCGCACTGGGTTCGTCAGGTGGGATTTCACACTCAGTATGTTTGTCTCAGTGGAGAATTTGACCTTTCACCCCAGAGAGTTGCAGATCTGTCAGAAGAACAGCCGGGTCACACTGTGGATACACCGGAGTGTGTGACCTGTGTGCGAAGGTGCTGAAATGTGCTTCATGGGAGATTGTGTGTTACACAATATTTTGGCGTCTGCACTAACCTTCCTGTTGCACAATTTGTGAATCCGGTGGCCTTGACAGGGGGTAATGAGTGTGCATGTGTTTCATGTCAGTGGGCTTTTTGGCAGCTGTAATCACTTTGCTGTCTGATAGTGACATCATGAAGTGTTTAAGAGTTAAAGGCTGTGGAAACTCTTGAGACGGAGCGAGATGCTTATTCGCAGAGAGATCGAGCAGTGACATGGAGACATGTCAGAGGCGACCAGCACAACACCGATGAGGAGGTCTGGAGCTGTTACAATGTGTTCAGTAAATAATTTCAACTTGGCTAAGAAGAACAGTGGCCTTTGTACAATTTTGTCAGTAGCTCATAGAAGTATTGATTAATTTGATTCAGTTCAACATTGCTTGATGGACACCACGAGATCATACACTGGAGGATTATCATTAATCTATTTCGCATTTATTAACTTCTCAATACTTGGGCTTAGGCGGAGGATTCTCATGTCATTAATTTATTACCTCTAATTTTGGCAAAGATGACATGTAAATAATCAATTAACAAAATGTATATAATTACGATCAGTTGAATCTATAGTTGGTCCCTTTTGAATATTCAAATAATTATTTTTACTTTATTATAGTAATTCCCCTCTATTCTATATGTGCACTAATAAGGCCCATTTTCTTTTTAAACATGACATAACTCAAAGTGAGGGAAGTCTATTGGAGGCAGTCACTTCTAGTACGAAGACCAACAGCGCCATCTAGCTGTGACAAGATATATCGAGTGTATATTTTATCTCAATGCAATATTCAGGGTTAGGGTTAAGTGTCAAAAAAACCTGAATGTATGAAACACATTTCAAAACAGGACATTACACACATCTATTCATGTAAGCTGTTCAGTAAAGGTAGATGCTACACTACACTATCTGGTAGTGTTTGTGCAGGTATGACTTGCACCGTAACATTTTAACAATAAGAAAGATGGAAAAAGCTCAGTGGCATAACTCATTTATTATTGAATAAAAATTGGACATGAACACGTGCAGACTAAAAACCAGTGTAACAAATTGACAACCCTAAAATTTTTTGAAATCAAGTCTGCATCCCCTTCTGAAAAAAAAAGACAATTAAATTGAAGTTTAGACCCAGTTTGCTTTTTCTGAAACTGTACAACAGCTTTAGCAACATGCACCTGTCCAAAAAGAAAACAAAGCAAAAGTAAACTAAAACTCTCCTGCCAGTCCCTTTATGTGCAAACATAATGATCTTTCCTGAATGATCACTGGTATTTTACATTATTCATTCAATCCTTCCACGGCCAAGTTTTGCTTTTATAAATCAAAGCATTCACATTTTGCCAGCGGATCATCAATCCATCTTTACACTGTAAATAAGTCTCCTCTCCCCAGAGTCCGTAACTTTACATGTAAAACCAAAGACATATGGGTAGGCTAGAGGGATGCTCGAGGTGTGTATGTGTGGAGGGCATCATGGGAAAATTAAAATTAAAACCTACAGGTCCTCAACTGATGTCGCACTTTGTCGACACCTCTACTCGATCACCAATCACAACCAACCAGGTGGGGAAAAAAACGGGAAAAGGCTCTAGACTGGAACACCTACAAACAGTCCATGCTGGTAGTTACTACAGCAGCAGGTTCGTCTGATGCACAACTTCACTCTACACCAACACAACCTCTGCCAAGTATCAGCTACAGGCGGCTGCTGTGTCAGCGAGAGTCAAAGGGATAAATGTTCCATCACCAAGACGTGTGTGCATACAGAAGCTGTGTGTAGGACTCAGTGTATGCGTTATTTGGCTGAAGCCAACAGAAGTCCAGGTTTGAGAAAAACTACATCCCTACAAATTAAATGGTTTAAATGTTTCAGGATGTATGTGAGGAACCCAGAAACACAACAGTGCTGGTGTTTGGCTGATGTTATACACAAAATGAAATCAGACCTGGCGTTGTTTGGCTTTGACTGTTTCTGATTGGTTCTAAGTGACCGAGCCTCCTGACATGATTTTGGTTGACTTCCATATTAGCTGTAGTGTAACTTTTGAAGAACTTTCCATATTAGTCTTCATTAAATGATCAGAGTCACACTGGTTATTAACCGACAGTTAACTGGATTCATCAGTATTCAGAGAACTTGCAGGATCTAATTTTGTTTTGAGGAAACTGAAAACACTTCAGGGACTATCAGCCCCAGAGCTAGTCTGATGGGAGTGTGTGTATGTCTCAGCGCCGATGACGACCATGTCCTGAGTGTCCACTACTGCTGTGGTGTTTGCTCTTGTGGCTACGCTCCCTCTCTCTTTCCCTGTCATAGGAACGAGACCTCTCCCTCTCCCTCCGCTCTCCTCTGTGACCTCCTCGCTCATGTTTGTGTTTTTTTGAAGAGAGGTCAAACGTGCTGCGGTCTCTGTCCCTCTCCCGTTCCCTCTCTCTGTCCCGTTCCCTGTCTGCCTTGAGAGGCGTGCGGGACTTTGACCGAGAGCGCGTGCGCTTCCTCTTGTGGCCGGATCCACCACTGTTGCTATGGCGCCCGCTAGGCTTGGAGTCACTATTGCTGTGGTGACTGGTCTTGGTCTTGAGGTGGGGGAGAAGGGGCGAGGGCGGGTGCCGCCGAGGCGAAGGGCTCCGGCTGTGAGAGCGAGAACGTGAGCGAGAACTGTAGGTACCTGAGCGACTGCGTCTGCTGTTGTAACTGTGGAAACAGAAACGAGAACGATAAGGGATTAGAGAAAGATTCATACTATCATTGATCAGTAAACTGCCTTTAGATATTTTAAGTGAATTTACTGTCTGCGAGGGGATCTGGATCTAGACCGGGAACGCGTTCTTGAACGAGAACGACTTCCGCTCCTGCTGTTCCTCCCGATCTTCACCTCTTTCCTTAACCTGGAAGAGAAGTATGGAAATATAATAGATGATATTGATTTTTTTTTCCTCACAATGCAATATTTGCTTACCCATTGTGCGGACTCTTGTTGGCCTGGGCCCGGTTTTCTGGCTCCTTCTTAACTGGTTTGAGAGTCTGGGGATTGGGGGACTTTTCTTCTACCTTGACCACATTTGGAGAGCAGGGTTTGGACGCGGGGGAGAAGCCGCCCAGTGTGGATAGTGCGGGGGTTCCATCAGGATTCAGGCCTTTGGCCTTCAGCTTAGCTTCTGATAAAAACATCCTCCTTCTCTCCACCTCCTTGTCCAGGTGGTCATAGTTAGGCTGGGGGGAAACAATTAAACACTGTCAGTTTACATAGGGAACACACATTACTGGCTACTGTGAGTGAGAAGCAGCATCACCCAGCTGTTAGAATTTGTTGTGAGAGGCAGTTTCTCTGGTGGCACACAGAACAGGAGTCTTTAACACTGAGGTTTAAAGTTTAGTTGACACATGTAGACAAGGAGAGAAAAAAAAAAGTACCTTCTTTCTTGTGTACAGTTTCAGGGTGGTGATGCAGATGTCTTTAATCTCATCTTCACTGGCACCAAACAGTAGGTACCAATGCGGTCTGGATGGCAAAGGTATCTGAGAAAGAATGAACCACAGCATGCATTATTACAAGCAGCTATATTGTATAGCTAGGTGCAATAACAATCAGTGTTTCAGGAAACTTCTTCGTACCTGCAGAGCACGGGCAGCGAGGAATATGCAGGCACAGGCAATAGTCTCAGCCTCGAACCTCACAAATACGTTTGTCCTCAGGCTGTCGTTCATGTAGTTCCTGCAGAGGCAAACAGAAGAGTGGAACAAAAACATAGCATCTTCTCTACATAAAGAATCACACATCATGTTACTGCTGCAAGTCAACAATCAATCCAATTATTTTACTATTTTCAAATAATCATTTCCATTTTTTCATTCCTGATTAAAAAGTAGCAAATTCTTACATCTAAAAAATGTTACCAATTGAAACTGTATGGTTGGTAAATACTGAACAAGAAGTGAACCTTAACTGTCACTGACTTGAATTGTTAGTCTTAAGAAATTAGGGATCTGACCTTTAGATACTGCGAAAGCTTTTCAAGTTACATTTTAGCCCTGATGGCTATCACGATACCAGCTACACAATTTTAAAGTTGAAAGTAAAAGTTTAACTTTGTCCATTTCTCTCTGGGGTAGTCGTGTGACAGAGTGCTGTATGTCACAGGAAAAGAATGAAGACAGAGATGAGAAATATTCTACGGAAGACCTTTGTACCACACCATGACCCCAGAGGAACTACATTAGACTAATGATGATCAGGACAAGGACATGTGCCTAGTAAGGTGGGGGACATGCAGGCATACAGATGAACATTCATCTATAATGCAGTCACTACGTAGTCATTGTTAGATCTTGAATAGGGAGGTACAATGTGTATGGTTGCATGGAAGACAGAGTTTTCAGTGGCATGATTATGTGATCATGATGAAACAGTGGTCTGCTACTCTGACAACGTTGCACTTGAAGCGACCAAAACAAAAATTGTGACCTTCAATTTAACTGAAGGTCACCTACAAATTAAAAAACAACTTCCCATTATACCTTCCAGCCATGAGCTGAAACCAACCTTCATAAGACAACTGATTGTGTTTGTCATCAACCCATTCCACTATGTTGCATTGTAAACTGATCTACAGACATTAGGATGGAAGGTGATTCTTCTCCACTGAAATCTGTGCAACGAAACAGATTGTGTGACAGTAGGTTGTCTAGGACAATGGATAAATGACATTAGCCGTTGGGAGAGCATTAGAGAAGATACAATTGCCGGGATGTGAATCAGGCAGGTACAGGGTGATGTGAGCATCTATGTCTTCCAGAAACATAGAAGTCAAAAAGACAAAAATATGCATGACAACAGAAACATGACCAAAACCCCAGATGAACTATCTCAACACTAATCCCACTCAGATTATCAAAAGGAAAAACTAGGCAAATCAAAGAACTAAAACATATCACAACGCAGTGCAACGTCCTTTCTTCAGGTGACACTTTCCATTTGCATAAACTGTGTTAAGTCCGTCACGATATGACATTTTTGGTGCAATGATTATTGTCAGAGGAAATATCACCGTTTTCACGATTATCGTTACTATAGAGGAAAAAAGACAACAAGCAATATATATCTAATAATAAAGATTATTAACTTAAATATTTTTATCGTCAACTATATTCAGTTACTTTTTATTGTCTAACTTTTGTCTATTTAAAAGTAATCTATTTTATTTAGTTGCCTTATTTTGGAAGGTTGGTCGGTGAATTTGTGTTTTCTGTCATCATAAGCAGTGTTTCTGTTTGGTACTTTTATTGTGAAGGGTCAGCGATGGAAGTTGTTCGGTTTTGGGAGCAAAGTGTTGACTAGTTGTGAAAAATAAACTGGTATACTGTCCTGGTTCAAGCACACATTCTTTGTGTCCTTATTATACTATTACCTCTCAGTATATTAAACTCTCGGCTGCATTTATAATGGAAGAGACTCGTAAGTCGCAAGGCAGGCGCTGGTCAGAAACCGAAAGTAAACCAGGTTTTCTCCTCTCGCTGTGACTGCCTTCGATGGAGTTTTTTTGCGAGCGTTGGTGGAAATAAGGCTGTTACGTCAGTTCCCTCTTTTCACTAATGTTTCAGTTAATTGGCTCACACAAACAAGCGCACCGCATGCACAAACAACGTGAATCGCGAGAGGCAGGACACCTACACATCATAGTTTTTACAATACTCACGGTTATGAAACTGACGTTATGAAACTGTGGTTATTGTAAAATTGGTCAATCCTGACATTCCTACACTGTGTTCCAATTTCCAACCATTCAAACTACGGCTCCTCTGGAAGTGTGTCACGGGTTAAAAAAAACCTGCCTCAGGGGGATTACTTCCAGTCTAACCTGCCTTCAACTAACAGCCAGACCTGCACTTTAGTAGGTCATTCTGAGCTCCTGCTACTACAGATAATATGTGGCCGTTGGATTCTGACTGCTGCGTGGGCGAGACAGGTCCTTGGAGGCAAATCCTGAGAACTGGATCAGCCTGAAAGACAGACACATGTCTGAACACCACGTCACTTGGGGATAGGACACAGTACTCAACTGTAAATATAAAAAAAATAGGCAGGTAAGCTGGTCAAAAAAAGTTATTCTGTTCTGGCTAGGTTTACTTCATTGTTAGATGCAAGTAAACTAGAAAAAAGTCAGAATAGCTACTTGGCAAAAATAGGCATTACAGTTGAAACCTCTGTAGCAAGACCAAACAATACAAATCCTTCTGGACACCCAAGAGAAAACAAGATGATGTTGGCTGTTGGGAAAGGCCCGCCCGCCCCTTCAGTGAATCTTGGCATTGGGATTGGCTGTCTGGAGAGGGACAACCAGCCAATAGGGGGAGCTTCCTGAGGTCATGTGGTTGGAGGAGGCAGAGTTCAGAGGTTCTTTATGTGACTTACCAGCATGGACTACCCTTTAATCAAAGAGTAGAGAGAAAGGACAAAGTTAAACCAAGTTCCCTGGGCCTCGCAAATCAAACAGACTTTTACAGCAAAGCCATGTAAGGGCAGACGAGAGTGAGACACGAAACAGGTTTGCAATAAATCAAATTGCTCCATCAGAGAAAAAGAGGTGGAAGGGTTTAAATGTAGTGAGGGGATGTCACAATCAGACCTGGGCAAAATGGATGTCGAATGGTTTTCACGTTTGTATTTAAAAACACGCAGGGCACTTGAAGATCACTTATCTGACAGGTGTTGTTTCCATATGGGTTTGTCCCTAGATCAATCGAGTGCTCATCAAGTAATTCAACCTTTGAAACTCATTCAATTTCATCTTTAGCCCAGGTCTGGGGGCACTTCTTGCAGACATGACACGGGTTGCTGCTGTGGGGGAGTGAAAGTGGAGAAGTAGAGAGGAACTTACCAGGCCGTCTGGACCAGCGTCTGGTTCTTCTCACATTCCAGGACTTGAAGGTACATGACGATAATCTGGAATAGTAAAAATTATAAGATGTAAAACAAACTGCCACATGCCGCAGGCGTGACATTTTTAGGAGATTCTAGAAACTGCTTACTGTGTGGGCACATTTGCATGGAGGGACAATCTCAAACCTGTAATAACTACACATGTGAAATGCTTGAGTGTGCTTTAAACTCACCTTGTGTGGATGCTTGACATGCACACAGAAGCCCAGCTCCTTCAGGATCCGCCGCTCCCCTTTGATGACTTGGTTTTTGGTATTTATGTAGTTCTGATCAAGTATCAATGAACTTGGAGTCCTATTTTATGAAAGGAATCAAAATAAAATAATGGTTCCCCCTTTGAAACAAATGTAAAAAAGAAAGTGCCCTTCTGTTTTTTAATTTCTCTTATTTTTTCCGTTTCAACCAACTTCAAGCAACAGCTATATCTGTTTGCATGCCTGACAGTTTGCTGGGGTTTGTGAACTCCTGTGGTTCCAGTGAAAGCGTATGGGATTCCTTAGACAGGCCTCAACCTCAACCACACCATGTCATAGCTTTAACAGAAATATCAACCTAATACATCTGTAGACTTGAACTGTAAACTCAGAAACTGCAACAATAAAATGAGCTATTGCACCACTCCAACCTACAGTAATGTAATGTGACCTAAACCACTGACTACTACTCCTGCCATCAGTGCACCAGAAAGTCAGAAAATATATAGTATCATTATAAAGTATTCTTTGTCAGATTACTACATTTCACCTGAACTGCAAAGACAATAATGTACTACCACCAAATCATCTGCTGGCTACACACAGCCCATAAATTACAAAACTGTAAATACTGACAGATCAAATGTTTTTAGATCAATCATTCAAATAACTGAGTGGATGCATTCTAGTACATCATGCTTTTAACTGGGGTTTATTAACCTCCTTATGACCCAACAGCCTCCTTCCAATATGTACGATTAAGGATAAGAAAAAAAAAATAAATGTGTCACTTATTATATTATTCCTCATCCCTCTAATCTAACTTAGAGTTGAGCACCTAACTTTAAAAGGAACAACTCAAATTTATGATCTCATTCTGGAATTTATAGGGTCTTAAGTAACACAGAAATTTAAATGTCAACGCTGTCATGCTACAAACGTCATGCATGGGAAAAAACTCAGCATCAAAGTAAAGTTCATTAATAAACCTGACATGTTATAGTCCTTAACCATGTCTAAAAGATATCCTTCCTACAGGTGCACCTCAGACTCTGGTATATACTTTAATGCTGATCCAAACTAACTTCACATAATGCCAAACTACACAGCTACAGTGCATGCACTGGCCCTTAAAAAAAATGTCAGATCCCTGACATACTAAGTGTTACAATATATTCTGCCTCAACAAACAAGGTGATATTTCTATAAAAGCCATGGATAGCAGTTGGTGAATGGGGTTTTGCTCTTAAAGCACAAACAAAATGCATGGTGAGGAGGAGGAGGAGCAGTCAGAGAAGAGGACTACGTTACCCAATGATCCGCAGATTGACGGACAGATACCCAAAGCTTAAGATTGAACCACAGGAGTCCTCAATGCGCCCCGGGGCCCAGGATTTTCGGCCAACCTGTCATCCCCGATCCCAGCGGCCCGCGGTGGGTCAGACCACGGGCATCTCCCAGAGGAGGGGTGGGGTGGGAGGAGATAGACCCCCTCGCATCATGGTTGTCATGCCGACTGCTTCATCTTACGTACCATTCCACATCACCCAGGCTTTGGTAAATGTAGCTGGTCGCTGTTAGTTGGTTGCAAGGGAAAAAAGAATCCAAGTTAATGCCAAAGTCGCTACTAGTGCCATGAACAAACTTCTATGAAGACAAAGGCACATGAAAATAAAGCAGTTGCGCCTTGTGTTTCAAAACACTGCAATTTATACAGTGAGATTGTTGAGATATAATTCTCAGTGTAATGTCAAACTCTGGTGTCCTATGTAGACAATTACACTTTTCAAACTACGAGTGAGGCGGAAACTGAAAAGTTTTAAAATGGTTTAGGTTACATAGATAAACAGAAGAGCACTTTCACAGCAAAAAAAAACAGTTTTACATTGGATCAGAATTGAAATCAAATACAAACAAATACATGAACTTTTTCCACAATGAGACAACTTACTTTTTGGATCGCATCTGCCTCAGGTGGTGGAAAACATTGATGACATCTCGTATTCGTCGCGGTGCTTCTTCAATTTTGGAGGCCAGGTTGATACAAGCCATGGCAACAATCTGTTGAGACAGTCACAGCAAAGAGTTGGCAGGAAGAGCTCCAGAATGTGACACACGTGACCAGGGATACAGTAGATATCAGTGATTGGAAGGCGGTCATGTGCCTAGAGTTTTTGCCATGGAATCCCAACATGGTGGAGAGCAGTGTAAATGACTGAGCAGGAACATTTTGTAACAATGCTGACTTTATCCTAGAGGAGGTTTTATATCTGTATAAGACAATTTTGTTGACGTTTGTTGTTCTCAGAATAGGCTGCGTCTATAGCTATTCTGCTAGCATTACTAAGAATAATTAAAAGGGTTTGTAATTAGAAACGTTTCCTACATAAGATATTACCAATACTTTCTTTAACTCCCACTAGTAGCCATTGAACACGAATTGCTTTCATTTCCTGCCTTTTCTTTCGTATTGCGTACACATTGAGCTCCTTCTTTGACTTTAAGTTGTTTTTAGGTCAAACAACTGGCACGTTGTTTTTCACATTGGAAGTGAACGTATGGACAACATGGCCGCCACAAACGCAATCACAACGTAATGCTATGCTAACATAAGAAAAACCAGCGGCCTGACAATAACCCGCCGACTCGGGAGCACTCACCTCGAAACTGTGCTTGACGAAGGACTTGGAGTAGAAGAACCGATGGAACAGCACCTGCCCGGTCGCCATCGCCACCTGTGGACAAAACACAGTAGATAGACATTTTCCTGTTTATCATTTGTCTCGTGAGAGCTAGCTCAACCTTACACAATGGCCCGCCGCCATTTTAGTTCCACCACGCCAACGTTAAAGAGCTAACGCTACAACAAGCTAACCACCAGGCCGAGGCGAGCGGATGACTAAAATAGACCTATACATGTCAACATGTTGTGGATAAAACACGCCAGCGGGTTCTTTATTTCACACGTTCACTGTTCGCGGGTGTTCACCTGGGGTAAGCGGAGAAGAATGCCCGCGGACTGGATCAGCTCGCAGCCGAGGATGCGAAGGTCGGTCTCCGTGTTCAAGTCAAGGCCGTCGAGCATCGACGGCGTCGGGGAGAGTCTCTCCTCCGGAATGAGCGAGTTGTCGATGGTGAGGTAAACCTCGGAGTAAACTTTGTCACCGATGAGGATGCCATCGTTGTTAGTGGACGCGTTGGAAGATACTGAGAGGGGACCCGCAGCCATCTTCACCCGAGAAAACACAGCAGCTCTCAGCCTGTTGCCTCGACGGAAGGACGGTGGAGCAGAGCGACTGACAAAGCACGTGACGTCACCCCTACCGAGCCCTAAAGCTCTGTGCACATCCGCGGTGCTAAAATAGTCCCAAATACGATTGTATCGTTAAAAACACTACAATTATTATTTCTAAATTAATAGTAATTATTGGTTTCCTTATCTCACCACTCTTCAGAGACCCAACTCCAAACAAAGTACATATTATACACGTGCACAGTTAATAAGTAAACAAATTTAAGATCATAGTCATCAAAGGTAAGACATCAGATCAAAGGAGAACCCATTCCAACAGTGTCTGAGAAATCTTTAGAAGATCTAAGAAAGAACAACATTACTTTGTTTGTTTGATTCACTCTTCAGTTTATGAGACAAGTATTTCACTGCTAAATAACAGTCCAAGTTTTTGTGTGAACGCAGTTAAACCTGCCACAAACAAGACAAGACGCACACAGCAAGGACATCATGGTTAAAGCGAGTGAATACACTTTTGACAAGTATGGGGCCCCTTCTAAATAAAAGGGGACTTCAGATTTATCTGAATGATTGTATTAATAGAATAAAAAGCAGCCATATGCTATGACATAGAAAACTGAGGATGTGATGCATTGAGATGCATGGAGAATTGAATCATTAACAAGTAAATCATGCTCAAATCATGGACATGTGAATCGTCAAAGAATCATGAATCTGGTGAAGACCTTTATTAGGAATGTTATAATCCTTATAAACAGGCCTTTTCTATCCCTGTGGGCTAATTTAACCAAATACTTCATAAATGTGGATAAGTCAAATGTGGCAGCAGCCATCGAGTTCCAAGGGAAAACTACCAATAATCCAAAGCAGTGAAGATCTGTGTAACTGTGAACTAGGTGTTGTGTAAACAGAAATACAACTGAGGCCCCTTCAGAGAAAAAGTGGATAACAGTGGACCACCAACTGAGTCTCTTTTATGTTGTTCCACTTTAAGAGGACTGAGTTTGGTTCATTTAAAGAGAACTATATGTGAAAACACCCTAAGGGCGGGCGGGTTCACACCAAAAAGTCTGGTTCCTGGTTCGATTCAGTGTCAGAATGATAAATTGATTCAATTTTCCAACTGGTGCGGATCGTGTTCACAAAGGCAAAACTCAAACGGCCCAGAAAGTGTAAATAAAAACCATGAGGTGGGAAGGTCTCTCTAAAATCGGTCATTCAATCAGGCAGGTAAAAATACAATCCTACCCCAATTTCTAGCTGCATATGGTACATCATGGAGCCCTGTCAGGTTCTGTTTATGGTGGTGTTGATCTGGAATTGTTGATCTGGAACTAATTTGTCCTCAACATCTGCACAGCAACCACTATTCTGCAAAACGTTGCATACTTTGATGTACTCTTGAGGCAGTTTTTTTACACTTTCACTCGACACTTCAACAGTTGGCTGGAATCCACTCTCCTTAATTTTCTCGCTAAAAGTTTTGAATACCTCTGTGTTCTCGTGCACTTTCTTTAGTAATAGTGATAATTTCTCTTCAGCCCAAATATCCAGGAGGCATCTCACTTCGTCCTGAGTCCACGTTTGTCTCATAGAGGCATAAAGGTAATGACGTCTGATCTACTGAGCGGTCACATGGCTTTTATAGCACTGCCATACAAGCCAGTAGCCAGTCAGATTTACCTTTAGCCTCAGTGACCCTGAGGTTCGGCCTGTATCATTGATTACAAGGCCAAAACACTTGATAACGCTAAGGTGCACAACTGAGGTTATGTCCCTAACATCTGCTGGTGGCCGCTAACTCTTGCTAACATCTACTAGTTACTTGGTAACTTAATTTGTGCAGAAGATCTTCAAATGTACAAGGGATACTCACCATCTTGTCTTATATTCTAAAAGACTCCTGCAGCACGTGAGAGTCAACAAAAAAGCAGAATGAAGTATTTATGACATCCCAATAAATTTAGGCAACTAATAATAGTTATTATACAGAGGGTCAACTACATCCATGCATTTTGCTTCCTGTACGTCACATAGCATTTTAGTAATACAAACATTTCATCATATCTTTTTATTATTTGTATGTAGTTGTCAAAATTCCGACGGCACCTAAAGTAGCAAAAGGAAGCGACTCACCACCAACGGTTTCTGTGACGTATTTTACGGGAAAGTCCGGACATGTCACCACTACGTGTGGAACATATCCATCCGCCAATTCAAAAAATAAAGTGAAGAAACTAAAATGACTAAAATTATTTACAACTCAGCAGATTTTAATTGAGGAACCGGTGTTTGTAAGTTGAATGTACAAACAGTAAGTATCGACTTATTAATGCTGTGTAAGCAATTAAATATACATCAATCAAAGAAGGACGAGCAGGTCAAAATGGTTACAGACAAATTATAAACTCAATTTAAAGTTGTGCTGAAGAAGGTGCAGCTCCACGAGAGCAGTTGTTACAAAGAACCTTTTGTTCAGTCACTGTTCCGCAGCCGGAAGCCTTGCAGTAAGTAAAGATGGCCGTCAGAGGGAGCCAGAGACCCAGCAGAAGGGCGTTTCTGAAAACGAGGAGGCCTCAGTGAGGCTGTGGGTTTTCATCACTTGACCTTGTCCAAAGACCTGATGCTGCAGAACAGTTCACTGCAACGTGTGATCACAGTTTTACTGCCAACAATCTCATACTGCTGCAGTGTGTGTCTGTGAAGGTTCGTGTTGGATCTACATCTTCACATTCCGTTGGTTTGCTGCCTCGGTGGTTTCTTGTGCTATATAAATGTATTTATACACTGATACGTATATGTTGGCCGAGAGTGTGTGAAGTTATTGAAGTCTGCTCCTCGTCAGTGGTGATGGAACTTCACAAAGCATTGAACTACAGCCAGGTTCATCGCTTTTTGGGGATCCCCTGGAAACCTTTCCGTAGTCGCTATTTGCGGCACGTTTCTGTTTTTGCATATGTTGAGACTTTTTGTTTTTTTCTATTTGCATGTGCTTTTTTAATTTGCAGTGCGTTGAGCTCTCTCGGCCACCGTAGATATAACCCTTTTCTAGTCTTATTGACCACTCAAAGCACTAAACACTTCAATCCACTGACTTATTCACACTTTTTTCTATCACACACTGCCGGCACAACTGTCTTGCTCAGTATTTCACAGACGGAGACTTTCGCATGCGGACTGTAGGATCAAACCACCGACCTTCAGGTCAAGTAACTGTTGTTGTTTTATTTCGTCTGAAGAAGAGGTCACCCTGGCTGAAACACTGTTTACCCCTGAAACTCCAAAAGTGTTTTGTGGCCTCAAACACTTCACCCAACCCTCCATCGGCTTAGTAGTGAATAGATAGAGTGGATTTTCATTTTTCAGTGAACTATCCCTTTTAAAGGACACATTTTATGCTTTTTCAGTTTTTCGTTTCTCTATAGTATTATTTAGGTTTTAGTGTATGTAAAAAAAGAAATTCTGTCCTTTCATTGATCTCGTGAACCCTCAGATTGTGACCCACTGATTTACATATCCTTAAATGATGTATAATATCAAAGTTGTTTTTAAATAAATGACAAATGACAAAGTAACTGACACAACAGCAGTTCTGGGGCCAAGGAGTTTTCCAGGGACAAGATACTCTGGTTCTAAGGAAACTATGATTGGAGATGTCGTGTTTCGTCTGTGCTGTGTTCATGTGGACAACAGGGTACATACAGAACTCACAGAGGGACGAAATGGGGGCATCAGTAGGGGACCAAAAGCTAATTATTGCCCCGGGTCACGCTCACAGTTTAATCCAGTCATGGTTGGTTGTTTCCTGAGGTTATATGTATTTGCATGTGTGTGTCTGTGTGCGTCTGAAGCTATTATAAGCAACCATGCAAACATAGCATGGAGGTCTATTTTCATAAGCTGTTTGAAGCTCTATGAGGGTGTGAGGGGCATTAATACACCACATGAGGTGGCAGACTGAGGTCTCATTGTCCCTGTCATTAGCTAACACCTACCACCAGCACCTATGGCCCCCTGCACTTACGCAGTTACCACGACGACAAGAATGCTAAGCATTCTTTCTCCAGTTGCCCGGATGACACTAATTATAGGGTGTGGGAGGGCTCACAGGACGGCAGAATTCCGGAACGACCATAACGGCGCAGGGGAGAGGCGTTCAGGGACGCCCAGTGACGAACAAGGGCTTAGTTATACACGCACGCCACTCCCTGGAGCGTGTGTGTGTTTACGAGCAACTTGCACAGATTCCCCAGGGACACGTGTGCATGCCTGCCCTGCTATGATAATTACTGCAAGGAGATCACGCTCCAGATGTGTGGGTGCATGGCATGGATGTGTGCACATATGAATGTCTGTGTGCAGGGGACATTTGTCAAGCGTGAGTAAATACGAATGTTTAGGAGCGATCAACACATCCCCCATCATGCTAGTGTAATGGGACTTTGGGCCTGTTATGCATATTTCAAGTCGTATGACGTGTTTCAAGGAGTTGTATCTGTTCACGGCAGATCTCTCTCATGCAGACGTCCCAAGGCTCTTTCTCTCTCTCACACACAAACCATGCAGGAAGGACACCAGGTCAAGGACTACAAAGCGAGGGCACGAGCAAAAGAAAAAAGCCCAAGTAAAAAGAGCAGAGGCGTGTAGAAAAGAGAGTGATGACTGCATCAAAAATAACGTGAAGGCACAGATAGGAAGAGGGAATTGCATTTTAGCTACAGGGTCAGAGGGGTTGAACACCAGAAGAAGGCCAAAGAGATTAAACGAGTATTGACACAGAGACAGATTTATAGGCCTGTGTATGTGATAGGGATGCAGCAAGAGAGATAGAGAGATGTTTGTGAGGGAAAGTGTGTGTGGTCACAGCAGGGAGAGGGTGTGTCAGAGAGAGGGAAGAGTGCATGTCATGGGATAGAGCAGGAGCAGGGACAGTGAGTTAACGCCTCTGGCTGGCCAAGAAAGAAGTTTTCTCTTTGTGTACACGGCAGACATGCAGGTCACGGTGGGAAGGAAGTATAACAGGGGATAAAAAGAAAAGGTCGAAGGTCAGAAGAGCATCTGGAGCAGGGACAATGTGAGCAGGGGTGAAAATGAGGCAGATGCACGCGTGGCACCGACCTGTTTTTTCCACAGACCTTTGAAAAGCAGGGAAAGCACAGGTGTGAATAATTCCACTGGGTGTCCCAGCGAAGCCACGTCAGTGAGCCGGCACAACACCAGACGCCTGGAGCTGCATCACCTAAATGAAATGCAGCCATCCTCCGTGTTATTATTTCCACCTGTGCCTCTGCTGCGGCACCAAATACCTTCAACTGTACAGTACAGAGTCGGCACTTTGTTTTGTGCTGAGTTCCAAGACAAACTTTAAAGCTAACGTGGACGAGAGGTGCTCAGAATAATGGAAAGTTAAGTGATGAAGACCATGGGATGTTTTGTCGGCTGCTGATTCCATGGTCAAGAACAAAAAGTCAAATATGACCCTCGACGATATGTGGCGACCAAAAAACACCCATACTGCCTCCAAAAAGTTTAAAGTCAGATGTTTGCTCCTGAGTGAAGGTCGTGGTTTTAAACTCAGATTCATGAGCAGAGAATAAAAAACCCTTGATAAACAGCAAAAAATGTACAACTTTGAGGTAGATCAATTATGTTATACCTCCTCACTGTACTTATACAATGTATCAACAATATATGATATATATAGGACTTTTGTCATATTGCTATTGATTGAAATTATTATATTGTGATAGTTATTGATATTTTTTCTATTCCCCAGCCCGACTATCAAGTTTTCTTGTTAAATAATTATTAGTCCCTAGACCGGGACTAGCAGTCACTACAGGGCACATCCTTACAAGTGATGTCTTCCCCTTTGACAAATGGGCACACACTCTACATTGTGATGTTGACCACACAATCGATGTCCTTCACTGGCAGTACATGATGACAAAAAAGCAAGCAGTGATGTTTTTAGCCCAGAAACAATCACTCACCGGCGACACACACACACACACACACACAGGGCAAAGTGTCGTGCAATGAATAAACAGACACAAGGTCAAACACCAGCACACACTCAAACACAGGAAGGCAATAAGACGTCAGCTGCAAAATAGATGTTAACGTTACCTCATACTGTAAATAACATCAGGGGAATATGTGCGGTTTGTTATTCACTCTGTATTGAAGCTTTAAACTGAAGTTGAAGATTCACTCAAAATCTCAATGAAATAACAACAGCCCACAGCATCTGAAAGGTTCTTCTGGTGTAATTAAGATTTATTAGAAAATTGTTTTCAAAAATGTCAACGAACGTTATTCAATGACGTTTAAAAAAAGCTCAATTCATTTCTTTATCAGCAATGCAAGTTAAGACGAAAACATGGATCAGTTTATGTGTGATAGGAAATTTCCCATTTCCCCATCTGGCAAAAACAGAGGAGGTAGAAAATGAGGTTTCGATGGCACAGAATGTTCATTGTTCTGCGTTAGGGCATGTCCTCTCCACACAGGTTTGCAGCAGATATGTGTGTGTTTTGGCAAACAGGAAACTTTGGCTGAATAAAATCATTACATCCAAGTTTTTACAGCATGAACGAAGGGCATTGTCTCGCAGGCAGATTAGAAGAGAGGATGCAGGGAAGTTAAACCAAAAGCTTTCCATGTGTGCCAGTAAGTGGGGAAATCAGTAACATGTCACACACACACACACACACACACACACACTCACACACTCTCACACACACTCTCACACACTCTCACACACTCTTCTCCCATCATGACAATTCATCCCAAATGTTCAGGGAGAGGAAGAGGGAGGGATGGAAAGACCTTGCACGGAGTGAATGATGTCAATAACACACAATGCCTGAGGGGAGAGGGCTGGGTAATTGTGTGTGTATGTGTGTGTGTGTGTGTGTGTGTGTGTGTGTGTGTGTGTGTGTGTGTGTGTGTGTGTGTGTGTGTGTGTCTGGGGGGGTGCACTTGCTGCCTTACAGTTTCTTTTGTGTTTGCCTGCCTTTTGTGTGTGTCCATGGGTGGCAAGGGACATGCTGTCATGCTCCTTCAGCGCTGCCCTTGTGACAGACTGTGTGTACATGTCTGTGTGCGTAGATACTTTGTGCGTGCTCGGGTGTTTGTCTGTGAAATCCTGTGCGTGCCACTGAGACTGCGTGAGGCGGGTTGTGAGAAAACAAGTGCATGTCTGTCGGATGGTCTGCGTCCTGGGAGTTTGCTGGTTGTACGAACAGGACTCAGCAGTTGTGCCTGGTGTATCAAGCGTGTGTCAGTGTGCACATACTGTATGTATATGTACTTTCAGAGGACGGCATCTTGAGGGATATTTGTCTAAAAGGCTTTATTATATATAAAAGATAAATAATACAATAAATACTATTTTGAAACAACACGAAAATAATGTTTATCCTGATGATTTTGTTTTGCTTGTTACTGTCTCTCCTTCCTCCACATCACTGAAGGGACCTTCCTCTTGCCTTCTCTCACTGTGCTGCTTGCTTTCAGTCTGGGTAAGGTCCCCTCTTGCTGTTTCTCTTCACCCGACAACCCACCACCATTCCAGGACTCCACACTCTTCCCTGCTCCTCCTCCATCTGTGCTGCCCCTGCCTTTGTCTGTGCGGGCAGGGGAGGGTCGGAGTGTGTTTGGGGAGGTCGAGGAGCGGGTAAGAGGAGCCCGGCCTTGACTCTGGAGGTGGAAATGCTTGTTCCCCGGGGGTGCGTGTCTCTCTGTGGGGTTTGGAGGAGACCTGGTGGAGGCCTGATGAGACGAAGGGGAGCGCAGACCAAGGAGCTCCACCTGAGCTGCAGACAGAGCAGCGGTCAGCTCCTCCCTCTCCTGACACTCCCTCCTCACTGTCTCCTGGAGTAACGCCACCTGGAGGGAGTTAAAGGAGACAGAGAAGAAATACAATAAACTTCTCTTTTGTTTCAAACAAACCTTGTACTTCAATTTTTTCGAGGGCACTCATTGGCATACTGCATTCCCTGGTTCCTTGCCCAAACCAAAACCGAATTCTAACCCTAAAAATCAGGTCTTAACCTTCAAACAGTCCATTGAAAATGGGTCAGAAATTGAGGATCAGCCAACATGTCCTCACTCCGTAAGGTCTGGGCTCACAAACATATCTGTACAAGTGCACGAACACACACAAGCATCCACAAGAAGAGGATGACAGAAAGTTGGGGTTGAATTAGATAGAAACACTGAAGAAACAAACACACACACACCAGCAACCCCTGTCTAAATCAAGCATGAGTACATGAAGCCATCAATTCAAACTGGGAGCTCCACATAAGGTACATCTGCAGTTTGACATAAAACTGTTTTGATCAAAATTGGCCGTGGGAGAACAGTTAGTTTATCTTCAAGCCTGCTGAGAAATAAAACCTATTTCACAAAATCAAGTCTAATTAAAGAATTCAAAATAAATAACTCCTCTCACTAAGGCCCTTCTTAGCTTTCTTGTGACTTTTCATCCATGTCCTACCAATATGGCGCACGGCCATAAATAATGCTTACTGGCTCATTTAATTACAAACACATGCCTTTTGCATGGTTGATATTATTACAACCATGTGCTGTTTGATAACACGCATATGTTGTATGCATCCCAAAATGTTTGGAATTCAACAGACGCTTTATAGAAGATACAGACAGATTCCCGTTGGCAGTCTCCATGGACACCAAATGAAAATTACACTGCACAAATCACTGGCTCTCACAATTGGCACATACGTGCGTGTTCAGCTTGGCTAAAGGCTTCACTGCATTCTAATTCTATCACATTTTAAGAGAAGAGAGTCAGATCAGAAAAATGCATTTAATTATAACGACACTATTTAACAACAGAGGCTGAGGTCACAAATTAAAATTAAAGAATAATGATGAAATTAAAAAGTCAGTAAACTCAGTATTGGCAGAAACCTTTACAGCAATATCCACCTAAACATGATCCACGATGAACTACTGGACATTCCAGACCAAGTCAGCTGTAGAGAAAGTTAAATTGATAATGGTTGGGTTTTATTCTTAATCAATGTAACGTGTCATTTGTAAGATAAAGAAAATTTTTGAGTGATCAACTGCAATGAAATCAAATCAGTTGGAAATGATTTTCTGCCCATTTTCTCCAGTTTGAAGAGAAATTATTAAGCTTGTGATCCAATACAGTGATCGTTTCACAGCAAGAAGGTTCCTGGTTTGAATCCCACTTCGACCGGAGTCTTTCTGTGCAGAGTTTGCATGTTCTCCCCGTTTCTGTGTGGGTTTTCCACGAGTACTGTGTGTTCCTCCCACAGGCAGCACATTTAGAAACAAAGTGCGGTACAATAAAAGAAGACACCCTAGTATCAGTAATTTGCTCCTGATCTGACATGAATCCCTGTTCACTGGCATGTAGAATGATTATAGGTTCAGGGAGGACCCACAACCATGTTTCCTCAATGTGAGTTATGTTGAGTGTTTTTGAAGGTGGTGTGTGTACATTGATCTCACTACTGCCAGGTTCTAAAACACTGCATGCACATTATGTGTTGGAGGACCACTTGACTTGTGGGTGTGTGTATGTTTGAGGTTTAAGGGAAATCCCCAGTAATGGACGACATACAGCACATGTGTGTGCGCTCGCGTTTTGCAGTTACGATTTGTGTATGGTTTTCCTTATGTGCGTCTGTAATTGTCAAAACATGTGTATGTTTTAATAGGGGCCTATATGCCACTATAGCCATTCCATGTGGAGTGTGTCACGCCTTGTGCCATATATACAATTATTGTGAGCGTGTGTGTGTGTGTGTGTGTGTGTGTGTGTGTGTGTGTGTGTGTGTGTGTGTGTGTGTGTGTGTGTGTGTGTGTGTGTTGCCCATGTGTTTGACTGTGTAGGAAAGACTTGGAGAGGGAGTCTCCTTCCTCCCGGTTTTTATGCAGGCATGTGTTAGATCCTATGTGAGTCTCTGTGCATGTGTGTGTGCATGCGTGCGTTGTCGTGCCTGCCAGTCTAGAGAGACAGTCATCATTAGGGGCTCCTAGTGAGAGCAGGATTACAGGGCTATTAGATGGAAGTCACACGCAGACCTACACAGACTCTACTTTTAATCTAACACTGCAAACCACAGTCCACTGGCAACACACACACATACAAACTATATGCACATGTGCAAAAAACCCTAATCAACATACAGTACATGTATGTAGAGATGATTACAGACTTGAATTTAAAGGGACGCAGCACAGCAAAATGCAGTGAATACATCTCCTGTACACACACACACACACACATACACACTAGCATTAATATATGACCTTGTGTGTGTTTTGTGTGCATTGTGCGACCTTAGAGCTTAGCAGGAGGTTAAAGGTCAGGCGTCTTTTCCGCCAGACACAGTGACCTTTTCGTCTTGTCCCGCTTCATCTGCTACAAAGCCAGAGAGGGCGGAAGGAAGGGGGAGGGAGTCAAGACGAGACAGGGAGAGGCGGAGGGAGAGAGGGGGAGAGAGTAACAGAGATAAGGAGAGAGGGAGGGAGAGACAGGGACAGAACATAAAGGATGAGAGACAGAGAGAAAGAGTTTGGGTGTGGCAGAGAGAGAAAAACAAAAAAGCACTGAGGGAGTAGAGAGTCATTCAGAATGAATGGGGCTCTACCATTCATTGCATTCACTGTGTGTGTGTTTTCACTAATTTCTAAGTTAATCTCCACAAAGAGTTTCGGCTTTAGAAAACCTAATATAAGATTATATACTCAACCTTTTGAAGGTAATGTTAGGAGCTACTGTAGAGAAACGATAATGATGTATAATTCAAACACAATATGTATAACAACATAATGTAGTTGTATAAGTACCATTTTTACAGAGATGCTATTATCACTTGTAGAGAAGCTGTAAGACCATTTTCCTTCTTGAAGACGCGATCCAATTGACCAATTTTGACAGAATTAGATTTTTATAAACTGAGACCATGCAAGGTTGTCAGGTTCAGTATTTGTTTGTGGAGACGTCCTATGAGATACAAAGTTTAAGGACAAGAATAAAAAGAAAATGCAAAAGTGTCATTTAAACTCTGGGGTGTGGGGTACTTTGTACGGTAGTTTCTTTAAAAATATAAAAATATTGTTTACATTTATTTCAAGTACAAAATGCTATTTCTATTTTTGACTTGTTTTAATTGTTGCTTTGTGTTCTTGAAACCTGACTGAAAAGGCTTTAATGCTGCAACGGTATCCTGGCAACAGAGGGATATCACAAGGTCATGATCAAAACCTGATTATCTCTAGCCAACACACACACACACACACACACACACACACACACACACACACACACACACACACACACACACACACACACACACACACACACACAGATCAATACAACTTTTATAAAGAAGATAATGAATTAGATAAGAAGAGAGATTGTAAGAGACAGCAATGAAGAACAAGAAAGAAAGAGAAATACAAAGAAAGAAAGATAATCTAAAGGGATTATACTGATTGATCTGCTCTCAACCTACAGAGGCAGCGCAGTAAAGAAAATGGCCTCTTTAAATGAGTTGAGAAAGAAAAGACGGCAAAGGGTGGTGGGGGAGGAAGGTGCCATGTTGAAGGTCCATGAATGACATAAAAGAGTATGTCAGCTGTGAAATTGGCACCAGGGCACCTTGAACTGGTCGAACCTCCCTGGACATGCGCTCTGAGGCTGTTAAAGAGACAGAGCGTGGACAAAAAGGGAAGCCTGTCTCACTGCAGTGATACATCACTGGGCTGGATAAGAAAGAGGGAGGAGGAGGAGGAGGAGGAGGTGATTGAGTGATGTGAAGAAGATGGTAGGCACTGATCTGTCTCAGTGACCTTTTCTAGCCTCTTAATCATTCCCATCTCTCATCTCGGTCGAGTTGACTTGTGTATTGACAAAACATCCACCTTCTTTTTAAGATTTCAGATTTAAAACGAATATTTTAAATTAATCCTAACTGTCCGCTGATATCTTCCTACGAGGCGCATTCACGGACCCTCGGACACACTACGTCCACTAGTTTAGCCACTTCCAGTGGACTTTTAGGCTTAAAACCTGGTGTGAAAGCAACAAACATTTTACAGTTAATGTCCCACTCAAGTAGCTTATTAAACCCTTTAAAATATCCTTTGTGCCTCAAAATTACATATTTAAACACATGCTCTCAAAATGTCTGAAATGTAACTACACCTTTGTAACTCATTTCATGACTTGGATCTATGAATATGCTAATGTCGCTCTTGTTCCTCGTCTTCCCACCCTCACAGCGCCACCTGCAGTTGAGGAGCCTTTTCCAGCTACTCTGCGCCACCCATAAGTTGACAGGATTGGTTTCTTAGGCTTGTGACATCACAAACTCTTGTGGCCTGAATCCATTTTTTTCACAATGTTCGGGTGGAAATACTCAGCCATGGCGTTGACAGCTTATTTCACTCAAAATATATCATTCATCAAATAAAACGATTCTATTTTAACTTTCTGCAATAACCGCATATATAAAACGCGTATATAATTAGTATAATATATAACATATAATACCTCATTAAGTAATACACATTCATTTATTCACATTCATTGGCAAAGTCACTCATGCTCATTACGGTGATGCTGGCCTTCCTGTTCCAATTTTCGCCTTGCTCACAAAATGGGCATCCATACTCTATTTCATTGACTCCCACACACACACAAGCACACACGCACGCACGCACACACTGAGCCACCCTTCCATTGCTTCCTTCCTCCAGGCTCTACAAATATACACCCCATCCCGCTTCTCTGTGTACTGCCTCCTTCTTTTCACGTTTTTGTTTAACACTTTAATTCATCTCCATTTGGATGGTGCAGCCACAGAAATCCACCACTGCACCTGCACTCTGCTGCCAAACCAAATATGAACTCTGTCTGTCTCTTGTGTCTCTCCCTCTTTCTCTCCATCTCAAACTCTCTCACTCGCCTACTTCTGCAGCGACCACACTCACACAAACACACACCTACTAAATTTGATCCAGCTCTGCTTGAATGGCGCTGGCACGGAAACACACCAGTAGAATATGTAGAGCAAATGCAAATCTATCCCTGTTCCAACTTTCACAGTGACAAAGTTCTCTTCTTATTCTGGTGAGGACAAACTAGACGCACACACACCTCTTCTAGTAGTTCAGCATTCCTCTCATTTGTCAGCTTAAGTTTGCTCAGCTGTAGTGCCTCCTGCTGTTGGGAGAGCTGTAGCTGCTGATGTGTCTCCTCCTCTCTCCTCCTCCTCTGTTCAACTTGTGTCCTCCTCTCCTCCTCCCTGCTCCTCCTCTCCTTCAGCAGCTCCTCTTTTAGTCCTCCCAGCTCCTGCTCTCTCTGCTTCAACTGGAGAAGAAGAAGAAAAGAAAAAATCTCTGGATATTTACACGTTTGATTTAATTACGTAACTATTTATGTGTTTTGCCAAAGCTGTTAAATGTTTTGAGACTTTCATAAATGTATTAATTCCTAAAGTCGCAATATCTAAATACCAGCAGGAATTATGCTTTTTGACTTTTTTATTTTTACAGTGACTTTTGCAAAACTTTACCAGACCTCAAGGGTTTCTGCGTCATATTCTTTATGCAACATGTTTTCTGTTACCTCGTTGACATTTCATACAGAAAGCCAGTGGTAGTCATGCAGTGCCAGACTCTGAGACTGAATTGGAATTCTCAATCTCAAAAATGTGTCAACCGTCCCTACTGTGTTTTGGCTGTTACTCATGTCGTTAGCGATTATACTGTGGGTGGATATATGTTTCAGGGTGTGGATACCAGCAGGAAACCGTTTCCCCGAATGCGTCATTATTTTCTGTTGTCTCATCCCCACCGTCTGGATTTTAAGTCAACTTCTCTGTGTCTATCTTCCTTCTTTATCACCTCAGTACAAACAGAGACAAACCACAGCGTCATCCACACTGTCTGCAGGGGTGTGTGTTTTTTCAGTGTGTGGTTTCAACGATGTGCAGGGTTTTTAAAGGAATTAATCACACAAATACACAGAAGCAGAAATACAGACTTATCAGACAGGTATTACACACAGAAACTAAACTCCAGAACTTCACGGAAAGGATAAGACATAAGCTGTGTTCAGACATGAACTCCGGAAAATGTTCTCGAAAAAGGCAGCAGGACATTATGCTGGTCAGACAAAAACAAATGGAACATTTCCGGGACATTCAGGTGAGGGGTTGTGGATAGAGCCGGCAGGAAATCACATGCAGCACATAGACAACGGCATCAGTCCTTATCGCCAAATGGTCTTAAAAAACATCTTTGTCTGCGTCTTCTACGAGTGTGAAACCTCTTTTTCATATTCGAGATATTTGTATTCTTCCACTTCTGTGTCCGTTATGTTTTGGAAACATCACCAACAAACCCATTAGCTCAATGCGAATTTTCTGGACATTTTCCAGCTGATTTTTAAAATGGGCTAACCGAGCTATTTCTGGATGTTTTACGAGGAGGCTGTCAGGAAAAAGACTGGAAAATGTGAAAGGCTACTTATTCGTACATTGCGTTCTCACATTCAGCCCCTCGAGATAATTTCAGGGAAATGTCTGGAGTTCAGTGCATTTCTAGAATGGCTGTAGAGAACTGGGAAGTGTGACAGGCCACAAAATAAAAGAAGAGAAACAAACAAGTCAAGTGCATTACGACACTAAGAGGTATGGACCTTCTGCTGAAGCTGCGTGCTGTCTCGTTGGTAATGTAGAAGCAGCAGTCGGTTCTTCTCCCTGTCGATGGTCATCTCCAGCTCCACCTCCCTGCGAAACTCCTCCATCTGCTCCCTCAGCTGCAATGCACTCTGGGTCCTCTGCTCTCCCAGGGTAGCGGCCAGCTACAGAATCAAAAGATGAGGAAAAGAGATACATTAACACATGAGGCTGAGTGTGTGTGTTCATTCTCACACACAATACTGACAATGTAACCACACACGTATGGTCCTGCTATTCAAACACTTTGTCTTTGAGAATGAAGCAATACAAATTTTACTTTCCATCATCAGAAACATTTGTGTTTATATGGTATGTAAACTCAAAGCAGGCGCACAATCTAAGGTCTGTCTCTAATTCTGAATCCGAAAAGAGACTGTGAAGTGTTGATTTCTTCATGATATAAACAGGAAGGAGGAAGCTCACAAAGTTTTGTGGAACATGAAGTGCTGAGAAAGACAGAAGGAGACAGCAGCGGTGTTTCAAACCTCTAGATACAAAACACTCACGCGACCGGAAAATGTCAACAATGAAATCCTGTTCCGTAGTTTAAAAAATAAAAAGATTTAGCATTGCTCTCCAACACTCTTAAAACACATCAGTGCCTCTGTAAACAAATCTTATCTCAGAAGAAAGGCTGTCCTACCCACATTCTAACTCTAACCTCAACAAGACACTTGACAAATGTGTTATTGTTCCATGTTGCATTACATGTCATTGTTGCTGCGAGCTCCAAATAGAAAAGCCTTAACCCTCTTTATGATATATGAGCTGTTTATGTGACGCTTTATCAGAGTAGGACAATGCCAGCCGTGCGACTGGCCTTGTCATCACACTCAAACGGTCACGGTCAAAAATTGAATTGTTGGGTAAATACATCACCAGCGTTGTCTCTTACAAGAGTGAGGCCGAAGCTGCGTGTGACATATTTTTATTCAGACTTGGCCAGGGCCACCCAGTTTTCCTTCCACCAACACAACAGATCCGACAAACTGAGAGTTAGTGCCATGGGCTGGGATCATTGTGGCTGTGTGTATGTGTTTATCTCTGTGCATGTGAATGTGTGTGTGCATTTATGCGTGCAAGTGTGAAGAAAGAGAAATAATGGGTGTGGGTGTCAGAGAAAAAAACAGAGTGGCGTGTGAAAATGGGTGTATTTCTGCCTGTGTGTGTGTGTGTGGGTGTGTGTTTAGCGTTTGAGGGACTGTACGAGAGACTAAGATTGCGTGCTTGCGTGCGCTGGCTCAAATGAGAAAACACAACTTCCTCTTTGCAGGGTGAATGTACGTGTGAGGAGCTTGGATGGCGTGTGTGTGTGTGTGTGTGTGTATGAACACAGCTGCCGTTTATATTTGAAAAGCACACGAGAGTGACCACTTCCTTTCTATGTGTATGAGTCAGGAAGCCCAGAATGAACAATAACCTGTATGGACGTGTGTCTGGAAAACGTCCCAGTGCATAAATCAGTCTGTAGTACTTTCTTTATTGTGTGTGTTCATCTGTCATACAGCATGTACTGTGAGTATATTACAGCATGTTTGGTACTTGTTTTGGTCCGGAATATACTAGAATAGAGTAGGTTGACAAAAATGCTTGATGACATGGTGGGTTTGTGAGGTAAATCATGTAAATAGGGTTAAAGTTAAATGTGTTTTTGCAGAACTGGGTCAGTGGTTAAGATCAAGTGCATGTCACAGAAAAACGCAATGCTCAAACAGGACTGAAGATGACAGGTTTTACTCTCTCGGCTTTAGAGAGTCATATACTGTCGTGATAGCTTGTGCCTACTAGTATCACAGATTCCTTACACTGTGGTTTGCATAATGTAAAAAACGCTAGTGAATTATTGAGGGTACATCAACTGAAAATACTTGCAGACAGAGTAGTCTTGTTTCTTGAGTTGGCACCATAATGTATCTACTAATTCCACAAACGTCTGTGTGTCTGTATGTGGAACACGAACCGTTCATCCTATCGGCTTCACACGGCATGAGTATTGTAAATTTGGCGGAGAAAGTACAGTGCCGATTTTGGTGTGATTTGGAAAAGCAATACGTTCGATACTGTAGTGTAGCAGTCAGTGGGGGCAGGGCAGTGTGTCTTTAGCATGTGGACCGAGTTAAACATGTCTTCTTGTACGTCCTCAGATAAACTACAGCAGTGGTCGGCAAATGATTCAAAAACGTCCGCCAGATCATTTTGATATTTAAATATATATTGAGTCTGAAGATTGTGTAGATTTAATGACTTTTAGTATAAGTCCTCACTGATTGTTTCTTGAACATATATATACCTTTCAATTATGCTGATGTACCTATCAATAAAATCACTAGAAATAAAGCACCTCCTTTTCTTATACTCAAATTAATTCATAAAAAAAAGGTAGAAAAGAGACAGGAACAAAAGTGATTGAATTTTATTTATTTTTCGGTTGTAATGTTCAACTAAATCTAAGTGACTCTTATCGCCTGACAGTCAGAGACACACAGTTTGACTAATAAAAGACAGCTTGGTTCTGACTGTGTGTGTGTGTGTGTGTGTGTGTGTGTGTGTGTGTGTGTGTGTGTGTGTGTGTGTGTGTGTGTGTGTGTGTGATTGTGTGTGTGTGTGCGTGTGTGTGTGTGTATTTAGTTTATCTGGTGTTAAACAGACTGGTGGTTTTGGAGCCTCATAATCTTATCCACATTGTGTGTGTCGGGATCCTCCCAGTTAAACTCCTCTGAACTGTGACAATGGTTTGGATTCTGTCCTACACGTCTGTTTACATCAGCACACTGGAACTAAACGTCGTAAACCGATACCCCACAGTCACTGAGCTTGTGAGTGGCGTTTTGATTTGTTTGAGTTCATCATGCATAATTAAAGCATGACATCTACAGACTGTATAGCAGATATCCAGTTACACAAAGCCAGTAGATGATGCTGATAAGATTTTGGTTTAATTATTAAGATTGCTGGTCATGTATTTTTGTAGCTGATCCAAATCCTCAACTGACTTAGAGTCTGGGCCAATATTTATTTTATTATACTTGTATGATTACTTTCAGCTCACAATAATCACAGATTCCAGTATTTTAAACTAGAACTGAGAAGAGGGCCTACCTTCACCAAGGCCCTACATTCCCCTTGAAATCAATCAAGCCGCACCAAATTGCACACATTCATAGATATCAGTCCCCGACAAGGTTTTTTCATCAATAACCATGTATAATTAGGTCAAAAAATGCCCTATTTCGTTATGTTAAATGTTCATCTTGGCGCATGTCGCAGTTTCGTGCATCCGTTTAGTAGTTTTTACATAATCTTGATAATCTTGGTAAATAAAGAGTTGGAATAGATCAAGCATCCTGTCAATAGTGTAAACTGAAAAGTATTTATCAGCCTGGGGGCATACTTTCAGAGTTTGTTATTGTTGTTATTACCACAGTTGTATTATAATTAGTTGTAATAATGTAAACGTTAATACTGGTAAAACGAATTACCTTTGAAGCCAGTTGCTGCCTGCAGTCGTCCTCCATCTTTTCCAGGGTTCTGCCATGGGAGTCTATCAATATGTCTCTGTAAACACAAGGGAACCTTTGTGAATACTTGGGGCGCAAACACTGAAGCATTCATTCACTCGGATCTGTTTTGTAATGAAAATGATGTGCTATGCCCCAAACTTCAATGTTTATCTCTTTATCTGAATATATCTGACAACATCAAACTTCCACTGTGTAGTGGGAAGATAAACGTGGCATCGGGTCAACAGCAGCATCTGAAACCATGTTTAAAAAGCAGCTGTCCCCTGGCTGAATCAGTCACTCCTTTCCTTTACAGCAGAGGCAAACACTCCTCCATCTGTCTCTAGAATCATTAGCACTCTGCTGTAATTGCCTTAAGATTGGTCCATATGAGACAGACGCTCAGTCACTGTTGGCTTCTGGAGTAAATGAAGGGACCCAGGCACAGACAGAGAGAGGAAATTCATTAAAAAAAAAAACATCACTATATCCTGACGTCAAATACAAAATCAGAGAAACAGACGCACAAAAATGCAGCAGCGACACAGACAGATATGAAATTTTAGCGTCAGACGAGACACGTGAGACCGCCTTTAACCATTTCAACAGTGCAGCACTTCCTGCGGTTGAATAGATAAGTGAGTGCGCCAACATCACGTCACATCGATATCTGTCACGAGCTAAAAAGCTCTGATAATATTTACACATGCTTCTTTTTTGATGATCGTGTCAGGATGTCAGGTTGCATAACGAATATTTAACAAGAAAACTCCCAGCAGTCCCTGGGGAAGCAGAGAGGCGGGTGAGGAAGGAATAGGAAACATCTGAGACAGTGAGAAAGGAAGAGCGTAAAGAAGAAGGGAGAAAGAAAGAAAGAAAGAAAGAAAGAAAGAAAGAAAGAGTAGTTGGCATCGAGATAGCTAAAAGCGGAATATTTCATTGGTTTGTTGATCTATGTCAAAATATAAAATTTCATTTCAGCAGCTGGTCGGACTAATAAGATGTGAAGGATGAAATAAAACTATGTCCAGTTGGAGACAAGAAGGGGAACGTATCATTTATTACCAGTGTTTATACAGTTAGAGTTTAGAGCATAATCTCTATAAGCACATTCTGTTAATATGCAGAATCTGAAGGCGAGGGACAAGATTTGTGGATCTGGAGTCTTCTGGTTTCCATTTCAACCACGTTTAAACAGACTTTGGTTGCCTGTAAACAGAGCAAAAGAGGTGGAACACATTGACAAAAATCCATCAGTTATCAGCTTTAAAATGTTTTGGGTGATAGCTGATGGGCTCCGAGATTGAAGAAGGCAGAACAGGCTCACAAACGCTGTAAGCATTTAATAGCATTTTTAACATTTCTATATCAACATTCCCTTCTTATACACCAAAGTGGTATACAGTATACAAAACAAAAAACATACACAAATATACAGACATTTAATTGTGTAAAGCGTAAGCGTCTGTGTGAGCCGTGTGTGCGTTTACGACTCTGACTCTGTGTGTATCTGATCGTGGAGCAGATGATCTGCAGTATAATAAAGAGCAGCAGCTACATTCCATCTCTTCCTAGTCGGGGCAGACACAATATTATTCACTCCACTGGCTCTGGCTAATCACATCAGCCTACTCACCACACACACACACACACACACACACACACACACACACACACACACACACACACACACACACACACACACACACACACACACACACACACACACACACACACACACACACACACACACACACATAGAGGGGGAAGCACAAAAATAGATGTAGACAGACAGCCATGCATGAATGCTCCCCAAGAGTTGCAGGTTTGATGCCAAGATCTGACTCCTAAAGCTCATTTAAATGTGTTCCAGCCCTGTTAAAGAATCGGATTTGGTGAGTAGATATAAGCTTCAAAAAAGGGCTGACACTGTCAAACACGCATTATGAAGCTGCCCACCAGAATGAAAACATGTCTCATAGATGTGTTTGTCCACCACATGACTGAGATAGGGACATTTTTTGTTTTTTGAGTCTAAACTGCTCTTAAGCAGTGGTTTTGCAGTTAAGTCTTAGCTGGTGAAAAACCCAGGAAGTGAGGATTATTTTTATGAAGCCGAAGCCTTTTTAATATGTAACAAACTGCTGATGCATACAGCGTTTGTGTGTGTCTGTCTGTGTGAGTGTGTTTAAGTGCTTAAGTGTTTGTGTCCCACTGTCAGATATAATTCCGCTTCTCTGATTATCAAAAAAAGTAGACCCCTGCGAAGGTAGTGTACCAGAAGTTTTAACGTCAACTTTGAGTCTGTGTGCACGTGTGTGTGTATGCGTGTGTGGGCATGTGTGTGTGTGTGTGTGTGTGTGTGACCCTGGGGAGCATGAGCGTGCAAATTCAGCCCTCAGAAGGAGGTCTGAGGGGATTACAGGGAGGAACGATGGGAAAATCTGGGAGCACTCTCTCATTCGCTCACACGCCAGGCTGCTTTTAAGGACAGGCAAGTGTGTATGTGCACAGTGTATGTTGTGTGTCTGTGTGTGTGTGCAGCGTGAGAGGCTGCTACCTCATCAAAAGGCACATTCCATTTTTCCACTTTATGCTGATACAATCTTTGTGTGCTCACGCAGACAGAGGAGGCTGACTCTATATCCAAACGATGTCCGATGTTTTACAGCCAAGCTCAAGGGCAACTTCAATTATATTTTATTGTGTATGAATCACAGACTGTATACATCTCCACTTCCTCCCACTATCCAGAAATGAAGCCATAATACCCTGAATACAAACGCTGCCATCTTCTGATTTGGAGCCAGTCTGGACAAATGGAGCTGCGGTATCTAAATCCTGCCGATACATGTGCTCGACCAATTGTGAGTCAGTTTCAGCTGTCAATCATGATGTTTTATTCTGTTTTTGTAGCATCAAATAACTGATTAAAACCAAAGTTACTGGAGAAAAGGACACCTACATCGATGTGATAACAACGACCTTAAATGACAGAAACAATCTTTGAGAAAAATGTATCCAATGTATATTTCGATTTTTTCATTTGGTCCATGTCCCATCCACTAACATGGAGGAGGCAAGGTTTATGAGTCACACTGCAGTCAGCCCCCAGGTGACTTCACTTTTGGAGAGCTGTCATATCGTTCATCTTTATATACAGTTTATGATAAGAATCAATGGCAGGAATCTGCGCTGACGTCCACGTTTCTCCACCTGGAGAGATGATCAGGATTTTAAAGCCAGTAATCTCCTCACACTCGCCCATGTTTTCAAGGCAGGAACTCTCTTTTGACATGTGAATTTACAGCAAAGGCAATTTATGACAAGTGAATAAAAACAACTGAGAGCCACAATAAAAGTAAAGACCCAGACGAGTATGATATAATACTTTCCACTCTGGAAAGTAGAGAAAAATCTTGAAATTATAGAAACAGAGGAGAGGGGGAAAAAAGAGAGCTGTAAACACAGCTGAGGGAAGTGACCTATAGATGAATGGTTGATCTTTCCTTTTCTTTTATTAGTTTTTAATAGCGTAAAGCCTCAGGCCTTAAACCTCTTCTCTGTATACGGACAGACAGAAGGGAGAGTTTTTGAGATCATAACTTCTGTCACGAAATAACATTCCTCCGCTGCTTGAAACCACTTGAAACAAGTCCTCTCACATTTAACAGATGGATGAGGAGCCGCACAGATACTCCTGACCTCTCTTGACTTTTAAATCTTTTACTCTCTCCACTTTCTGCCACTTTCACTCTTTTTTCCCCCTCTTTTCCTCTCCCGCTCTGTCTCTCTGTTTTTAACTTTGTGTCAGTTATACTGAATCAAGTTCGCCACTATGTGTGTGTGTGTGTGTGTGTGTGTGTGTGTGTGTGTGTGTGTGTGTGTGTGTGTGTGTGTGTGTGTGTGTGTGTGTGTGTGTGTGGATCATGTGCGGCCCCTGTGACCCGGGCTGTGTGCGTACGAGAGCCAGACAGTGTGTGAAGTAACCACTGCAACCACAGTAACAGTCTCCGTCCCTCCGCCCTGCAACAATCCCTTGATCCGTGCCTCCCCTCATCTCTCTAAATCCCCTCCTATAGCTTCCCGGCCTGGATCTCTTCAAGTTTATCCCTCTTTTTGACCATCATTTATTCCTTTTCCTCTCCCTCTCCCTCCATCTATTCCCTCATGTGTTCCTTTTTTCCTCTGTCCCACAACCCCACCAAACCTCACTCCCACACAGACCTGGGGAAACTATCGCCTGCTGGACACAAAGATTGTCTTTTCACTTCTTAACTGGTTTTCATCAAAATCATCAATTTTAATAACTGCGTGTCTCAGTCGAGCTATATGGGGGAAATGATCCTTGTTATTGTAACCAAGTGACCTTTTTCACAGCAGTAAGCGATTTTAATCAAAGTTGGTCAGAGAGGGGAAGTAATGAAGTATAAATACTTTGTTTCTGATACTTAAGTCAATTTTTCAGGCATCTGTACTTTACGTGAGTATGACTTTACAACTGAGGTCATTTCAGAGCCGTACAGGCTTTACTTGAATAGTATCTGTAGTATAGTCCTTACTTGAATAAAGAACATGTGTACTTTTGCCACCTCTGAGGTTGGTATTATACAACTGTCCCTCATTTAAAAAAAAAAAACATCCATCCAGAAAGACAGATTTAACTCATAATTTGATTTAATTCAGCTAAAAAGTCTTTACATCAGTTCATTCTTTGTTTAAACTTTTTAATTTGATGTGGTAATTTTTAATTCAAAGGAATATAGTTTTAACTCTTATTCTTTAATTATATAAACTTAATACACTTGCTTTATAGCAGAACATAAAGCAGAATTATCAAGTGTTGAATTACCTCATTAACCTAGCACATGCTGAATAAGCTATTGTGACTGCTTTGCCAGCAACTTACAACTATCTGGCTGGCTAAACACCTGACTTAAGCAAAAAGCAGATAGTAGATTAATTATTAAATGAACACGGAGCAGGAATAAAGCTATACTTTATCTTCCCAGAACCTCCTATTAGAGAAAAACAGCTTTAAAGCCATGTTAACCCATATTAACCCTGCAGTGAGCTTATTACACAAGTGATATATCCTCCGCATGAAATGTGTTTTTTACTGTGCAAAACAATTCACCACAGTTACAGTGGTATTACACAAACAAGTCCTTGAGGGCAGAAAGACAATGCTTGTTTTTAGCGAGTTGTTGCAGCAGAGGGGTTTGCACAGGGTGATGATCAGTGGCAGGGCGCTACAGTGGGCAGAGAGTGTGTATGGGGGATCTGTGACGAATGGCACAACAGAGGTCAGGAGGGGACAAAGATAGAATCAGATGAGAGAGAGGAAAAGCACGGGGAACAGTAGTGAGAGGGCACACGCTGTAGAAGTAAATCTGTGTGAGTGTGTAGGAAAGAAAAGTGTACGAACGGGGGGACAATCCTTTCATGGGTCACTGAAGATCAGTGGAAGCGGTCAAATCTCTAAACTTAATGCTTGCTGAATAAAAAAAGCCATTATGTGCGAGTATGTGTGACTATATGTGTGTATGTGAGAATTCTTTATAATCAGGACACAAAGTGAGTACAGTCGAGTCAGTAATCCATCTTTTTCTTTGAGCCTCTCTGAATATCAGAGGAAAGGACACTTAGACACACACTCACACACACGCACACACATACACTGACCATTAGATGTCCAACAACTGATCTCAGTTCAGCTGAGGACGCCTCATAGAAGCTGCACGGTAACAGCTGGCCTGGGTGTTTCTTTGTGTCCCACAATACCACCGATATTCATTCAAATAATGAGATCAAATGGAATAATGGAACTATTTCAGCCTGGGGGCGGCACAGTGGTACAGTGGTACTAATACCTAACAGCGAGCTGGGTCTTTCTGTGTAGAGTTTGCATGTTCTCCCCGTGTCTGTGTGGGTTTTCTCAAGGTACTCCAGCTTCCTCCCACAGCCCAGAGATATACAGATTGGAGTTAGGGTAAATGGAGACTTTAATGCCCCCTTTCCTCTGGTGAAAAATCCACTAACACCCACTAACATCTGGCTTTTGTCTGCAATGGGAATTGGCATTCACTCCCGGTCATATGATTCTGCAGTAGACACAGGTTTCGGCTCCAGCTTCAATCCGCAGTGACACCCGGGCGCTGCTGCACAAATATCCATGAAGGTTTGTGTACTTATTGTTTTTTTACATCTTGGGAACTACATGCAACAGTGATTTTTTTGTCTTTGTATCACGCAACACTGGCAAGACAATGAAGTGCGAGGGCTTCTCTGTTTCGGGGGCGCTTGTGACGTCCAGAGTGACGCACCAATGGAAAAAAAAGGCAAACTTTACTAGCCATGGGAATGGAGTCAATCCACTTTTTTAGCAGGTTTACCAGCGTTCAAACAACTTGCAAATACCCACTCATTTTGGTGTAAAAAGGGTAAATATTGACAGCAGGTCGGAAGAGGAGTGCGAATGGTTGTTTATATGTTGGCCCTGCGATTCACTGGCAACCTGTCCAGGGTATACCCTGCTTCTCGCCAGATGTCTGCTGAGATTGGCTACAAGAAAAGGGTTAAAATCAACAGACGTTTTCTCCAATGACCAGCAAACACTATCCATCATAAGACGGTGATGTCATGCTACACTCCCTGCTGTTCCTCCAATGTGACAGAAAGGAGACAGAATCGTGACTTGGACTGTACGAAGCGATACAGGTCTTTTTGATGATGAAAAACACACATGGGATTCACAACCCCCCCCCCCCCCCCAGGGTTGAGAAAAGAGAAAAAACTATTTCCTACACAAGATGTGGGGTGGAGTGGTTCTTATGAGAGTCCAACTCCACAATGGAGGTCATAGGCTGCAGTGGTGTGCCATAAAGTTATATGATATATACTTCATACACAAATATATAAATCTGGAATGTATTTGGCCCGCCAGTACATTTTTTGCAGTGCAATTTATTACTTGGAGAAGCCAAAGTTGAAGAAGGAAATACGACTTTTTTGTGTTTCAATCTTTCATATTTGGAAGTTAGGGGTTTGACCGACTACAGAGAAACAGGAAAGAACAGTCTGAGGCTAATAAATAACAGGCACTTCTGACATGTTCTAAAGAATTTCTCATGCTTCATTTTTTGACTAATTCAGAATTGTCTTTTTCAGATGTTACAACATCCACATTTTTTTGTATTTAAAGCTGAATGTGGCTTTAAACGCAAATAAGGTGTGTGTATAACAGCACTGTCGACCCTGAGGTCCAATCAAGGACATTGAGTCAGTGGGATGAAAAAAGAAAACGAGATAAAGTATTGACACGGATAAACAACCCTAAATGCAAGCTGGGCACAGTTCCCAACTCTCTATTAGATCTACACTCCCTCTGCACTCATGGAAAGGATGTACGCCTTTGGCTTCGCACTGACAAGCACACATACACAGGATTCCTGCCTGTACTCACCCCATGTCCTCTTAGACACAAAGGGGTTGTAAATATTTAGAATTAGAACAAAACAGTCTGTTTCCCAACCAGGGATTTAGGCAGCTGAGCTTGTCGTTTCACTGTTGAGAAAAGCAAAGCACTGCCAGAACTGCACTCATACTGGTTCCCAATGAGCTTTAACCGTTCAGTACATCAACCCCAAGCAGTAAATTTAACATTTTAGTTAAAACCTTGCAGTATATTCCCAGTTTGAGATGGGTTTTGATGGATATGAGAAATGAAGTGAAAGTTCAGTCAAATGCACTGTTCCTCTTTCTCTAGGCTCCACTTGCTCATTCTCTCTTTTCATCCAATCACAGCCTGACACACTCACCATGAGCCAATCACCTGTAAGCCGTCATTCAGCTAGTAGTTCACTGACGGACCCACCTTCACCCCTGCACCACCTCAACTCTGGAGTCTGTGCCATCTCCCTTCAATCGTCCAATCAGAAGCCTTCATGACATGACATAGGACTGTTTCCATGGTGTTTTACTTCCCATTGTCGTCCAAGCACCAAAGTCTAGTCCTCTTGTTCACAATAAATATATTTCATTCAAATTTACTCATTCTCCTTTGTTTCTCTATGAGTCGCTCTTGGTTGATGTCCAGTACACCAAACTCAACTGTGTCTTCCATTAGTGACTGAGTCACTGCTGACTCATAGTTTATCCGTCTCATCTTTAACTGTTTTACAAATAAGTGGCTGTTTCAATTCCTTCAGGAAGCATTGGTTTGTCTACTAGTCTATTATCATACAAATTCTGGGGTTAAACCACTTGTCAGGGTATGAGTAGTTTATTGTTTTTTTGGGGATGAGTGGTTTTGAAAAAGCTTTTCTACATGTTGACTAGATTTGACATGAGAGAAAAAGGCAGAACTACACTTAGAGAGGATGTTACAGAGCAGAACAGATGTCAATATCTTTACCTTTCTTTCCTCAGCTCTCTCGTTTCCTGCTGGTCCTTCTCCAGGGCTTCCCTCAGTCGTGCCACTTCTTCTTCTGCTGCGCAATACTTCCGTTTTGTTTCTTCCTGTCTCTGTTGCCACGATGACAGCTGCTCCTGTATGGTGTCGCACCTTTGTTGGCATGATAACCACCTCTCGTGTTTCGCCTCCAACTCATCTTTTAACCTGTCGAACAGATGCAGTAACACATATAGTTACTATTGTGAAGGAATCTTCAAGAATGTGTACGGATTTTTTGAACAAACACACAAATAAAATACCTTGTATATTAACACAAGGATAAAAAAAAATGTAACACTTGGTGAATGTGAAAGCATGTAGGCTAATACAGTACATGTTGTAGTTGTACAGTTGTTTTGTATATATTTTGGTTTGTCCCTGTGTAAAATCAAGAGACAGGAAAGTGATAGAGATATGTTTGTATAAAGTAAAAGAAAGAGATGAACTGAGAGAGAAGAAACAAATTCTTATCTCATCTCTCCTCCATACGTTAGCAATGAAAATTAGATGAAGAGGAAATTAGCTGGAACCAATACAGTATCAGTGTCTTTGTGGTTGATATTCTAGTAGTTGGTACTTTTGTTTTAGGTCGACACACTATATGAAGATAGACAGAGAGATTCACTGAAACCATTCTAAGAGGGTGAAAGTGAACAAATTCACAATCCATTCGACTTAAAAGCAGCAATTTCCGATATCATCTGAGTTCTCAGCAGCAACCAAAGCTTTTCAACCACATAAACATTATCATCGAGCACGCATGCTCTCAATACTTAGACAATTTGAAGAATTGTTGTCTCCCATTACAGTTTTTGTCAGCTATGAGGGAGGCTGCCCCCCCCAACCGCCTCCTTAAATCTCATCCCTGCTGAAATAGCCTCCACCCCCCCAGTGGAGTGCTATCACATGTTGAGCTGTATAGGAGCCAGAGGGTGAGATCAGAGACTGCTGTGTGGGCAGGGAAATAAATCGACAGTGTAATTGAACACACCAGGCTGCCAGGGGCTTAGACAAAGAATACCAGCAGATACCATGTGAAAAAATACACACCCTACATACATCTTACGCCTGCATGGAAAGATGAGAGGCCCCCTGTGTGTGTCTGTCTGTGGGTGTACGCATGTGGGTTGGGTGGAGGCGCACATGTGTCTGCCTGCCTATTAATGTGATGCACTCAAATTGAAGTGCCACCGCGCCTCTGCATATCTGCAGTGTGTATGTGAGTCTTTGCACAGATAAGTGTGTGTGTGTGTGAGAAACAAGACTCCGTGCCAACTAAGAAGTGCTTCCATCTGTTGCGCCAGCCTCACACGAGACTCTCTGCTGTGTCACTGGCACTTTATAGAGCCTAAGATCTCCTCAGCTGATCTACGAACAGATTTCAACTGACACTAATATCCCCACCTCTCTCTGGGAGGAAGGAGATGGAGGAGAGAGATGAAGCAGAGGAAGAGGATGACTGGAGGAGAAAGAGGCTACATCCATACAAATACATTTTTATCAGTAATAATCCCTGTCTATACAAAAAAAAACCTGAAGACATATATCACGTGACCACTCATGTATCCTGGGCATGTGTGTGGTGGTATAAACAGGAAGCAGATTGTCTACCGTGCATTTGGTTGCTTAGTTACAGAAAATACGAACAATGGGCCGACAATGAGGTGGAACTGTCCGTGTTGATAACATTTTGCCTTCACCGCTGGTTGTTCGAGTCATGACTGACAATCAGGAAGCAAATGTGGGTGACTTGTTTCTCTTCTGTACTTGGCCCGTCAGAACTACAGCCTCTGAGCTTTCAAACTAAAACAGCATTTCCAAATGTCTCGGTTGTAGGTACTCCAGAACAATGGAGTAGTTCGGATGACAGGCGTAAACGTAGCAGCAGTGATGCATTTTAAAACTATACATTATAGTGGGGATTAAGCCTGAGCACATCTGGGGGAAATGTTAGAGAAAAGGAAGAGATAAAACTCAAACGACAGAAGAGGTTAGTTCACCTGAGTATTCTTCCTCTGTGCTCCTTCTCAGAGTCTTGCTGTTGGGACAGCTGTTCCTCACTCTGCCTCCTCTGCTGCCTGGAGACACAGAATAGATGGCACTGTTACATTTTCACAATTTGTTGAGTCAGTGAATTCATGAGACAAGGTAGCCTGACACACTGTCACTGAAAATAACATACTGTAGCTATAAAACCTAATTCACATGAATTGCATCTGCGCATTTCACATTTTAAATATTTACTCAGAGAATGGTTTTACACCCCCAAGTGTCATTGAAAAGTATTTGAACAAGAGACCAAATTCAACTAGTATTCTGTGTACTCCTACGCTTTAATGTCAGCGTAAAGGAGGCCAAGCTTAACAATTAATTATCTATAACATGTTAATATTCAACTGAAAAACCTTTTAATTCAGATATACTGAGTTGTTAAATTTAAATGATATCCTATGTGCATGTGTTTTGCTGTGTTTTTGAGATCACCATGGAAGACCATGTGCGGCTGCTGCCTCGCTCTTGAAAAGTAAATTCCAAATCAGTTTTAATTCTGATTCTGCGTGCCATGACAGTATGTGGTGCTCCAAAGCCCTGTGTACACGCAGCGAAGCACACACAGACACACACACAGACACACACACACACACACACACACACAGACTGTCCCCGAACCCTCCTAACCCTGTCGACTTCTCAGCCTAATCCCCTCTCTGGCGGCATGATCAGTTAATGTCTTTGTGTGTGTGTGTGCGTGTGTGTGTGTGTGTGTGTGTGTGTGTGTGTGTGTGTTTGTGCGTGTGTGTAGCTGGCTGTCTAGCCCTGTGACCTTGCAGCCACACGCAATGAGGATACAGAGTGAGAGGGCTCACACGTCTGGGCTCACAGACAGACAGCCTGTTTTCACTGCCAATCTACAACAGATCTACAACAGAACTGTGTGGAATTATTCTTCCATTTTACTAAAGAGGATTCATTTAAACAGCCAGTTGCATAAATACTTCATTATATCTGAATCATAACAGATTCTTGACTTCTGTTCCTTTTTAGTGTTAGTAATAGCACAACATTTATTCAAACACTGTTTGCCCCATGTGACAGCGTTTGCAAGTATTTGTCTGATACCAACCATGCGCAAACACACACACATACACACACACACACCCAGACAGCTGCGCCTGCCTCTCTTTGTACCTCTCATCATACATCTCCACTTCCCCCCTCTCTCTCTCTCTGTCTGCATCTCTCCCTCTCTGCTCGTTTGTTCTCTTTATCCCTCTTTTCCTCTCATGCTGTTGCAGCTACTGGTGATTTAGAGCAGGCCCCTGCATTCTCCTACATCCGGCCTATTTACGCAGAGCATACTTTACAGTCCACTCTGCATGTTCCTCTTTCTCACTCTCCTTTCCTGTCTTCAAGGTCAGAGATAACATGATGGCTGACTCCCGGCTGCTGTTTCCACTATTCCTGATCCTCTGGTCTGCTGTTCCTGACTTTGTTTCAGAGGTGACAAGGGAGACGACAAATAGAAAAATGTAAGAGAGAGGGACAGAGGGTTGTTGGTCAAGTGCACCACGGGAGTGGAGGAGTGGTTGGGGTATTTTTGTGGCTGCAGTACTGTACTTGTACTTGTAGAAACTAGTGAAAACTCGTGTCCTGGTGGAAACAAGGTGACATTAGGATTCATCTATTATTATACGTTATTAGTGGGCATGTTAGAAGCAGGTTACTGTGATAGCACAAGGGCTCTTGAAGGGCTTCAGCAAGACATGAATATCTCCATCTAATATATCTCCTGTAATGAGTCACGGTCATCCAGTAGATATGCAGCACGACGACCCACACCATGTCACGTTCGCCACCTTTGCCCAGGTTCTGTCTCACCTGCCTCTTGTTCTGTTTGCCTTTCATTAACTTCTCCTGTATTTGCAGATCCTGCCAACCCCACTTGCCCTGTTGTTACCTCAGTGTTCCTGCCACCTGCCTCACCTGACCTCTTTGCCCACCTGTACACCTGTCGCTCATCGCCTCATTGCTCTCTCAGTATTCGTGCTCATGCCGTCATGATAACGGAGAGAGAGAGAGAGAGAGAGAGAGAGAGAGAGAGAGAGAGAGAGAGTAGATTTCTTTGGAATCAGAGAAAGAAGAAAAAATAAGACTTCCTCTTTCCCAAAAGGCAGTGACTGATCTTATCTAATATGAGATAAACAGAGGACTGAGGTCAGGGAGGAGAAAAAAAGAGATGTGTGTGTGTGCGCGCGCGCATGCATGTGTCAGAGCAAAATCTTATGTGAAATGAGGTTCACCCTGAGATCAATAGTTATTTTACTTCCAACAGTCACACTGGCACACACATGATAGGTGCACGTGCACAAACTCACACACAGACACACACACGCAGAGCAGTCAGTGTGCCTCAGCCTTATGAAAACAAGCTGTATCACATCAATCACAGCCCCATCCTTTGCTCTCTCTCTCTTGACCTTCACTCATTCCATCATCCACTCTTTCATCCCTCCTCCCTTGCTCAATGCATCAATCCTGTCTTTTATTTCTCTCTCTCTCTCTCTCTCTCTCTCTCTCTCTCTCTCTCTCTCTCTCTCTCTCTCTCTCTCTCTCTTCCCTCTAATCCATCCTTTCAACCTGGCCTGCATCTGTGCTGGATGATCCATGTGTTCATCCTCTGATGAAAGGATGAGCTCAGCATCTACCGCCAATCACAGCACAGCAGTAAGCTTCCCCCCACTTTTTACATACGTGTCATACAGGGGGGGAGGGGGGGGGGGGGGCTCTCACTGTGTGATTCATGCTGCCAAAGTGCCCTGGGGCAAAGTGCATTCTGTGACTGCCCATCGGTCCTGCTGGCTCTTTCAGAAGTCAGAAACTTGAGCTGTAAGCCAGGTAACCAAGGGTGATCGTCACATCACGCAAACATCTGAGGGTGTTTTCACATCTGAAAGTCCGAACCAAGATCGGAACCAAGCTTTATGTCTTTGTTACAGTGTAAAAATTTGATCCGATTAGTTTTGGTTTCAAATTGTAATGTTGGGAGTGCACTAAAGATTGTAGTGTAACATAAAACAATATTCAGTCTCTGTGTGTGTGTGTGCGTAAAACAAGCTGTCCTTAGACCACCCCTGAAACATGTGTATGTGCGCATTTCCAAGGCAACGGGCTGGCGCCAAAAAAAACGCAACAGGTGCGGAAACACTGATACTTGATGGAGGAGCGGGTCAAAGGTTGGGCCGTTGTCACGGCAACAGCTCTTGTTCATAAACAAACTGGTACTGTCTGTCCTTGGATCTCGTAAAGAGAGAATCGTGGGTTTTGGAGGCTCTGGAGCTCATATGATGCAAAGTGATACTGAAGAGAAGACAGATCACACACACACAGACACACACACACACACACAGAGCCTGTCTGAACAGGCGACCAATCAGCATCAGGTGGACAGTGAAAGGAAGGTTAGCCGATCAACTCAGATTTCCCATCTGGTCCTCAGACGTCTGCCACACAAGGGACAGGGAGAGAAGTTATTGTTTAACAGCTGAGATTACTACAATTTACAAGTGGCTGATTGTTGCAGGTACATCTATTAAAGTACAAATTTGGTATTTCTATTTTATACTACTTTATATTTTTATACATTATTTTACTCACAAAATTTGTTTTCACAAAACATAATTTATTGTTGAAAGATTGTCATACATTAAAAATGTATGTGATGCCATACAGGGATACAGATTAAACCATGTCAGTACTCAATGACGGCTAATTACAGTGACATGCTACTTAAGATAAGCTAAAAAAAGATTAGATAAGATAATCCTTTATTCGTCCCACAGTGTGGAACTTTGCAACACTACAGCAGCAAGAGGGCAGTCAAAAATTGACATCAGTAAGGTAATAATAAGTAGCATGCAATACAAAATATAAATAAATGAAAACTAATATATTCAACTGTACTTACATATTTACTGGTCTGTATGAATGATGTGATAATATAATATATAAAAGTGTTAAAGAAGTTTTTGAAAGTAACACACTTTTAAAAGTAACACACTAAGGATCTAAGTATTTCCACAACCGCTGCATTTTTTTGAATCAATATCTCCAAACAGATTAATATTAACTTTATGACTGGTCATAACACTTTGAGAGGTTGTTGTGTTGCACAATTGAAAATCGAAATTTCTACAGATTACTCTTACACTTGGGCTACATCAATGTAAAATTCTAAAATAAGATTACTGTTTTTAGCAATTATTCTCTTTTGGAAAATATGAAACCGTCAATAGAAGAAAAATATTTCTCTACATTTGACATAGTTCACTCATAAATATTCAAATTGAACACAGTGCTGTGTAGACATTGGACACACAGACACCCTCCCCCCCAACCCCCACCAACTCCAACATACACACACGCAGACACGCCTTCTCATGCAATACAGTCTCAGACTTGAGCACATGTGCCGCCTGCTCGTCCACACACACCTCATCATGCAACATGGCCTTAAGGCTGATTCCATACGTCCATATGTCCACATGTCTGGGTGGGTCGCGTGCGACTGCAAACATCCTCGTCTCAGCCCTGATCCCTGTGCTGGATGGACGTGCACTCTCCACTCACATACACATATAAACACACACATGAAGTCTAATTTGTGTTTGATACATGCACACATTGGTATGTGCAATCTGTGTAAGAGGGTGGGGGGGGTTAATACGTTTTTTTCCCCCTGAAAGTTTTAACTGAGCACTGATCTTTTCCTAGAACTGGTTTGATGAGATTTGAAGAGCAAACTAACTTGTTTGATGATTTTCTTGAACAATGTATTATGTATTATACTCCATGATGTTTATGGTGCATTAACTATTACTTAAATGATCTTATACCAAAACCAGGGGTTTTATTAGTTTGATATAATATTTTAAATGTCTATTTGTGTTTTTGTCAGCGACACAGGATGATGATACTTTGCAACACACAATATAGTTGTACCAAAACTCTGATTTGTATGAAGGTACCAACATGTGGAATCAAGTAGAAATAAACTGTTTTAAATACTTAATACTCTGAAACAAACACTAGGTTTAAAAAATAATTTTATTCAAAATTTTCTTTACATTTATCCGAGTGTATATCTTACAAAAAACACTTGTGTGGAGCTAACCAGTGACACACACGCACACACAAAAAGTACACACACACTCCGAATCCAGCACACATACAGTACCGCCTGAGACAGTCTCTCCAGTAAGTGAAGCTGACAGCACTTTGAAACTGATTAGGAAAATGAGAGAAAAGGAAAACCCGAGCAAAAGCTGTAATTTCTAAAGGTCAAAAACAAAGTTTATGGCCAAAAAATGTGGGAGCGAGAAGGAGAGAGTGATGAGGAGGTTAGAGCGAGAAGGAGGAAACATTAGTGAATAAATGAGTGCTTCATCTGTAGTCTGTCAGGTCAAGTAGTCCTTTAATGCTTTGATTATCAGATAGAAAGCAACATTTAACATTTACTCCCTTAGTGTGTGGGGGAATGTTTGTGTCTCTGTGTGTCTGCATGTGTGTTTCTGTGCGTATGAGTCAAAGTGTATAACTTTGAAGTGGTTGTTTTTTCAAATACTATGAATGACGTTACTAAAACAAGATTAACAGTGTTCTGTATTGCTTACTATAACTAATGTGGGACATGTCTAAATATTTGAAAAGGTTGCCACTCTACAGTTCAAACCTGTGTCAAGATGTCTTGGCCAAATATGTAATCCTTATCTCCTTGTAATTTAAATGGCAACAAAACCTGCCCTACAGTGAAGCAATCGTGTGTTTGTGAAAATACTTGGTAGTGAGCAGAAAACACAACATACTGCATGTGTGGAATAAGTACTTCTGTCTATAAGAAGCAGGCTCAGTTTCCAAACTAAAACATGTAAATGCTCCCCTGCTGTGCTGTAATTTGCTTAAAGATATGTTGATGTAACAAATTTTCATTTAAATGTTTAAAAATTACAATGCTATATATTTTGTTGATTTCCAACAACGCTCAAACCCACAGAAATCCACAACTTTATTCAATGTAACAGGAAGTTTCATTTTGCCGTCATTTTGCCTTTTAATCACTTTGTTTTCGCTTTTCCTGTGGGTTTGTACATCTTCGCTATGACTTCCGTCAATAAACGACATATGACAAAGGAAAAACACACTGTTAGCCTGTTAGCCTGTTAGCCAGTCCGCTGTTTTTTTCTTAAACCGTTTATATTGATCACTCATACTGAATCACAATTATTACGTTTTATTACATATGATCAAACTAGATCATATGTTAAAGTTTTAATTGAAAGACCCCCAAAGGCTTAGGTTACATATTTTACTTTTACAGGATGTGGTGGGCTGACTGATTGCAGCTATACTGGTGAAACTAAAAATGTGTTCTTACTCAAATACGCATGATTATTCCACAGCTGCTGCTGAAACTGACATTTGAGAAAAAAAAACTGTATTTATGTGATTAACTGAATCTCTTGTATTTGCGAAGTATGCATTGTTGGTGTGGTTCTGTATTTACCTTAGTTTGAGTATATTTTTATCTGCAGTTTTAGTTATTAGAGAGGACGGAAAAGGGGGAAAATGTCAATGGAGCTGCAGCATGTTTGAAGTGATCACCAAAATATTTTCAAAGGCCACAGGGGCATATTTTTCTCAAGTCCTAACTCCTTGACTAGACCTTTGTGTGAGTGTATACGAGTCAAATCCTCTGTTGGTGCAGCTTAGCAGGCCCGGTATGCGGAACATGAGCATTTCCTGGTTTGGGCAGTGCTAAGGGGGTTGTATAGCAGCTTTCGATTGGTTGAGGTAAATCATACATAGAGCCTATGGTGACCTGGTCTTCACCCGGCATAGTCCAAATACCAAAATCCACCTGTGTCCTCATCTGAGCACATGTTTTAATGTATGTGTGTGTGTGTGTATGTGTGTGTGTGTGTGTGTGTGTGTGTGTTTTACCATATATTGTTGAGACTTACATCAGCTGCTGAGTTAGCTTCTCTCTTGCTTCTGTCGTTTTCTGTAACTCCTCACTGGAATGTTTCAGCTCCTCTTTCAGCACTTAACACACACACACACACACACACACACACACACACACACACACACATACATACACACACATACACATTTTAGTTGACTTGACAGGATGACGATGCAGTGTTTATAATGCTGGCACGAAGCCAGGCTTGTTACCAGAGGCTGTAATGTATGACAGAAAGAGGGAGACAGAGGAGAGTAAAGAGACGGATGATATTGTTAGCTCACACTTGTGCAAAGGAGGAAACCCTACACCAAATGAAACTATCTACAAGAATGACAAGATGGGTGAAGAGAAAGAAAAGGACAGATGGACGAGGAGGAGGAACACAAAAGAATGAGAGGAGTTCCAGACGGAAACATGAGAGTACCCAAAAACGTAAAAGCAGTAGGGCTGGAAAAAGAACACAGAAGGAGAAAATTGAGGCACAAGGAAGTAGTTGAAAGTGAAAGGGAGAGCAGGAGGAGGGGAGTGTGTGGTGAAGAAAGGAGGACGAGGGAGTCTGTGCTCAGGGGATCCCATGAAACAGGACACCACAGTCTGGCAGTCTTTTGTAGAGTGTCTGATACAAAGTAGCTGCTGCAGCGCTACTGTTTCCTCCCCTCACTGTCGGTCCAGTTTCCCCATGACAGCTATAATAAGAAAGTATTATATCATAAGTAGGACACAAATATGCACCTAATAAATTATTCCTTAAAAGATAACGCAACAGAGCAGAGCACATGAATACGTTAAACATTTGAAATCAGAAGACACTTAATCTGAGTGAGGATCTTGTCATCTATTTTAATTTTGACTTGCTTGAATTTGAACCTGCTGTGATCCTGCGAAAGTACAGTACGTTTATTAAAAAACTGAAAGGGAGAAACGATTCGCTGCAACATTTAGGCCACATGTCGGGCCAACAACTTGTCAGACTGAGACGCTGGACTTACTGCAGCTCCAGGCAGGAGTGGATATCACGCAAGAGAAAAGCACTTAAGTTTCAAGTCTGAATAGTGAACAACTCCAGACACCATCGTTTTTTTCTTTCTGGAGACTCCACCTCAACATGATGACTATCAACATCCATTTATTTCCACCAGTATCATCGCCAACGTCCCCGTTAATTTCATCAGCTTCATCAGGAGTCAGCTCACTGATAAGCTTAAAGCACGAAGCACAAGGATGTCTTGAGCACCATAGAGAAGGGCATAAGAATGTCTTCAAAATCATCATAGCATTCATTATCAACATCACTGAGTGTAGCAGCACAAGACATGTTCCCAATATAAATATCAGCACTTAAAGATTGAATTGGTTCTTGTGTTCTGAAAGGAATGACCTGAGTTGACCTATCATGTAGGAGGATAGCATACACAAGTTTAAGGCCTGAATACCGATGGATGCTGATTCTGTTCTATTTCCTTATTAGGTTTTATTAATCTACCAGCTGTGGAACAACAGCAGCAGGTCAGCAGATGCCATCAGTGTCTACAAAGAATCTGCACAGACGTTGTGCAATTAAATGATTTTGGTCAAGTGATGCATGAGTGCTTGGAATAGACGACTGTATTAAACTAGAAATACCGCCTTGTGGTTGTATGCCCCCCCCCCCGCCAACCACTGCAGTTTCAGTCTACATACATTTTTTAACCCAGAGTCATATGACGTCACTGTGACCTTTGACCTTTGACCACTGGTATCTAATCACTCTAACATCTGGCTTTTGCCTGCAATGGGAGTGGATGCAGTTGGGGTTCACTCCCTCTCCCGGCATGTTCCTGATGTCGAACATGATGCATATTTTATATATACATACTAATTTTGGTGTAAAAGAGATACAAGTGAACATTTGAACCAAATTTGGAAGGACTCTCTTCAGGCGTTCTTAAGATAACGTATTCATGAGGCAATAAAGAGTTTTGAGAGGTCACAGTGGCCGAGACGTTGACCACCAAAATCGAATCAGTTCACCCTTGTGTCCAAATAAATGTTTGTAAATTTTTGTTGTTCCATCATGTTTTTCACAACCTAAGATCAATGCTAAGCTTAGATGCTAAGATCTATTCTGAAATGAGTCACAGCAGTATTGTCATTAGCGTTGTGTGTGTGTGTGTGTGTGTGTGTGTGTGTGTGTGTGTGTGTGTGTGTGTGTGTGTGTGTGTGTGTGTGTGTGTGTGTGTGTGTGTGTACTGCATATTGAGTGAGCTGTCTATGAGGGTCCTTCAGAGCGCTGCGGCAGGACACTGTGGCTGTGGCACTGAAGAGCTCTCAGACCGATCCAGCAATGTCAGCCTGACATTCTCTTCCTCTGAGACTGTTTTCCTGACTCTATTACATTGTTTTTTGTCTCTTTGATTCTTCTCTTAACTTTCTCTGTCCTCTGTTTTTCTTGATCCATTTAGCTTTTCCTCTTCCCATCCTTCCGCAACTGTATCCCCCTTTTCTTTCTTACCCTCTCCATCTCATTCTCCCTGTCTCTCTCAGCAGGAAGAGGTAGGAGGTCCTGTCCAATACACCAATAATTGCTTTCTGGTCACTGTGACATGACAGGGTCTTCCAGGGTAAAGCAACACACACTGTGCATACACACAAACACACACATAAACACAGAACACAAAAGAACACATGTGCAAAGAACCACTTAATACACACTCACTACAGCACAAAAACACACACAGAAACACTCACAAACAGAAATACTTTAATAAGTACTTGATGGAGCAGAAAGGGCTTTGCAATGAAAGTGAACCAGCCCATCTGACTTTCTCCGCAGTGCTTCTATTATCTGTCTCACTGCTTACACACAGACGCACACAGTGTAATAAGGTGGCTGTGAATATTACAGCAATTCACCGTTGGCTGGTCACCAACACTGTCACTGTCACTGTTTAACAGTATTGGTCCTGGGAGGGTTCTTTGCTGTAGTTACAGTACGTATTTATTTGTCAAAAAATGAATTACCATACACAGCTGCTAAGCCTTGACTGTCACTGAAGGAGACATATGCTCATACTCAGGTCCAAAATTATCATTTGGATTATTAATTGAAAAGGTTTACAAACTCAAATATTCACAAAAAAAGAGTCATGTTCCTCAAACTGACCCCTGCTACAGCCCCGCTTGTCAGCCTCAGTCTGAAATGCTTAGTTTTAGCTTCTGTCTCTTTAAGGCCCCCCCCCCCCCCGAAAAAAAACAGTCTGTTCTGATTGGCTTTCAGACTACTGTGGGGCTACTGGACGACTGCAGGGCATCGTGATGTTATGTTCAATGTTCACCAGTAACAGACTATGAATTAGTTCATTTCTATGTACAGTATTTTCCTATTTACAAAAATTGGCCCGACACACACACACACACACACACACACACACACACACACACACACACACACACACACACACACACACACACACACACACACACACACACACACACTGTCCCACAGAAACACAAGCACACCAAGACACACCCTGCGCCTGCAGTTATGCCCACATTTCCATAGAATGAGGCAATGGAGTATGGGAATTTAACTGTATGTAACACTAAACTGCATACCAGAAACATATGACAACATATGAACATATAGTTTTGGCTACCTAGTTACCTATCTCACACACACACACACACACACACACACACACACACACACACACACACACACACACACACACACACACACACACACACACACACACACACACAGCTGCAGCCTGGAATTCGTACAAGTCCATGTTACTATAATATCACATTCTCAACTGCTTGTGTACCAAAACCATTTTTTTGTTTGTCTGCCCGGTATATTATGAGCAATAAAAGCTAAACCACAGCAGCTTCATGGAAAAAAGTCCTGGCTGGAAGTGTTAGATTCCACAGAGCTGGAGGACTGCAGCTGTTTCAACCTAAAGTTTATTTCTTACTTCTCAGGATTTATACTCAGAAACTTACAGTGTGGTGCTATGTGTGCAACAAAAGACAAAAGTTGTCATCAATCATGCAGGTAGGAGCAATTCACCTGACTGGTTCAAGACGTCACAGCATATCATGTCATGTCATGTGTGTTGATCAGAAGTTAAGCTAGAAGTTTGAGACACATGTTAAAGTTTCCTTTATTAAGGCAGTGACAGTCCTCCAGGGAGATTTCAGTCTCCTGAGAGGAATACGTCTGAATTGTGTGCTCCTTTTTTGTTTTTTATGAAAGTGCTACGGAAAACTTAAATGTAGTGTGGCGACTTTGGAAATGGGGAAAATGTTATTTTATTATGTTGTTTGTGTAACTTGCTAATAGATTGTCTATAATGTAAACAAAAGCTATGAGTGTTAAAAAACTACATGTGTTCTGCTTTTGTATCATACATGTTACGTAAAGATCAACGACATAACAGCTCCCTAAAAGTGAAGCCAAAGCGTCTGGATAACCCCCTGGTGGCTGGCTGCAGTATAGGTCATAAACCCAGCCCCCTTCATATTAGCGTATGGTAAATGGGCCAAACAAAAAATCTAAATACATGTCAAATACATTTTTCTGAAATGATTTAACAGGGTTTTTATCAAACTGTTGTGACTCATGCTTAGTCGAGCGTGAGTATTAGTGGTACCTTGATACCGTGGCTCCATTCCCCAGATTGCAAGCACACACTCTAAATGGCTCTAAATGACACAAGATGGCAGCATTCATATCCAGCATAATTTGGCTTCATTTCTGGATAGTGGGAGGAAGTGGAGATGCATCTTTATATACGGTCTATATTCTTTATGCATAGTGTGTCTGCACAGTGAACATTATAATACATTACAGTTTAAGCTGTTCCAGCATGAATTTTGTATTTATGTAAGTTGTGCATGGGGTCCCATTTTAGCAATACCGCAGTAATACTGATATGCATCATGTAACTTAATAATTTTTTTATTCTGTTTCCTCTCTGCGTAATAACAGTCACAACGTAATCAAAGTACAGGGCTACACAGACAGAAAGTCAAAGAGACTGAGACAGACAGATGGGGGAACATTGCTGGACTGAGATGATAGGAAGGAAAATCTTTTCTAACATGTCTGAGAACATATTTGATGTTTTTGCTGCTTGTCACAATCAACACACACATATAAAAAGTTGGCTTCCAGGGAAATAGATACCATATAATGTTAAGGATGGCCCAGGGTGTTGGCAGATGGCTGCGGTTCAGGGATCGGTCACACACGCACACACACACATGTACGGTGATTCATACATTCTTAGTCACAGCCTTTTCCCTTAATTTCACTGTCAACCCTCTGCCCTCTTTTCCAAAATGCTGAATGAAACCTCCCACACTCAAAAGTCTCCGTCCGTCACCTTCACATCAAGTTGTACAAGTCATCTGCTGACAACTGCACAAAACTGATCTGCGAATAATTATGTTTTCATCTCCCGCTGCTCTTCAAAAGCTCATCTTTGTCTGGTTCACTGTAAAATTCCACACCCCTTGAGGTTGTTTCTCTCGTCTCCACCTACCCATAAACCACATTCATATGTTCACATTAGGCCACCTCCTTATGGTTCTGTCTTCTTTTTCTTCCCCCTCTCCTTTCTTCTGCCTTTTGACACTAACCACAGAGCGTTGATAGACGGGTGGCATACTTTAATTGCCAGCTAACGCCCACGTCAGTTTGGAGTGATATGCAGGTGACTGGCTAAGGTGTATGCTCTGTAGAGGCCTGCATCTCTGAACACGGTGAGGCTCATGGCCCATTTTTATACTTTATATAAACTTTATATACCTAAAAAAAAGCCCAATACGAACACAGTTACTAAACACTGAATGTTATTAAATTGGAACTATTCAGAACTGAAATTCCATTTAACTAGCTGTTGAAACTCATTGATGAATTCAGAAGTAAACTCAATAAATTTGAGTATGTGTCCTAAATTGTGTACTGTACTTGTCTCCTTGTCCTCTAGTGATCTTGCTTTGTGTCCTGTTGTGTATCCAATTTGTCCTCTCCACGCCCTTTGTATACTGTTGCACAGTGCCATGAAAGAGAGTTTAGCTAAATAAATAAATGTTAACTCAAGTGTAACTTAGAGTTAGAAATTACTTATCATGACATTACCTATAGCCATTGTTTGACTTAAATTAAACAAATGACAGAAGGATTGTGTTTAAATAGCAAGAATTGTTGTCCGTCAGATGTAAGTTGAGTTACACTGGGCCTACTGGGATCTTTACTGTTAAGATTTCTTGTTGAGAAGTCAATCACACAAATAAAAAGAGCCACAAAACAAGTGCAAAGTGACACAAAATCACCACAAAGAGATATCCGAGCAAAATGTGACAAATAACAACCACAACAACAAATGCAAAGGGGAAAGACTATGAATTACAATACAAAACCAACAATTTACCCAGGCAACATTTAAATGTTGGTTACATCATCAGGACTATCACCAAATCTGCACTTTGTTTCCCTGTTCTACAAACTGTTGCTTTTTCAACACAACACAAGACACAACAATGTGTGGAACAGAATCCAAGATAAAGTCTGATATTGGCCCAAAGTGAAGTTTCTGGACATGAAGTGTGGATTGGTTTGGAGAGAAGCTTTAGGTCTCTGTGAACATATATCCTATATACGCATGTGTGTGTGTGTGTGTGTGTGTGTGTGTGTGTGTGTGTGTGTGTGTGTGTGTGTGTGTGTGTGTGTGTGTGTGTGTGCATTCCTTGGTATGTGTTTTATTACATCTGTTGGTTCATACAGCAGCTGCCATAGGCGCTCACGTCACTGAACAAACACATGGTCACACGGAATCAGAAACAGCAGAAGACTACTTTTCTTTCTTCGATTCTCCCTCAGTCTCTCTATCTCCCTTTTTATGTCTCAAGTTAGGGACAGAGACAAACACACACACACACACACAAACACACATACACACGGTAGCTGTTTGGAACGTGCAGAGAAAAAGGAAAAAAGACCCACCCATGAGGTGAGTAGGAGGTTAGCTCTCCTTGAGGCATTTACTGTCAACTATAATCTCAAACACACACACACACACACACACACACACACACACACACACACACACACACACACACACACACACACACACACACACACAGCCTGCAGTTTTTTCCCTCTGGCTTGCAGCCCCTTTAAAATTTATAGTACGAGTTTCATTGGTTTACAGCACTTACACACACATACGCATGAACTCACACACATTCTTTCCCGTCTTTTTAACTGTTAACAGGTATGTGTGTAGTGATTGTAAACACACACACACACGAACGCACACATTTCAGTCATCTATTATGGGCGCTGACCTCAAAACTAAAAAAAGTCCACACCACACTTGAACTTATATTTAATTCAGCTGTGAGTATTTGTTCAAGTTTCTTTGTCACGTCTGTTCCAGCTCTATATTTATAGTTTTGTCCTATAACTTGGCTACGTACATCTAAATATTTGTTTCTCTCTTTTTCCTTCAAGTGTGAAGCTTAATTTAGTGTGTGTGTGAGCACTAATGTCTATGTTCGTGTTACCTGAGAGCACCTGTGTGCTGTGCTGCAGTATCTGAGATTTAAAGGCCTGCCAGGCCCCTGTCAGTTGGCTGAGGAAACCCCGTATATCAGTGAGCTCGCTGGCAGAGGAGAGGAGCACGATGAGAGTCGCTCGCAAGGCCTTCACCTGCTGCACGCACACACCTCTGACACACAAACAAACAAACACAAAATAACAGCTTTAGAATACAGTTTAAAGGCATAACAGCTGAACAATTAAAATGACAGCATCGAATGTTGATAAGATGAAGATATATTGTTCTTGATGTCTAAAATATTTGAACATCTTATGACAGCTATCATACAAGGGTGTGTATCTGTATAACACTTCAAAAAACTAGAATGACCTTCAGTAGAGCTTAAAGCCAAGGCCCAAAAGTCACACCAAAATACACACACTCGTAAATATCAGACCCCTAAACATGCCTGATTGTTTTCAACAAGATCCATGAATTGTTCTTTGAAAATATTGAAAACCACCATATCCCACAATGTTAAAGAAAGTAATAATCCATCCTGTAGTTGTTGTCTAATGCTGCTAACTAACAGACACTAACAAACTTCAATGAATGATTGGCAGAGGTACAGCGCTTGGTTTTCTTCTCTGTCTTTGTTGTGTTACATTTTGTTTGGCGTATCACAAAACTCGGGATAGAAAGGTATGACCAGAACAAACTTCTCTATTTTCTTGCTTACCAAGTCCCACCCAATCTGATTGGCTGTCTGACAAGGAGCTACAGTGACAAAACTAGCACTTGTCAGAAAAGTCAGCAGCTCAGAGTGGACTCTCAAAAAAGGTGAAGCGCTCTGGTGCAGGGTGCAGTCATTTTTCTCTTAGTGACTGCCAACTGGGAGTGAAGAAACATGAACGCTTGCCCTCAGAAACTAACACTGTATGGACACACACCTTAGTAGATGAGTAGCAGGTTTAAAAAGTGCTGTTAAAGTTTGCGAGTAAAGCTGCATTAGCTTTTACAGGTATGGCGACCAAATTCTTTGCACCACTCTCCCTCATCACCAACACTTTGACAATGGCTCCAAATTGCACCAGTGGATTTTATCAGAGGATTGTGGGTGCTGCTGCCTGGTGGGAATAACATAACTGTGGTGTTTTGAAGCAGAGTATTTCTGAAAGTTAGGTTACACATTCCTTAGAAAGATCAAGATCTTTGTCAAATGCAGCTGGTCTTTCATTGAAACGAGCTTTGCCCAAACTCAATGTGACACGGCCATTATTTCAGATTTTGTGTAGTATTTCATCCCAACAGTAACTGACCTTACAATGAATTCCATGACATTTAAAGTTCCAACATTTTTGTGGAAGTTTATAAATAACATGCAAGTTGAAGAGCATGTAGACACAGATTCCAGAGCAGGAACACACCTCTTCAGACTATACCTTGAATAACATTTTTAAAACTAACAATTTAGTAGCACTTAAAATGGCACTTACTTATAGCACTTTGTAGTTTTGCTTTTTTGAAGAAATTGTACTTTCTCTATTCTTGTTGTTCTGGGTTTGTACCCTCATGGTTGAATGCACTTATTGTAAGTCGCTTTGGATAAAAGCGTCAGCTAAATGAAATGTAATAGAATGTAATGTAAAGGATCAGTTTTGCATGTGCAGTCCTGACCCTGTGTGGGATTGTTGCCGAGTTCGCTCTCGGTTTGTCCCTGTTTTGCAGCTTCTGAGACCTTGAAACTGCAACTATTTCAGACTAGTAAGCTTCAACCGAACTCGCACCCATCTGGATGTTGGGTTCATGTCTTCAGTTCAATGTCCACAGGATCCAGCTGGGTCATGTTATGGTAGCAGGTTAATGTTACATGAATTGCAGGAACACAGAGAAAAGAGCTGCATATATTTTTTCAAGTAAATGTCACACTTGAGAGACGTTCTGGCATATTTACTGTTAGTGTTACATTAGTTAGTCTGTGGGCGAAGAGGTGTTCTTACAAATACAATGTAAACTGTGAGGTCGCTGGAACATATAGAGTATGAACAGTATTTCATAACATCTCATTAACCACTTTAATTTCACAGAAAAAAATGCTTCTTAAATAATTCTTAAAAATAAAAATTTTAAACATGGACAGATTTGATTAAAAAGGCTGTAAAACCCAGTAGAAGTCTTTTTTGAGACGACTTTAAATTCATTTAACTAAGAAACTGACTCTGCCTCGCTGCCTTAAAGCTTCCTGATTTGCCAACAAATAAAAATAATTTGGTATCAACACATTTTGACCTTTAAGTAAATGCTAACACCAGATTTTGCTTTCTTTCCCCATGAGGCGATTTAAAATGCCAAGCTTTTATTCTGAAATCTGGCAGAGGGGTGTAACAGGGTAACACTGGTAGAATCACACAAAGCAGAAGACACTCTCAGCCAAAAGCGAGAGCGAGCACCTTTAATAATTATGGATTAGAGAAGATCTATTAAGTGCTCAATCAAATGTAGTTTCACAATTCTTGCAGGCTCACAACATCTGTTACACCCACAATTCTGTCGTTAATCGCACACAAAAACTCTGCTCTTACAAATCTGTGCTTGTCAAATGTTGACTTGCAGACTGAAATTGTTTGGTGCTCATTCAGTTTCTTTTGTCCTGATCTCCACAGATCTAGTGAATGAATGACAGGTAGAATTAGAATTACATAATTAACAGAGATGAACAGAGCAGATAAAGAGGGTGGGGCATAAAAAAACTGAATGTCTGAGACAGAGGGAAACTGAGGACTGATTTAACTACACTGTCCTTAAAAAAGGCCACAGCCATGTTTCACAGCACTCTCCCGTCCCCTCTTTCTCCTCCATCTCTCTCACTCACAAAGAAATATGTTCAGATGAAAAGCACTTTAAGCAACATGGAAGATCACTAGCTCATCACGTGCACATGCACACACACACACACACACACACACACACACACACACACACACACACACACGATGAATCAAGTCACAAAGTCATGCAAAGCATGGACGTGGAAAACTAGAGTGCTGGAACAGAACATTCTGTTATTCCAAGAACACTTTTGAAGGAACATCTGGGTGAGAGCACACTGAGCTTCCCATTTTCTTACACACACACACACACATACACACACAGAGGTAGGTGCACACGGACACATGACATATTTGGATACATCCCAGGTACTAACACACACACACACATAGACACGCACACCTGCACAAAAACACACCCACACACCCACACACATGCCTGTATGCTCACTGACAAACCTAGTGAGCATGGCTGCGTCCAAAGTGATGTGACTCTTTTTGAGAGCTCAGCGGGGTTGAGTGGTTGTTGTTTTTCTTATTCGGGGTTTGTGGCTTAAGGTGATCAAAAATGAACGGAGTCTCAGACGAGACGGGATGAGAGGGGAGACTCTGGGTGCCTGAGAGAGTGTGAGTACACGTGTGTGTGCGTGCAGAGTGGAGCAGAGCATGGGCACCGCTTGTCACGAGAGCCAGTTTTATAATGTCAGATGACATAAATCATAAGGCTGACAGAGCCAAATGGAGGAACAGATATAGGGCAGATCTGTCACCGGTGATAAGGCGAAGATATTGAAAAACGGAGAGAAGGAGACCGCATGCGTTCACTCAGCCAAAGATTTACTCATTTAGCAGCTTTCAATGTCAGCAGTCTGATTGAAAAGCTTTTTTTCCCCCCTGACTTCTCAACTGCTCCCTCCCACTCTCTTCACCTCCGCTGCTCCTCCACTGTCATCAACTGCTCACGGCTTTTTCAATCTCTCTTCACTTCTAGGAAATAACCAGCAGGTCAGCTCAATTGACTTTCTCTCCTCCGTTTTTTCCATTCTCTCTTTCATCGTCTTCCCTCTCTATCATCTGGCACAGTTATTCCCCCTCTGCCCTGGCCTTCCTGGCATGCATCTGGTTAAGGAGAAGATGGTGATGCAGACCAATACTTTGTTTTTTTTATCTTTTGTTTTTCTGTTTCATCTCCATCCTGCAGTGGCTCGACTAAATCTAAATCATGTTATCCCAACCAACACTCTCTTCTTCCACTTCTCTGCCTGGTTATTTCCTTACCTGAGGATTTCTCCTTGCCGTGTCTCTTTTTTGAGTAACTGCTCGGCCTCTTTCTTCCTGGAAGCTGCCACCGCCAGCCTGTCCAGGAAGAAGACAAAGACAAAGTGAAGTTGAAAAGTCACATGCCATATCCATTAATTAGAGAGCCTAATGCCACTGTACTCCCATGGGGTGAAATGAGCTTACTGATGATGCAACTTTAATGACAGGAGAGGTTGATCGTGATGAAATGGAAAGCAATGAAAAATTAAATGTTGCTCAGGGGTAACTGATATAAAGAGACGGTTTTCCCTCGTCGGCTCATCTTTCTGGTTTCACATGATTCAATACATATTAAATGATTATTTGTGGCGTGAGCAGAGACAGCAAAGCATGATGGCAACGATTTAATTGGATTGAGCTGCAAAGGATTGACAGGTTGCATAGGAAAAAATAAATAAATAAATAAGTCTCGGAGGTGGAGGGATAATACCAGGCTCTGACCTGTACTTGCACAGAAACCTGTATTTGTAATTCGATTCAATTCAATTGCAATTGTAGAGAAACCAAACTGTTCTGTTTTGGGCCTGGAAGCCTTTCTGGTTTCTGTTTGTAGTTTGACTAATCACATTTGAGCAGGCTTTGTTTGCCCACAGGTAAACATTCTGTGTGGAGAGTAAAAGAGGTGGAACACATTGACCAAAGTGCATCAGCTATCTGCTTTACAGCTGCTTCCGCATTCAAATCTCCAAAACGCATCAATGTTTGTGTTTTGTGTGGAGCGACGTTGGACTCGGACTGTTAACAGTGTATGGCGAACGGAAGACGGAGTCCGGGCCCGGATATCCACAGTCTACGATGGAAGCCCGAAAATATCGATCGTAGTCCCCAGAGGCTAATTTGTCGCACTGACTGGGCTCCGAGATTGTCCTTTCCTCTGCACTGCCCTTCAGCTTTCCGCCTTATTTGATTGACTGATTTCAGAGCCAGTCAAACCATGACAGACAGATTTCATATGAAAACTGAGACTGTGTGACCCGGACACATCGTGTTCATTCTCTTAAACACCACAAATGAGCACTGACAGCGAGACAGAGATAAACATAATGAGCAGTAAGTGCACAGAGCAGACCAGACAAACAGAGACTCAAAGCAGACACGTAATAATCATGACAGACAAAGTTTGATCGAGAAGTGTTATTTCATTGAGATGCGAGGATCCTGCCTTTCGGATTTTCTGCTTATTGCCTCATACAGTCCCTGTAAGCAAATAAAATACCTGGTAATATCTTCCTCCACTATACACCAACATCCTAATAAAAGTCCCATCCCCTGTTATTAATAATGAGTTTAAGTACATCCTGTCCAGTACATTTCACACAAAGTTTTTTAGGTCATGTTTATGAGCAGTAAATTAGTAAGATGCCCTTCCCTTATGGTTTCCCAGGCTTCGGATTGCACTGTTCATTTCAGGTGTGTTGGGTGTGGTGATTGTGAAGTGGGTGTGTGGTTGGTGTTGATCTGCCGACAGTCTCATGACAGCTAATTGACAAACAAACCTCTTCCCTTTATTTGGGGACAGCAGCTGGATGAGTTAGCAAAAATAAATACGCAGTAAAAACTAGAATGGCCCTCAGAAGAGCCCATACCACCGCCAAGGCCCATCGGTAAATTCAATCAAGCTGTCATTACAGTCATAGATATCAGCTCTCTAAATATATCAAATGTTCTTCATCAAGATCCATTAACAAAAAAAAAAAAAAGTGGTATATCCCATTCAGTTGTTGTAGACACACCGACCCATTACAAAAAAACAGGCAATGGTGAAAACATACCCTCCCTGGTGTTGGTAACCAGAGAGATGCACTAATGTACAAAACAAACAGGCAATAAAAATGAATATCACAATATATTTCACCATGTCATACTAACACATTAAAATGATAAACTCACTTTTGAAGCTAAATGGAAACTTGGTACTATTCAATTTGATTACAAATCAAATTTAAGAAAAAGTTGGATTTATAAGGTGTCAAGAAATAATAATACGATTATTAGTTATAGGCTATTTCACAATATTATGGTGACATAACAGATTGACATAAATAATTCAAATATAAAGTATGTTCAAATGTTAACTAAATAATCTTATAATCACATGCAGTTTGCCACAGTACCAGCAGGCTACAGTGTGGAGGGATTTTGCAGTTGAGATGCTTCTCATGCTCGAGGAAATGGAATTAAAGCGGCCAGGTTAAAAACAACACACTGTAAAACAGCCAGTTTGAAAGTGAATCAGAGATTTTTCCAAGATAATGATGCCTGAGTGGCAGCTCCTTCATGTGAAGGTGGTGAGTTTTTTTCCATCTTTCTTTGTATGAGTGTGGGAGGGACTGCAATTAATTAATAAAAATGTTTTAATGTTACATTTTATTTTCTATACTGAGGAATTCTTTTTATGCTTTATTTTGTCTGCCGTCCCTTCCTTTTCTTACTTCTGTGAATTTGTTTCCGTGTTCTTTCATGTGACATATTTACTGGAAAAAGAAGTTGTTTTGTTTCACAAAAAACATCCTGACTGAATTAAGGTCAAATAAAAGAAATGTATGTTTTCTCTCCATATGTGTGATATATGGTGTCAGTAGGAACTTAATGTACAGTAGGGAGGTTGAGAGCAGTGTGGGGTGAGAATGGATTGAGCAAGTATGCGTGTTTCTAGTAATCCTGTGCGTGTGTGTGTGTGTGTGCATGTGAGACCATGTGTGAGTCTGAGTGTATTTACAAGTAAATAACTTTGCGTGTTACTGTGGCTTAGCTGATGTGTGTGTTCCTATCCCTGTCTGTGTGTGTGTGAGAGAGAGTGTGACAGAGCGAGAGAGAGGGACTTTTCCGTGAGCATTTTAGCCTGTCTATTTGTATGTTTGCCACTTTCTGACCAACTCTGGCAGCGCCTGTGATCTTGTGCGCATGTGAAATTTGTGTACTTGTCCCTGCGTGCCTTCGCTGTTCGAGTGATGGCAGCCCAGACTCCCACTGTTCACCCATCTGTCCCCACCAGTCCCAAAGCGAGATCAGAAAGAACACTGCCTCGAGAGGGGTGTGGGTGTTTGTGTGGGTGTGTGTGTGTGAATTTGATGTGTGTGTATGGGTGTGTGTGTATTTTGTATACAAATATGTGTGTGCTTTGTGCACATGGGCCTGAGCTTCTGTTCCCAGGGCAGTGGCTGTCAGTGGAATAATAGGTAGCGCAGTGCCAGTGAGTGCGTGCCAGATTAGAGTACCCCCTACCAGCAGCCCAAATCAACCGCCTCATCAGGACATGTCTCACACACACACACACTCTCAGGACACGTTATGCACACACTCACAGTCATGCGCACATGTCAACAACACTGATCTGCTAACCACAGTGTCCATGATGTACCAAGTCAATCATTTTATCCATGTGTGCATCTGTCAAGGAGCTTACTAATTCTGTGCTCCTTCATATCTTTTTTAATTTGGGCTGAGGGTCAACAGTAGAACACCTGAACTGCGGCTCCCCTTGTGGACTTATTTTCAGCCCTTGACAGCATATAACTTGTAATCCATGTTCGGCCACCAGAGACCATTTCTCAACAGTCAATTGGACACCAATGTCAATGTTTTACTGCTGCAGGCTTTTTGACATCGGTCAGGCTAAATTTGATACAGAGCTATTAACTGATAGCTTATAAGTGCATGTCATTGTAAATGTGGTTGCACATGTGTGTGTGTGTCTGTGCGTGTGCATGTGTTTGTGTGTGTATGTTCTGGCATTTGCTGTCATCATTAGAAGTGAGATAAAAGCTTCCCCATATCAAAGTGTCATCTGCTCACTCACTGTGTGCGGGCATGTGTGTGAGTTAAAAGAGTGTTTTGATCAACACCCTGGCAGGACATTCAAAGCTGAGAGTCATTTTTCTTTAAACAAAAAGGAGCACACACACACACACACAGAGAACAAAATACCCCTGCAACTAACACGCGATGCATTAAGCACGCACAGTCATAAGCAGTGAATCTACAGCTTGTTTCTCAAGTTAAAAGGCTGCTTAAATGTTCTCAGGAAAACTTAAAGCGCTAATATTAGATCAGTCAGTGCTTCATCAATTACTTAAATGAAAATGTTGTGTGTGTGCGTGTTTCTGTGGTGTAACTGTGACACCTGTTTTTGTATATTTTGTTTTCAAGTTATCTGGTAACCATGTCAGGGATGCCATAACAATGATTGCGATCATCAAAACAGCACACACACATACACACACACACACACACACACACACACACACACACTCACTCACACGTGCACGTACACACACACAACCATAAGCAGATATCATATTATGACTAACCGAATTAACTCTGAGGATATGAAAATTAATTTGTCCTCCAGCTTGTCAATTTTAATTCTGTTTAAGAAGATTAACGTGTCTCTGTTTCATTTGTATGTGCGGGTTGCTACGCTACTGCACAGACATGTTGCTGTTGATTACCAAATAAACTTTGTCATATTGTGTGTGCGCGTGTGCGTTTATGCCTCACATACACACACACACACACACACGCACACGCACACGCACACACGCACACAGCAGTGTGTGTCATTCTGCTTGTTTGATGTGGTAACGCGAACGCGAACTTGAAGTTGGATCTGGGCTAATACCTCACATGCTGGCGATGAAGGCTGTTTCACTCTGTACATAGTCGACTTGACATATTACCTAACACACACTCACACACACAGAAGGAGAGGGGGAGATTTGTGTATTGTTTCTGTGGTTGGAAACCAGACGTTGAAATAGAACCACATATACACAACTAATTTGCTGTGAAGTACTTCCTAGTTCCAAATGGATGCCTTTTTTATTTGTCATCTATCATTTGTCTCTCCTTGATTCCCGCTCTCCTACCTGCAGGACGTCTTATCGCTGTTACAATCCAGCCCCCAGGTGCGTGTGTGTGTGTGTGCTCTCACATTTTTATGATTCATTCTTCATAAATGTCAAGTCCAATTTTCGTTACTGTGCACAAGAATGATTGTTTTATCAATTGCAGGTGTGCAAACGAGTGTGTGCAGGCACAAATGCAAATACACACGCACACAGCGTCAGATAGTCACAAACAGACTCATACCTAGACACACTGTTTGGGTCATGACTGAAAGCAGCCAGCCAAGAGGAAGCAAGTGGAGCGTATTAAGTTCCCAGACAGTTCTTCATGATATGTTTCGACCTGTCTCCAGTTAGACGAGCTGTCTGTCCATACCCGTTTATCGATTTCTCTTATAAGGATAGTTTATACCCCGTTGTAATTATTGTTCACCCTTTATCAACCTCTTGGGTCTTTACCACCAATATGTTTATCTTCTCTTCCCAAGTTAAACACAAACTGGTGGCGATAACCACCGAGCATCTAATGGGGCTTCCTCACCCACTGTCTGAAATGCGTTAACATGGATTGGACGCTACTCGACTAATCAAACCTACACAGAGAGACAGGATGAAAAAGCGTATGAAATTGGTGTATTTGGGAGGGTCAAGTAATGAGCCTATGCCAATTGTAGGGTTTGAGTCTAATAGCAAACTTTCAATTGATCGATCCAATATCGGATCCGCTCAACAAAATGTGAATCCTTTTAAATCCCTTCATCAAATTTGATGAGATGTAGTTTTTTCTGTAATAATTTTGGGGGCTGAGAAGGCCGAAACAGTTTTCACCAGCCCTGTTACCACAACTTCAAAAAAAGGGGAATAGCATATAATGTGAAATGCTAATTACATTTAACTGAAACTTAGAAATAGAAGGTGTGGTCCAGCATGGCACGATTAGCACATCATCAGTGAAAAAGCAGCATCTGCAGTTCAGCATTGATGAAGTGAAATAATATTTGTTCTGTAGGCGTCTGAGATGAGATGGAGGACAGAATAAATCTTTTGATGTGCACTCTGTGGAGACTGGGAGTTTTGCTTAGTAATCTGGTTCTACCAATATACTGCCAATGAGAGGGTTAGAGAGTAATATACATTATATGACTAACCTGCTTGTACAATATGAAACAACAAAATCTCTTGGATCCTCTACAAGTCATTTGCTTGTTGCAAATTTGAGCAGTGAAGCTACATTCAGTTACTAAAACCAGTGAAACAAATGACCTGAGTATCGGATGTTTGCCCCAATTCTTTAAATCAGACCTTAAACCCTGTCACTTACTGCTGCCTCCTAATGTTGTGTTTATTGTTTTTTTTAAACATCAGTATCTGCTCCAAATTGTACACATGTTTATACTTTCTTATTTATTCTCAAATGAATGTCATAGGTCTGTGCCACATCAATCTGTTTTGCCACATTCACATCAAGTGGGATGGAAGCTGCAACAGAAAGAAATTACCCTGGTTACTTGCAAACATTGCCGCCATCATTCAACTTAAGACGGAAAACTGTCAATGTTACTTTTAATGAGCGTAATTCACATCCCGCATGAAGAGTAATCTGTTGATGAGCTGTATGCAGTTATGCACACATGGGGGTAATAGCAGTAACAGTCTTAACATTTATATTTAATAGCTATGTGTTGAGTTAACAGTTGAGTGCACTTATATTGACTGATGGATTTAGCATGGTGTGTGGTTGTCGATTTTCTTTTGAGAAACTTTGGCACCAAGTACAATATTTTAAGATTCAAAGTCAATATTAGCACGTTGATGAGCTGAATTTTGACAAATCATAGAGTGGTAAATAAAAACTCCCACGTGATGGTAACCTAGCATTTGCCTCTCCAGCTCTTCACTCCTTTGCTCTTTTCCTTCAGATCCTGCTGCTCATCTGTGTTCAAACTTGTCTCGCAGGTGACATTTCAAAATCAGCTATAATTGCACTCTGCACATTACTCCCCTCTTCACGCCTCACTTTCATCTGTCATACATCTGCAAATACGCACACACACAGACACTCACACACCTGTGTCATGAACACACACACTGTCTGACAGGTGACATTTTACTCAGGTTTGATTTGTGTGTTGTTACCGAGCCACTGGTCGGGCTCTCTATACCACACACACACACACACACACATATCACTTCTCTCATCATGTCAGAATTACACATGATCAGACAGCAGAAGTCAGATATTGGAAGAAAGCGACGGCATGTAATTGGAAGAAGAAAACCTGTGTGTGTGTGTGTGTGTGTGGTTGTGTGTGCAGAGGTGGATCAGTGCAAGGATCTAATTTGAATTATGTCCATAAAAAAAGTGTCTCAAGTTAAAAAAAATACAAGAAAGATTAGAACCCTTGTTTAATCAGCCAGTTGGCTAGAAAATCTATTTTTCTTTCATGGTAAATCACATAATCCCAGACAAAAAAGCTGTATTGAATATCTCAGAGCAGGAGAGGAGTGCTGTCAATCACAAACGTATCACACTAAAGAGTCACACTCCTGCTGTGTAGCCAGCCATTCAGAACATCCTCATTAACTCCCACTCGCATGCTATCTTTTGCCTTTTAATATCTACCACCTGCATGAGCGATGTTATGTGCTGGCACACCGCTGGTAGAAGTGTTTAGGAAATGACGGAGACAAAAAGAGTGAAAGAAAAACGAACAGCAAATTAGTTTGCAAAGTGGAGGAGAATGTAAATGACTGAATTACTGAGTGATATTTCATTCGGATGAAACAAAGAAATGTTGCATATTTGACTGCAAATGAACAAAGATGAGACAAAAGATGGCTAAAAAGAAAAGAATGGACAAGAAAAGGTAAAAGAAAAGACAAAAGTAGGGCAGTCGAGAGATTCCACGCTGGTCTCTCACATCACTGTGCACGGCATCATTATCTCTGCCTGAACTTTGACCTCCTGACCCACGGGTGGCCCCCAAGGCTCCAGAGCGCACCTGTGCACAGCATGTTTTTGTTTGCGCGTGCTTTCGGCTCGGTGAAGAGGCAGTTTGTGAGAGATAATCAGCTTACATTAGACCAGTAGTGGATTTGTTCGTCCAGTCTACCATACACACCAGACAACACACAGACCACCTGAGCTGTCCACATGAACATTCTGGCTGTGACCTGCACACACATGCACATATAAACACTACATATAATAAGGCAAACTATGCATTATGCACCAAACCATACTGGATGTCTAATCCTAGCAATAACATTATTTTTACAGCACTTTCTTTTTATATACATATACACAGATACCAATATTTTTCCTTCCAGTTCTTTATTTTAGCATCTACGTTTTCCTCATTCTGTTTCCTTGCCCTCCTAATTCACTCATTCACTACTTCCTATGCGACACTAAAAAAGATTTTGGACAATTGGGAGATATCATTTTGTGTCATGTAGGCGAAGGCATCATAACCTCTTTACTGTATAGTATTATACAGAAAATTGCATAGTATCATATTAAAGCGTTTATTTACCTTTTATTTGACTGTTATTTGATCCAGATTTATCACTTATATGGTTCCCTCAAAATGTAAACAATAGAGCAACAGCACTTTCTAGTAACAATCCTAAAATGAACACATTATTATGTCAGTGATGGTGATTTATAAAATCTGAAATCTCAGCTCACTATTGAGAAAACATTGAGTGTCTATTATGTAGGGAGTAGTGCTTGGTGAGTGAAACAAGGGAGTTTTTTGGAAACAGTTGCCATACTTTTTTGGTCCTTTTAGGGAATTTTTGTAGGACACATTTCAATTGTACATATAGTATACTACTAATTGAATGCGGAGTGATTTAGGACACTGATCTCCTCCTGTCTACAAACCCACCCCCTATTTTCCCTTCTCAGCTCACCAAGCGTCACTTCTCAGCAAAGTTGTTTATTGTGCTTCTGAGTGTAGCCCTGCTGCTTTATTAAACTGCAGCTCTATAACAAATAACCAGCACAGGAGGAAGGACTGAAACTGAGTTGAGAAAGGCTACAAAGGCTGCACACTTCACTTCAATTACCCAACAAATAACATTTTCACAACACTAGCGGTAGGAATATTCAGGAACATTTTTATTGGCGGTGTTTGCGGTGTACAGTAGGAAATTGTGAGTGAAGCTACAGTTGTGTGTGTGTGCAGGTGTGCGTGTGTATGGTTTCATATCCTTGGTTTCAGAATGGTGCCATTGTTTTGCATTTCAACAGGGGAGTCTTTAGATGTTTCAGATTATTCATAGTATTCTCATGAGTCATGGAAAGCGAGCATTTCCTACATATTTCCCAGAAACTTAACTTGGCCTTTAATGGCTGTTTGAATACAGACACCTGCTACTTGATTACAAACACTTTAAAGCTGATGTTAGTGACACAGGAATCCTCACCACCTGTATGAATGTGTGTGTGTTTGTGCACCATATGTCCCTTAAAGTGAGTAACTACACACAAGCACACAGACATGTGAATAAATAAATGTGCTATTGCTATATTAGGTTGCTCTGACGTTAGTAACCTGACCTGAACTGATACCTATGATATAACACTTACTCTGTACACTGATCTCCCCAGAATAGCTACCAACAGCCCCCAGAGAACATGCTTGAGCCTGTTGCATTCACCTGAGGTGAAGTACAGTACATGTGTGGGTGGAGAAAGGACAAGCAAAAAAAAAAGATGGCATGGTAATGAAGAGAGTAATGCCAAGCATAATCCATTATTAAAGATAAAACATGTCTCATGGTTCTGTTGCATTCTAGGCTGTTAATATCGTTAACGGAGGAGACTGTTGTTTTCTGTCACTCTTCATATGTCACTGCAGTATTTTGATCTGGTAAAGTATGTTTTGAGACAAACACAGTTTTTCTTTGATGTACCAGACATAAGGATGATACTAAACATATGTGACTGCCAGCTTTTTGATTCACAGTGTCAGAATCAAATAACATATCCTCTTTAATTTATGGTATTGGTTGGTTATGGTTTATGGTCACAGTGATGACCAGCTGCAGGTGCTGTGGGTGTGTGGGCTTTGCGTCAGTGTTTTGATGAGTTTACTGTTGTGCATAAGCCGGAGTAGACAGGACAGTCCTAAAGACTGTTCTGGTTACACAACATGATGATTTGCGAAGGGTAAAACACTTTAGTTGCTTAAAGAGCAATGACACCATTAGGCAAAAGGTAATAAAAAAATGTGCCTTATATAACTAAAGAGTTAAAATGACCCATTATATTTCAGGATAAAAATCCTACAACAAATGAAGCATGGTGTTAGTTCATGCAGGACACGGAGCTATGTGCTCAGCTGTCATAGGCTGTCAGCTACTGATTTATGTGTCAGTTACAGGTTTATGAGTGCTCGTCAGTCACTCACCAACCACAGCCCACTCTATCAACAAAGCGGTCCCTTTAAATACGACCTCCTCCTCACTGATCCCTGCTCAGCTAAACTGCCACCCACGCCCTGCTGCCGGCAACTTGCCCTCCACCACCCCAGCCTCCACCTTTTAACACTGAGTCCAAACATGGTTGTGGTAAATGGCATTCATCTTGAACAATGTATCTTGCCTGCTACACCCACTGGGGGATTTTGCACATGTTCCCTGTTTTATCTTAGCATGCTGCTTGACTAATCCAGGGAACATCCGAAGAATGGAGCCATCCGCACCAAGCATAACTGAATTCCCATTTGTGTAATAAATGGTTAAATCGTGGCAAAGTGTTCCTGACTGAAATATATTTCTAATTGCAATCTTATGGCACCGTGACTTTTCTACTCCACACATTCTGATACTACAGATACTACTCCAGAGTCTGCCCCCTCATGAATTCTTTCTGGACACAATGTGAAACACAGCATTGTGGCTGAATTATATTCCGTTTTTTTACTACAACTGGATCGTGCTGGGTCAGTTTGCTCTTGGGCTCAGGCAGGTTCGGACAGAAAAATACTGGCCATTTGGGTGGTAAAAGGTCCAACGTCAAGATCACAGCGGCTTCACATAACATGTTTTTGGCTTCATGACATCTCAAGTCTGCTTCTAGGGAAGTTCATCAAATTTTGACCAGTTGTCAATTGGACTCAAAGATTAACAGATTTGATTTCAGGGGTTGAGCGTCAAAGGTCACGGTGACCTCATTTGGAGAGAAAAAAGTACGTAAACTAAAACTGCACTGGTCGGCGAAGGCATTCAACCACAGGACGGTTATTGTATCGATGCACATATGGTACACACATGATAGTCTGATTTGTGTGTTGGGTGAGCTTGTGTGTTTTTGTGTGAACAGCATGACTCATGGGATAATTGCCCACATGAAGGCTGGCATTAGAGATCATTTCACACCAGGGACAGGAAGCACAGATAAACAAATGCAGACCTCACCTCTCTTCCACTTGTTGAAGGTATTTTCTCAGCTCGTCTAAATTTGTATTGGCCTTATGAAGTGCGTCACTCAGAACTTTCTCTCTCTCCTCATTCCTTCTCTCCAGCTCTTCTCTCTGCCTCCTCAGTCTCTCCACCTCCAAGTCTCCCAGCTCGCCTCTAAGTTTTTTCTCTTTTTCTTCACTGATTTTCTCATAGTCCTCCTCCATCTCTCTCCCCCTCCTGTCATTGTCCTCTCTCAGAAGCCTCTCTGTGTCTCTGCGCTTCTCTTCCAGCTCTTCTTTCATGCTGGTTTCTCTCTCCTCTGCTTTTCTTTGCACCTCCAGGTTAAGTGCCGTCTCCCACTCCAGCCTGCTCAGCTCCAGTGCCTCGCGCTGGGCCTTCTCTCTCTGGGCGGCCTCTCTCAGCTCCTGGAGCTCTGTCTCCAACTGAGCCAGTCGGGTGTTGAGCTGATGGAACTCGTGGTAAATGAGGTAACTTACACCACAGTAACGACACACTGTCTCACTGCGATCCATCTGAGGGGAAAATGCATACAATTAGTTCTAATATATTAGTTAAGAAGCAGCTACAGATGTACAACTTAGCATTTCAGCACATATACAGCCACATCTCTTTCTTTAAGGAACTTTAAATCCCCCCCACCTGACCTACTCCATCCTCCATTCTGGTTTAAACACAGAAAATCTCAGATTCTCAAATATGCAATACATCAGCTTTTAAGCTTTTTATCATCTCGTCCTTGAGTAACACCTTTAAGTCCAAATTACATTTTCACGTCAATGTCACGGAGGACAATAAACATGTCCTGGATGAATGATTTATTGTACGAGGAGAGAAAACTGTGAGCTGTCTACAAAAATATTTAGACTGATAACTACAGGCCCACTTTATCCATCAAAATCTGTTTCAGTCGCTGATGTCAGAGGCATTTTCTTTTTATCTGTCAGCAGTTCACAGCAGAAGAACACGGAACCTCTAATCCTCCAGATATTGCTTTTACTGCTTTCTGTTAGGGAAAAAAACATCTTCCCAAATTATCTCTTTTTTTTCTGTGCATGTCAATGCATTCTCTCTGAGCTGTTCTCACTTCTTTAAGGCTCATGAGGGGATGAGATCACATCCCCCAAGCTTTTCATCTTCGTGATAATATGTGTCAGATGATATTTGTGTGGCATGCTGACAGATCCTGCTTCAAAACAGCTCCAAACAGACAAATAGACTGCTGCATGATGTAAACAAGGTGAAATATACTTTCAAACAAAGCTTTCTTGCTTGAGAAGACAAAAACTAACCGTGCAGTTCATATAATTACTGGCATCATCGCACAGGTATCATATGATCGCCTTTGTCCACTCGTTTGTGTGACCAGAATATCTCAAACAATGAAGTTTGGAGTGAATTGAAATTGCAAATGTGTCCTAGGCCTCATACGAAGGACCATCTACTTTGCTGACGTCCTCTGACCTGCTAGTTTCCCAATGAACCAAATATTTTTGCCCTTCTCAGTGACCATACATTGATTAGGTTGCAACCACCGCCACAATATCAACACTGATCATCACATAATGATATCTATTTTATTTTTTCATTCAGTGCCTCCTGACTCCAGCTCTCTCCTGCTCACGCCAACACACAGAAACACACAGAATGATATTGTCATCGAACGCATCTGTAAACTCAGACTGAGTAAAACAACATTGTTTTGGTCTTAGAGAACAGAAATTATGTGTTTACTTGCATATAGGTTGAGAAGTGAGATAGGATCACAAAGTGGTTAAAGGAGACACACTCAGGACGTGTTCTAATGTCAAATCTGAAGAGACAAACTTAACGTTGTCCACTTGTGATAAGATCTCTCATGACAGAGGTTAAACCAGGTTGGGGCCTAATACTTTTGTTTTGGTGGCCCTGTATGGTATTTCCCCAAGGCCCACTGTGCTATATACTGATGGTAATGGTGGATTATATGGAGTTTTTGATTGGACTCATTCTTTTGGGAGGATAAAAGAAGACAACAGCTGAAAGTAGAGGAAAAAGAAACAAGCAGGTTAAGGAGATTAAACAGTGTACCATATAAATTCATTAGCTTTTCTTTAAATAATAATAACTTTATAATGCGTATCTAAACAATGTTATAAACTCTTTACAAAATCCATGGCAAAAAAAAGAATGAATAAAAATAAAAGGTATTCAATTCATTTCAATTTTAAGCTCCAAATTATAACATATTAAGGTCGAGACCTTAACATTTACAAACAGTTCCCACAATGTAAGATAAAAAGGAATTAAAGGAATTAAAACAACACATTATTGCCACAGTTACAAATATTAAAAATGCTTTCCTATAAAGATGTGTTTTGAGGCGTGATTTTAAGATAAGTAGTGCATTGGCGAGCCTAATCTCGTCAGGCAGGGAGTTCCAGAGCCTCGGGGCCCTGACAAAGAAAGCCCGGTCACCTTGAGTAGCCAGCCTTGACCTAAGGTAGTCAGCCTTGGCCTAAATAAAAGTGCGAGAGGACAAATAAGCTCTCTGACTATAGCAAATGAAAATACAAATCTAAATATAGACTATTTTCTGATATTTGGAATACATTCAGAGATTAAAAACAGGAGCTGAAAACATAAATCTATACTATACGATCAATGTCAAATATTGTTTGAAAGTTTGTCTTTGTCTCTTCTTTCTGACAATCTACAAACAAACAGATTTGAATAAAATACTGACGAGAGCCTCAACATGAAAAGACAGATAGATCAAGAGAATGGCAGCTATTGCCTACAAAGTAATTTTCCTGAAAGATGCTCAAATGGATTTTATTGAATGATCACATCCTCTTTTTTTCCCCTCTGCGAGAAGTCAGAGAGAAATGACGGGTGGTAAATGAGACAGACAGACTAAACACACAGCATTACTTGAAAGTGCTTTTGATGAGACAAATGATTGACAGGTAACGCTTTCAAGAAGATAACGGCTCTCTCTCTCTCTCTCTCTCTCTGTCTCTCTCTGTCTCTCTCTGTCTCTCTCGGTTCCCACCTATCACAGTGCCTTCTTACTCTGTGTTCGCATCTTGTCTCTCTGTGTCAGGTCAAGGTGCAGATCATGTCTGTCTTGTGTCTTCAGGACAGCAGGAGTCTGTATTCCCACAGCCGTGACAGAAAGACAGGGAGACAGAGCGCTGCACTCACTGAGAAGAAGAGAACGCTGTACACACTTGGATCCAGTGCAGGAAAATTAAATGCAAGAGTGAATGGAGGCTTTGCTAGTGGTTCTGTGATGCTGCACTTCAAGGTAGGGTTGGTAATTTGTTTCTTTCTTTGTTGAAACCCTCCTGATGTCCCCATAACCATCAATAAATAAAGTCATCTAGAAAAAAAAGAACAAAAGCCTGTATCTATGGACAACAAAGCAAAGGCGTGGTGATAGTTTTTCTCACTATACAGTAAGGTATTGTATTCCTTTGTGTCGGACATTTGTCCTGATGAGACAAACAGGAAAAAAAATGGGGCAGCGAGGACAGAACAGGAGGACAAGTATTAGTGTTGGCGGAGACAAGGCTCCAAAAGTAACAATGCATCACACTGTTTGCCACAGAATGGGATATTATATATCTGAATTGTTCATAAGCGTGAGATGAGAGAGACAGAGAGAGAAAGAGAGACAGAGATTGTAAGTGCGTGCAAAAGTGTGTAATATTTAGGACTGGGGCTCAGGGGGTTTCGATGTTTACTGTGCAGATGTCCATGTAAGTCCTGCAGGGATAGATACTTTAAAAAAAAACTATAGAGTGTGTGTGTGTGCATGTGTGTGTGTGTGTAAGTATGCGTGTGTGTGAGAAAGACAGACTTTGTTTGTAAGTGGGGGGTTTTATTTTGTCCCAAAAAGTGTATATCCGTCCTTTCCTCTATGTGTGTGTCAAAGTGCATGTGTGTGCGAAGTGTGTGTGTGCGTGTGTGTGTCAAACCATAGCTGAGGCACGATTCAGCCCTCTGGTCACTTTAACAGTGTGTATTGACCCCTTGATGTCTGTCTACATCACACACATAGAGAACCCTCACTCTCTCACACACTCGAATGTCTTGATTGTGACGACACTCTGATGAACTAAACAATATTCTAACCTGAGCCAAGTCTTGACCATCAAACAGCTCTTTGAATGTCCTCACAATGTCAACATGTCCTCACAACAATGGATTCAAACTACAATTTGTCCATACGACACAAACACAGGGAACTTTTCTCCCGCTCACACAATCCACAGCACAAACACACTCAAAAGCAGCGGTTAGATACAAAACACAGACAGAAGCACACACACACACCCAAGGACAGACAGACTGACAAACATACACGCATATTAAAATCCCACTCAGAAACAAGCACAAACGTGCATGATTACAAACAAAAGACATAGACAGACACATTCAAAGGAAAATTTACTTGCATAAGCATCTTCTGACAGACAAAACCCACACAGTCATTCACTCTTCACGACACACTCACACACATATACACACACCCTGAGGGCAGAATGTCTGCACCACCAGTCAGTTGTGTGCTCCCGTGACTGAATTTGGCCCCGTGGGGAGACCCCTTGCCCTGGGCACTGACACGTTCACTTAGCACTCAAACCACAAAACTAGCCCCCTCCACATGCTAACACATTCACTCGCACACACACACACACACACACACACACACACACACACACACACACACACACACACACACACACACACACACACACACACACACACACACACACGCACACACGCACACACACACACACGCTTGCAGAAAATACCTGCGAGGAGAAGGAGAGAAAAGAGGAGGTGGTTTGAATGAAACGAGGATGTGCCCAGGAAAAGAGAGAAGGAATTAGGGAGCGGAGGAAAAGAGTCGTGTTGTCCTTTAAATGTTGCATGCCAGCGTCCAATTGATGCTCCTCTCCTGCACACCAAACCTCTTTGTCCTCTAGTGCACGCACCACTTCTATGGCTCCCCTTGTGTGTCTCCTATCTCTTTTTCAGTCAGTCTCTTTATTGACTCCATTAGTATGCTGAACCGCTGCCAAAAGCAGTTTAAAACATTAATTTGAAGGCACATACGACTCTTACACTCACACTGCTTCAATTCATCCGGTAATGGTGATTCAATTATATATCCAGCTAATAAATATCTATTACAAAGAGCTTATTATAACGTCAACATGCTAAATGTAAATATGCAAAACATGTCTAATGCCTTGGGGTATGTCAGCGATGTGGCTGTGTGTGTGTGTGTGTGTGTGTGTGTGTGTGTGTGTGTGTGTGTGTGTGTGTGTGTGTGTGTGTGTGTGTGTGTCCGCATCTACAGTCAATAACCACAGAGCACTGACAGCGAGTCCTCCACCTCCTACTGTAACTGAAGCTCCAGCATGTGTCTACACCTAGCAGGTACCGAGGCCGCTCTGTGTGTGAGCGTGTGTGTGTCTGTGTTTTGTGACTTGGAGCCCCTCCACACTCCATGTTATCACCACAATGCCTCCATGCTCCATCAATTAAACATTGGGCTATTACCTCTCGCCTGATGTGAAACATTTAGGAGGGGTGGAGTGGGTGCAGGGTGAGGACATTTTCTGGCTGGTTGGTGTCTTGCCAGGATGAGAGGCATCATTAATTTATGTGGTGCCTTTTTAGCTCCCTTACTGTCTGCGTGTGTGTCTTCATTGTCTCATGCACCGAGGGTGGAGGTGGACCGCTACACAGACAAGGCACAAAAAAATAAAATAATCTAATTTCCCCCCAGTTTGACGAATCCTCTACTTTCACAATCACTCCACCTCTCTTTGCCCCATTGATCTTTCCATAATCTCCCACTTCCTCTGCGAATCCCTTTTCCTCGTGTTTGCTCCCTCCCCCTCTCCTTCCTCCTTCCTCCTTCCTCTGCCGAAAAAACAACTGCCCTTTCCCTCCCTCTTCTCCTCATCTTCCTGCTCCTCTCACTCGTCCACCTCCGCCTCCTCGGCTACAGCTGCCGTGACCCATCTGGCTCATCAAAACACCAGAAGTGGGTCACTGTCACGAACACGGACCCTTCATGTTACACACACACGCACAGTATACCCCCCCCATGTCCATGCGCACACCAAAACACATTCCGTGACCAAAAACTGACCCAACAGGCATGCAGCACACACGAGACACTGCGCACACAACGTATGTACCCCTGTCTATACAGCATACATAACACAGTGATGAATTGGTTTCACATCCAAAAATCACATGGCGCACAACATGTTTGTACCGTAGCATATTTTACAGACGCTATAGACGCACTACTTTAGAAAGACGGGCACTTAAAGTCACACAAAGAAAGGTCCTCTCCTTTTGTCCTAAACCCAATTAGGGAGGTCTACATTTACAGGGTTTCTTTGTGGACTGTTTGACAAAAATCTCTCTTTGCCTTGTGAACTGCAGTTTTTTCCCGTACTTATCAGACACAGCAGCCTGGCCAAAATCGGACCAAAAAATCATTTGTCCCTTAATCTTATTTATCAGATCAGCAGAAGGTCAAAGCCTTTAATGAGGCAGAGATGGTGTGCAGACTGTACACAGCAGGCAGAGTACAGAGGAGCTGGAGGCCAGCACAGATCTTCACAAACACACACACTAAACTATTTATTTCCGCTAATCCCCAGTACATGAAAAACCTGAACGCCTTTGTGTAATTTTGGGAGACGGGAGGCTCGAAAAACTACAATACACACAAACAATTACAGTCATGGAAGCACAGCTAAGCGCACATTGAAATCTGTTTAGAGATGTTATGGAGGGGTACAAGGCATTTAGGCTTTTTTGTGGGTGCCTGGAGGATTAGAGGCATTAGGATTAGGTTTAATCAAGTGATATGATGATGGGCGGCGGATTTAGGGAGGAAAAACAAAGGCAGGAGAGCAGCCTCGTCCATCATACCTGGATCCTTCTGAACTCTCTCTCTCTCTCTCATTCTTCCAATCTAACAAATGCTTTCTTCTTTTTGTCCTCTGAGCTCCCACTCCTCTCTCTCTCCGTCTGTCTGTGAAATCACAGACACGAGAGATCACGCAAGCATTTAAGAAGGGATTAAGTAGTTAAGGGACTTATCCATGTTTTTTTTTCCACTAATTTACCTAAATTATTTTTCTTTTTTGGACTGTGATAGTGCATGAGAGCTTGTAGAGCATGAGTGTGTGTGTGTTTGTGTGTGTGTGTGTGTGTGTGTGTGTGTGTGTGTGTGTGTGTGTGTGTGTGTGTGTGTCCTAAAAACACTGTCCAGCTGTGCTCTTCTGTTTGCGTGTCAAATGGAGAATGTTTTTTGGGAGCTTTTGTCACGTAGCGTGCGCATTTTAGAGCTTTAGTTTTTTTGGATCTGTTTTTTTCCTTTTGCTTTTGCGTGCATGAATATGTCTGGGCGCATGTGTGTACATCATATATGTATGCGTGTGCTCTTGATTGTGTGTGCGATCGAGACAGCGCTTCGTGACTGTGGCTTTGTTGATTTTTGTGACGATAAAGACCCCCTGTGGTGCTCAGTGTAGCGAGAGCCAACACTGAGATTCCACTCATCTGGACCCCATGGCGCAGCACACATCACATGACAGGCGTGTATGAGTTTATGAACCCGCACACATAATACCATGAGTGTAGAATTCGGGCGTGTGTGAATATTCGTGTGCATGTATAACCTCCTTGACCATGGTATGGTGTGCGTGAAAGATTATCTTTTGAGTGTGTGTGAGTGTGGAGCAGGGAGAAGGGCGGGGACGTAGCAGTCACAAGGGATGAAGGGAAGTCTAAAAGGGGGGCCGAGGCGTGCAAGTAGCAGAGAGGAGAAAGAAGATGGGGTGAAGACAGATCAGGGACATACTGTGCTTTGGTGGATGAATCAAAGTGTGTGAGATGGTCAGTGTCTGGGCTGTGTGTGTGTGTCTGTAACACTAAGGAATCCACATTCGCTCACAGGCACAGATTTGTACATGCAGACAGCAGACGCAGGAACGATCAGCAATAGTCTCTCAAAAGTCAGGACAAAGTCGACAGAGCAGACAACCAAGTGTTGGATGGAGTGATGCGCCAGAGGGACAGTAAAAATAAAATAGGCACTATGATAAAAAAATGAGAGCTTGCAGGAGGTATTATCCAGGGTTGCATGTCTGTCGCTTCACTGGCTGTCCTCCCGTTTGCAAATCTCTTTCCTTGCCTTCCCTTTCCCCGTCTGCCTGGCCGCCCACCTCACTTGCTCCTTTGCGTGGTAGCAGGGAAAGGGCAGTGGCAGGGAAATAAATCACCTATGGCTGCCTCGACCGGCACTTGGTCACGCATCACATCACATCCATGCACATGGCGAGGCATGGCATGGCACGTCACAGCACGGTGTGGTGTGGCATGGCACAGCACAGCAGACACAAACAACATAGCCTGAAGAGCAGAGAGCAGAGAGCAGGGAGAGGACTGGCTGCACTATTCATTTTGTTGTGTGTGTGTGTGTGTGTGTGTGTGTGTGTGTGTGTGTGTGTGTGTGTGTGTGTGTGTGTGTGTGTGTGTGGGTGTGTGTGTGTGTGTGGGGGGGGGGGTTTGGTTATGCTGACAAATCAGTCTAGATGTCTTGACATATTTTCATCAAGGTTAGCTAAGCCTCCAGAAGTGGGTGATTAATACATTTACAGCAGCTCCGTGATTAATCATTCCCCAAATCTCATCAAGCACAAGACAAAGAATAAGACGCCACAGTATCAGTTGCACAAAGTCCAGAATAGACAACATGGAGTTGGTCGCATTAGCTCCTGGCAAAATCGAACTTAGCCTATTTAAAGCAACACTATTAAACTATTTTTATCTTAACAGCTTGAAAATAATTTTGATGGTGCACTAGCTTGTAATTTACAGTGGTCCTGAGAGCTCTGCACACTGCAGCTTTAGAAAACACATGCAAACAGACAAAACACAAGCAAAGTCAGGATGGTTTTTCAAACATTCATAGCACTGAAAAAAAGAAAATCATACTGAAAATATACACAATACAATCAAATAGAGAAAGTAGTAGCAGTAGTAGTAATAAAAGCAAAAGGGGTAGATGTAGTAGTAGTGGTGCTGGTAATAGAGATAGTAGTAGTAGTAGTAGTAGTAGTAGTAGTAGTAGTAGTGTTACAGTCTTTGTTGAAGCAGGGACTCCCTGTTTACATTCTTGACTGGCCAGAGCTGCAGGTAAATCCTATCAACCAATTACACACAGTCTTCGCTAGATTTAAGTTTTATTGCTGCAACCCCATGAAGTTAATCACGAGTTTGACACAGGCTATAGTACATCCTGCTGCACAATATGCCCCTCAGCCTCGTGATTTAATGTCCCAGCAGTTGTGCTGACAGATAATAAACTGTATGTACAAGGATTAACTCCACAGTTCCAGAAATCAGAGCTACAGTTGATGTTTTTAACCTAGATTGTTCACTTTCCAGACTCCAGTATGTCAGTCAGCCACAACATTGGTTTTAATGCTCTCACTGACCGATGTTTATCAGGAGCCTGTTTTGAAAAAAGTTAATACTGAACCATCATTAACGTGATTTAAACCTAATTTTATAGTTTAAATTATTTGCCATTTATGAGACTTGAAGTCAAAATCAGCCACAAATTAAAACCATACCAGTTGTAATGTAGTGGTTGATATTATATTATATCACATTATATTACAGTTTCTCAGGGTCCAGGTTTGAAACACAGAGTGCAGACATACGGGGTGAAGGCAGGACAGCAGGGCAGCCAGTGAAAAAAAAAAAACGAGCCAGAGAGAGAAGGGGGAGTATAGTCTGTTACATTAATCAGAGTTAGCAGACAACACATGTGCTTCCGTTAGCTCCACTAGACCACGCATCACAACACGCGACTCGGCACAACATGGCACGGCACACTAAGCCAAGAGAGGCCAGAGGAGGCAACACCGGCTGAACTATGCGTGCTTCTACGTGTGTGTGTCTTTGTGTGTGTGTCCGCTTGCCCGCCTGTCTATCTCTGAATGTTGATTTTTCACTTGCGATCCAGTTTGTGAATAATAGCATGGCGTTTTCTGAAATTCTTCATCTGCAGTGTAAACCAGGTGGAAGTAGATAGCATTCTGTCTGACTAGATGAAAGTCAGTGGAGCGAAGAAAACTGCAACCTCATTTAACCTTCTTGAGCAAGAGAAAACAAGTGCCGTCGCCTGCGGTGCTTAACTCTGTGATGAATCAGACACTTATGAATGAATAAAACAGGCGTCGATCTAATTCAGTTTGAATGCACTAAAACCTAAAGCTTTACATCACTGAAGCTCAGCGAGGCAGAAAGTTAAAGTTAATATAATGTCTGCAAGAAAATCACAACCCCGTTCACTGTTGATGAGGTATAATGGGTCTGTGAGTGGTTACATTTCTGGGTTACACACGTTGGTCCACGAAACACTCATCTGTTCAATTTTCTGTATGAAAAATCTAAATGAAATTATATTTTCTAAATTCATGATATATTAGACTACTTTACTAATATTTTTGCGTTTGTCATAGCAATCACTATAAATGGCTGTCGAGCTATATGTATATTCACATAAACACAATCTTCCCCATGAGTTAGCTTCTCCACCAAATGTGCATTTAGAGGTAAATTCGACTTATGTACCAATAAAAATAACAAGTCAGTGGCCATGTTTGGATGCAGCCCCCGCCAGCCAATCAGCCGTGAGATGAGTCGGACGCTTAGATTCCACCCTCTCAGGCAGGCAAGATAAGTTACAAAAATATAAAAGTATAAAATAATAAATAAAAAACTGGACTAAAATAAGAATAGAAATATTATTGGAAATGTCAAATGAGAAGGAAGTATTTGCACATGATTATGAATGTAGTATTGCACATGATATTAATAATACTGTACATGATAATAATGAAACTAAATATATTGCACACAAAAAATCTAAAGTTATATAGCACATATAGCACATGAAAATGAAAGAGTGACATTGCACATGATGATGAGCAGGAATATTGTACATGTTGAGAGGTAATATTTCACATGGAATTCATAAAAAATATAATTGTTTTCAGTCTCTGATGTAAAGAAGAAGAGTTATGCAACAGAGATTTCTTAGTTGTCGTAAAGTGAGATTTGTACCTCTTGCTAAAAACACATATGTTTGTGGATATGATGGCTAATGGTTTACTGAGGCCTCTGGCCTGACCTCTGTTGGAAGTTAATTTCTTTCTATATGACTGTTAAATAATCAGTGCAAAAAGTTGATTGTATAAAAAGAAATAGATCTTATTTAATGGTGTGTTATAAAAGTCAGTTGGGTATTTTCGTCACAAACCACCAGTATGCAAGGAGAAACATTAATAAATCATGTTTTTGAGTTAATGGTCTTGGGTTCAGGGATAGACTGTCTGCCCACCTGATTAATCTGTATCATTCAAAAACAGCTTCCACAGTGGCTGGCATGGAAAACGTCTCATAAAAGCAACAGTGACCTAGTAATGACCCCTGGATTATCATGCAATATTGTCACTTTGTATTACCAGGGCCCAGACAACACCCGTGACATTATTGCACAATAATCCCCCCACTGTCTCTCAGTAATTACTGCAGATCAGCATTCACCTGATGAAACCTCCCCCCTCTCCTACCCTCGTTTAATCTCTCTCTCTCTTCGCCCAGGATTAAGAAAACAGATTGGCAAAGGGGCAGGAAAGGTATGAGAGTAACAGGAGAAACAACCAAGGAGGAGAAGGAATGCAAAGGGAGGAGGAACAGGATGGGAGCAAGTCTGAGATACACTGATTACAGTGAACAGCCAACACATGTGCTGCCACTATCCAGCGACCTCCCGAGGTCTGAGAAGAAGGGAAGGGTGTGTCTGGTTTGAAACTATCCATTATTCAAGTGGGGGGGGGGGGACTGAAAGAATGAGAGGGAAAGAAAGTAAGACAGAAAAAGAAAGGAGGAGAAATGAGTAGCACGGTGTAGCTACCTGGGACATGTGGCTTGTCTCTCCTCTCCACTTCTTCTAGAAGATTTTGCCATGCTCACATTAATAATGGATGGATGGAGGGAGGCAGAGGGAGACAGGGAGCAGTCGAGAGCCCACGGTCATCAGTCAGACACACGAAAAGACACGACGGAGACGAGTCAGGATTTCGATTTACGCGTTTACGCTTAACAGAGTTGAAGATTGTTTCTAGAATTAGGCACTGCAGTCGTCAACGAGATGTCAGATTTGTCTGGTTACTTAAACAGCTGAGCCTCTGGTGAGGTGTCCAAAAGAACACACTGTACTGATGTTAATATTAGACTGCAGATTATACAAAGGTAGTGGTGTGTGATAAAGTTTGTCTCCGAAAATACTCTTTAAGAGTCAATATACAGTTTAATACTTTTTAGACTTTGTTTACACCGTTTTTTGTTTATACTTTGTTTGATGATGAGGTGTGTCTCATTTCAGGGCCTGCATCCTCAGAAGACTGCATTTGAAGACTGATTGCATCACAGCAGTGCGACTGGGCTGTCTCCTTTCGAAGGCTTCTTCAAATGTGACAGACAAAAGCGTCCTTTCATCCCAGAGAAACAAAGTCTCCAGTGGGTCAAACCTATCCAAGGATTCATTGTGATTCCATGACAAAAAAATTTTTTTTCAAATAGCTAATTGCTGTGTCAAGTGACAAGACATCCAATGCTTGAGTATCATGCTTGTACTCATCCGAACAGCTAACAGTACACATGTTCAAAAACCAATGGGCATTAGAACTCTTTCGTCATCTCCAACTGCAACTCTGTTGCTAGCGACAGCAAAAAGGGCGAGAGAAGCTGTTGCTGCAGATCACGGAAAGCCTCTTGAGACCAGATCTTCTCATTTTGGTTCGGCCTTTGCAGTCTCCGTGGACCATGGAGACTCCTGAACTGGGCTACAGCCATGGTCACTGCACCACAAGTAAAGCTAACATACTGTAGCTCCCTACAACTACATGTCTTAAAATGATTGAACAAACAGAGACGACAGGCACTACCGGGCTCGCAGTATGTCATTAGGTGTAATTACTAGATGGAGATCAACTTCTTTTGCATGGAGGTGGTTTGGTTTTGAAAATACGGAGGTTGCTCAAAAGACAGAAATCTGAAAAGTATATCGGAAATCGGTTGTTGTTATGGACAGCTGCACCACCTTAACGACCTGGAAGTGAACCACAGCAGGAATAAGAAAAACTTCAGGCCTAAACCAGCTAAGGTACCAGCACAAAAACATCCTCATTCTATAAAAAAAAGACAGAAAAGCCAACTGACAAGGAAACCAACAGAAGGCGAGGCATAACAAACACTGTTATCAATTAGCCTACCACAAAAGATGTGGTGCCAAATTAAGTGTTTGAGAGAGATGGTTTCAAACACCTGAATACTTTAGACCCACTATACACGCTGTTGTGCCGAAAGTAGTTCAATCACGCAGCTCTGTTTAAAGTTTACGATTCATGTCGCCAAACTGGCACAAAAGTGGCAATTGATATTCCACAACCAAGAGTGTGCTAGTAGTGTATAAGCCTGTTACAAACACATTATGAGAGATGCTACATATAGTCTACTTATAGACCCTTTTCACGACAGCTAATTAGACGTGAAATACTATTTAAGCACGTATTACTAATCACAATAATAAAGGTTGTGCTCTATTTAGACATAGCCCTATGTCCTTATTGTATTCCCACTACATTTATTACATCGCATTTAATCTACACATGTATTTAGTACATCCTTTTAAAAAAGTAAATCAGAATTCAATTCAATTCAATTTTATTTGTATAGCGCCAAATCATAATATACATTATCTCAAGGCACTTTACATAGAAGGTCAAGACCTTAAACATTATAGAGAAACCCAACAGTTCCCACAATGAGCAGCACTTTGGCGACTGTGGAGAGAAAAAACTCCCTCAGAATGACAGTAAACATAATGTCTGACTAATGTAACATCTAATGTACAGAGAAAGGTTTAGAAAATAAAGTAGAAAAATGAACTTCAAGAGCTGTTGAGCTTTAGTCAACCAGAAGTGAAGTGGTAAGTTAAAGAGGTAGTGGTTGTTTTGTCTGGTTTTTCTTCAGCTTTGAGAAACACATGTAATGAAGATGATTGAGGCCGAGTCTCTTTTGTACATGTCCTGTCAACAAACAGAGGGCAGTGTGGTCACAGTATGGACTCTGATCACATCAGCAGCTCGCACATGTGACGACAGTCTGCCTGCAGTCGGGAAAAGCTAAAAATGTAACTGACGAAAACGTGACGCTCCCCAGCAGGCGTTTAAATGTATTTAAATGTCATTACACTCAGTGTTGTCCACTGAGGCTGCTGCTGCTGATTCACGGCTCCTGCGACGCAGACTATGTAGCCATTGTGTTACCTTAACTATATAATAATACAAGAGCACAGACGTACATACACACAAACACCCACATAAACACGCCCACACACAATACATGAACTTCTACCTACTTTTCACACTTTTACAGTCAGCGGTTATCCAGAATTACAGGCCCTACTGTGACATAACCCAGCATCTCCGCTCAGCTTTCCACAGAGAGGTCATATAGTATCTAGAAAGAGAGAGAGGGAATGAGAGAGGAAGAGAAGGAGAGGAGAACGAGGAAAAAGCAGCATGTTGCTGAGACTCTGGAGTAGGGATGGGAGCCTCAGGCTGGAACACACTATAATGTGAATGCACCGGCTAAAAGAACTGAGTACCTCATCCATTATAAATGAAACTAGAGTCAGGTAGTGTGTGTGTGTGTGTGTGTGTGTGTGTGTGTGTGTGTGTGTGTGTGTGTGTGTGTGTGTGTGTGTGTGTGTGTGTGTGTGTGTGTGTGTGTGTGTAAGAAAATCTCCTCATTATTGGTTTTTCTCCTCTTCTTCTCATCATTGATTCTCTCTCTGAAGAAAATGAAACAGAAAATCTTTCACTTATCTCTCTCTCACACACAGTGGGATGCATCCAATTCTCCCCCTGTCTCCCTCTGCTCTCCACTCACTCTCTAATTATCTCTGAAGCGACCGTCTTGTCCTGTTACATTGTGTTTCAGAGCTCCTCACATACCACAACATTAGAGAAGTTAACAGGGAGTATTGTCCCTCCTGTCTTTTTCTTGGCTCGCTTTTTCTCGCATCTTCTCTCCATCGCTCACTCTCTCTCTGCCTGCGCTCCCCTCTCTCTCTCCTGGAGGTGAACGTCTTGTCCTGTTACACTGTGTGTTTGAGTTTGTCTCAGACTGTGACACTTGAAGAGGGAATAGGTAGCATCAGCACCTCGTGGAGAACAAGAGGTGCTCGGCAGTTGCATAAAAAGGCTGCGGTGCACTCTTCGTGGTGCTGCACTTAAAACAACCAGTCCTTTAGTCACATTTGGACTGGAACACCGTGCTGGGGAGAGAGGGAACCCATCTTCTAAGTTAAAGTGTCACTTTGACAAGTCAAAGAAAAAATCCTGCTGAGTAAGAGGGAGTGAAACAGCTTTGTTTTGAGTTTTGAGGGGGCAGTAGACAAAGGCTGCATGCAGACTGACGTAGCACTGTGTCCCTGCATTAGCACAGCAGGGGTCCAGAAGCAGAGGGCAAATTAAATGCAGGGTTGTCCAGCAGTGCACTGTGTGGACCAATCAAATGAGCACAAGCACAACATCCACAAAAACAGTTTTCAGACATGAACTCCTCACTGTTCAATATGAAGAACACAGCAGGAGATGATCGGGTCAGACGTGTTCACAACAACAGAGAAATGTCCGGGACATTCAGGCGAGGGGTGACGTCTGGGTAGAGCATGCAAGAGGCAGGACATGAATTATAAATTCCACTTCGGAAATCACATGTTTTTGTTTACAGCGTGGGTCTTTCGAAGGTGATCTTCATCTGAGTCTTGTATAACACCTCTACCTCCCGGAAAACGTCAGGAGCTACTGACTTGAAAATTTCAAGAAAATGTGCTGAGTTCAGTGTCTGTCCTGAAAACAGCTAAAAGCTTATGCTACATTCAGACTGACAGTACGACTGCGTCACTGGATTAAAAAACAGCAGGGGTCCGGAAGCAGGGGGCAAATAACACTGTGTGGACCAATCAAATGAATGCAAGGACAACATCCACAGATTACTTTATAACATGACAGTATATTCTACTTTTACTGTCAAAGGAGGGGATTATATGATTGCTGACATGATACAGTAACTACATCTATCCATTCATCCATCATCTATACTGCTTATCCTTTGAGACTTGCGGGGGGGGAGGGACTGGAACCAATCCCGACTGACATTGCGTGAGAGGCGGGGTACACCTTGTCCAAGTCACCAGCGTATCACAGGGCCAGCATACAGAGACAAACAACCAGTCATACTCACATTCACACCTATGATCAATTTAGAGTCAAATTTACCTAACCCCAATCTACATGTCTTTGGACATTGGGAAGAAGCCAGAGTTCCTGGAGAAAACCTCCACAAACAAGGGGAGAAATGCAAACTCCACACAGAAAGACCCCAGCCAAACGGGGATTCAACCCGCTAACCTACTTGCTGTGAGGCGACAGTGCTACCAACATCCTGCTTTTGGCAGATGGATCCCTGGCTCCCGCAAACTCAGGTTGCATCAGGAAGGGCATCTGATGTAAAAACCTAAGATGAATCAGATATATAGCCACTGTGGCAACCGCTCATGAGAGCAGCCAAAAGATAAAAACATCCACAACAACAACTTGTTTTACTGATAAACTTTCAATTTAATGGATGCTTTAATCAAACCGGACTTCCTGGATCACATTTCATCTTCCCACCGTTACCTTTAGCAACACGCCAACGCAGCCCCTTGCGTTCTTTTTAATTCAGCACTATTTTTAGTCTGGCCACCTGCTCAGAGAAGCACGTTTGAGTTGATTCTCAATCCGGCGACCATCAGTGAAAGTGGGGAGTAATGCTCTTGCCTCCCTGAATAATAAGTGCTCATGTGCCCTTGAGAAAGACAAATTGAGAGACTGAGGGGAAGTTTGACTGCATTCACATGACACTAGGTGAAAGTATGAAGCAGCATGCATTCTCAGCATATTTGAAATACAGTCTAAATACTGTGAAAAAATGTCAGCATGAGGATTAGGGCATTGGTTTTGCTCCACAGAAATATGGAAGAAAAGAGTGAAACTGGTTCCCACCATCCCATTAACCTCAATTTACTAATAAAGTCTGTAGGAAGACTGTTGGTACAAAGGTGAAGTAAATGCATATTTTTGAATAGTTAATAATGTGGATGTCACAGTTCAAAGAAAACTGTGTTTAGTGATGTCCCAGCAGGCACTGGACAGAAAAGAGCGGTTGCACTGCGGAGGGAGCTGGGTGGGGGGCGAGAGGCAGCATACATCCTGGACAGGTCGCCAGTCCATCACAGGGCCAACATGCAAAGTCAAACGACCATTTATTCTCACCTACACACCTACTGTCAATTCAGAGTCTCCAATAACCCAACCTGCATGTCTTTGGACTGTGGGAGGAAGCCAGACTATGCGGGGAAAACCCATGCAAACATGCAAACTCAACACAGAAAGACTCCGGCTGAACTGGAAACCTTTTTGTTGTGAGGCATCAGTGCAAGAACCCTTGCTGCACCATGCCACCTTTAAAGAATGGTAACAAATAATAGAATTCAACATTTTCAATTATGGTTTATGTTTTTGAGATCTGTGAGAAAAGCCATATGAAAAGGAAAGACATGATGGTATTTGGATGTTTCACACCCTATATAACATTTTTAACATTGAGATTTAATCCAACTACTATCTTGCAATGAATGAATAGGTGTTTTCGTGTGTGTGTGTGTGTGTGTGTGTGTGTGTGTGTGTGTGTGTGTGTGTGTGTGTGTGTGTGTGTGTGTGTGTGTGCTCTCCTTCTCAGCAGCCCACCATTAAACCTCTGTGCCAGCCCTCTCCCAGCACACCAGGATTAACAGCACTTAAATGGGCCTGTTAGTACACCACCTCCTCGATGCCTCCCACACCGACTGCTGCTCATGGTGCTGCCCGGAGCTTTGCGCTCGCAATGCACCGCCTCTGTTGTTTTTTGTTCTCCGCTCACCCCCAGCCACCTAAGCCTCCTCTTATAAATGGTGCTTGGGTGTACTCAGCAGGGGGCTAAGCCCAGAACATCCTCTATTTTACAGACCTTTTTTGAATCTGAGTGGATGACAGGGGGGAGGAAAAGAGGAAGGGAGAGAGGTATATCCTGAGACTGAACCAGATGGGCTATGATCAGAATGTCAGTCTCTCCCTCCCTCTTTCATTCTTAGTTATTGTCTCTCTTTCTCTCTGTCCTTTGCTCTGTGTCTGGTTATAACATTCAGCTTGTGTTAAATCATAGAGTAGGACTGAAGCACACGCAGAAACACACACACACACACACACACACACACACACACACACACACACACACACACACACACACACACACACACAAGGAATCAATCAATAAAATGGATTCCCATTTGAGTCTGTCGGCCGTGCAGAAGGATAGATGGACAAATGTACTAATGCGAGAATGGACTGTGTGTGTGTGTGTGTGTGTGTGTGTGTGTGTGTGTGTGTGTGTGTGTGTGTGTGTGTGTGTGTGTGTGTGTGTGTGTGTGTGTGTGAGATAATGCAACTGGGTGTATTGTTTACAGCCATCTACTGGCCTCAATGACAAATTCCAGAGATAACTAGAGAGTAACAGACAGAGGAACAGAGACAGACAGTAAGAGTGGACCAAACACAGAGCGAGAGAGAGACCTCAGTGATCCATTCAGTAATCTTACTACTATGCACTTGAAGTGGGAGGAACAAGACAAGTTGTAAACAAGCTGTATTCATATTTCATATTATAGTCATGCTATGATCCTAATGATTTTGCAAAGTTCTGAATTATTTACGTCACAACTGCGCAGCAGAAACATACAAAGCTAAAAACCTAAAAGAAAGGTAGCTGCTGATTCCACTTTGGGAAGATTTGTGTTTGATAGTATCAATGTTCAGAGATGCAAAAAACAGATGCACTACTACTTGAGCAAGCGAAGGATAGATTGTAAAAGATAGAAATTTATTGTGTTATTCTGGCATCCTTTTTGGAGAGCTGCACACAAAGCAGTCACAGAAGTCCCTCTCGTAACCAGCCAGCTGCTAGAAAATTCATTTTTAATGTGGGGAAATGCTCTTTCAACTGGTTTTATGACAGTTAAAAATCGGAAGTAAAACTACTGATGTGAACCACTTACTTTGCTTTGTATGTGCTCAGTATATTTATGCCTCCACGCCGGCGACAGCCAGTAGCCAGAGGCATTATGTATTTGGGTCGGCCATACGCTCGTCCATCCCATTATTGTGAAAACGATATCTTAACATTCACTTGAACTGACAGAAGACTTATTAGATTTTGGTGGTCCAAGGGCAAAGTTCAAAGTCACAGTGACCTCACAAGACCACCTTCTGCCTCATGAATTTTTTATCTTAACAATGCCTCAAGAGAATCCTTTCAAATATGGCATAAATTTCCGCTAAGACTTATGAATTAACTGGATAGATTTGGAGGTCAAAGGTCAAGGTCACAGTGGCCTCACGAACATGATACCTCAAGTCTGCCTTTAGGGAGTTTCTTCAAATTTGGACCAGCTGTCACTTTTTGACTCAAAGATGAACTGATAAGATTTCAGTGGGCAGAGGTCAAAGGGTCATGATGACCTCACGTGCGTCTGGAAAAAAAGTTAATTTGGACTGAAACTGCACTGGTTGGCGGAAGCATACTGCAGGGCGGTAAAGATGTAAAACTCATTTTCAAAACGCACAGTTTAATGGTCTTAGGAAATGGTGATATAATTTAACACAGAGATTAACTGGTTTAGTAGATAATCTATGTGCCTCCTGTTTAAAAGGTGAAAAGCGAAAGATATTTTCCCTGCTAATTTATATTCAAACCATATGGAGCATCATATGGGGAATATGTTACTGCCACCTGACATGGACCAGGACATGAAGCAACATGCAATCATTCCCATGTTACTTCCTCTGTGCATCATCTGAAAAACAGATGGAAGATTAAAAGAGGAGACTTTGTCCTGTTTCTTATTCAAGTCATATGGATTAATGCAGCATATGGAAAGAGTGCAGTGTTGACACACTCATCGGGACGTAACAAATGTCTTTTCAACACATTTGTATTCCTGGGTTGTAAAAAAAAACCCATCATGTCTCTTAGCAACATATGTTGTGTCAGTATGGTCTGACATGTTGTTTGAAAGGTAGCGTGTGCAGCATGGGCCAAAAACGTGTGTGTGTGTGTGTGTGTGTGTGTGTGTGCGAAACCAGCGAGGTACCTGCCAAGTGTTTTTAGGTGCATTTATATTTATTTTCAAATCACTGCTTACCTTCTTTATTTCTTCAGGCAGTGGATACATTGGAGGACAGTGATGAACCATTGTGAAATTCCCCTCCTTCTCCTCCTCCATCATCCTCTCCTTGTCTCCTGGAAACAAGCAGAGGACCAGCAGAATTGGCTACACTGGAAATATACAGTGTGTTATGGGTTTTCATTTGAGGCAGCAAACAATTATTTTCATACTGATTAATTTGTTGTTTTAGTTTCTCTAGCTAATTGTTTCACCTACACAAAGTCTTAAAGAGTTGAAAAAAATTAACATCCTGGGAGATATTGTGAAATTGTTTGTTTTGAACAACAGCACAAATTAATCCATTTAAAATGCTATTAAAAAGAGAAGAGTTACAAATGATTTACAACATCTGGAGCCAGTGGATGTTTGACATTTTTTAATTTATAAAAATAACAATTGATCATTAGAATTGTTGCAGGTTAATTTTGCTAAACAAGCATTTGATTTTTCTGACACATTTTTTTTGTATCTACTGCAAACTTATATAGAACTAGAATGGCACTCAGTAAAGCCAAGGCCCAACGATCCCCTTAAATTCAAGCTGCACCAAATTGCACACATCCATAAATATCTAACTATCTATCTCTACATGTGGCCGATTTTTTTTTTTAATCAAGATCAATGAATGGTTCCCAGGGAGATCAGTGAAAATGTAAAAAAGACAGATCTGCCCGATTCAAAATTTGATTGGTTCTCCCCTGACCCATAACACATCCTTCCACCAAGTTTCATTGAAATCCATCCAGTAGTTTTTTGTGTCATCTTGTTTACAAACAAACTGGCCAACAAACAAATGGACAGGGATGAAAGCATTGGCGGAGGTAGCGCAAAATGCTGAATACATTGTCAATGCGTATTTCGTTTTTTTGTGAAGATGAACTGAACTGTTAAGAGGGGATGTCTGTGTATCACACAGTGACCGACAGTAGCAGCTTTCAGGAAAAATATGTGGGTAAAAACAATAAATTTACCAATAATCACTCAAATAAAGCCATCAGAGTATTTCTACCTGATATTATACCCAGGAATTTTGACTACTCTTTTGAGGGAAACTGGTGGAACTTTTAAACTGATGACTTAGCCTCTGAGGGTGAATCCCTTAGCGTGATGTCCACCATATTAAATCCATTTGCTGTACACTCTATTCAATAGATTAATCAGTCAAGCTTATGGCATTAAGCTTATAGACTGTAGATTATGGCATTTCACAGCTGAGGGTATTTTGACTTCGCAGCCATACATTAGCTTGTCCTCCACCACAGGGTAACAGATGGTTTAACAAGGAATGATTCTACCTTCAAGTGAGGGAACTTTGCACAAAACAATGTTCTAATAACCTCTTTTGTGTGTGTTGTTGTTAAGTAATGATGGAAGTGATAGTTTACTTGAGCAATGTGTTCTAGGTTTCAGCTGTTGTGTAACAGTGGCGACAGAGGTACAGTCAGTTATGTGACCATGGGTGCAGCAGGTCATGCAAGGGGAACATTAATGGCAGCCCATCCCAGCCTCTGTTTGTCTATCTGTGTGTGCACAGCATTTATCTATCAGCTCATCATTACTGCTGGGAAAGCATCACGCCAACTCAACACTTGACCTCAGATTGAATACCTCTGGCTAACTTAGGGCCAGAGGTCACCCCTATCAGATGGTCCCTGATGCACGGCTGCATGCCAGACATTAAATGCCCTCGCAGACAATCTGAGGGAAGTAGAGTGAGAGGACACACATGCAGGAGAATGCACAGCACAAACACACGAGAATTTGGCCACAAGCACAATGCACACAGACACACAGCCCGAGAGTTCATGCAAAAACATGCAGGGTTAACTTGAAGCACTGTCTAAACACTTAAGCACTAGCATGTCAACAAGCTTGTGTATTCTCTCTGCCTTTCTCACACACACCAGTGCAGACACACAAACCCTGCCCAATCAAAGAGCAGGCTTCATGCTCACGCACGCTAATAGCCTGATTGCCCCCCTACTGTCTCCAGGCCCTGCACTTAAAACACAACAGAGATCCTTCGTTGGCTCACACAACGCAGATAAATTAGTAACTGCCCGTGACAGCATTAAGCAGGCCTATCCCTTTAGATGGATGCAGATATAAAGGGCTGATTTTGCATGACAACTGTTCCCTCGTGACATTTTGTCCGTTTTAGCCCTGATTGAACTATTAATCAGTCTAATGTGAGAGAGGCAAGCTGTTCATAAACTCATCTATTCTGCATGGACGCATGCCTGAGTCGTGAGAGGAGAACATGCACGAACATGTAAACTCATGAGGGCCCACAGTTTGGCATGAGCAAAAATACGGGCGCTGCAGGGGGAAAAGCATTTAGCCACTAGGGAGCGGAGAACCAAAGACACAGAAATGTCCCTAACCCTCCTCATCCTGGAGGAATATCTAATACTTTTATTTTAGTAAAGCAGTTCAGCGGCATTATATATTGTTGGTGTCATGTCTAACAACTAAGTGTCTTTCCTTTTCTTTAATTAGTATGGATCAATCACTTAGATTTTGTACCTTTCAAACAAATCAAACTGCTTTACAGGTGATTGATTGAAACATGGGATATTAAAAATTAATTAGAAATTAGTTAAACACTTGGATTAAGGGACAATTTCTTACCAGAGCAATCAACATTAGAAAAGAGAACAATAGAAGATAATAAAAGCTGCAGTAAGCATGCAGTAAAATCAGCCAATACGAACTACCGTACTACCAAAAATAAATTATACTATAAGATATAAATTATGTATCAAAATAAATAAGATACAGGCAATTAAAATAATAAAATCATAAAACACTGCATAAAAGCCAGATTAAAAAGGTTGATTTTAAATTTAGGTTCATGAGCATAATGGCTGAAAGCAGCAGCATCAAATGTTGCAGCATCACTGGCACAACTAAAGCACATGTTTGAAAACATAAAGTCCAAACATGCAGATTTAATGTTTATTCATATAAATATAATCCTTCAAAAAAATAACAACAACATGTAGGCCTATACAGGCACATTAGGAAAGAGAAGTTAAAAGCATAAATGCATTACCCAGAATAACAAATTACTAATCTGTACACTAACTTCTGTTTTCTCGTGCTGGTTATTTACCTCAGTAAACACTACCTGGTGTAAACTCTACATTTGTTAAAGTCGTTGTTTATGAATTGAGGGACAGGAGCTTTGTGAAAAGCTAAACAAAAGAAGCTCAGTCGACATGTAAACAAATCAGTGTGCCCTCTCTCAGCTAGCTTAGCATCTAAAGCTAACAGTCACAAAAGCTACTTCCTGTTTGGACTTGTATTAACTTGAGGGCAGAGTCAATCTGTACGTACCCATTATCAACAGTATCGATCCGACTGAAGGTCCAAATAATCACAAAATACCTTAAACTCGTGTTTCTCCCGCTGTGAGCCTCACTCTGACTGTTGCTATGGCTACGACGTAACACTGGCGTGTGGCCACGCAGAGCGGAACTGCCAGGGCGAGCTCCGGATGTTGCCTTTCTTTCTAAATAAAAGCATGGTATATAGTTTGAATATGGGGGTGATTATTTGTCAGTAGTGAAATGTGTCAGTCATGTACTGTTTTCATGTGCAGCTTCGATGTACTTCTTCTGGTTAGTTAGTTCCAGGTAAACCTTCACCTGGCCCTACACTATTATAGTTCAGGTAGAAATAGTAGCAAAAACTTCTTACACTGTAGATTGAAAATTGGTATACATTAAGTATACTATGTAGTATCTTACTGTATTACTGCATTGTATAAATAATATAATCCAATATTATAATACAGCACTGACAAGGAGTGTTTACCTGTATAATGAGTACCTTTTACTTTTTTACATTTTCAATGCAGCACCTTGACATGTCATTAAGTAGTTTAATAGTGTTATATTACTACTTTTACCTAAGTGAAGGATCTATATATGACATACACAACTAACAAAGACAAAAAAATATTTTTCTTACACAAAAACAGCAAAAATGCAGATGAAAAACATCTCACCTCTCAGCCACTGGTATTGCAGCTTCTCTTTTTCTCCTCTTGAGCAACAGTTATTCTTCACCACAACCACCTCAGCTGCCCTCAGCCTCCAGGGGGGTAGTAACTTTAGTTGGTAATGCAAGTCACTTCAATTTTGTGCTTTGGCACCTAACATGTCACATGGCGAGAAGATCCAGGACAGACACGAACAGGCCACAGCTATTCCATTACATTTATCTGAGGTGGGGGAGTTTTGTATGTCTTTATACATTTTTATTTTTTATTACATTATATTACATATGATGCAACTCTAGGTTAACAAGTACACAAAATAACGGTGCCTGCAGAGAAACACGCAAAAAAGCTGGTGAGAATACATTTAATACAAGTTTATCATTAAAAAAAAAATATATATATTATTTGTTAAGATAAAGCAGGAACAGGATGTTGCACACAAAATGCAGACTGACAATGCCTTGAAGTCACATTTGCTAAGCTTTGCCTGCATGCATGCACAGGTCACACTCCATGCTCTGTTTGGGTTAGTGTGCATTTAATTCATTGCCTCAGAAGTAATGTGAAATAACGGCCAGACATTCCCGCAGGGGCTTTTACAGGACCAATCGTTTTGTGGTAATAGATTGTTAACAAATGTTTCTCGACAGACACTTTTGTCTCTTTCTACGTGATATCATTGCTCTCGTTTTTTCTGCGGCTGACTCAAAGCAAACCTGTGTCTGAATGTAACAGAGTGTGCGAGAGAAGCAAGGGACAGAGGGATCTTTGGTATGATTTCATTTGGGACGCATGCCGTGCTATTTGTGGAACCGTCAATGAATCGTGCAGACTCAGTCGCTTTGATGCAAATTGCACCCGCCCACTCAAGTCTAGCCTACCTTCCGTGTTAGTCTATCTGCCTCCACAGAGGAAAGAAAGAAATTGGTGAACGTGACAAAAAGGGGGGAGAAAGAAATTGTTGCACTCAGGCAGAGACAGTAATCAAACCTTGCACCCTGCTGAGCCAGAGAGAGGGGGAAGACAACCCTTCTCTCTGTGTCTCCCCCCCCTCTTACTGCCTCACTCCCTCCCTGAAATCGGTCATATCCTCAAACACCCCCGTGGCAAGGACAAAAGAAGGAGCTGCGAACATTTTGTACATTTAAGGCGGAATCGTATGCAAAGCGGTGTATTTGGGTCACAGTTGTAAATCATTATGTCACATGTAAAGTTTATCTGAGTTTTCTTTTAAGGAGCCTAAATCAAACAGTTAAAGCATAACCTCCTTTGCGAATAGTCGGGTTGCATGTAAAGGATTTGGCTCCATTAGTGTGATCATAACATCATTTTAATGTAGCATTCATATCCATTTCACTTTAGCTGGTTTTAATTGAATCTCATCTGGTTAATGATTAATGAGAGCTTTAATTTGCTAAAGAAACAAAACACACTGTAATGGCTTTGTCATAATTGTTTGTGGAACCACTAGACTGTATTTTTGGGCAGTCTCTGTGGCAAATTAACCTAATTTGGGGAAGGTGCATCCAGTGTTTTAGGGGCACTGAGCCTGCAGGGACCGGGAGCTTGGCATCTATTGAGTCTGTTTCCGGCACGCTATGCTGTGTGGGCAAGTGTATAATGAAGCATGCTGAGTGTGTGCTTGCGTGCGTGTGTGTGTGTAAGAGAGTGAGAAAGAGAGGGAGGAATGAGAAGGAGGGGGATGGGCGACAGGCGAAAGTGTGTGTGTGTGTGTGTGCGTGTGTGCATGCACAAATTTAAGAGGATGGAGGAGGGTTGAGTATGACCCACTATTCTCTTTTTGGAATGAAATGACTAATATTGTCACGCTTGACATATTTGGTGTAGGCTGTGCATGCGGGGACAAATCCAATGGCCAAATATGCAGGTTGGACAAAAAGGACCAGTTCGAAACTGTGACAAATGACAAATGAAAGAGCAGATTGACAACGCTGATGGGACAGACTGGTGCTCAGAACACACAGACTGTGAAATTAAAAGGTCTTTCTTCTTTGTGCATTACGATACACAACTTTTATGACATAAGCCTCCTCTACACTCGCTCTGTCAGTCAACTCCAACAGCCCATCACCCTCCCTCCGCTTTAGATAAGAGCTGTTTTTCTTGGTATTTCTTTGGATAGCACCAAATGGTCCTCTTGTGCACGCAACGCTCTACTGTACAAGCCCCTGTCCACTCCATGTGAATGTAAGACTTGTCCACCTGTTATGTTGCGTCATAGAGTGGAGTGCCCTGCTTTCTGTTTTGCCAGCTACCCAGTGGGCCTCTGTTGGAAATGTTTTTTGTGTTTCCCTTTTTAGTAAAAAAAATCCCACGTGTGATTCATGAGACATTTGCTGAAAGATCGTTCCCACACATTCTAACTCGTCAATGGCTTGTGTAAATGTCTAAATATTCCTAAATAAGGGCATCAGTCCTCAGAGTGGAGAAAAGCTCCATTTTGAAACTAAAAAGACAAATGAACTGACGCAGAAAAACATGGTCAACTGTACCCATTTATATCTGAATAAAGAATAATAATAAGAGCAATAAGCATGGAATCTATATGAAAACACTTTGCATTTATTGTCATATTCATGTCTGTAAAATGCCTCAACCGTTGTGAGGTTTACACTTAAACTTCTGCTGTTAATCTAGTTAGAGAAAACTGGACTTTGTCAGTATGGTTTGACCAAAGTGGTTGTAGGATTGTTCAGCAGTGTCTGAAATCCATTTTCGCCCACATCTTTCCTGAGGCAGATTTGGGGAGAGGGGTCTAAAAACTGACAATCCCAAAAATATTACGCTATGTAAATCATACGCTATGAGATGATATGAGATTTTCATATATGCAAACAAGTGTAAGATTTTGAATGTTGAATGTGATAAGAGGTAATTCTTTTGTATGTATATCCGAACGATAATCGCATTTCGGATGTGGCTGTCCGTCAGACATTTTTGGTGACACTTTGTTGTGCGAGGTAGTTTGTTTCAGTTGTACCCTGACCTTACGCAACCTCTACTCGCATCAGCTAATGAGCGAATGCCTGTTTACTAAAAAGTGACGTGGTTGCTATGTTTATGCGTCAAACAGGTGTAATACATCTTGCTACCATGAGGGGCCACCAGTGAGTGCAGTGGCTCAGGATAACATTTGAATCATGTGGTGTAACTCAACCATTTTAATTTTAGACATGAATCTGCACAGCTGTGTAACTGACAGTTCCATTTTCTGAGCCTTGGTGTCTTCAGGTTGGTTTGTGAGTCAGTCTGTCTGTCTGTCCTTTAGTCTGTCTGTCTGCCTATCTGTCTTTTCTCCTTCATTCTGTGTCTGTCTATCTGTCTGTCTCTCTCTCTCTCTGCTTGAATCTCTGCTCTCTGCTTGCCTGCCTGTCTCTCTCCCTGTCTTTTTGCTTATCTGCAGGACTATTAAGTGCGTGCGTATGTGTGTGTGTGTGTGTGTGTGTGTGCGTCTGTGTGTGTACTGAATGGATTTGCATGAGAGCCAGTGGGGTGACCCTGCTCTCTCACGCCAAGGCTTCTGTGGAACAAATAGGACTAGTCGGATGTCGTGACAGCACTCACATCAGTTTAAATACGAGTGCTGTGCTGCACCCGCGCGCATGTGTGTGAGTGTGTGTGAGTGTGTGTGAGTGTGTTTAAGCAAGCAGCCAGGCACGCATTTAGTGAGAAAAGCTTTGCAGGGCTTTGTATGTGCGTATGTGAGGGTCTGTGTGTGTGTGTGTGTGTGTGTGTGTGTGTGTGTGTGTGTGTGTGTGTGTGTGTGTGTGTGTGTGTGTGTGTGTGTGTGTGTGTGTGTGTACAGATCTGGGTGTTTCAACCTATGAGCATGCAGTATCTTATGGGTTTTTGTGAATATAAAGTCAGTTATATTAACAGTTAATGAGCTCTGTGTGTGCGTGCGTGCGTGCGTGCGTGCGTGCGTGCGTGCGTGCGTGCGTGCGTGTGTGTGTGTGTGTGTGTGCGTGTCTCAGGCCAAACACTCCACCACAGAGTTGCTTTGGAAAGGAACAGGTTTGTCCTGAAAGGCCAATCTGATTGTGAGTAAATGAAGGCAGTCGCAGGGTGAAACAGAGTTCACCCCAGCATACATCACTGCAGTGTCGATGAGTGCCAGCCACAGTTAGGAATTATAACACTTCAGTGGAGTCATAAAGAGACGTGTTGTTTGGGAAGGTGCAGTCAGGGACTGATAAAATGTTAGATATAATTAAGTTAATTACTTTTTGGATGTATTCCTAAACACAGGCTCACTTTATGTCATATTTTCTTATCTGCACGCTCCTATTCTGTCATTTAAAATCATATCACTCTTCTTTTATGTTTGCTATTTCAGGCTTATATTTTTCCATATACATGCAGACATTTTTCTATATACGTGCTTATATTTCTCTATATTTTTATAGATGTGAGCATCACACATTAACACAATAACGACTTTCTTTTAAAAGATTTGCAAACAACTGTATTTCCCCAACTTCCAAGAAAAAAGAATGACGTTTTAAATGTTTCTGAGAGATTCTTCCTTTAATGTCTTTCTCTGCGTGTCTCTGAGGTGATTATATAAATACATGGAACAACTTTATTCTCCCACAGTTAGATAATGTTAATGACTAATCCCTGTCTGACTGTATGTGGAACTCATGTCTCACGAACCGTTCATCTTATCGGCTCCACACCTGTGTACTGTAAATTACCTGAGGAAGTGCAGTGCCGATTTGGACACGAAATACGTTCAATATTCATAAAAATAGAACACAAAGTTTTCTAACCTCACTCTGCACCATAGACTGCTTATAAAAAAGCTCTGCACACAGCGTCCAGCACACAAACAACCAAAAGTGACAGTATATTGTAGAACAGTTTGAAGAGGACTCACTAATGACAAGGAATAATTATGGAGTAACTCCGGAGCATCAACACAGACCAAGGACAGAACATAACAAACAGGCAGGTTTAGAACAAGCTCTTGTACTAGTGTTAAATAATATACTGTTCTTAATAAGTATAGATAACCAAAATATAGTTGATATTTCATGTGATGGATTATCTAGTTAATTAAGGTCTTTTTAATACTGTACAACAAGATTGAGCTATGATAGCCAACTGTCTCATTTCCCTGTGTGCTGACAGTCGTATCTTCGAGCGTGTCATCAGTGTGTGTTTGTGTCGTAGCTGTGGTTTACTGTTGCCTTACAACTGTGGGGAAATTGCCATACAAATGTGTACTCGCATACTCTATGATGATTACAGTTTTTGTCCTTGCGGTAGTGTTACTGCATTTTCTACTTTTAGATTGTACTGTGAAAAGTGTTTGTATCGGTTGCAAAACCAAAGATGAACACTTTATGTCTTTCACATGTTATGCTTATGGTCAGGCAGAGGGAGTGGTTTAGGGAGGTTTTTGCACAAAGACAGCGAGGATGTAAACTGCAGGTTCAGCTCTTTTTCATCAAAGGAATCAATGGTAATTTCTTTATATTATGGTAATTTCTTACTATTGTGCAAAAGGTATTGGATGATGCAAAATATTATAATGTGTAGGGAGATGGGGGGGGGGGCAACGTAGTGAAAGAAAAAGCTTTAAAGTAAAATACTGCATATTGAGTATTCTTCTCATGGGATTTTAAAAGGATCGTTCCAGTCTCTATTGCCAGCACCCAAATGCAACTACAGGAAGGGAAGGATTGTTGTACCACAATTACAACAATTGTGTCATTGTTGTATTTGGACTTTGGACTACTCACAGTTTGAAAGTGTAAAGTGGGGTCATTTGTATGTAGATTGAATAGAATAAGCTGCTTTAGCTTTAGCTGCATTTCCAGATCACACTGTTGAATTTGCTGAGTCTTGTGTTATTTTCTATTTAAGACCAATGAAAACTAGGATTTCACTCAGTACAACACATACCTCTGCAAAGGCCCAACAGTCCCCTCATGAAACCCCATTTAAATTCACTAGATCTGGATGTTTACTTGGGTCTGCATCAAATTGCACAAGCTCATAAAGAGCATTCATCTTAACATGCCAGTTTTTTGTCGTGAAGGTCTGTGAATCTTTGAGAAATTAATGAAAATATCGAAAAAGGCCCAACACCCAATGTGCAAGAAAGTGACAAAATTCCTGGATCCAAACCATGATCCAGATCCATCAAAATTGAATGGGTTCCTCCCTGACCCCCATCGCATCCTTCCACCAAGGTTCAAGGTAATCTAACAGACTAACAAACAAATGCAGTTGAAAGCATAACCTCAGTAGCAGAGGTAATAAGACCCCCCCACTGTGGGGAACTCCTTTTAACCTTTAAGAGCTCAACTGATCATTAAATTAGTTTCGGTTGGTAGAATCAAATCTGTGAATTGTTTTTAGTGAGGGATTCCCTTTATCCCGAACTCCATGAACCCAGCCAGGTAGTCTGGATTTAGATTCCCCACACAGGATCTGCGTCACCACACACCAAGAGGCGTGACGGCTGATGAAAAGCAAGGAAGATATGCGTCACAGTGGCAGGACCGGGGAGATGAGTGGGATGCGTGCAGTGGATGACTCGCGGATTGGAAAACTCTTTCACTATATGGCGAGTCACGAATGCGTTTATGTCTTTTTTTCCTCCTGCAGCCGTGAGGGGAGTCGTTTGAGCTGTGTGTCGGCAGAGCAGTGGCGTCACTGCATGGGTTACACCTTGTCATACACACACACACACACGCATGCATTGCCTGCCATCCTGAGGCAACCACGACTCCACGAGAGAGAGGGAAGGGGGAGAGGAGAGAGAGAGAGAGAGAGAAAGAGAGAGAGAGTCAGGCAGACAGGGAGTCGATATATGTGTGTGACTGTGAGTGAGCTGACTGTGAGACATAATTACGGCAGATTAGTGAAGCCACACTGAGAACCTGAGTCGCAGCCGTCTGGACCCAGAGACAATGACCTCTGGGAATGACGCACTCTCTCTCTCTCTCACACACACACACACACATACATACACACAATACATTGACTTACTTTCATTTCCTGGAGATTTATTTTAAACTCAACTACTACTTGTCTAACCTTACCGGACCTTTCACCTGAGAAAGTGACGATAATTGCTTTATGGGGACTTCCTTTTATTCCCCTATATGGTAAACAGGTCCCCATACCGAGAGTTAACAGCACACACGCACGCACGCACGCACGCACGCACGCACGCACGCACGCACGCACCCACACACACACACACACACACACACACGCACACACACACTTCTCAAGATCCTCATAAAAAGGCAGAGTTAAGTGGAAAAACTACCAGGTATCTACACACTTATCTCCTGCTCGTAAATTCCAACCGGAGCTGAGCCCGTCAGCGAGTTTGTCACTATGTGAATCCCCGAGGTATCGCAAAGTTCCGACGTGAATAACATCTGTGGAGCAACGATACGACATTAGGCCACTTTGGTGAATAATCAGAAGACGGGGACCCGTCAGGCCTCAGACTCACATACACATGGTTCACATGTGCTAGAAGAGGCTGCTACAGTGTTAAATGTGGTTTCTGGATGTATCTCCAGTAAATCTGGTGTGACAGTTGCTTTGCTCCAATGAAAATGCAACATGAAGTGAACTAACTGAAACTGAGATCTGTCATCAACGCCCCTGTTGTCAAATCTGAACATCTGGAGCCTCTTTCACAGAAAACACTGCATATACACAGACTTGGAGATGAATTAGAGTCCTACATGGCTCATGCAAGGGCCCATTTGTTTGCATGGGTGAACATTTACAGAGCAGGAAATAGTGTCGTTATAAAAATTTCAGCTTGTATGTTGTATTTGTTTTTGACCTTGTTTGTTCACTATGCTTGTCTTACATTGTTTATTTCATATAAAAATATGCAATCTAAAAAACGTTAGTTTAACTACATTTACCTACTTAATACTAAAAAAAGTTAGCATTCTGTTGAAAATGTAAGGTGTTGTGCATGTTTTCATAGCCACAGGAAGACTCTGCTTTCAGACATGTACTGAACTGGATAATGAAATTATGTGGAGGGACTATGTGAGAATGCAAATGTCTGAATCAGAGACTCTTGGAAAAATCTTAATAAAAACTCTGGATAATGTCTGAATGAGCCTATGTAAGAACACAGCAGGAGATTATCCGGAGAATGTACCATGGGCATGTGCACGTTTTAATAATGTTTCTAACACGCAACGGACAAAGAACTGAAATTGTTAATTATACAAATATCTCAGAATGAAAAAGAGGTGCCACACACATAAAAGACACTGAGTACAGATGTCAACTTGGATAGACAACGAGTTATGAGGCTTTTTTTGATACGGGCCGATGCTGGCGTTGCTATGCTGTAAACAGAAACATGTGATCACCACAGCGGTTATGTCCTCCCTCCTGCATGCGGTGCCACCTTTCCCCTGAACGCTACGGAGATGTTTCCAGTGTTGTGAAAATTGTGCTGCTTTCTTAATATGTAAAAGGCAAAGTCTGTACCCCGATGTCAAGACATTTTCTGGAGTTCATGTCTGAAAATGGCTTTACAGAGTTTGAGGTACTTTGGACTAAACAGGGAGTCATTGCAGACTTTACTACTTGAAAAGGGAATAGTTTAGAGAGAGGGAGCAGAACTCAGGGATCTGTGGGAACATAAAGTAAAGTGTAAGGAGGTCAGTCATTTTGTATATATATAATGTGTGTCATCTGCGAAGAAGTGAAGACAGATGTAATGTTTGCAGGTTTTATAAACTGACCTCAACATATTCAGACATAAAGAAAAAGGCAAAGGACCGAACCCTGGGGCACACCGAAATAAGACATTTGACTCTTTTTGAGTAAACTAAGGAAAACAAAGTACTCTCAAGCTAGGCCTATAAGCCTAATACAACCTTTACATCCGTGTGTCTATCTGTTTTCTCTAGTGAAATGAGCCATACACTGATCTTTATTGTTTGTTAAGATTAAGGCTATATACTCTGATACTTAAAAAAGATACTGTGGATATATGCAAAAAAAAGCATGTGTCAGTGCAGTGAATAGACCTCATGTTACAGGTTCAGCAGACAGTTCTGGGAACATGGTGTGTTTGTTTGTCAGAACAAAGAACTTACGGCCTTCTGTTTTCACTCACTTCTTCTTTCCCTTCTATGAAAGAATGACAAACAACAAAGAATACAGATTTTTCTTTTCTTTCTACAGAATGCCTTTTTAATTTCCTTCTCATTGCTTTGTGTGTGTGTGTGTGTGTGTGTGTGTGTGTGTGTGTGTGTGTGTGTGTGTGTGTGTGTGTGTGTGTGTGTGTGTGTGTGTGTGTGTGTGTGTGTGTGTGTGTGTGTGTGTGTGTGTGTGTGTGTGTGTGTGTCTGGGCAGCACTCCAGTCTGTCATCTCAATCTGATCTCTATCACCCATGCCTGTCTGGCTGGAGTTATCTCGCCGGAGGACCACCCCTGCTGAAAGGAAGACGAGTGCAACACCAGAAAACCCCTCGGCCTACAAGCGTTTTTGAAATCTCTATTCTCGCTTCCTATTTTTATATTTTTCTTTTTTAATCATTCATAAACATTTGCCACACTCTCCTTAGATTTCCACCTTTTTGCTCTATATTTATTGTCTAACTGCAACTCCTATTTCATTCACACACATACTGTACTTGTTGAGAGTTTCATAGGAAGATTGATGCCACTCTCATATCTGTTAGTTAGACATGAAGCCACAGCTGGAGGACGGTTAAAGTGGCATCTCCCAGTCTTAACGCTAAGTTAAGTTAAGCTAAGCCAAACAAACTCCTTGTTTTAACTTAATTTTTAATGGACAAGCCAATATGCAGATCATGTATGATCTTAACCAATCGTGCAGAATGATAAGAACATAAATTGAAAGTTTCTAAATGAGCTTTTGCATGTAATTCATAACTTTATCACTTTAATAATAATCCGAAAACATGTGCACTTCATGTGTACAGATAGAAATGTTAGTTGTTTGTACAAATATTTTAGATGAATGTCAAATCATTTGATAGGGTTTATTTTTCAACATATTCAGGTACATACAATATACCTACGTGTATATATACTAAACACATGTAGGTCTGCACGCTTATACATAAATAGATTTTATTTACTTCTTTTGTGTCCCATGACGATTCAAATAAGTTAAATTCTACACCTCAAAGCTAATGGTAAAACTGCGTAAACCAAAACAAGGTCGTCTCACGTCGCAAGTGGCCCACCCTTTGTGTCAGTGTTGATGGTTCCTTCCTTACTTCCTTGCTGTGAGATAAGGAGTTGGTCCGGCCCTTCGCAGGGGCGTGTGTCTTAATCAAGATCCCTCTGAACAGAAACACAAGCAGAGTGAACAAATTAGACTTGGCAGAGATCGGTGGGGTGGGGGCGTTATTAGGATTGGGATCTTGGAGGGCGTACACTATAGTGATGTGGGTGCGTGCCTATGTACAAATTTATCCATTTTAATTGCCCATATTGTTTTGTCTGTTGTTTACCCTGGTGGGGCTGCCAACCTTCAGGCGTAGCGTTTCCGTCTTAATACAGTAGAACAAATATCGGAGGGGGTGTGTTTCTTTCTTTATGACCAAATACAGTTCAGTTACTCTACATCCTTCAGATCCTCTGTGTTTGTGTCTCTTTACCTGATTAATCTATTCTCCAGACCTAACATCTGGCAAATTAATCTTCAATTCATCCCAGGCTACGATCCAGGATCATATTATAATCCTTTGATCATTAAATCTACCAGTGAGAGCTGAACTCGACAGAGCCAGACTGATCATTTGCATGGCTAGGCAAGGTGATTGCATTGGAGCTGTCCCACAGCCATTGCCCCCCTCAGTAGTGCTCTCTGCATATCATACTTATTAACACATACAGCAACACATGAGAAAGAGCTGACACTGCACACACACACACACACACACACACTCACATGGATGCAAGCGCTGGCTTTCACACACACACAAAACGCCTGAAGTCAGTTCTGAATGCATTTTCTGTAGCAGAAAGTGTACATTAACACATCTTTAAAACCTGACATTTATATCGCTCCCTCTCCCGACTCCCCCTCACAAAATTGTTTGCTCTATCGGCTGTGGTGTTGTTGGCTTCATTTGAATCCCCAGCTACTAATTAGGCATTTGTTTTGAATCCTTCTCTTGATTTTGCCCGGTTGTTACTTTTTCCCACATTTGCATGTGAAGCGCGGGCACGCCCAGCCATTAAAACTATCTCAGGGCTGTAGGGGAGAATGACACATCAATGACACGTGAGAAAGAAAGACGGAGAGATGACAGATTGTCAAAGCCACATTCCTCAGAGGCTAAGGGGAGGAGCGACATGATGATAAATGTGTTGTTATTTAGAATAGAAAGCACTGTTCACAGGAGAAGTCCACGCAATCACACGTTCAAAAGTCCCCCAGCACAATCTCGGAGAGCTAATAGGGAGCAGACACATTGATATGACCTCAATAGAAATCTTGTTTGAGGGTGTGATTTTCTGGTGTAACGTTGAGCACGCTGCAATGGATACGTCACTTCCAAAGTCTGAGTCAAAGTAGGGCATTAGCTGTGACTAAGGATACAGCGTAGTGTAAATAAAGCTTGTTACACGCTGCCACCTTTAGATTCCCACTCATCAGCTGAAGTCGTGAAAAGGTCCCTCAGCTCCAGCCTACAAACACTCACGCTGCAAACAGAACTATGGCGACGTATTCACCACACAAGTCTGAGCATGTGCGCACAATGCAAACTACACACATCACCTGTGTGTGTGTGTGTGTGTGTGTGTGTGTGTGTGTGTGTGTGTGTGTGTGTGTGTGTGTGTGTGTGTACTCCTACGTGGGTGGCTCCTGTGTTGCCTTGACAACCTGCTGCCGTTTCCCTTTTTTGTTTGCCCTTGGTGCCGAGAGCAGGTTCACACCAACGCAAGAGCAGGAACAGAGGGAGGACGGACGCCGACATCAGCCGGAGCTTTTCATCTCACCACTTGAGCGAACAACACCCACGGCTCTCCCACCTGCTCTTAACTGTCAAGCAGCAAATGTAGGCAGATTGTGCTGATATGTCTAGAGAGAGGAGAGAAGGAAATGTTGTGTCATCTGTGGGCTACTATTCTCAGAGATTTGCTGGAACTGCCAAACAATATGCAACATAGGCCGCTTTTCAGATATGAATTCCAGAAAATGTCCAGATTCTGAGATTTTGTTCCCACAATTCCAGAAAATGTCCACACTTCAGTACGTGTCAGAACCTGTAAAGGTTGAGGTTTGAGGTCAGCTCTTATATCTACTTTGTCAGGCCAACATGTGAATAAAACCCCAGGCTAGTTAAGAAAATCCACCTTCCTGCACCTCAAGCTCAGTTATAATAAAATTCCATACAAAAATACTGCAAGTTTCTGTTTTATGTTTCAGATTATTTCTTGGCTTGTTAGTTACCACAACTTTTCTGATAAATCCAAGCTAGCTGCTTCCTCATTTCAAGACTTTTCAAGGCTAACTGGATGCTGGCTGTAGCCTTGTGTTTACCATACAGTTGTGATAGTGGTATCAATCCTCTTATCCAATTCTTGGAAACAAAGTGATAATGCTTAAAATGTTGGACTCTTAAGATCGACATGGCCAAGAGGTCAGGATCTAGCTGCCATGAAGGCAAGAAAATGACAAAAAAAGTGCAGGTTTAAGGTGATAATGCTTAAAATGTTGCTTTAAGATCCACAGCCCCAAGAGGTCAGGGCCAGCTACAGAACGGTTGACATATTAACTGTTGGGGATATGCTGCTTTGGGCCGGGGACATCTGGTCCAGGGGCAAGAAAAGGACAGAAGAGAAAAGAAAAGACAATGGAGCGGAGCCAGGCGGTGTTATCTCTCGCTACACTACAGTCATAACCTGGTGTTTGTTTTTCTGGGCATGTATACTGAGCGAAGTGTTGCTCCAGATGTCAGAGCAGATGCAAGAATTTGAAAAGACAGAACAAAGGAATCATTTTATGAAGGAATAAATGGGCCATCTATTGTATTATAAAACAACCTGATCCCATCTTCTATAATAGTAATGTTTAATAAGTACAGTTTTCAGCAGAAGCTACACTGGAAGAAACGTGCTGATGCATACATGTGACTACAACGATCTTATCTCGTTACAACAGCCTTACACTGAGGAAATTATAGATTGTGCCGATCATGCTGGTTTCCACTTTACCCCACAAACCTCATCTCAGCAGCTGTGTTTGGCAGTCAACATCACTTGACTTGTGAGTACAAACAGCTTAAGACTGAGTCAGTGAAAATGACCTGAAACACCCACCATCCTCCACAACAGAAAAGCAAAGAGCGTTGTGAATAGAAACAGTGCAGAACGGAGCAGGTAAACCTGCCCCCCGTAAATACAAGGATCTGTTCCTGGACGTCTGGCATTTCTCTCCCTCCATATCCCCCTTGTTTAGGGCGTGTGTACGATATTTACCAGAGAACCAGATACGGTGGCCCTGAGCCCCCACCTTCAGCACCTTGTCAAACTGCAGCATGTGTGTGTGTGTGTGTGTGTGTGTGTGTGTGCGTGTGTGCGTGTGTGTGTGTGTGTGTGTGTGTGTGTGTGTGTGTGTGTGTGTGGGTGTGGGTGGGTGTGTGCACATGTGTGCTATTCAATCAGGCGGGACATTGTGACTGCCAAACATATATCAGATGATTGGGGACCATGACAGCTCCGAGGCTTGTTGCCAAGGTTATGAGAGAAAAGAAATAACAACAAACATTTAATAAACATCCCACAGACCGATGACAGATCCACGCGGCCAAAGCTTGGCCTCCTTTGTCTACATTTACAGTAACGGCCCTTTGTTTGAGGCTGTGTGAGTCTGTTACATAAAAAAGTTAACTTCCTCCTTAGTGCTCCAACAGGTCACATGGTTCCTACTGTCCGGTTTCTGACTAACTTTTAATGTCAGACATATTTTACAACTAACAGAATTCCTAAATGGTCACTAGCAACTTTTTTTATTCTCATATTTCTTTGAGTGCAGAGGTTTGATAGATGGTTGACACATGAGTTTGATTGAAAATGATTATTTCCGGATATGTTGTAGTGGTTTTAAATCCTGCTTTGTTGCTGAAAATACTGTATTGCAAAAAAAACTAAGTGTGTATACATTCATTTGTTTTGTAAGAATATTCATCATAATCTTTTCCCTTTCACATTTTTACAAAAATATCGACTAATGCAGTTCAGATGCATTTGCATCTTATTATTAGGTCACATGGTTGGCGTAAGGGTCACAAGTAATTATTACTTGATTATTGATGAATCCACAGAATATTTTCCCAATTTATTGTATTGTCTATTTCCCTATCTAAAGCCAGACATCTAAAGGAGACATCTTCAGTGCAGTCAGTCAGACCACAAACTAAACATATAACCTGTGATTTTGCCAAGCATCATTAGAAAATTCAGGTCAGTAAGTCAGTGATTAATTTAATCAAACAGACAAATGCAGCCTCATTACCCCTGTGGATACGTACATGAAAGATGGGTGACTTGCTCTGAAATTTGCCTTTCACACATGCACAACGCAGCAGAAGATTCTCCGCTCAGACACATTCACAACAACACAGAAATCTCCGAAGGATTCAGGTGAAGGGTGATGCAGCAGGCGGAAGCAGGACACGACGCATTCTGCTGCAGAGACCACGTGTTTTTGTTTACAGCACATCGACTCCGGTGTCGGCTCTTATGACCCAAAGCTCTCCTGACTTCTCGTCGGTGTACGTGTATGGCACCACTTTTTCATTCTTTTATTATTTTGTCGCATGTTAGAAACGTCATCAACCCCCCCTCCCACTCGCTCGCGGTGAATCCTGCAGTCAGGATCTCCTGCTGTAACTTCTCACATCAAGTCATGCAGACTTTTTACTATAAGGGGACTGGCCAGACTCACTCGGACATTAGTGTTCACACATACAGCCCCTCCAGAGAATGTCAGAAGGGTCTCCGGAGGTCAGTGCATGTCTGAAAGCAGCATTTAGCTCCAAATTGCAAAGCAGGGTACAGAGCATGCAGGACTGACTGCAGAGGGCTGGAATGCAGGCCTGCTGTGGCTAGTTAGCCAGTGAGAGCTGAGCAGCATGCAGCACAGTAAATAAAGTGCAGTTCTGTTACATGGTCTGTTCTCTTATGGTGTCATAATCAGGACGAATGGAGAGCAGCTGTTTTTTTGAGGGGGTGTGAGAGTGAAATAGTGCAGTTTTTACATGGGAGAAGAATGTGTATGAAATGAATGGAAAGGGAACATGCCTGAGGCTACAAGTCAAAAAATAAAGAATCCAGCCTGATAGCAGCAGCAGTGAGGATATAGGAGTAACACACAGATATATGGTTTCTGTTAAAGAGAACCTTTAGGATTTGTCCACCTTTAGGGATTCTCCAGGAAGAGGAGAGGTCACGGCGTGTAACACAAAGGTTAACGCTGTAATTCTTGAAGTCATTCCCAGGACTCCCCTGAGATCCCTCGGTATGTGGCTCATGCTATGGTGGCAAGGTGTGACGTATAGCGCCAAGCAGCGGAATCACCGGCTTTCAGTCAGGCGTGATTACATTGTGTATACTCTGTTCCATTCACTACACTTGTCTCAATCTCTTTATATCTTTCACTCCTTTCTATATCTGACCTTTTATTTATCCCAGATCCCAAAGGCCCTTTCCCGCCGCACCAGTCTTTTTCATTCACATCCTCTCTTTCTCCTTTAATCTCCCTCACTATCTCAGTGTACAGCTCTCCCTCTCGCTGCCTGGTCGACTCCTGTCCCATAGAGGGCGGGAAGCAGCGGGGGAGATAGAGGGAAAGAAAGAGGGAGCGAGGACAGAGGGAGAAGGGGAGAGAGGGAGGGATGAGTTTCACAGACGTGCCACAAGGCTATAGACATTCCTCAAGGGCTGTGCATCCTGTTCTTTCGTCCCCACCTCCACCAAGGCTCACACACCACGCTGCACGTACGCAGGCCTCACACTCTCAAGTCCTGCACCTCCACCCCCCAGTCCTCCTCCCACAATGGTGCCCACTCTTCCTCCAAAATACTTCCGATATGACAGGAAATGGTGATTTTCTTCCCTTTCTTTCATTCTTTCATTCTTTCTTTCTTTCCATATGTTCTTTATTGCATATTAGTTTCTGCTCCATAGCCGCAATCAGTCTCTGGTTTTTGCCACGGAGAGCTGTTTCCCATTTTACCTTCATAGGCTGCAGGCCTGGGTGATGGGGAAACATTGGTAGAATTACATTATATATATATATAGTTACAGTAATCACATTCAGGCAAATTGACAACACACCGATGTCAGACACACATTGTCTACAAACCAATCAATGTCAAGTATAGGTTGACTCAGCCCATCTAGGTGATAACGACAGGATGTATGTCATACAAAAGTCTGCTCCCTAAATTGCAATGTGAAACCAAAACAACCCCATCAAATGATGTAAAAAAGACATGAACCTCGGTTTGGACATTGCTAAAAACGCCCTTGAGGTCAAACTGGAAGATGTCAGATCTAAAGAAACTATTCAACCACATCATGACACACTACTGAATTTTATATTTATTGCCCAACTTCTGGATATTAGATGAATGAATCAGAAGGTCTGATGTTACTCAATAGATTCGCATTAAATGGTTCCCAGCCCTCTGGCAGTAATTCCAACCCATTGATTTTTCAAATCATGAGTGAAGCATATGTTTGGGCCTGTGGGTCATCAGGTGTACATGTGCACATTTGGCAACATTTCCCTCCTGAATCAGTTTCCTGGTTCCAGGAGATTATGCAACTCACAGACAATTGGCGTAAAGGGGATTTTGTCATCACATTCTCTGTTCCTAGCAGATCCTACAGCGGAACATACGGCAAGGCAGGTAACTACAGAAACGCTGAAAGAAACAAACCAGCAACACAGGGAGCAAAAACTGAAACGCAAGAGGCGAGAACTAACCAGTAAAACTGACGGTTGGGGAAAGTCCAAGGAAGTTAACAGGGGACAGTGAGGAGCTCAGAGACTCTTTACACACAGCAGGCAGAGAAAAATAAACTTAGGTGACACACAGCTTGTCCCACCATTACAGCCATCGCCCAGCAACAGAGCTACAGCCGAGAAATGTTTTTTCATTGGTGCACCAGCAGTAGATAATCAGACACTCCTCACAGTCATTTCAACAAATAGAATATAATTAGCCATTTCATCCGCCAACACAGGGATGTTGTGTGATGTGTAATTAACCACACGCGAATAATAACCACTTTTATACATGACACAATCTTCACTAATAATAATGTATGCTTGTTCAAATTGGGATGTAGGGCATTGAATTGCTAATTAAATCGTATCTGTTTATTAACAGTAATCAGTACCTCCACTCCCACCGCCACCACCAAAAAGTGATGCAAGAAGAAATATCAAAAGCACAAGAAGCTATCTTCTAAAGACACGTCGTCCTGTCACTTATTGCTGCATTTCTAATGAGAGCACACAGAGTATATGTGCGATGAAATGTGCTCGATAAATAAAATTACCACTTTGGACACCGTGGAGCAGAGGAGCTTCTGTTCCGTTCGGGGGACGAGAATGAGCTGTAACTCATTCAGCCTCAGCTGCAGACTTGGATGGAGGAACAAGACATACAAGTTCATTCATCACGCCGGGAGCGGCCATTAGGAAACCCTGCCGTACACAACGTGATAATAAGGATGGGTGAGCTGATTCACAGCCAGTTGTCATTTGGCAAGTGCTGGAAGTTTAGTCACCCTATGGTCTAATTGTTAGAGGTGTACACACGTCTGAGTAAATAGCGGGTGGAGGAGATTTATAATGTTCTGGGTGTGAGAGACGTAAAAACCAAGTGTCTGAGCAAACAAAATACTGTAGAAGACTGAGTTATGGTGAGACTGAGCGAGCCTTTGTGAAAAGCCTGTGTGTGTGTGTGTGTGTGTGTGGGTGTGTGGGTGTGTGTGGGTGTGTGGGTGTGTGTGTGTGTGTATGAGCTATAATCCTTGAGGCCTCAGGGAGGTGCACACACATTCAGTCTTTTCCTGTTGCTTCCCATTAATTCCACCTGTATACACTGGGAATGAGCCCCTGCTGGCCCTCACCCTTCCTGCCTCCCCCACCCTCCCTCTACTCCTCCTGGACTCTAAATCCCCAGATGTAGGCTCATACCGAACACCCAGAAAGATCTCTCTCTCTCTCTCTCTCTCTCACACACACACAGACACACGCCACACATTGTGTTCTCAGCCAGCGCTCCACACATCACAATTTGAATGGATAGGATGAGCACATTCATATAAATCACCATATGAATGGACATGTCAATGGAACATGTAGGACAGCTACCACATGGCTGCTGAACTTTTAGATAGTGTTACCATGGGAATGAGCTTTAGCACAGCGCACGAGGCCTCACACTGCACACTGAGGTGGTTCTGGCTGTGCTGCACATTTGCATTGTGTGTGTCTGTTTGCACTGCAGGCACACAGACCAAACCAGCTATCCTTGTTAGGACTTTGCATTGACTTCCAATCATTGTGGAAAACCCAAGCATAAGCTTAACGAGAAGCTCAGAAATGAAGTTTGGCCTCATTAGAAACGAGCTTTGGTCCCCGTGAGGTTTACTGGTCCTGACAAGGTCAGTGTTTAGGCTGGAAAAAGGTCCTAAAGAGGTAACAAGAAAACACACACACACACACATAATGATCATTTAAAAGTCAGGTTTGGGAAAGTCACTTAAAAACATTTTTTAATCCCAGTTGTGATGAGATTCAACTCAACATAACCTGATTACCAGTGTCATCTGATTCCACTCAGTGTCTTTCAGGCATTAAAGCATGGGAAATGAGAAATTACAAGTAATCAGATTGTATTTTTAGATAAATTAAATGTGTTTTTTATATTTAAGATATACAGATAAAGTGTATTGACAGGGTTTCTGGTTCTACACACCCCAGATTACATCAGCAAAAACCTGTGTCCTTAGTAGTGAATTAGCCCTATATATATAATACATATAATATTTCCCGAACTAGATCTCATTCCTGATAAAATCACAACATAGATCTATTCTTTGATGTAATAATAAGGCCTGGTTTGTCTTTGATCAGGTGTAGTGTGAAAATGCCTATAGAAGTCAGTCTAGACTGGTTCTACGTAACTTTCATAAGACGCAATCCAGAGAACAAAGACAAACATGATGTCTACTCATCGTGTTATTCAACATGCAGAGCGGAAGCTGATGCCTAATATGGTTGTGCCCTAAAACCAGAACTAGAGAGAGAGAGACAGAGAGAGAATGAAATGACTTTACCAAGTATATATTTTTTGAATCCCTTTTAATCTCAGACTCGTCCTACTGGTTTATGACTCAGTGTTCAGCCGACAGACATCACAGCAGGAATGAGTGTTAAGTAAGATAGGACTACTTCCTTAGTCGTGGCATGAGAGTGATATAAGACTCCAGGTTCTTCAGTGTGGCTGAAAGAAATGTCACACATTCTCTGAGAGGAGAAGGATGGAAGGTTGATCCCACTATACTATAGCCGGATTTTCATGACATTTTGCAGAGTGGAGCGACACAACACAACGAAGAATTCATTTGATTTTGGCACGGATCTGCATCAGGGAGCGGATTTTCTTTTTTTCACTTTCTTTAACATTGCAAGATATTCACGAATTTGAACGATTCATGGATCTTGATGATAAAAAATCTGACATGTTTAGGGGACTGATATTTATGAGTGGGTGCTTTTTGGTGCAGATCCAAATAGAAATCTGGATCTAGTGAATTTAAATGTTGTTTCATAAGGGGACTTTTGGACCTTGGTAGAGACGTGCACTCTGAGTGACTTACTAGTTTGTTTGTTTGTAAACAAGATTACATAATAACTACCAGAGGGATGGCCACAAAACTTGGTGGAAGGATGTGGTACGGGTCAGGGAAGAACCGATTCAATTTTGGTGTGGATCAAGGAATTTATTTTCCCACTTTTTTCTTGTTTTCTCAGAGAGGGGATTTATATTTATGAGTGTGCAAATCAAAATCCGGATGTCAATGTGGTTTCATAAGGGAACTGCTGGGCCTTGTTTGTCTGTTATTTAGCAGAATCACACAAAAACGCCTAAATGGATTACCACGAAACTTAGAGTGGAAGGATGCTTTACGGGTCAGGAGAGAAGTCTTTAAATCTGGTGTGGATCCACATCAGGGTTTGGATGCAGGGATTTTTATTCACTTTATTCACCACTGGAAGATTGGGTGTTTTTTGACATTTTTCACTGATTTCTCAGATAATAACTCATGACAGGACTGTTATTTAGAGTGGTTGAAATTTGGTGCAGTTTGACTGAGCCTTGGTGCAGGTATGGGCTCTACTATTCTAGTTTGAATAAATGACGAACAATTAAGAACAAATAACTAAAAGAACAAATAACTAAAATTCCCAGTCGGGACCACTTTCCAGGTGAGTGGAAAATGAGACTGGGTTCACATTGGGCACATGAAGTGGTGAATAATTGAGTTTGTGCAAACAAGCTGCTCTTTTGCCGCTCTCATGTCTGAGCCATGACTGACTGCGAGGGGGGATCATGATGTTTTAACATGTGCTTGTTAAGCCTCAATTATTAAGGCAGGATCTGCGGCACTGTGGCACGGCTAACCTTTTGAACCCGGCACAGACGAGTTCGCTTTGCATGCATACTGGCGTAAATGCGCCTGCACGCATGCACACTCCATATGGCACAATTAACCTTTTGAACTTCCAACAGGCACACGGGTAGGCAGATGCACATGAACATACATGGTTGCACACACACATGAGCGAACATCCTTAGAATTTTACTAGCAGCCTTGTGTGAATACGTTGATGGATAAATAAGCCGTCTTTCCAGTCCTTCTTCCTCGAAAGGCCGCATTATACATGGTTGGATTGGAGCGAGAAGAAACTACCTGATTCTCACGCGTTTGAATCAGAGAACACGGCTGCAGGGAGAGAGAGAGAGAGAGTGACAAAACCAGTTCCTACGCTTTTAGAGATTTCTTCAATATGATCATGGTACATATGATACTCAGTAGAGTCATTATTTATCTTCAAAGAAACACTCACTCAATAACAACTTCTCATAACTCATATCCTAAGATGGTTTCACATACAACTTTGCATACATTTGCTTTGAGGACTGATGCAAACTACAACGGTCACATATTCCACCTCTGTCGTATGTGTTTTTATCAACATTACATTTAAAGTGGGAGATTTAGCTTGAAATGGGCACTTTAATGTTTCTGTTGTGTGAGAAGTGAAATCCTACTACCATTCATTCAGTATAACAAGAAGGGTGCTCAGTAGACTGCATTCAGTACCTTTGTGTCCTCAGACTGCACAGCACCACAGCACCCACACCGTCAAACACTAAAATCTACAAGAAAGAACCGCCGCATGGACAATGGAACAACCTTGATCCTATCGCACATTTCAAAATACAGCCTTGTATGTATATTATTAGTTCTACTTTTATTTATATTATTATTCTTACTACATTTCCTCTTTTGCTGCTACTTCCTTGTGCTGCTGTGTAAATTGTGAATTTCCTCAACAGAGCTACATCTTATCTTAGATCTCCACCAATGTCCAACAGTCCATTCATGAAACCACATTTAAATTCACTAAATCTGGATTTTATTTGGATCCGCACCAATTTGCACACACTAATAAATATCAAGATCCATGAGTTACTCTCTGAGGAATCAATGAAAATGTTAAAGAAGCTGAAAAGAAAATCCTGGATCCGCCCCCAGGTCCGGATCTGCACCGACATTTGATTGGTTGTTTCTTGCGTCATGTTCCATAAACATTCCTCCTTGACACACATTCATCATGGAGACTTTCCCCTCCAACGCATGTCTGTGGTAATTACTTCCTTGAACTTGCTTCTTATTAATGGAACAAAACAAAGCACTAGAAATGTAGCAACATGTCAATTTCATGTGACGCAACTGTTCAGTCCTGTAATGGAACAACATGGCCGAGTACAATAGTGTGTTGTGTGCTCACTGGCCATCCCAGAGCCTGAACCACACCAACAGTACATGTCTATCGAACCAATGAAGGTTTTGTTCACCTTCCAGACGGCTAATAGATTTATGAACAAGCAAAATGACAAAAAAATCATTCACATTTCAAGAGCACAGGGATTTGAAATAAAATTTGGAGCCAGGGATTGGTGATTAGATTCTCTGGTTATTATGTTTTTTCCCCCTCGTAATCCTCACAATGTGTGGACACTGTACTGCAGAGTCTACGAAACCCTGACTTTTACTGTCACTGGGGGACGTAACCAGGCCTTTAAACCTGGAAACCAATAATATTTCAGGAAGTTTACAACTGGAAAATCCACAGTGTTGGCTGGGTTCAGATAAAACAAAGTTTGGGGGGGTGGAGATGGACACAAAAACAGGGATGTCTGTTGGATTTGGGTCGGGCTTGGACAGAAAAGTGCACCCCGAGCTGCACTCTGGTGTTGATGACGATTGAAACACGCAACAGACGCAGAAATGAAAAAGAGAGCTTTTGGGGATGAGGGCTGACTGTGGTCTTGTCGTGCTGTAAACATGTGCGTTCTCCTGCATGCTCCAGGCGCCACCCCTCGCCTGAATATTCCACACATTCTTCTGTTGCTGTGAACGTGTCTGACCCAGACAACCTCCTGCTGCGTTCTTCATACGGAAAATTTTCATACGGAAAATGCCCACAACCAATTTTCAAAGATATTTTCCAGAGTTCATGTCTGAAAACAACTTTTGTCTCTCTATCCCTCCCTGCCTCCTCCTCTTCCTCACGTCCGTCTCCTGTCCCCCTCCCTGCCAGTCTCAAGTCCCCTGAACCATAATCAGATAAACAGGAGATGGCATTAAGGACTGGTGGCGCCGAGCCACAGAGATGCTGGACGCACAAACAGAGACTGAGAACCTTATTTGTACCGGTTCAGAAGAATAGTGGGTATATGGGTTATTCTTTATTTTTTCTTAACACCTGCACGTGTTCGGCACTTTCATGCTTCGTTATGATGAGATTGCACCAGCAGGAAATATCAATTAAACTCAGGCGGCTCAGAGAAGTTATGCTATCATAATAGTCTCTATCTCGCATGTCGCGTCTTGGCACAGACACTGGGGTTGCCTGCTATTTGATACATGATAGTAAACAAGATTTTTCAAAGTCTTGAGTAATTGACAAGAATAAACTCCATTGTAGTGAACTTAACCACCAGAGAGACGACAGGTGAACATTTTGTGTCTGTCTGGCTTGTTAGCTGTCAGGCGGCACTACCACCTGTTAAGATATAAAACGTGCTGGCTGGAGGAAATTACAACGGAGATGTTCCGTTTCCTAAATCTTTAAAAGAGGAAGTGATAAAATAACAGTAAGAAAAAGAATGCTGGAGATAATTACAAAGCCATGATCCAAGGATGAAGAAGCAGTAAAATGAGCCACTAAAGGGTCAGAAACATTTGGTGAGACACAGGTCATAAAACTTTTTCTAGGATCTACCCGCTACAGCATGCACACACACGCCTGTCTTATCTCTGTGGTCATGCAAAACGAAGCCTTAAGCCCAGCCTGAGGCAGGGGTCTTAAAGGTCACGATCTCTGTGACGTTTTAGAAGGTCGCGCAAAGTTCATGACACAAGCCTGACCATATTTGGCGGCCGACTTTCTTAAAGGCTTAGAGCTGAAATTTGAAATGATAGAGAGCAAGGGAGGAAAAAAACCAGTAACTGGAATGTTCATTGGTTGCAGCTGGGCATTGCTGGAGCAATATGGAACCAGGCTTAATGCAGGAAGAGTGTGTGTGTGTGTGAGTCTGCGTGAGTACACTTGTGCATGCATGTCGGCCTGCTTATTCGCACATGTGTGTGAGAGGTGGAACGAGATATTTGGTTTTAATACAGACCAAAGCTTAGATATTTGCAGATACATGCGTGTGTGTGAGTGAGTGGGTGTAAAAAATAAACACATGCATGCAAGCTCCAGAGTGCATGTGTCTGCATGCATGCTGGTATGCGTGTGAGTGTTAGAGATATTAGAGCAATATGAAAAAGCTTAAGCCGGAAGTACGGGGCTACAGTTTGAAACCTGTGCAGAGTTTGGGCTGCAGAGAACAGAGAAACGAAGGAGCGGCTCTTAGAAGCAACTGAATCTCTGATTTTAGAATATAATCACCACAAAAGAAATATGATCAAATCTAAATACCATGTATTCTGTAGTAATACACAAAATGTGTTGAATGAATTTCTGGTAGGCATACAACATGTGAAGTATGGACAATTGCAATTCACACTACCGTCTGAATCTTTTTATTTCCTTCTGTGTGCGAGTCCTCCTCTGCTTTTTTCAATTAATTTCTAAATTCTTCCTATTTCTCTGCAAATAAGACTCACAGTGACATTTTACATCGAAAAATAAAGCTGAAAACGACAGGAAAGATTATATTATAATATAATCTTTAAATAAGTAGCCTGTAAAAGAATATATTGGGGAAAATGAAGAAAAAACTTTGCAGCGCAAATGTCTGCACCATTTTCTGTCTCACAGACTCATAGTGCTATTTTAAAGCGGGCGTTCTTCCTTTTTGTGAGCGCTGATTGATTCATTTCCTGTATTTTAGAAGTGAAAATCATGTGTGTGAATAGTTGGACGCAGAGGTTACATCTGTTTGACTTTCTCTGTAAGTGTTTCTCATGTGAAGAGAATGTGTGTGTGCGCGCTCGGTTCCCGGTTGTGCTGCAGATGAACTGAGGTGATGTTCTGCTGCTTTTCAAACAGCATCATCTGTTAGAGGAGCTAAGACATCACCACAAGTCTAGTACAGCCATTACAGAACTGTGTGTGTGTTTGTTACAAATCAGAGTGTTTAACTGTCATGTTTCTTTTCAATGAAAACACCCTTTTCTACACTCTGAATAATTTAGATAGGAGAGTTTAATAAGCTTGACTCAAATTGAAAATTGCGTGTGTGTGTGTGTGTGCATTTGAATCTAATGTACAATGAGACCCACATGAATTATGAATCCATCCAGAATTATTTTGACGTTGTTGGAGAGAAGCCTGGTCTCTATTCAGTCGTGCTTCAGATGTGGAAGCTGCAGTTTTAAAGATTTTAAAACACACATATGTTTGTAGTGGAGCTGCGTCACACATCAAACTGTGATCGTGACCCTTCTGAATAATAATAAAGATCTGACATTGCTCTTATGAAGGAAATACTTTATCTTTCTCTCTCTCAACCACACACTCACAGTCCTTCTCTCTTCAACCTCATTTTTCCTCTTTGTTTTTCTTATCCCCCCCCCCCTCATCTCTCGCATCTTCTTCTCTCCCTCTTTTTCTCTTTCTGCCTCTCCTGTCGTAACCTCGGCCAGCAGCAGGTCTACAAAGATGTGCTTTCTGAGAGCCAGCAGCAATTCCTGGAGGGCAGTCAGGCAAATAAACCCGACCAGTGCCCGCTGCATGACTCACAGAGAGACAGGGGCCTAGAGAGAGAAAAATAGAGAGAGAGAGAGAGAGAGAGAGAGAGAGAGAGAGAGAGAGAGAGAGAGAGAGAGAAGAGGGGGGAAGCGTTAAGATGAGAGGGCACAAGGATTTTAGGCTGTTATAAGAGCTGATGAGAGGGGGCAGGTTGGAGAAGGAGATGGGATAGGAAAGGAGGAGGGGGAAAAAAGTGGAAAGAGACAATGATAGGCTGTATGAGAGATTAAGAGGGTGAGGCTAGGACAGAGAGGGAGGGAGGGGTGAGAGAGGCTGGGAGATAGGGAAGGAGGGAGGGAGAGAGCGAGAGAGAGAGAGAGAGAGAGAGAGAGAGAGAGAGGGAGAGAGAGAGAGAGAGAGAGATGGGGGCAAACTGAGGGCAACCTGCGCGATCTTGCATGCACACGAGAAGAGCAGACAGGCACGCAGCTCAGGGAGGAGGCACGAAGAGAGCAAAATAACTCCTCCTCCTCCTCTTCCCCTCCCAGTCTCTCTCGTCCCCTTCCCCTCTGCCAAAAAGCGAGCAGGCCTACACGACATATTGACCCGAGGCCCGAGCACAGAGTGGGCCTGAGGGAGTCAGAGGCAGACAGGAGGGGGGGGACTCGTAGGGTGGAATGGGGGTAAGGGGCAGCACTGAAACATTTGATGGATGAGGAGTCACACATATAGATAAATGCATTACTAACTTTCAATCAATTTAATGCTGTATTTTTTGTTTTGTTTTTTTATTTAGAATTTTTTTTTTAAATCACTTTTTAAAATATTTTTTTAATTGAACCATAACCACAAAGGTGGTTCATTATTATTATCATTATTTGTTTTTGTCCAAATAATAAACATAACATTAAATTCTAAAGGCTAAATGGTGAATGTCTATTATTATTGTTGCATAGTATTGTTTGGATTTTATAATGTATTTCAATGGTGGATTATTTGGTTGCTTTTATCAGCTATAGTGTTTAATCATGGGTATTTATACATTTATAGTGTTGTCTATTAATTCATGAGCACTGTTGCTAGGAAATAAATAAAAAATTAAATTATTAATAATTTTTTACTTTACTGGTCTGAAGGAAGTGGATTTTAAACAAAGAGTCAACCAATCTTTGAATCAGCTTAGAAAACAACCACCTCCTCTGTTTAAATGGTTAGTTCCCCAATGTGTAAGTGTGTGTAGTTAAGTCTCAGTGAGAAAAGGGTGAGACTCCAGGAAGTAACTGCACCTGGCAAAGAAACAGTGTGGATCATAACGCTCGAGTGAAACCCACTCATTTTCATACTTTTGTTTTTGTGCAGGTTAAAGAAAGGAGAACATGATGAGTGAGCTCTAAAGGTCAAAGTCAGCTATAGCTGTTAGTCCATGTTTCCAGTCTGTGCTGAGCTAAGTTAACTGTTTTCTGGCTGTAGCGTTATATCTAGATACGAACAGATATGAGGGAGCTATCTTATTATCGAACTTTTGACTGAAAAAATGAAACAGTGTATTTTCCAAACTTCGAAAGTCACCAAGAAGAAGAAAAAAAGGAAACATAAAAAAATACTGAGGACATGAGCGCGTTGCTCTCTGTGGTACCTTTGGCCCTGGTAACAAATAAAACCTGCACATTAAAACACGCGAGGGAGAGGAGAAAGGAGAGCGAGATAAAAAAGGATTAGGCACAGACAGACAACAGATGAAGTGAAAGATACGGCAGGAGGGAGAAGTTTGTCTGAGAAATGAGAAGTGAATGGGGAGGAGGAGGGGGAGGGTGGAGGTGGTGGTTGAGATCTGCTGTTTGCCCCATGTGAGCCGTGTCTCTGGGTTAGACGGCCATACCTCTGCCCCGGCCTCCCTCTGGACCGCATTAGACATGGCGCTCAGATAATACACTGGCGGGGGTTTGGTGGGGGTGGCAGATAGAGAGAGTATATATAGTTTTATAATACTCACTAAAGAGTAAAAACAACAATTCATTGTTACAAGGAAACATCTTTTTTGGGGGATGGGACTACTTCCTGGTGTGGCTGTCTGCCGATGCTATCAACCCAGGAAAAACACATTATGTTAATCTAACTCACTATATATACACTTTTAGATATAACAAGAGGTGTTAAGGGGATTTAGTTTGCTTGGGATAGGCTGGCTGTTTTCCTCTGTTTTCATTTACTAATGCTAAGCTAAGCTAAGTTAAACCATCTCCTGCCACTAGCTTAATTTCTACTATACATATATGAGTGTGATATCGATTTTCTCATGCAACTCTGGGCAATACAGAAATGTGCCAGTATGCCTCCTCCAACCAGTGCAGTTTCAGTCTACATAACTTTTGACCTTCAACCATTAAAATTGAATCAGTTCAGCTTTGAGTCCAAAAGAAAATTTGTACCACATTCAAAGCAAAGCCCTCAAGGTGTTCTTGAGATATATCGTGTTCACAAGGCAACCAATGTGTTCTGTAACATCTCAGTCACCTCGACCTTTGAGCACCAAAACCCAATTCATTCATACTTGACTCAAACAGGACATTTGTAACAAGATATTAAAAATTCCCTCAGTGTTCTTGAGATATCATGTTTACATGACTGGGACAGAGGAACGCACAACCCGAAAAACACAAAAAAACGTTTCTGTGTTTAGTTTGGATTAAGGAGTTGCAGTAGCTAATCTTATATGCATTTTATAATGAGTGTCTAATGCATGAAGTCTGTATTATTGTCATTTTGCAGTGAGCAAATTCAACCTCCTCCACTGATCCCTCTCAGATTTACCGAATGATTACAGGAATATCAGGCGGGCAAAAAAAAGCACTTACTGTGTCTAATAAATGTGAATTTACATGATTTGAATAAAGCACCAACTTCAGCAGGTAATCGTTTTTCTCTTTTAGTTTGTTTATTTAATCAATGTTACATTAAACTAACATAAATAAACATTTTTATGAACAAAAGGCACACAGTTCAAATATAAACAGAGAACGTCTGTACAGTTTGTCTCAGTAAAACATGTCTACTGTCTCTGAGCGAGAGAGCAGTCCAAGAGAGATGAGTTTCAGGGGGTTCGCTGACAGAAAGCTTAAGTGCCGCCGCAGCTGCAGCATAGTCGTCGTCGAGTCTCAGTGGGGAAACTATACACTCTTCAGTCCCCTGCGAGGAGTCAAAGTGGCGAAGAAAAAAAAAAGCCAACCTGCGAACAGCACTTGCTTGTTGTGAAACCTCTTCCTGGAGATTTTTAATGTGTGGATGTCCATTGGGGAGAAGTCCCACTGAAACTCACGTCCGTTGTCTGGTTGAAGAGGCCACAAGATTCATGTCCACTAAATTAAAAGATTCAAACACGCAGCACATACACTTGAAAAAAAAAACATACGGGCCGGAGGCTGGGTAAACACTACGATTTTTTTTTTTTTTTGCAAGAGAATGACAGGGGGTCGGTGTTGCCTTGGTTTATCTACGGAAGGCTCTGACTGGTCGGTTTCTGCTTCCTCAGAATAATAAAAAAAAACGGGCCATCGATCATTCACAGTACTGACGAGATGCTAACCGTCTACAACAGCGTCTGTCCTGATGTGGAGTTCATATACAGCCGTACGACTAAGTCAAAATGATAAGGGGGACTAGATTTGTTATTTTTCCAGAAAAAAAAAAAGGTAGCTCAAATCCTCTCAGATGATCATCACAAGGCTCCTGTTCCAACTAGATAACAAAGTGTGGTATCTGAGTCCAGTCGAGCGTGTTGCAGCTGCTGTCAGTTGTCATCCACGTCTGCGAGCAGGAGGAAACAGGTGCCGTCCTTTGCTACAGTTCCAGTTTTGTCTGGTTGTTCCTTACTGCAGTCCAGTCTAGTTTTGGATACAGTTGGCTACAGACCAGGATCTTAACATATTTGCAAATATTTCATAGATTTTGTTTTGATCTGCAGCAGATGGGGAAAAAACAAGATCCAAATGGAGTTGGCTAAAGCAACAATAGACCAAATTTTCATCTTGAGTGGCAAACTCTACCTCTGTGACACAGATGAAAGCAAGCTATGAGCAAATATTTGCAAATACAGACAGATCCAGGTCTGATCCGGGGGGTTAGACGGAGACGGTGCTGGGTACCTCCTCGTAGTGAATGATAAAGTAAGGGTAACTCTGGTCGTCGTTGAAGATTACGTAAATCTGCGGGTCCACCCAGTTGTCCACACAGGAGTCATAAAGGTCACTGGAGGAGTCGCGAGGGTTGATGGGTGGCGGCCGTCGCATGGAGGGATTTCCTACAGTAAACCTGTGCAGACAAAGAAGACGGAGATGAGGTTAGTTATGTGGTCCGGACTATAAACCGACAAACAATAGTCTTTGCATTTCCTACTTTTCCTGAGGAAAAATGCCTGCAGACAGATTTCCATTCACTTCTGCACGTCTGCAGTTACAGAAGAATAATTTACAATCTAAAAGAAAACTCGTCTAAATTTAATGATTACAAGGCAGCCGCTCCTCTGTGTGTTTGAGCGCACCGTAAATAATATAAGCATATGCTGTAAGTGCATGGAATGAATGTACTATAAGTATATGAAATAAGTCAGTGCATTTTAACCAGTTTGTTTTGCCTCCCTTAAATATTCATGTCAAGCCCTAAAGACCCATAATCCATCAATCTTCATACAACTTGCTTTGGAGTCATAAATAAAACATGTTAGAATAAGAATATTTTCAGCTCCAGACAGAGACACAGGGTATGACTGAGAGTCTGTGTGCCAGATACAGTTTCAGACAGGGGAGTTAATCACATTGTACAGATAACTTCTATAGTTGAACGAGGTCTGGAAGCAATGTCTCTGCCTGGGCCGTGGAACAAATTGAACCCAGGTTGGGAGTGGAGGGGGCGCTGTGAGTGGGGTGTGTGTTTCTTTTTGGGCGCAACACACACTGTCTACTGCAGCATAACAACTTTGATGATGCACAATGGCCTCAGCCAAATCTGCCGTTTTGCATGTATCGCCCTTGATTTGACTCGCAGCTGAAGGAATTTGGACGAGCGTCACGCATAGCATGACTTAATGCTGGTTGATGGAAAATAATCTCGGGATTTCAATAAACCAAATAAAGGCTATAACGTGTTCTGAGTATTTAATTTGAAAACACTGACAGTGAGTGGGAGGGGAGGGGTAGCGACAAAAAAAACAGATTTTGTTTCGGAAGAGGTGGAGCTGGAGGGAAGATACTTGTCAAACACATCGAACTGCATGTTTAGAAAAACAAAAACGTGGAACTCAAATACAAGCTGGATACATAAGGCCTTAATTTAGCATTTAGTAAACTATGTTTCTTCCAGTACACACCTCAAAACAGAGGATGGTGTCTCTAGTATTAAGAAAATGGTGCTTCTGCAAACAAACATATCTGACTGCTCGGTGAAAAAGAGTAAAGTGGATATGACCCAATTAAAAGGCGACCAAATTGAAACAGCCCATCACCTTAAATCAAATTGTCACAATCTAACAACAACATTACATCTATAATGACGGCACCCACACACACCTGCCAGTGAGGACTTTGGCCAGGAACATGCAGTGGACTCCTTTGGGCGAGCGCTTGGAGAAGTTGTGGGAGTAGACAGCCTTGCGGGCGAAGTAGGAGCCCTGGCCGAACATGGTGGCGTGCTTGCCGCAGACTCGCGGGTCGAAGTTGTGCTTGCAGATGCCGTCCACCACGTCGGCCGAGGTGCCGTGGAAGAGGTGGCGCTCGCTCAGCAGCCGGTCCATCTCTGACATGCGCCGCGACATGTACTCCTTCTTCCTGTGAGAGCAGAACAGATGGTTGAAACAAACAGATTCTCAGTGTTTGGGGTATTATTATTTTTAGTATTGATAAAAAAGTAATAAACAAGAAAAAGACAAAATATATATATATAATCTGTATAAAAACAGGCTGATGCACAAAGTTCAGTTGAGTGCAGTTCAGCTTTCTATTTTAAAGTTGTGATCAACAGCTTGTTTTCTCTAAAACAGGGAGAGAACATAGGGACTAATCCATTGTTTGACCAACACACGCACGCACACACAGCTTTTTGATGTGAGCGGATCAATCAGGCATGTTGAGGCGAAAGCGCTTTCGAGCCAGACAGGCTGTGACCCAGGCATGACCTCCTTTGACCCTGTGGCTTGAAGCAGGACCAACACTGCATGCATCCAAGGCAAGCACACACACACACCACACACACATATTCTTCTATCCAATTTTCCAAGCTGATCAACTTCCTTTGACATCAACGAGCAGCCACACACACACACACACACACACACACACACACACACACACACACACACACACACACACACACACACACACACACACACACACACACACACACACACACACACACACACACACACACACACACACACACACACACACACACGGTTTTGCCGTCATCGCCCGAGCATGTGAAGGAGAACTTGACTGACACTGACAGAGGGCATCACTTTCAGGCAAACACACACACGCACCCTGTCACTCATTGTGAAACTGTGCTGCACCAGTCAGTGTGGGAGAGTTTAAATGTCACAGCTGATAGGACCTGCTCTGCTCAACCGCAGCGGTTAGCGAACACCATCATAGGCAAGCATCTCCCCATCCGCCGCGTTCAGACACCACGTTGGACCCGTTCTCACGAAGTGCCACACAGCTGGTCCCACTTGCCCTATTTTCGCTTTTCTTCCTGCTCTCACAGTGTCTCGTTCACCCTGTGTTTGTTGTTAGGAAAGGTTTCTATTCTCGTTTCTTTGTGCAAGAACATATGCAGCTGCGTCTATCATATTCCAATAGTTCCAACAACTGAAATCTGGATAAGAACAATACATTTTGGGCCACAACAGCAAAGTATGTGAAACAAGGACAGAGGTGGAACCAAAGAGAAGTGTCTCCAAGTGAGGTCAAATCTCTTAACTGGTAAAAAAAATGAATTGCTATCAAAAAGATTTCTGCTTAAAATCATACCATGCTTATGACTGATCATTTCAGCAAATCTGCAGAGTTACAGTCAACAAAACAACCACAAATGCGTCAAACTGCGATGCCACAACTGCACCACAAAGCCCTTACAGGAAAAAATACATTCAAGAGAAATTAAGAAGCTCAAACATGATGATTGATTACTGGAAATAGTTTATGTATAGTTTAAATAGATTAAGATTAACAGAACACAGGAAGTTCTTTAAAAAAGTTTTGCTTGTCAGCTCACCTCTTATACTTCTCCCAGAGGAAGGGGTTCTGTACACGCTGGATCTTGATGATCCTGAACTTGGTCTCCGACACGGTCTTGTGGAAAAGGCTGTACACTGTGCGGTAGCTGCGGTCCTCACGCGATACCGGCACCTGCAGGAAGTCCTGGTTCATCATCATAGGCAACCACGTTTCTGGGAAAAGGCTTGGCGGGTTGGTGGTGGTCGGCGAGAGGGGGTGCGATAGGGACAGATCCATGGAAGAGGAGGACAAAGAGGAGGAGGATGAACAGGGGAGGGGAGGTGCAGAGAGACCACCCAGTGTCCTATAAAGAATAGAAGAAACACAAGATTAGATTTTTGATTAGAGGGGAAATTAATCATCAACAGTTTTGATAATTAAGTGTTCAAGCCTTTTATCAAGGGAAAACATTTGCTGTGAAGTCGACGATTAATCTAAAACTAACACACTTATAAATAATGAGAATAAGTGGAGATTGCAGCTCATTCTTTGTGTGAACACTTTTTTTGGGTGCTGCAGCACATGTGATACAACTGTAAATTCAGACAGGTTCGTGAAAACAACTGTGTCATTTAGTACTTTGCAGTAATACAGGCAGTGCTCGATTGCTGAGTACACAGACAATTAATCATTAAAATTATTGGATGATGTAAGTATGTCTACCACAGCAGGTCATCTGTTGACTAACACTGATACAATACAGCGTGTAGGGGGTTAAAAGGGAGCATTGATTTCTATTAGAGGAAATTTATCTTAAAATCAACAATTGATGATAAACTCAAATCCCCATAAGATACTCAAATAATAGAAGAAAACCGGGTACACACAGTGGAAAAGAAACTCTGCACATAAGGGAACTGCTGCCTCAGCAGACACCACAACTCAGGCAACAATAAGATCTGAATCATGTGGGTAATATAAGAACTAACATTTCAACACATGAACCCCTGTCATAAGAGTAAAAGAGCTGAGAAATGAAAGTCAACAGTTCTCTCTTTTAGTTGCTGAACGGTATAAAAAAGTGTTTCAGTTCACATCAGTCCAGTTGGTGCAGTCTCCTTCACCAGGGCCCATCCCTGCTGAGGGTCAGTGAAAGCAGCAATCCAGGCTCGTTCATTTAGAGCAATGGAAGCATCAGCAACACGCCGCACATCACAGCGTGCGACCCATCTCCCTGACTTCCTCAGCCTTCATCCCCACGTGTTTCCAATCAAGGCTGCATCCTGACGTAAAACAAAACTGATGTTCTGCTGCTACAAAGTCTGCGCTTTCAAAAACCGTGTCCCACCAACTGTCGACAGCGGCGTGACTGCGCTGCAGAGCGAAGCCGAGCAGCCAGCAGCCGTCGCCGAGCAAACAAAACAGCAGGGTAGCGTGCAAATGAAAGCAGTAACCAAACAAGACAATGGGGAGGCAGAGTGAGGGATGAGACGAAGACAGTGGGGGGAAGAATGAAATGCCAAGTGTGGAGCTGTCGTTGAAGTGACAAAAAAACTATTGTGTCTGGCATTTGAGTCAGTCACAGTGGTTTGGCTGTCAAGTTATCACTCTGTAAGTGTAAATGCTGTTAGCCCCATCAGCCACAAGAGAGTGTGTGCATGTGTGTGTGTGATCAGAGTGTGACTCTGAGTCAGCGTGACAGCTTTCCTCATCTCTTTTCTCTCTCTCTGGTCTTGTCCATCCAGTCTCAATCTTTTGCCGCAATCAATGTCTCTATTCCCCCATGCGCTTTGAAAAAGATCACAGACAGGCTGCTGCAGAAAACGAGTGTGAAATGAAAAAGGGACAGATAACAAGAGACTGATGGGGTTTTGGGGGGTTAGGGGGAAAAACGAGTGAAAAGGTGAGGTAATAAGGGAGGGAGGGAAAGATGGAGATGACCGAAAATAACATCACCAGGAAAGAGAGAGAGAGATAAATGACAGAAGATGAGGGAGCGAGGGAGGGTGCCAATCAAGCTGATGACCTCAACCTCTAAGCCCAGCACAGATTGTTCCTTGTACACACACACACAGACACACACACAGACACACACACACACTAGAGATGCGCGGATCGGCTCTGACAACATCTAATTCTGAATGTATGCTTGGCTCTTTTGCCCATTACCCACCGCTACAGGTGATAATATGGTACGAAGGCTGGTTTTAATTAAATTTACGTTTATTTTTAGAAAAACTTAAATGGCAACAGATATTGTATAATTATGGAGTCCCTCCGGTGACATTTGGGGGGAAAACAATGCGTGGCCACAAAATAATAACGCATGGGAACGACTTAATAACTTGTGGACTTATTAAATCTTTTATCCTTCCCTTAAAGTAGGTTTATCCTATGAAATTTTAAAAAGTATTTAGGGGAGATTGGCGCAGGGAGACTGGTGCAGTCCGTCCTCAACGACATGACACAACACTGTTGCGGTGCACACTCTCCTTAAAGGGAACGATAAAGGAAGTATAATACAATGTCTGGATGGTTAAGTCGATCCCCACCGCCTCTATAATGGGCTTTAGTTTGACACACACTGACTGAAAATGTTTGCAAATACTGGTCAATAAAAACACATGGACCTATTTTGTGTGCTATGGCTCAGGGGGCATTGCTGTGCGCCTGTTGCATCTCCTGTTAAAATCTTTATTGTATTTCATAGGATAAATCTACACAAGCATGTGCATGAAGGTCCCTCTCACATTTAACAGATTCCAATAAGACAGGTGCGCGTAGGAAAGACTGAAAGATAAGAAAGACTAAGAACTGCATTGCATGATAGAACTGCAGCTGAAACCAGGTCTGACTGTCTGTGCAGATGGTAAAAACGTTTTGGACCCTAGTGTGAGCATGGTGTAGCTCCAGCACGCAGCACGAGCGAGCATTGTGGGACATAGTGCTGCAAATAGTGCTGAGATCTCTTATGTCATGATGAGAAGTGTGAAAACTGCTTTGGTTGGTAGAACATGGCACCTAGATAAGCCAGATATTTAATGGGAAACAAAACTTGTTTTAGTTTTAAAATGCTGTTTTCAACTAAAACGCAGTAGTATGGATGCAGCCTAAGCTGAGAACATTCCCCTAGAAGTAAAAAAAATTAATCAACCCTCCGACTTGAATGGTTTGTGGAGCCGGGACAGGCCTTTTTTTCCTCTGTGATCACATTTTTTGTCTCCACCGAGTGATTAACTGCAGCACACACACAACAAACAGATAAAAAAAAAAAGTCCCAGGATAAAATCCCTTCATCCAAATTCCAGCTTCCCACAGTCGCTTTTCACACTCACTAGCTCTACTCTGCAAAAAAACCCCGGTCTGGAACCCATTTAGACCTCTCTCACTTCCTGTCACCATGCCCCCTCTATCTCCCTCTCTAACTCGCATTCTCTTTCTCCCTGTTCCTACAGCTAATTTCCCTCTCTCTATTTTGTCTCTTCTCGACAGTCGGGCCCTGCAGGAACAGCTCGTACTGTCGTTCACTCTGTGTGGGATGCTGGTAGGAAAATGCCAGAGCTGCCTGCTCTGCACAGGGAGTGAAGAAAAAATAATCTGCAAATGGAATAAGACCACTCTAGTTGTTTGCATCTGGTATCACTAGTTTGAGGAATAAATCTGAGGCGGGTGCAGCGAGGCAGGTCGCTTCACTGCTGTAAAGAAAATGGCAGCTGAGAATTTCTGAAATCAGCTTTTAGAGAATTAAAATATCTCATATAATACAGAGATTTAGTTTGTTCACTGTTTAAGAAATAGAAGAAGTAACACTGGTTTAAATTACTGATGTCTGTTCGGTCTCTTGTCCTCTGTGCTGTCTGTTCTCCTTTGCCTCATTATCTCCTCGTTTGTCTGGTTCAGGCCTACGTCATTCTCCCGTGTCCCGGAGACTCCACCTGATTTGCCAAAAATCTTAGCTGTTAATGTGGGCTTTGGCTTCAGCTCAGACTGCCAATGTGCCCCGGTCTTGCAATTGGATTAAAGGTGAATGTGGTGTTCAGAGTCTTTTGAGTATTCAGCCCTGACTGTGACATTAGCATTGTGTACCGACCTCCGTGTGCCTGCCTGTCTCCAAACAGGAACTCTGGACACTCACAGAACACGGAGAGCCACGGGGAGAGCCAAATGTGTGCGTTTGTTTGTGCGTATGTGCATGTGTGTGCGTGTGCGTGTGCGTGTGTGTGTGTGTGATGCCAGACACTTCGAGGACCTTGTTTTAATTGTCAACGTAGGGTTCATATCCAAAATACAAGATGTTCTCTAACAGGGTGGTATATAAGAGAGAGAAATAAAAGCAGCAGTAAGAGACAAAGAGAGGCATGAGGGACATCTACCTCTGAACTGATCCTTCCTGCAGCTTTGCAGAACTATTAACTAGCAGCAGTTCTAAACCCTCGTGCTTATCAGTGTGCTTGGTTATTCTTCATAGCAGTTAATATACTGCCTGGAGATAACCTTTATAGGCAGTAGAGGAGTTTAACTTTGCTGTCTCCCCCCAGTTATGTTCGACGTCAGCTACGCACCGGAAGCCACTGCTGCATTTTGCACGATATGAAGAAAATAAAAAAAAACACTGTTCTGTGTTGTTCCCAAGATGTAAATATAAATAGATAAATAATCACACAAATGTTCATGGCTATTTATGCACCAGTGCCCGGAAGTTCAATGTGTGTCACAACACAATGACGGGAAAGGTCAACAGTCAGCATCCCGAAATAAAGAAGAAGAGGAAATTAGCTTGTTCATTCACGTGCCATTTTTATAACACTGCCGATCAGAGTCGCAAAAATCTCTGTCTAGAGTCATTTGATCTGATTGTATCCATTTCCATTGCAGAAAAAAGCCAGATGTAAGCGGGTGTTAGTGGGTTTTCTGACTGGGGGAAAAAGAGCTTTAGTCTCTGTGGGTGCTCACAGCAAAGGGCAAAGGTATTTCAAGTATATATTGTGAGATGCCTTAATGCTCTGTTTTGTAAGATAATAAAAGAAAATTATTTTGTAATATGGATGATGTGCAAAGATTGTTTCCGTCTGGAATTTATAAATTAGCCAGTTATCTGGGAGAGGACAAAAAATACTCTTTATCGAGTAAATCTATAGATATGTAATAGTTCATTAATTCATTTGTAAATTCATTTGAAAATTACTATAAATGTAGTGTCTTCTCTTATTCTTTTTCCCCACGTTTTTTACATTTGATATCAGAAGATAGTTTTTGTAAATTAGGGGCGTCTTGTATTCCCATGGAGCGATGGGCCCAATGATATGCCATGATGCATTAAATACACACATATATATATATATATATATATATATATATAAATATGTATGTTGAAAGTGTTTACTTACTGTAGGTGGGGTGTAAGCATTACAGAGGACATGAACATCGGCCGCCTCTTGATCTGGCGTCTGAACCCGAAGATGGCATTCTGCTGGAAGCCCTCCCTGATGTTGAGGATGTACTGGTTCTGGAGCGTATTGAACCGCACCTCCTTAAGACCCCTCGAGCTCGCCTCCTCTATGAGCTTCACCACCGGCTGAAGAGGAGAAAAAATAAAGGAAAGAAAAGAATAAAAGAAGACAAAGAGGAAAAAGAGATGAAAAGGAGTTTAGACTTGTTTATTGTTTTTATATAGTCAATCTATTCTCCATTTATATTTAATAAAAGAAGAGACATATCAGTGAACTGTGGTGCAATGTACAGACTAACAAATTGATAACAGATAACACACACACACACACACACACACACACACACACACACACACACACACACACACACACACACACACACACACACACACACACACACACACACACACACACACACACACACACACACACACACACACACAAAGAGAAAAGCAATCTTCTGATTTAGTGGAATTGCAGTTGGCTATGAACAGCTGTGTCACAGGGGGTATTCAGGAAAGTCAGTGTGTTTGTGTCAGTGTGCATGTGTCTGAATTGATCCCATCACAGTGGCGAGACAAGTGATTGGTGTGGGCAACATTAATGCGTCTGGTCTCATGTTCGTAGCGCACGCACGCACACACACACAGACAGAGCAGCTCACCTCTGAGTATTCCCTCCAGCCAAAGTTGTCTCTGCAGTAGTACTTCCACACTGTGTGACAGCTGGGGGTAGGATTTGGGATTGTTGTGGGCGTGGGCGAAGGGCTGGGGGGAGTGGTCAGTCGTCTGACCCGGTCAAACTCCAGATCACACACTCGCATCGCCCCGAAGTCGAGAGAAAACACTCGACCCCTGCAAGGGAAAAGTCAGAGCCATTGTTAAAAAAAGAAGTGAGGAGGAATAGTAAACATTTATACAGTCAGCTAACACAGGGCGGTGGCACGTTGACCTTGTCGTTAAATGGTCACAGTTTATATTTCCAGCAGCGGGCATGCAAGGCCGGTCATGCGGCTGCTGATGGAACCTTAATTTAAACCGAGTGCCCGGAAGCAAGATGACCAAACCTCTAATTGCTTGCTCAGTGTGAATCACACAGGATGACAACAATCGGCTACATGACTTACATGCCACATGGAAACATGCATGGATGAAAGCAAATAAGACAAACATGATAAAATGATAGAATGATAGAATGTCATCTTAAAGATTTACACATTAATCATCTTAATCACTCTTACTAATGGTGAAATTCACTCAAAATTGAGACACAGCTTATGTGTCTTGCTCAAGGGCACGTCAGCGGATGACTGTAAAAACATGGTGGGGGGTCATGCTAAGCTTTCTGGTCAAAGGTTGAACCGTATATTCACAATTTCCAGTGAACACACACAATCTGCTATATAGTACAAACACATAATACTATTTTGTGCACACATACAACCTCCCTTAACCCCAGTTTGTCTCGACAAGCGGGGGTCAAAACCCCACTGTGTGTGTGTATGTGTGTATGCATGTATGTGCTTGTATATGTGCATCAGTCTCTCTACTTTACACTCCTCTATAGGACCTCTGGCAAAGGCTTTCTGGGTCAGACATACCACACAATGCAATGGCACGCTACGCCATGGACGGCAGACAGAAACATACACTGCATGCTACAGATACACACAAAACACGCACACTGGTAAAACGCACACAAACACACACAGAGCCTGAAAAAGTGTTAATGGGCTCATCGATTTTTGCCGGGGAACTAATTGGATGTAATGTCAAAGGTGAGACATTGGTGAGAGTGCATGTCCGGAAATGTGTGTGCGTGTCAAGCAATGGTTGAGTTCTGGTAATGTGTGTGTGTGTGTGTGTCAGGTCTGTGCTAAATAAAGCACTGAAGCAATTACAGTTTCTATAACACAGAGATGCTGAGAAAGGAGGGAGTGTGTGAACTTGAAGACACAGAAGTGAAACCACATATTATAATGGGTACACGGTATACAAGTATTCAGTTTCATCCACTTTAAGTGCATTTACTGGACACACATGGTTTCAGTGATAATGAGGTGCTGAGTCATTTTCCCAAACAAACTTCCATGCACACGGATACGAATGCTAAAATGATGTACTCATATATTTACGGCTTGTGCTGCTGCTAAGTCACGATGTGACTGCATCTCTGTAAGAGGAAGTGAAACAGGAGTTCATTCACTGAGCACGTGCCGATACAAAACGGTATTTGAGCAAGTCAGCGACCAGCCGAACACGCAATTACGAGAAAGATCTATAAAGCAGATGTCCTCCAGAACTGCTCTCAAGTAACTAAAAAAAGGGGGTTTCGGTTTCACGTGAGAGTATAAACTAAATTAAAAAAAGGTAGAGGCAGTACATAGAAATGGGTGCCACAGACACACATATTGTCTGTGACATATTAAGTGCGAGAACAGAACATCTTTTAATTCACATCTGGACACTTTGTTTTCTCAATTTCCGTCTCACTTTGTTCTATCACCTCTCTGCTCTGTTCCCTGTTTCACTGCTTCTTTTCTGGCTCTCCACACATCTTTGTTCTGTTTTTTTCTCCTTCTGTCGGAACAAGAAAGTGCAGTAGATGCACCTGCATGCCCCCCCTTTTCTGAGTACAGAACAGTTTCTCCCAGGAGTGGTACGTCACGATCACAACAGCTCTCGCAGATGGCTGTGAATTCAAGTGACCTACGGTGCACCCACTGACACAAATCTGTATATATTTAGGTTTTATTACAAGGAATTTAAGTGAAATATGTCACATTTACAGGCCGTCTCACTCATTACCAATATATCTCTGTCTCTTTCACACACTCAGATGAGGACAGGTCTCCAGGGGAGTCAGGCTTACTTTTTTTTCTCCAAAGTCTTTCACAGAGTCCTTTCCTTTCTCTCTCTCTCTCTCTCTCCCACACACAGCCTGGTTTGTGCCGTTCTAAAAATAAAATTCCGCCGGTTAAATTAAGTGCACTGAGATTCGGTGCATTCGACCCGGAGGCCAATCAAAAGTTGGAAAGGGACACAAGGCACGCCCACTCCGGCATGGTCTACACTCGCGAGGCCATGCTTAAAATGTCGGTCTGCTCACACAAAAACACACACACACGAGAAACTCAACTGAAAAAATGCGAATTGAAATCAAGAGATCTTGAGAAGTGTATTTGAATTTGACATTTGGATGGAGAAGGCTGCTGCTGACTTAGGAGGGAGTGTTAGTATGCTGAAGGCAAAAGTAAGAGGCCCTTGAGCAAAAATAACTTGGCGCTGAACCATGCACCGAGCCTGCTGCTGCTCTTGTGTCAGGTAGCTCCCAGGTGTGAATCACTACACAATGTGAGAGCAGGGTGTTGCTGGGAAAAAAAGGAGTTCAGTGAAACCTTTTCCTGAATAAATAAAGGTTAAAAAATACACACACACACACACACACACACACACACACACACACACACACACACACACACACACACACACACACACACACACACACACACACACACACACACACACACACACACACACCTTGGAACTTTCTCACGGCTGCACACATTAGAACCCGCATACCAGCATCAGTCATGCTATTGTCAACGTCATAGACTAGAGAGAAAAAAAACAACACATGAGCGCTCGCTCACTTTCGTACACGTACACGCATGCATTCTTTCAACCGATTTCATGTACACACACGCAACCTTCGTCCAGTCACGCCTAGGTAAGTCAGACAACCAAATCTGCTGACGAAGGCTTCCACACACACACTACCTTTATGTCATGGGTTCGTTTTATTTCCTTGTGTTGAATATATGTAATTTCCAGGCATGTCTTTGAGTGTGCTACATTTGATTTTGTTTTTCAGCTCTAATAGCTTTGAATAACATGACGTCAACCACATAAACACTCACAAACACACACACAGCTGAGAGAACAGTAAATAATGTCCACTGCTGTCTCCTGCATGTCCCGGATTGTTTTGCAAAGAGCATATCTCTCTGTCCTCCTCTACACCACATCATGAGGCTCATAGTTTAGCGTGTCCTCTTTAACCTTCTCTCTGAAAATTGAAACGCCACCGTGGATTCCAAATGTGAAGCAGTAAGATGAGGAGATAAAGAGTTTGACATTAAAAATAACACTTAAGACAAGATCTGATAGAGGAAACGGGAGAAAGAGTGAACGGTCTGAGTGCAGAGGCATATCTCGCACACATTTCCACTTCTCTTACACCTCTTTGGGGCCTTGAGGGACAAAGGAGGGATGAAATAATGACACAAAGACAGAGAGAGGGGGAGGAGAAGAGAGGCCGGGGAGGAAACGTATAGAGGACGAAAAGATCCACGCAAGATAAGATAAAAATGAGGAAGAGATTGAGAGAGACGGGGAAATAAAAAGATAAAGGCAGACTCTGAGTAATAAAAGGCAGAGCGACCCAGACCTCGCCCCACTGATTCATGGCATGGTCTGTCTGACACATTATAGTCACACATGCAAACAGCGAACACATTTAGACTGATTATCTGACATTGCTGCTTTTCACACACACAATCAGTAACAAGCCCTTATAGACACAACCATCCTTGACATCCTGAACGCAATGAGGTAACATGGAATCCCCCACGATATAAACACACACACATTGGTGTCAGGTCGCTCTGCCCTCGGTGCTCGGTGACTTTTTATGTCAATTAATGACAAGCAAGGCTTTTATCACCTGGCCGACAAAAACGCCTCCCTCTTTCTTTCTCTCTCTCTCTCTCTCTCTCCCTCTGTAGCTCCATCCCTCTCTCTCTCCCACATACACACATGAAAAAATGTGTGCTTCGTTGTGGTAACATAAAAATCAGCGAGCCTTTGTCGAAGACTTAAGGTTCCCTCTTGCACAGATATTCCAGGAAATTGGTCTAATTACGAGAGATTTGGTGGAGAAGTTGTGTGTTCCTGTAAATAACTGTCTGTTAACAAAAAACTGAACGGCAGAGGATTATTACAGTATAACTTTTAGAAGCGATGACTGTGACATTCCTCCTCAGTGCTGAGTTCATGACTAAAGCGGATTAGCCAGTCTTCCATTCCTGCTTATCATATGGATGGGATTAACCTGCGCTATGGATCATACACACATGGGAACAGCTCAGAACACACACACTTTCTTTTCTGTCCACTCCTTTTCTGCCACACACACATACAGGGCAGAAGGCATAACAGGCCTGTGTTACCATACCGACAGAAGAGCTTGTTAAGTCATCTGATGCTCTTTAGATCACTAACAATGTTATCATTTGGCCATGGTAGCCATGGTGATGCCTACGTCTGTGTGTGTGTGTGTGTGTGCTTGCGTGAATGAAAAGATAGCCTGGATCACATTTCTGATGGAAGTATGAAAGATCACATGCACACACACTCTGTGCAACACAAGGCTTCTCAAGTAAATTACTTAACCAAGTACCGAATAACCAGAACAGGGTGAACACTACACAAGTTTCCTGACTGTTCCTCTCACAAACCACTCCCGAGTTTACCCAGTGTCAACATGCCCCCGAAAAACCAATTAAATCCTTTTCACACCCACCAACGGCAGGTCGACCACCCTCCTGACCTCTCACCTGGGTTGAGAGGAGGGCAAAACCCAAGTAACCACTTCAAAAATGTAATAATATGAAAAACAGGAATTAGCCGGTGTATACGAAACCTGCAAACCTGTCGGAGAGGTCATGTGTTTCAGGTATGAGAATGTTCCACGTCACGTTAAATGTTTTACGTTTTCACTCAACCATTCTCAAACAGACAAACCTGTTTTTAGGATCAGGGTTAGAAAAGCTTCCAACATATTTTAGGCACATTTTTGAGTTTTATCCCTGAGCTGCATGGCAGAACTCAAAAACTAAAAGAAAGGTTTATGATTAATAATGGCTGTGATGAGAAAGTATTAGACAGTAACTGGTTATATGTTAATTGGTTGTACAGTGTCCAGAATAGTATAATTAAGTGGAAATGTGTGTGAATTCAGTGATTATGCAAAAGATTATCTCTGAGAAAATTCACAATAACAGAGAACTAGAGCAAATATCTCTGAGTAATACAAATATTAATGCTGTGGAAATTTGTGTTCATTACAAACTTAATAACAGTCTTTTTTGCATATCTGGTTTCAGATGGTGAGCCAGATGGTCCTGCCTGACTGTATGAGAGTGGAACACCCTCAAAAGGCCTCTGAAGAATTTGGGTTGACACCACCAGGTGCATATCCTGTTTGTGGGGCAATATGCACTTTGCATAGAGTTTCAGTTTGAAACATGAGTCAACAAGTCAAGCACACAGAGGCATACAAGTCTTTGTACACACACACACACAAACCTGTCTCTGTGTGTGTGTGTCTGTTTGTGTGTGTGTGTGCAGTCCACACAGATGTAAACAAAGACAACACATGGCCGTTCAAAGGCTGTGGCAGCTCACAAAGGGTCTGATGATGTGATCGAGGGTGTGGATGTGTCCGGGGTTGGAGGATTTAATGGCATGATGCTGTGTCACTGGCTATGTAACATGGACGACAATAGTGTGACAAAAAAGTGCTTGAATTTTCTGATTGTGTTAACAGATTGAGCGGTTGTAACAGGATTGTGCATAAGAAACTTAATGTGGTGTTTTAATAAAATTGAGTTGCCCTCAAGACATCTACGCCTTAATCAAACAGTGATTAGGCTAATTCAGTGCTTGCTGATTTTAGGACAAATAAGGCAGTTACTACTTAATAATGTCTGCTTTCAAGTGCAAATGTTACTAGAGCCAAAAGGCGAGTTGATTATTTGATTAGAAGAAAACTCACTTGCCGCTGATATTTCAAACAGGAAAACGCAAATGTTCCCCATTTCTAGCTTTTCAGTTGTGAGGATTTCCTGCCTTTCTTTATATGATATATAACAAATGTGAATAAATAATTACTTTGATTCTTGGTCTGTTGGTTAGGCAACACAAGTAATTTGAAGATGTCACATTTGGCTTTTCGAAATTGTGACTGTAGGTAAAATTAATTTTGAATGTTTAGTGGGATTTTTTTGAGACCAAACAATAAATTGGTTAGTTGAGAAAATAATCATCTATGGAAGTAACCATTAGTTTGGTGGCTAGCACAAGAAATTCAGTAACAAACCTCAAACGAGAGAGACATATGTGTGGATATACTAATGAGGATATAAACTGAATAAACAATGCGGTTGACCTGTGTTTACAATAAACACAGGTCAACAGGGTCCTCGAACGATTTCTCATTGTGTGTGAACACGCCTGCATACAGTACACTTTCACAGGAAGCAGTGCATGCTCCTTTATGTCACCCTACTAGGGCTTGCCAAGTGCTTGCATGTGTGTGTGTATCTATGTGAGTGTGTGGGAGAGTGAAAGAGAGGTTTATCTCTGTCTGCTAAAAGACGTGCGTGTGAGCAGAGCAAGCCACTGAGCTTCTCTGTGCAGCCGCTTCGTGTGAGCGTCTGCATGCCAAGCCGAGTGTGCGTGTGTGTTTGTGTGAGTGTACACAGTGGTGTGCAAGTCTATGACCGAGGGAAGGAGAGAAGCTGCCAAGTGCGTCTGTGTCAGTGACCGCACAAGGCAACCGAGGGTCATGGAAGTTCACAGCTCTCTGCCATGAGTGCTGTAAAGTCTGGTTAGGACACAGCCCTGGCCAATCAACGGGCTCGCGTTGGGAGCAGGGGAATACAGGAAATAGATAACCGATATCAGGGCCGGGAGATGGAGTGCCATGCCTCCGCAAGGGCACGATAGCAAAGTTCAAATAAAGTGATACATGGAGGGTACACATTAACTGGAAGACGTGAAGGCCAGACACACAAACACAGGAGATAGAGTGACTAACACATACAAACATGCATACATAAACCACATTTGCTGTGCAAAGGGTCGAGAAAGAAACTCTCATACGGACATAGTCGCTTGGCCACAGTCCATTAGCCACACATGCAGAGAGCAGCTGTGGAGTCAGAGCTTTCAGTTTGATACCGGTGGTGAAACTGAAGTGGGAGCTCGGGCTGAGGTCTACTGTTTCCATCACACCGAACCAGAAGTGGCTCATCATTCACAAGCAGCCTATCAGCTTACTGCACCATTGTTGCCATGTCACAAGTGCCTATCAATTTACTGCACAGTAGCCTTTTCAGCAGCGCTTACAACCGGGAAATGTACTGGTGGGGCTGCAGTGTACTGTCTGTTTCAACTCTATCGATCCAGGATGAGGATTTTGTCTAAATTCTTTAATGTTATAAGTGTATATTTTTTTGAGAAGTTATTCTCAGTATCATGTCAGTGTTGTTGCCCACAATGAACAGAAATGCTGATGCCCCTCCACAAGTGCATGAATTGTAGTTTCACTTCCTGTTCTGAACTGATTGAACTGAAAGCGAATTGACCCCCGACCCACAGACATAGATCCAAAATAAAATTAGAGAAGAGCTCTGGTGTTGCTTCTCCTCACAGTTGGATCCTGTGTGTAGAGGACACGGTATATACGCAGTGTAATATGTAAAAGCCAGCAGGTTACAGTAAATGCTACAGTGGGATACTTACTGAAACTTGAGCCTGACTTGCTCATTGTCAGGGTTGCAGTAGAGTCTCTCCAGCTGTTCCTGGGAGTCATCCGCTATGCTCTGCCACGTCTGACTACTGTTCCTGTGGATCTGCCAGTGGAAGGGCAGCACAGTGTGGTGGTGGGCGCAGTCGTTGCCATAAACACACTGTCCTTGTAGGAAATCCACACAGATGTCCACTGAGTCTGACTGGTGTGTGTGATACTGGAGCTGAGTGAGCAGCTCGAAAACCAGGTCCAGGGAGGCCTCTTCACTTTTATCCTGAAATAGTACTCCTTTGTTGGGCTGTAGGAGGAGGGGAAGGGGGTCCTGAACTCCAGCACAGTCTTTGACTGGAAGGTTTTTAGCCCCAGAGGTTAAGAGGTCATTGCTTTTGATGGGCCCCTCCTGGCGAGGGGCCTGGGGTGCAGCCAGGGGAGGTATATCCCTGACGGGCGGCGTTATTGTCACTGTGTTCCCGGCTGCCCTGGGGGCAGGCTTCAGCTGAAAGCAGCGGCTGTCGGGGGTCGGGTCGGTGATCTTGGGTCGCTCCCCTCGTCGCTCCGTCTCCTCCAGCTCCGCAGTAGTATCGGCTATTTCCACATCCCCGTCCCGGGCCATCAGCCCCGCTACCACAGCCCCGGCCGCGGCACCGTCCGCAGCTCCCGGGGTCTTGAGACACACCTGCCCCATGCGGCCCTGCTTCACCACGGCCGCCGCGCACAGGTTGCCCGGCGTCCGACCCGGCTGGTTCCGGGGAACAAACACCCCATCCCCGGACACCAGCGTGTCCGTGCGTAGTAGCGTGGTAAGGATGGGGTCCTCCAGGGCTCGGTGGAGACATTTGGAGTCCAATTTCCTCTGCTTCTTCTTGAAATAAGGTTTCACCAGCGGTATTTTGTCCGGGAGCCCCACGATCTGCCGCTCCGTGAAGCCTTCCCCTTCGTCCATGTTTAGACTCACATCCAGAGAGATGCCGGTCGGTACGCCCGCGTCTGCGGCTTTCTGGAGAATGTGCAAAGTTGTATCCATGATCGTCTCCTACACCCCGACAGTCCTGTAAGATAAAGAGAAGAGAAAGAGGGAGTCATAGAAGTCAACACCTCCGATCCTTCAGTTTCCAAAGTGGAGTCATCCTGTTGTAAACAGCGATGATTAATACGAGCTATTAAAATAACTGTCTTTCCTTTCCTGGAAACAACCATCGCTCCGTGAAAACTGAAACGAAACCCGTGTTACCCTCTGTAATAAATATACTACCGCTGGTGTGATCCCAGAATGACCCTGCAGATATAGCACGGTGATCCGACATGAGAAGCTCCTACAGGGGTGTTACAGCAACAGTCTGTTCCGCTGACTCTCCTGTGGACCAGGCGGCAAGTGAAGCGGAAAAAAATATTACCTAACCCCTCTGTGGGGAACTCGAGCCCGGAGTCACCAGCCTCAGATTAATCATATGAGGAGGAGGAGGGGGGGGGGGGGGACGCGGATCATAGCAGGACACCGTCCTCCAGCTTTTTTTTTTTTTCCTTACCCGGGTGTCTACAACGTCATGCCCGCAATTACAGCTGCGTCTCAGGAGCAGCAGCGATAAAATCACCGCTGTAACAAAACCCCTCTCTCTCTCGGGACTAGATATTTTGATCACGGGTCCGATACGAGGCCACTGCCGTCTACGTGCCGCTCACACACCGCTGCCCGAGCAAGTTTGCACGTAGGCTACAGTCCACACACACACACACACACACACACACACAGAGACACACACACACACACACACAAGGCATTGCGGCGGAGCAGCGACAAAAGATAAACGAGGGGCACCCCGACCGGAGCTTTCTTTCACCGCCTCCCCCACAGCAGCGCTTCCGTCCCGGGGAAGCACTTGTTCGACGCACACGGAGCTTTTCCACAAGCTTTTTAAAAATAAAAAACACCCGTCAGAGAAGCACTGCAGTGGGCAGGCAGGGTCAATTGTTACCACACGACCGGATTTACGAATACGACGGATACCCTGGCTGCATTTCTGATACACACACACGACAAAAAGAAAACCCTACCTGCGCGATAAAGTCGGCCCGTCTCCCCCTGGTCTCGACACTCTTTGGTGGGTAAAATCCAGTGCGCACATCGGCGGAGCTCCGTGTCCAGTCTGGGGGATATAAAAAAGGCCTGGTAGGTAAGTATCCGTGTCTGGACGCCACCGTAATCCGGGTTAGCGCTGCTCGTGTCCCGCCGCTGCCCCCGCCGCTCTCATGCTCGTGTCTTGTTCGACTTCATGCCGTCCCGTCCCTCTCTTTGTGTCCGTCTGGCGGAGAGGAAAGAGGCGCAGGAGCTGAGGACACGGACCGACAAAGAGCGGAGCACAGCTGTGGAGAGAGACGCTGCTGCCTCCCGGCTCCGCGCAGCCAGGCCCCGCCCCGTAACCTGCTCACAGGCGGGGCTCCGCTGCAAGCAGGCGGGGAGAGGGAGGGAGGGAGGGAGGGGGGAGAGGGAGGGAGGGAGGGAGGGGGGAGAGGGAGGGAGGCGTCTGCTGGTGAGCGGAAGAAGCTGCATGGGGGTGTGGAGACCCGAGGGGGCCCTCTATCCAGGGCCCCGGATGTAATAAAAAGTGGAGACTAGTACAACACACTTCCCTAACTGCCAAATGAAATTAGACATGGAATTTGTATTTAACTAAAATACATCCGTGCACTATTGTAACATGTAAAACACTCAGATCCATGGTTTTAGCTCAATAATGCGCATTAGCATAATCAAAGATTTTTTTCGACATGGGCGGACTCATCTGGTAAGAGCCCCCAGGTTTTTTTGTTTTTGTTTTGTTGGGCCCCTATTGCATTGTGTACCTAAGGGATAAAGGGATAGTTCACTCATTACCTACTCAGCACTATGCCGATGGAGGGGTGGGTGAAGTGTTTGAGTCCACAAAACACCTCAGGAGTTTCAGGGGTAAACAGAGTAGCAGTCAAATCCCATACAATTGAAGTAACTGTCGACAACTTCTTCAAACATAAAAACCAACTGCTCCTGTGTCCACAAGCGCCGACATTCAAATTAGACTCAAAACGGAGTCATTTAAACCATTTAACACTTCACACCCACCCCTACATCGGCATAGTGGTGAGTAGATAAAACGAGTGAATTTTCCTTTTTCAGCGAAATATCCCTTTAAAATGTCCGGACCCAATCTTCTAAATATTTTCCCGACTTCCTGTAACGGACACTTGCAATCAGAAAACCTATATATGCAAACAGACTAAACACAAGTAAAGTAAAGCTGTTTGCATGAACTGAAAACGTTCAGAGAATTGGGTCCAGACCTTTTTTTCTGAGTTTGTCTTTCACGAATGAAGAACGCACCAGTAATCTGGACTGGATCATAGTAAAAGTACTGTTAAAACTGGCTCATTGGTAGTGAGTAGACACCACTACATGTAAACTATAAAGTAGTATCTCTTTCAACATGACAACCCAAAGTCTGCCTTAGAATGACCTATAAATAATTAACAATGGCTAAATGACTAATTTAACAGCTGTAATAAAGTAATTAGTTACAAATTCTAAACCGTTTGTGAGGTAGTTCTCATAAGAAAGTGTCGATCAGCATGTGAATGTTGCAGTTGGTCTTGTTAAACTAAATTATGTGCAGTTGAGGCTTCTTATCAGTAACAATGCATCACATTTGACGGCTGATTGAATGTAGGTCATTTGTTTGAGCAAATACATTCCACCACTGAAAATGTGTCAAGAACTGTTGTAGTTAACGTGTCTTATGAACAAGATCATCGGTCCATACAAGAATTTAGACACTCTAAATATTTTCTTAACAATGTCTTGTTTGAAGATGATTATCGCTCTTAAATTGACAGTTCCCGAAGAGCTGAAACTGCACTGAGAACATTTGGTTGTTTTATCACACACCGCCGTGTAATTTCACAGGAGACTAAACATGAAACCTGCTGAGACACGAGTATAATTCCAGCAAAAGCAGATATAGAGGGAGGTGAGTCATTTTTCATACACTAATCCAACATTCACTAGTTTCTTAATAATGTATTCAAGAAGCCAGACTCTGTCCCGTGCAACTGATCACATTTCCATCAGGGAGTGTAATGTTTACTGAGTCAGCTTCCCTCGCCTCCCTGTTTAACCACAAGTAGTTCTTGAGAACCTGTTGTGCTGCCAGTGTCTTCCGGTGCAAGTTTCGTTGTTTGCAGCTGAGCCCAAACTGTCCCTGAAGAGTTCAATAGTTTTTATGCAAGAAGCTTGCTTTTATCATTATATCAGTTTCCACATAGCACTATCTATGTGGCTTCAGCTGTGTGGCTTGAACAACAAGCACGTTATGACAGTTAAAACCTGCTGTTCCGTTTCAACAGGAACTAGAAACAGGATTCTGTAAGAAGTTAATTTAAGGAACCACATGTAAATACTCAGCCAAGCATTTAACTAATTTAGTTTTAATGTAGAGTTGTCTCTGTGAGGATGAGAGATAATAGATAGATGAAACATTCGGCCTTGTTCTTTTCCCTACTCTTGAAATAACAGGACATTAAAGTAACCCTCATTTCCCCCCTAGGAAAGAGAAAACACTAAATTGAATATGTAATTCATGAGATTGATTATCTATTAATAACCCTCTCAGCTGTGTTTAAGCATGTGTGTGTTTTGTAACATCTGCCACCATTAACCCCTGAACTGAAATGACAAAGGGTCAAAAGGGCATTTGTGCTAATGCACCGCAGCTATTTACATGCAAATCCCTTCACACCACAAACCACCAATGGATGGCTGCGCTGTTCGTGAATGGTTCACTTTTCCAGATGCGGGCCACAAGCTGTGGTTCAAGAGGTTAGAGATTAACATAAATGTGTACCACCGTGCTCCAGACAAACACCAATTTCGTCAGAGCAGCTCCAGTTAGGGGTTAGTAATTGGGAAATTACAGGCTTGCAGCTGAAGACACTGGGGAGCTGACGTACCATATGAGAGCCTGGTTGCATACCGACCGATCTCGAGCATTCCTCCTCAGCTGACAACCATAACGAAGTCTCATTGTTCGAGTTGCGACTTGTCTCGGAGGACGCCCCAATAAAAGAGATACCTGCCTGCCAATCCCAGCTCACTTATTGTCTCGCAAAAGTCAGCGAAGGAGCTCCGCGCATGAAACGACAGGTTCTGCGATGATCCTTTAATACAGCTGGGAAGGAGCTGCTCTTATGATTGATAGTAACCTAAAGGAATATGGCATAAATGCTGCAGTCGTGAGATTAAAAATAGCATACCATAGAGTTCACCTGTACTGAGGGTATTATTAGAGTATTTATATGTCAGGACTCAGAAACTCTCACAAAAACAAGGTCATTCTCAGACTTAGGTTTTAAACAGCGTTTTAAACACGAGCATTGGAGCTCTGCATCAGTAATAACCTCTGTCCTACTAACACACCTGAAAAGAAATACCACATGACCATTTACACGCTCTGGTCATGTGCATGCTGGTGCTAACAGGAAGCAGACTGTCTACTCTGAAGTGTGCTGCTTTGTTACAGAAAATACTACAAACTAGAAACGACAATGGTGAAAAGTAGGAGCAACAATGAGGCAGAACTGTTGCTGAGGCTACAACCGTTTTCCGTTTTAGTTTGAAAGCGTCCTTTTCCAGCTTTTTAAATCCCATTCATACTAACATGTCTGAAAACTGTGTCTAAAACGCTCCCCTAAAGTTATCAAATTAAAACCGGGTCAACAGCGTTTCCAATCGTCTCTGTTTGACGTGCTCAAACACCTGGGATTAGTGTGGACGGCAGCCATAAACTCACCTGCCGTGATGTGTTTTATATTTGAAAAGTAGATCAAAGGTCGGAGCAGCAGGGCGGATGCTTTTCAGGGCGGCAACATGAGACCAGGTGTGTTTGGAAACCCGCGACGGTCGTCCGCTCTCTCTCACTCTCAGAATAAAACAGACAGTGGACTAATTCTATGAAGCGACGGCACATGAAAGGGCATTAGGCAGGTCTTTGTAAGTGGCTGGGTAAAGGTGCTGTGTTTCAGCCCCCCCGCCCTTCTGAATCTTATCAGTTCACATGCCTGCACACAGCACAATTACTGGAGGCAGAGCAGTTGATGCTGGTGACAGGTCCTCAGCCCTGACACGCCTGTTTTACACATAAAACTGTTCCACTGCATGGAAACAAAAAATACTTTTATTGAAGTGATTAGCGTCGGACTGGCAGTGGAAGAAAGTCCCTGTTCATAATTACCATCATTATAGGCCAGTCATTTTTTCTCATATGAATCATAATGGGTAAATTGGATTTTACACAACTATTTGGAGTGTGTTGTGTACGGCTTAAAGGTTGAAAGTAACACATCTATATAACTACATGATACTTATTATACTCTTCTGCATAATGAGTGCAACAAGTTCATTCTTTACTTTTTTTCTCAGGGAAATGACTCGTAAAGTATCTGTTCATTTGCATCAGTAACTCAAGTATCTGATGAACTCTTCCACCACTGATCAGGCTTCAGTGATGTGACGGAGAGCATGCGAGTGACCTGGCACTGTTTGTTTTGTATGACTAAAGGTCCGGATATGTGTTACCTCCAACGCCCATAGCAGGTGCCTCAGTTTGTGAGTCAGCAACATAGCTTGTAGCGCTCGTTCAAATCCAAACTGGTTCTGTGTGTCTTATACCACCTCCGAGACATGCTTTTATATGCGACTGTTAACAAACCGATAACTGCTTTCTCGGACCACATGATGTATCATGCAAAGCAAGGAGTTAATGGGCTGTACGAAATAGCCACATGAACACTGGGAACATGTCAGTGATGTGAATAATGCTAAATAAGGGGTATTTATATGGTTTTTATTATCCCAATGTTTTAATCCAGCCAAAGGCAGAAGACAACGCATAAAACATTGCGTGTGGTACCCACAAGAATAGAAGAAGTATGAAAAAGCCATTGTAGCAGGGAGATAAAAACACAGGCCTAAGCAGAACATTAAAATATATGACGCATATGCTTGGCTCACCCTGGATGTTTCCCATCTAAACCATGTGTTTTTAGGTCATCGGTACAAAGAAAATCCCAACAGCTGCTTTGTGTTGCATGCAGCATGAAACAAATCTGCATCTGAATAATCAAAAAACTGTCAAGCAGTCTGAATGAATGAGTTTAAAAGGCAAGCAGGCTTTTAAAAGACACAGGTAGCATCACCAGCTGCAGCCAGACAGAGCTGATGTGCATTAAATGTCTTTCCCTCTCACAGATTATTTTTAAATTTGGCTTGTTTTTGCAGGGCAGCTTTAATACGCGAACACACCCAGAGTTATTCGAGGTAATCTCCGACTAAAATAGTTCTCTTTGTGTTCTGGGTTCCAGCTACACATAGGAAAACTAAACGAGAGCGTCTGTTTGAGATGTGTGGGATTTTGCATGCACCGAAATCTACTTTTGGGAGACTAACAGAAAAAAAAAGGGTGCAGAGATGATGTAACCAGGTAACTCAAACAGTTCAATGGGATGTTAATGGCACAAAGTGCTGGCGGGAATTACATTACAAAGCTGCCGTCCCTGCTGGAATATAAATGGCACCAGGAATTCCTCACATCTATTGAACCTTCCTTCAGCACAGCTCGGGATCTCTCCGCACACCGTCTCAACTTTTCTTACACACAGACAGGCACACTCTTGTTATCCTGCAGCTCTGAAATACAAACCGTACACAGAGACATCATTCCCTCTGTGATCTAACCAGTCAGGCGACCTGTAAATTTGTCTCTCATGCACTCTCACCATCATTGACAACAGGACTTAACCTGAAGTAATTAGCAGAGATATGACAAGCACGCTGCTTTGTGCGGACTGAGTGCAATCCTAATATGCCAACTATTTTTTGTGTGTGTGTGTGTGTGTGCATACTTTGTACGCATATGTTCCTGCATGTGTTGTCCACCCATGTTTAAGTGTGTCTGAATGCATGCACATATTAACTACATTACACAATGAGTTATGTGGCCTTGTGCACTTTTACAGCTGAGTCACGTGCACTATCATGTGTACTAGTGCTTCATTTGCTGTCGGGACGTGGGTCTAATACTGGAAGGGAGTGGAGGGTGGTGAGATCATTGCAGCTTTTTACAGGTATTGATTTTTTCAGTACATTTGGTATTAACATTTATACAGTACAGCAAAGAGTGTCACGTGTGTGTGAGCTGCATTGATGTAGCCTACATTTGTAGGTATGTTAATTTATGTTACTCTAGCAGAGCTGTAACTACGTCAAGTTAAACCAGACTAAGAGCCTACGGCCTTGTCACCAGTGTAGTTGTAACACACGTCTTTTGGTTTGTTTGTAAGAAACATCAGTAAGACTTCTACTAAACTTGGAAGTATGGGACATGGGCCAAGAAAGGGATCCTTTGGGATTGGGCATTTTCAGAATTTTCTCAGGGAGTAATTCATGGATCTTAATGAAAAGAATCAGCCATATTTAGAGGACAGATATCTAGAGCAGTTTTCAGACATGAAATCTGGAAAATGTCCCAAAAGAACTCAGCAGGAGATCATCCTGGTCAGATGCACGACAACAGGAAAATGTCTTAAACATTTAGGTGAGGGGTGAGGCCTGCAGAGCATGCAGGACATGATGTACAAATTCTGCTGAGGAAGTGCTTTTTGTTTACAGCACTTCGAAACAGGCATCGCCCCTTTTTCCTCCTGCAATTCTTCTTTTTTCAGTTAATTGTGTAAAACTTCATCAGCACGCCCACTCACTCGCAGTGAATTTTCCTGACATATTCCGAACATTTTACCAGGAGGCCGGCAGGGAAAGCTTCGTGAAATGTCTGGAGCAACTGACTTGGACATTTGCATTTCATATTCAGCCCCTCCAGAACATTTCGGGGAAAATGTCTGCACTCCAGAGCACGTCGGAAAGCAGCTTATGAGTGTGTGCAATTTGGTGTGGCTCCAAATAAAGGGAACTGCGGAGCCTTTTGCGGAGGTATGCGCTCTACTGAGTACCTTTCGAGTTTATTCATCTTTTTCTGCACCAACAAGTCAGTGTATAAAGCATGATACCTTTTTCTAAGACTTTTTAGGCGTCTCACCATACATTAACCTTTAGAGGGAACCGTTTCAGTGTCATATCCAATCTAAAGGTGAGAATGACCTACTCACACACAGGTTCAAAGCATGTTAGCCTATCAAGGTTATATGCTGCTATGGCAACATAACAGGAATGTGTGTGTTTGTGTGTGTGTGCTTTGGTGGTCTCTTTTGATGATCAATTCCAAGAGTTTGGCATTAGTGTATGTTCGAGGTTCAAGGAGAGGGGGGAAAAAAGGTTGAGAAGAAAGAAAGAGGGAAGGGAGACGGGGAGGGTCAGAGGAGAGGTTGAGGGTCAGCTAAACAAAAGACTATTTGGCCGTGGTTCCCGGGTCACGGCTTAGAGGGCAGGAAGTAGTGCAACAATATGCGGCACTTGAGGTTAGGCCCTCCCTACCCCACCAGAGGTCTGCCTCTCTCTCTCTCTCTCTCTCTCTCTCTCTCTCTCTCTCTCTCTCTCTCTCTCTCTCTCTCTCTCTCTCTCTCTCTCTCCCCCCCCACCCACAGGTCACCCAGTGTGCCTTGACAATGTATGTTGATCAAAGGCAAGCTCTGGGTCTTGGGGGGAGGCAGTATAGGAGATTAGCCCCAGACAGAGTGCGAATGTGTGTGTGTGTGTGTTCTCATGTGCTGTGCAGTGCTGTAGGTCAGCAGGTCTTGAGTTATTTCTCTAAAGCCTGCCAGTCATCTACGTTTCTTCAGAGCAGTGCACAGTTTAAGTGGTTGATGCTGTTGTTAGAAGTAGAGTGCCACACAAGTCATATTTGCCACTGATGAGTCAAACATAAGACACAAGTGAACAGTGAATCACACTGTACACATATTGTTACTTTACCAGTTTTAATTATTTAGTTTTGCTCTTCATAACCTTGGATCACCTGACAGCAGCCGCAGAGATCATCACATCCTGACTTTCATCCCTTAGCATGGGTCAAGTTCCAAACACAACAACTCCAAAGACTACATTTCCCATAATGCAAATTGCAATGCTTTTCATAAAACCCTCTAAATGAGTGGATGGTTCAACCTCCATGGACCCTCCATGGTTTGTTTCACAGATTTTTGGTCGTCCATTTTTCTTCAAGACTAGATAACCCTGGTGAACTCATAAGTCGTTTGCAGACATGACCTGCGGGTAAATTCCGGAGAATTGGCTACAGAGTTTGCCTTTCACACATGCACAACTCAGGGGGGAGGTTCTCTGCACAACGCAGTTCTCAACAGCATCAAATCCTCCGCATTATTAAGCCGAGAGGTTTAGCTGCCGGGTGCAGCAGGCAGAGGCAGGAAGTGACGTATTAACTCCACTGCGTAGATCACATGGTTTTCTTGACAACACACAGACACCGTCGTCAGCTCTTATCACCAAAAACAAACTTAACATCTTTGTCTGTGTCTTCTACGTGTGTGTCGAAGTTTTTTCGCTGGGAGATATTTGTTTTCTTATTTTTTGCGTCTGTCGCATGTTAGAAGCGTAATCAACCCCCCCACTTGCTTGCGGTGAATACAGCAGGGGATCCCCTGCTGTGTTCACACATTGACTTCTCCTGAATTTCTATGGACATTATAATAGGAGGCCAGGCGGAGAAAGACCGTAGACACTGCAGAGCGTTTCACTGGGACATTTGACTTCACACATACACCTCCTCCGGGGAAAATACGGAGGAACTGCAGAGTTCAGTGCATGTCTGAAAGCAGCTATAAGGACAGAGATTTGGTAAAGCTCCCTCAGAGCCACAGAAGACATTGCACAACTATTTAAATTGATCCTTAAACTTCCCCTTTAGAGAAAATAACACGGCTTTGGATTGCTTAAACGTGTTTCAGGGTAATGCTTGGCACCACAGATTATGTAACAAACAAACAAACAAACAAACACATGGTGCCAGTTTCTTTAGTCACACATGGGGCAAATTAAATTCCCTTCCTTTCTGTCTCGGCTTTTAGGGTTTAAAGGGAAACTGCAGTATATTTCAACCTGGCGAGTTGCAATATGATCTCTATAAAATATGATTACTTCACACTCACCACCTCCACTCTAGAAACGCTGTGTTAGAATATAAACTCGGATTAAATTGACTTATTATTTACATATTTCTTCTTGAAAGGACATTTTAAACAATTTTTTAGCATAACCACCGGACTATCTGTTTATTTTATCCATATACTGTAAATAAAGATGAACGACATGACGGCTGCTAAAAAAGTGAAGCCAAAGCGTCTCTATCCTCACCTGGTGGCTGACACCGGTATAGGTCATAAATCCGGCCATCTCCATGTTAGTGGATCATTTCTGGATAGTGGGAGAAAGTGGAAATGTGCCACCCATCTTTATGTTAAAGGAATAGTTCCCCGAAAAATGAAAATTCACTCATTATCTACTCACTACTATACCGATGGAGGGGTGGTTGAAGTGTTTGAGTCCACAAAACACTTTCAGGGGTACATGTCGTGTTCTTTTATCCCGAGATATGAGAAGAGCCGGTCTCGGTTTGGTTCAACAAGTATTTATTCAGAAGCAATGAAAAGGTACAGCATAGCTATGTGCCCATAGCTATGTGCACATAGCTATGGGCACTCAATACACAGCCTCAGCTTTCTAGTAGCACGGGGTAGTCAAGAGTCGCCCCGAACGGACGACGGGTACAGTACTTTTAATAGTAGGTATAACTTCATTGGTCAATAACGAGGGGGAGTCACCATGGTTCAGACCTTGGCTCTCCCTTGCTGGTGCGCAGGCGTGGTCCCATCCTCTTGGCCCTGGAGTCTGCGAATGATGAGGAGCCGCTCCCAGGTTCGCCCCTCCTGTGACAGTAGCTGGGAAAATCTTCACATTCTGACAGTGTTTGGTTTCATGTTTTACAGACAGGCCTTCAGCTGAAGCCTTGTGGGTCTTCAGTATTTTTGCAGATATGGTGTTGCTGTTCATTGGAGTGAGAAACCTTATTCCTGCGTTATCGGCTGTATGTTCTGTATGCGTAAGCATGCGCATTTTCTAGACAAAACAACGCCTTTCCTATCTGTCCTTCAGAACCTAGTGGCAGCTGCTTGAATTCTTTCTAAGGGTAGGTCACAGTTTCTTATGAAAACAGTGCATTCATGTATGTGTGATGTTTGAATAAAGCTAATGGAGTTTAGGCTGTAATATAGTAAGTTAGGTATGAGAACAAGTTAAAGTACAGTGTATTGTATGCCACAGATGTACAGTCTCCACAACAGGCATTATCAGACAGGTGCGAGACTGAACTGCGATGTGACGCACGCACACACACACTAACCAACTTCAAGATTAAAACCAGCCAGCAACGGCTACTAAAAGTCATTATGTGAAGGCCACACATTCTCCCACATATTCAGCCCAAACTGCTTTATTTGCAATCAGTTTCATTGCCATCTTCACAGACACACACACATTAATTCTTTCTGTTAAGGTACAAACATGGTGCGCGTAAAATCGATCCTTTTAGGGGCTATAGTGTCTAATTATATTATTAAAATCCTAACAAATTCCTCCTTTCACACCATTTCATGGTGTGAACAACTTACTGGGGATCATCCACGAACTCCCCAACCTCCATCTCATCCAATGCAAACTCATCATCATCATCATCATCATCATCACCACCATCATCATCATCATCCAACTTGTAGCCGTTGATACATATACATGGTGTGTATGCTGAGGTGCGTAGCTGAGTTTAAAGTAGAGTATACAAGCTTATATTTGGAAATAATCAAGACAAGACATACAGATAGACCCTCCTTTTGTGGTCAACATATTACTTTAAGGTTTTTTTGAGGAGGAGTCGGCCAAATCAGTGGACATTACAAAATAAAAGATTCAAAAAGTGGCAGAAGAGCGACACAGATCTTTGGCATTCCGTGAAATATTAACTGATCAACAAGCTGAATTGCAATAAGCAGCAGATTTGACAGCGTTTGAGAAAGAGTATTTGTGTTCAAAATATTTTCCAAAAGTCGTCCGACTGCTTCTATACACGATAATTCAGAAGCTTTGACGTCAAACAGCCCAGTGGTGAAAACAGGTATCACGTAAAAAAGGACAAACGTGTGAGAGACGAGATTCAACCAAACGTTTCACAGTCGACAGCTGAAACAGAACAAAACTAAATAAAACTTATTCTGCCACACTTTACTTTCATGATAAAATAAAAAACATAATAAGTAGAGCTTAACAACACCTTTCAAATTAAGAGTATTAGATGTTAAGATAATGTAAATATGCATGTGCATATTGGGCATCTGTATGTGTGTCTGGTGCCAGTTAAACAGCCCTAAAAGTGTGACCAACACTTTCAAAAATGGAATATACTGAACCACAGGATCCGATATCATTTCCCCAATGTCAGCATTGACACATTTATTTATCCACGGTCCCAAGTCTTGCCATTCATCATGTGTTTTGACAGCAAGACATGTGAGTGTGAACCAGGAACGTCAAAAAAGGAAAGCATCCTCTGAATATCTGTGAAGGAACTGAGAGGTTGACTTATTTTCTGGTTTGGGTAAAATTACAGAAACAGCACATCTATGTTCATTCCAGAAAATACAACTTAGTGTTAAATTCTCTTTCACACAACTTTCTTCACAACTTTCTCTAAACTATCTTTTTTTTAAATCTGCATCTTTCCCGTCGTGTTTGTGTGCAGTGCAGTGTAAATCTTCTGGATGCATATACTGGTGTCTGTTGTTAGTGTGACTGAATGTGCCTTATCCACTAGATCAGTGTTGATTGATGTGACAACAGATGAACAGAGCTTCCACTCATACACATATAACAATGAATCAGCATTACACTTATGTGTGTCAAGCATATCACTCTTGATGACTGAATGTGTTGCTCATAAAACTATAAGGAATTCAATCTCTTTCCCTAGCACTGTGAGTGAGTGCGTTGGCATATTAGCATATACATCTCATTGATATTTACCATATGTTCCTATCAGTAGTTTGTCTTTCTTTTAAAAAAAATCTTTTACTTCTATGATAAGTGTTTGTGTTGGTGTGGTGCATTCACCCTCTTGATGTGTGAGGTGTTCCTCACGGTCTCGTTCTCTGTTCAAAGTTGCTGGTTCCTCCCTCTCCTCCATCCCCGCCTCGGTTCAATCAGCCTTGTAAGCTTGTTGCTGTTTCTTCGGACAATTTCTGCCCAATATCCCTTCTCTCCGCAGTGAAAACAAATGTCCCAATCATCATTCCATTTGCCGTCTCCCCTTCTTCCTTGAAATCCTCTTCTTTTGCGTCCACGATGTAACTCTGAACATTGTCAGTGAGGCTTTATGCAGATCAGTCTCTTTTCTTCTTCTTTTCTTCATGTTTAATTATCTTCTTCGCATCAACGGCATGTGTTTTTATTAAGTTCTTCCCGAGTCCCACTTGATGCCTGTACGTTTTAACAGGCTGGCAACATCAGGTCACTTCAACCATCGCGATTTGGGCTGGCTCCTGTCCCCGTCCATATTGCCCGCTTGTCTGGTGCGAGAGAAGAGAGGAGTTGCGGGTCTGGAATGTTATTAGCTGGAAAAGGTTGTTGTGGAGCCTGGGCTCCTGCCTGTGGAACATCTGCTTCTGGTGGGGCTTGGTGTTGTTCTGGTTGTCGTCTTCTCGGCGGGGAAGAGTCAAGGTCGGGAACCTGCATTTTGAGACACTGAGACATTTGTGAGGTGTTATCTGTCCCTGCCAGTGTGTGTTTTCTCTCCCTTTGATGCAATTATTCTAACCACATACCTTCCTATCTGCCTGAAATGTAAGATTTTACTTTTCTGGCCTGACTTACTTTTTCTCTCTCCTCTAGCTTCAGTCTCAGCTGCTTTAGCTGCCTTATACTAAAACACCCCCCAGTTGGAAACCCACACTCTTTCATTCACACTTGTATCAGACTTAGTGCTGTGTCACCATAGTTCCTCATGACGTTCATATTAGGATTACTCAGATCAGTTCCATTATCCAAATCTTTAAATTGTTCATTTACCCATGTAAAGAATATTTTTTTTATTAAGTATTAGTTACCTTAAGTCAACAATCAATCTCCAAAACGCTATCGTAAGGAGCAAATAGGAAACTTAGCAATATAAACATCCTCAAAATAATGTAATACCCCCTATCTAATATAATCAATAGTAATTTTGCTCTTGTAATTACTTAGTTACTGGTAATTTCTCAATTCATCTCTTTTCCATTGTTTTTTATTTGTGATATCAGGAACCATATGAACATGTGATGTACAATGCAGAAAAGTAATTTTTCATTTCCAAGCATGTGATTGCTTCTAATATCAATGTGTGTGTCTCAGTGACATTTGGTGTGTCACTTTCATGTATGTGTGGTGTGGGTGCGATACCATGTATCTCAGGCGTCGAATGAATCAGAGTTTCCACAGCTCTCTCCTGGCCCCACTCCTCAAATCTGCCTGAGCAGCTGCACCTCGTTCCTCCGGACACTCCCTCGCCCAATGTCCCCTCTTTCCACACCTGTAGCAGGTGTCTGCTGTTCTGTTCGTGGAGGAATTCCGGGGCAGAGGTGAACGGCTGGGGCTGAAGCCACTTCAGGTCTCTGAAGAGGGGCACAGTCGAGATCGTGGTCCACACTGAGGCACTGTAGGATACAAAGAAAACTTTTTCTGTGCAGATTCATCTGTTCGTTCACATTCATTGGCCATTTTATCACATTCATTCCCTTGGGTAGCACACTGCATTTGTAATGACAAAGAAACAGTTGCAGGCGTATGCTTTTTATGTAGATGCAATGAAGAGATGTGTGTGTGTGTGAAGAGTTGAACTGTGTGTGTGTGTGTGTGAACTGAGTGAATATTAAAATCCCAGGAGATAAGACACAGACACATGCTGAAGGCCTCTTCAAGGTCTTGTTGGGGGAGACGAGCACAGTCTCAGATTTGTGGCTCTGATGTCATTTTGGCAGTTACACAAGCAGAAATAGTATGCATAAGCAGAGATAATATTTAGTGTGGTATAATGGTAAAATGTTTCCATTACATTCCTCCATTTTGATCATAAAATTATCACAACATCAGATACAAAATTTACTTGCAAAATGTCAGCACATATTATATCTAAGGGTGAAAATCTCAAGTAAAATTCTTAAGTAGTCTTTAACTTCCAATTCTAAAAATAAAGAAAATTAAATAAATAAAGAATTTCTGTGTGGAAATTGCTTCTTCACTCCAAATTCGATCTCTATTCAGTTAAGGATATTTAAACAGTACCAATTTTGCTTGGAATTATCTATGGAGTTAAAGCAACAGAAACACAATTATTAGAATTATAAGAATTCACTGTCTGATTACTAGAAATCACACTTGTAACAGAAATCCTGGAAAGCAGTAGGGATTTGTCTCAGGTGGAAAAAACATTGATGGCCTCACCCACAGGGGTGAAGTCCTGCTATCTCCATCGTCATTTACATTATCTGCGTGTTTCTCTTTGCTCATATGGAACTCAGAGGTGCTAGGTCTTAGTCAAGTCTTTGTTCTTCTGCGTCTGTCAAGTCTTTGTTCTTTGTCAGTCTTTTTTATCTCTGTCAGTCTTATTCGTAACATGTTATGGCCTTGGCGTCTTTTAATTTGTGCCCGATTCAAGCAACGGTGTGTCTGGCTAGTTAAGCTCCTCACTCGTCAGTGCAGGCAGCCCCTTCCTCCAGGTTTACACCCTAATCCTAGATTAGGTTGCACGGATGCAATCTATTGCATGAATCGTCTGTCTTTTCTCCAATCTGAATTAGTTTTAAGGGTTCGTCTCGGTTTGGTTCAACAAGTATTTATTCAGAAGCAATGAAAAGGTACAGCATAGCTATGTGCACATAGCTATGGGCACTCAATACACAGCCTCGGCTTTCTAGTAGCACGGGGTAGTCAAGAGTCGCCCCGAACGGACGACGGGTACAGTACTTATAATAGTAGGTATAACTTCATTGGTCAATAACGAGGGGGAGTCACCATGGTTCAGACCTTGGCTCTCCCTTGCTGGTGCGCAGGCGTGGTCCCATCCTCTTGGCCCTGGAGTCTGCGAATGATGAGGAGCCGCTCCCAGGTTCGCCCCTCCTGTGACAGTAGCTGGGAAAATCTTCACATTCTGACAGTGTTTGGTTTCATGTTTTACAGACAGGCCTTCAGCTGAAGCCTTGTGGGTCTTCAGTATTTTTGCAGATATGGTGTTGCTGTTCATTGGAGTGAGAAACCTTATTCCTGCGTTATCGGCTGTATGTTCTGTATGCGTAAGCATGCGCATTTTCTAGACAAAACAACGCCTTTCCTATCTGTCCTTCAGAACCTAGTGGCAGCTGCTTGAATTCTTTCTAAGGGTAGGTCACAGTTTCTTATGAAAACAGTGCATTCATGTATGTGTGATGTTTGAATAAAGCTAATGGAGTTTAGGCTGTAATATAGTAAGTTAGGTATGAGAACAAGTTAAAGTACAGTGTATTGTATGCCACAGATGTACAGTCTCCACAACAGGCATTATCAGACAGGTGCGAGACTGAACTGCGATGTGACGCACGCACACACACACACTAACCAACTTCAAGATTAAAACCAGCCAGCAACGGCTACTAAAAGTCACTATGTGAAGGCCACACATTCTCCCACATATTCAGCTCAAACTGCCCCTGCCCCCACCCCTGTCTAACATACTGCATTTGTTTAGAGTTCAGTTTCATTGCCATCTTCACAGACACAAACACATTAATTCTTTCTGTTAAGGTACAAACATGGTGCGCGTAAAATCGATCCTTTTCGGGGCTATAGTGTCTAATTATATTATTAAAATCCTAACAAAATGCTGTGTTAGAATATAAACTCGGATTAAATTGACTTATTATTTACATATTTCTTCTTGAAAGGACATTTTAAACAATTTTTTAGCAATGACCACCGGACTATCTGTTTATTTTATCCATATACTGTAAATAAAGATGGACGACATGACGGCTGCTCAAAAGGTGAAGCCAAAGCGTCTCTATCCTCACCTGGTGGCTGACACCGGTATAGGTCATTAATCCGGCCATCTCCATGTTAGTGGATCATTTCTGGATAGTGGGAGAAAGTGGAAATGTGCCGCCCATCTTTATGTTAAAGGAATAGTTCCCCCGGAAAATGAAAATTCACTCATTATCTACTCACTACTATACCGATGGAGGGGTGGTTGAAGTGTTTGAGTCCACAAAACACTTTCAGGGGTAAACAATGTTGCAGCCAAATCCAATACAATTGAAGTACTGGTGATCAATTTTTCAAACATAATAAAACAACAGAAAGAAAACACAACAGGCCTCCGTACAGCTCGTGTGTCATCCAGGTGTCCGGAAGCCCAGGCATTCAAGGACGAGCTGGTAACACGACTCATGGAAATCGTCCGTAAACCAGTCAGTCAATTTTTCGGATTGGCCTTCCCGCATAGCAAATTAGTTTTGACCCAGATTTGGCCCACATTGTCCCACTGCCACAGTCATCTGGCCCACATAACGCATGGAATGAAAGCCAGAGCAATACCTCATGTCAACTAAAGGGGCCAAAGGTCGCCCGAATGAGTTTTTTGCTATTTGGGCCATATTCCCCATTCACCACATGGGCCACTGAAGGTTCACCTCCAGATCATTACACATTGCCCAGAGCACCGCATGTTTCCCAAAAAGAGGCCCACATTTGTTTTAGGATATTTGGGTCACATTTGCTATTTTGCAAGTGGGCCAGAAGTGCTGCATCATTGCCTCAGGTGGCCCACATCTGCACGCTATCCGGGCTCCAAGGAGGTGGTCCCTGAATTGGGACACAGCTTATGGGTTTCTCTTGCTAATACTTTAAACATTTAACATGTAGTTAGAACTGAAAATGTATAGGACGAGTATCATGTTCATCCCAAGTTTAATGAGCAGAGGAGCAGAGGTAGCTAAGGCTTCATAGCCAATGATGTATTTCTGCTTGCAGTCCTGATGATTCATGCTTCTCAAGCCATTGTTGGTTGTACAGACCTAGCTACTGTATTGACGTGAATGAATAGCTAAGTAGTTGTGTTAGGTGGACAGAAAATCTGCAGTCGAGTGAAGCCAAGATATTTGCCAAATTCATTTCAACATGTACAGTCACGGCTTTTCTTGTTGACCCGTAGCTGTTTTGAGTTGTATTTGTTGTTGTTTGCTCTGTTGTGTTGGTGACACTTGTTAAAATGCTCAGGAGCTCAGGTTGCTCGCACATATTTTTGCTCGGGTCAGGGCTGTTTTTGTTGTGGTTGTTGTTGTTGGCAGGGGCTACTTAAAACAAGTGCTAAGGAGTCTGGGCAGGTTTGACATCTACTTTGTTCGCTTCATCATCTCAGATTTGAGCAGAAGTGACACTCCAGAGAATACCGCCTTACACGCCTCACTGGAGAGAGCGAGCAGACGCCAGGCAGAGGAAGGTGAGTTGAAGAAGGAGAAAACACACACACACACACAAAGTTGCAAGGGAGTGAATGCGGACAAAGATGAGTAATGACTGTCTAGATCTGTGCCGTCACAGAGGATTTAATCATATCTGGATCCGGAAAAGTTGGAAAGGGGGTTGACACAGAAGGGAAACACAAGGGCAACGCAGAGAGAGAAGAAAAGTTCTAGAGAAATTTCTCTTCCTCATTCACAGAGGGAACTGTGTGCTCTGCAGCCGGAAGATAACAGGGGGGGAGAAAGAAAGAGGGCGACGGCGGAGGACACGAGGGGAGGCCGAGCAGGTGGACATGAGCCAACACGTCTATGGGGCAGAAACTGTGGCTCCGGAGAGGAGAGATGAGGAGAGGAGAGGAGGAATTTTAATGACCCAGAAACTAGCCCAGCAGGTCTGGAGGGGTCGAATGCCACAGATACCTCCCTCTAAATCTCCAACCTCACAACGTAGAGAAGGACCCCTCTACCCTCAGTGTTGTGTATAACCCTGCTGCCAATAAGTTTTTTAACTGGTCATTGTCTCTATGTGTAGCTCTTTTTATTTAAAATCCAAAGTCCTGTTTTTTTATGTTTTTATCCTTGTATAAAAGTTAATGTTTCCTTTAAGTGTATGACTTTCCTTTTCCCTTCAGCTGATGACCCTAGTTTCTCTTTGACCCGTCATGTCACCCTCCTGCAGTCAGAGTGCTGGGATCTGCTATTTTCCTTTCTCCGTCAGACTCAGTTTCGTTCACGCAGGCCTCAGGAATCCCTCCCTCTCTTATTCTAATCAGTTTAGGAGCAGACGGCTGAATGTCCTACTGTAGCTTTACTGGCAGTGTTTACATGGCTCAATGTGCACATGTGACCTGTGTGTGTGTGTTGGCTGGGAGAGTATGAGGGCGGAGAGAATTTTTGGTTTTCATTCTCCATGCTTGCATCGGTCCCGAGCTTGGTTATTATATTTAAAGTTATCTATAGACTACTTTAATAAAACACTGTCATTGTTACTGTTGTTAGGAATGTTTTTTTTGTTTTTAAAATTAATTAATCATATACTATACGATTTTTTTATACCTTCTCCTCTCAACATAACTTTAAAAAAATCTGCCTAGTCTCTCCTGATTTCATTTTATCATATTTTCCAAGCGTCTGTCTCCCACATTATCCTGCTCAGGTTATAGAAACAATATAAACCTGAGATGATGTCTGCTGCTGAGAATTTGATTATTAGCTCAAGGAGGAGGTTATGCTTGTCTGCGTTTGTTTGTTTGTTGGCAGGATTACGAAAGAACTACACAACCAATTTCCATGAAATATTGTTGGGTGGGGAATGAGTCAAGAATGACTCTTCAAAATTGTGAGATACAGTATAGGGTGTTTTTCAACATATTTATTGATTTCTTACAATTCAAGGATCTTGATAAAAATAAAAATCACACGTTTAGGGGACTGATGTCTTTGATTGTTTGAGATTTGGTGCAGATCCTGATAAAAATGTGGATTAAGTGAATTTAGATGTGGTTTCGTAAGGTGACTGAGCGAGTAACTGAGAGTGTAAAACATCATTGCTAATAAACAAATAAGTGGACATTGACACTGACACAATTATGCCACTTGACCGGGGTATCACCTCGACCGAGTGTTGCTGTCGTTCCCATGGTGACCTGGCAACCCTGGCGTGCAGGTTTTAGCCACAGAAACTTGAGGTCGTAGGAAACGGAGAGAAAAGAGGACGTGGAGGATCTTTCTGTTCAGGAAGTGGCAAATGTTTGCTTTGCTTGCATCTCTAAAAGTGGTATGAATGTTGCCATTGGACAGGATGTTGTACATCTGTTCAGTTGTGTAATTATACTACATGATAATGCAATCACTGTGTGGACACATCCATATTTATCACATGAAGTAAATTATATTCATATTGTATCTAATCCAGTTTGGAAAGAGGAAAACACACATGATCAGGGTGATTGTTGTTGATGAATAAAACTTCCAAACAGCCAACGGTTACTGGACGGGGAATTAAAAGCAAAACAAAACAGCCTACTCTTCACTTTAGGACACTCCCTGAGCCAAACCTAATACACTTCAGTAACTAATTATATATCTTTCCTTTTTTTCTTTTTATCTCCCTCTCTTCCTTTTCCGTCTCTCTGCTTGTTTTTTTCCAGTTATCTTTTATCAATTTGGGATGTTGGGACTGTGGATGGGAGTGGATGGGATGTGGGGGTGTACAGCGCTCATTGTAAAGTTGAGTGGTATCTATGTCCTCGTGTTTCTCTCTCACTACTGTCAGGGATCATATCCTAAGAAGTAAAGAGTATATATTGTCAGTGGTGGACCAGAGGGCTTCAGTATCAATCGTTTGGTCCGTCTGTCCATGCCTTCATCTGCCCAAAACTTTGCTCCAGAGCAGGATATCGCAAAGACCAGCAGCCAGATTGCCATGAAATACATATGTGGTCCCCACAGAGGGATTCTTAATGATTTTGCTGACCCACTGACCTCACATCTGTCTTGATCAATACTCTAACATCAAATTTACAGCGCATATTCATGGTCTCCAGCAGATAAACATGTACATTTAAATATGTGACCCTCTGACTTCTCATCAAGTACCAGCATCACGTCACACTTGGACTCTTCACAGGATTTTCTCTTGTGCCAAACTCACTAAAGATTCATGTAATTTATAGTGTATAGGGCAGATTGTCCCACCATGATAGACAAATACAAATATTCAGTATATTGTTTGTTCTATTTGGAACTTTCATACAACTGCAGGGTCATGTCCAGGGGTTTAAAACTTTACTTTGATTTTGAAACCAGGATATTAAAGTATCAGTTTGATCACTGGAGTATTGTATTGCAGTAACATGTCATTTCTTGCTTCGTTGACCTGTGTACACAGCATCACATTCTCACAAAATCAAAAGATTTAACTCAAACATTTTATTATTTGTCCACATTTTTCTGTTTCAACTTCTCTCTGTGTGTGTTACCGTCTCTACTCCTGCTGATCTGCGATAGTCATTTCTTCTACTTATCCTGTCATATTATGTTTCCCTTTCCTCCTCCCTCGCTGACCATCCATCACTCCAAATGACAAGTACACAAAGACATCAGAGGGATGTGGAGAGAAACAGGAGAAAAACAATGAGAAAGAGAGCTGGAGGGCCGTTGGCTATGGTCTTAAGATTTCTGCTGTATCACTGACTGAGAGACTGCGGTGGAGGATGATAGAAAGAATGACACTCCGCCGTTTCCTGACTGGAAAAACAGTTTGGCACAAATGATTGCACCCGCACACTCACTCTTGCACAGATACAGCAATGTTGACAGGAAAACAGCTTGTTGCCAGGACGGAGATTTCATTTATTGCTTCCCCTCCATCTCCGTTCATGCACCATAGAGTACACACACACGCACACACAAGCTTTGATATACACATTAACAGAATGACCTACAGGTGAAAGTATTATTATCGTGTGAACATGTGCGTTTTGTTTTTTAAAGGGTCTGTGGAAGCTCGGGACACAGTCCGTCTCTGTGTTGTTTGTGTTTGTGTGGGTTGTCGCACAACTGACTCACACCGATGCTGAACTTTATCCCCTGTACGTTCTCCACAGGAAGCGTGTGCACAGCGGTTGCCTTTGTGTTGCGACAGGGTTTGAAATGAAGTCAATCACCTCATTTCCTGGCAAAAGTGCAGAGTGGTGTGAGAGAGGGAGGAGTAAAAAAAAGCAGGGGACAAATCAGCTTTTTAAGAGTCCAGGAAGTGTATAAGCAGCAGGACGGTGTAATGAACAACAAGTTGTCCTCCATCCACAGTTCACGACCTTCTATAGATAAACACACTCCCTGCTGAAGTGTCCTTGAGCAATAATAGTCTGAATCCTCACCCGCTCTGTAGAGGGGGTTCTGATCTGTGACCTCCATTTAAAACCGAAGAAAAACAAGAGAGTGTCTCTCTACAGGGAGCCACCAGCAATCACGCTCATTTAATTAATGATATCACTAAACTAATTCAATAGAGAAAATATGAAGACTTTAGCTCCACCTACTGGTCTGGTGCTGACATACAACTGCTGGATGAGAGGGACAGAAGGAAAAGACAGTCGAAAAGAAATTAAGGGTGAGTCAGGTAAGGAAGAGTCAACACACACACACACACAGACACACACACACACACACACAGCTCTGCATTCTGTAGTCTAAACATGTGGGCATGAGGCTGTTCAGACTTCCCAAAAAATTAATCACAAAACTAATCTGGACCAGTTGGATTGTTTCTTACAGTTAGAATAATACACAGTGCCACTGTACAACACCTCCCTCTCACTCTCTTCCTCTGTGTCAAACCCTAAAAACACTTTAATTAAAGATTCACATTCGGGGGAAATTTGCTTATTTACTTTCTTGCCCAGACGACCACACTCATCTCTGTTTTCAGAAAAATATCTCCATCCACACGACTTTTGTTTTACAAAAGTCTTTGTCCAGACTAGAGCACAAAAACTATAACAAACGCTTAAACAAGCATGCCAGGCCAGTAGGCGGCGATAAAGTCTACATCAACGATCCGCCAAATACCAGAGAAGAATACTGTGAGCGTGCTCGGTGAGTTTATTGCGTGAGCGTGTTGTTGTTTCTGGCGCAAAGTAAACTGTGACGTCTTTGCTTCCCAAACACTCCACTTTACTTACGGACACACAGGATTTAGTTTTTTTCAAATGCAGGGGACAAGGTTGTTTTGCAGTATGTCCTAAATACTGTGGACAGGGCCTTAGAAGAGAAGATGCCGCTTTCATATCTATAGAAAAATTAAGCTGGAGCAAGGACATGGTTGGATTAGCATAGTTCAACCAAAACAACAAAAATTCAAGATTAAGAGGAACAATTTGTTATAATATTTGAAGCTATGTGTTATTAGCCAAGTACAGCGTGTTTGCATTTTCATTGCGAGTTTGGCTGGTTCCTGTGTAGACACCAAGGAGTCATTGCACCTGCACAAAAAACATTCCCACATGTAACTTATCAGAAATGAGTTTGCAGGTTTTGGACACTTAAAAAAATTCCTGTACTTAGCGATTTTCACGACAGATACACCGTATAGATACACATTATTAGTAGTCTAAAGTAATTTAGACAGAGAAAGGGGAAAAAATGACTCATGAATAGGTTCATGATATTAATATGTACAATGTGCCACATTGTTTGGGATAGGAACATTGCTTAGACTTTAAACAAACAAGATATAACATGTTAAATTATGTGTTTTTTTAGGTGTTGGTAGAGTTTTTTGTTTTTGGAAAGCTGTCCACCCACAATCCATCTTCACATATATCCATCCACGAGGAAACAAAAATGTGAACTATTCCTCTGCAAGGGAGCACACATGCGCTGTAAAGACAGACCCAATCATAGACAAAGGGAGGTGGAGTAGACCTCATAGGACACTATAACAGAAACCAGAGATGGCTACATATGGAGGCGGACAGAGAAAGTAAAACAGTTGAGCAGAGAGAGGGGAGTCAAATGCAGCAGTAGGGAGGAGGTGGTAATATGGAAAATGTGCTGCTTGCTACCGGCTCTGTGAAACGGTTAAGTCATAGAGATTGTATGATTCACTCGAGGACTGCTGACCCATCTGGAACACAGCTGCAAATGTGCTGGATGTGTGTGTGTGTGTGTGTGTGTGTGTGTGTGTGTGAGCACACAGCAGTGTCTGTGCTGCCTACGTGTTGGAGATAAAGCCACCATGTGTTTTTTGAGCTTGAACTAGAGGGTTTATCTCACCCCACCCTCCCTAACCCGTCCTCTGGAGCAAAAGGCACACGTACGCTCGCTACATTTGATGAGTCGGCCCTCACCCCCTCTGAGTTCACCACCACCGCGACTGTCATCCACAGAATTTCCAGGAAGGTCCTGGAGGAGGACTCAGGAGGGTGCCAGGAAAGACATCCTGATCGATTTATGAGGATTTCACAACAAGTATGAAGGACGGATTACTCTGTTTTTATTGCCCTGTTTTCTTCGTACACTTAATCACTTTGACCATCATCTCCTACTACTATTACCTACATCATTCATCTATAAATGTCTTTTATAACTGGTAAAAACGTATTCACATTAATAAATAACTAGGAACCATAACACTCCTACATGAATGTTTCCATTAAAAATAACTGTTCTACTGTTGAAGCCTTTTTTGAAAGTACTAATTTGCTCTACTTTGACTATATATATAGATTTCTACATTTTTATATTGCCTTACATTTATAAGTATTACAAAGTATAAGTATTTATAAGCATGTTCACTTATTATTACTTTACTGATCTATTTTTGATCGTCTTCTTGGTGCTGTAACACTGCAAATTGTGGGACATAAAGGATTATCTTATCTTATATAGAATACACTAATATTGTATACAATATATTATACAGTCTTTATATACACTCTGATTTATATACACTGTGGTTTTCTTATTGTGGTTCATAAGCAAGTATTCAAAACTCCCTCTGAGCCCCAGTCCCCCTGATGCTCAGCCTGTCAGCCTCCCCATGCATGCACAGTAGTGTATCCAGTTTGCAAACAATTAACAAAAGTAATAAGTTTCATTTTCAAATAGATGTTAATAAAGGCAGCATGTCCCAGGCAAAATGTCAGCATCACCAGCAGCTGATAATCCACATGGAAACAGAGACACAGCATTGTTCTTGTGTTAAATGGAGCTAGTTGGTGCCAGTATTACGAGTAGAGATGAGATGAGGAAAGTTGTAAGATGAGACTATTATTTTATGTTTATTTCGGTTTGAGACTAGGACTTATGGATTTCTCGTTCCACTTTTGGAAAACTTGAACTCAAAACTCTGTGCTTGCACTCAAACAGCTCCTCCCCCCCTGAGGAGAAGAGCTGAAGCTGAAACACCGGAAATCCATCCATGCAAACAAATATCCAAATAAAAGTGCACAGCACCTGCTTGTGCTTACATTTGCTCAAACTGTGCGCTTACAGATATGCTGTGTCTTGGAAAAGCGTCTTGTGCTCTAGCTTCAGCTCTTCAGTTCACAAAATCTGAAACTGAAAGACCACACTCGAAAAACGTGAGGGTTGTTTTTTTTTTACTCTGAAAGTACAAAAAAAAGCAAAAAAAAGCACACACATCCACACTTGATAGCCACTAGGTGCACGAAAGAAGTGACAAAAACCAGAAGACAAGAGATGTCCATACACCAGTTGAGGCTCCCACAAACTGCGTCTGAAGAATGGCCTCCAACCTAGAGGGGAGATAAGAAGTTTGTGGGAGTCTCAACTGGTGTGCGGACATTTCTTGTCTACTGTTATTTCACTGTAACCTATTTATATACAGTCTATGACTGTGACAAATCTTTGTACGACACTTATCTTACATACTTGAGCACTTAAGCAAGATGTTAGATGTTTCCTGTATTGTTTGTATTCTCAAACAATAACTAACGCCTGTGTTTGATTAGAGATAACTCTATCTCCGGTCATGACTTTGGATGGAGAACCACTAGCGTTGTTATTCACCGTCGCAGTAGCAGCATTCAGGATCCTCTGTTTCCACACAGTGTAGAAATATTAAACAGTGAACGTGCCACGTGTGAACATGGCGTTCTGTAACGTAACCTGTAACGCGACAAAATAATGTTGAAGAAACCGTTTTATTGGCCTTCAAAGAAACTACTGTGTTCATCTAGTTTCTCAGACATGCTCACGTTTGTGGCCGACACAAGGACAAATAACCACACAGCTTCAGCCTTTTCTTACACTTTTGCTCTTGTATTGTGGTTTGGGTCAGGGTTTTAAAAAAAGGAAAAACTGAATATGCCAAGAATGCAGCCCCATGCATTCTGCTTCAGCATGTGGAATTATCTAAAACTAGGCAGGTCTGTCGTGTCTAGTTACGGTTGCCAAGCCATGATTGGACGATTGCTGTCTGGGGAGGGGTTTAGTAATGCTCACCTGTCAAAAATGTTAAAAATCACATTTTCTTTCAAAAACAACAACATGGTGCTTTGGGTGTTTTTAATACACTTTCACACATGCTCATTCTGGAGCATGCTGTTATCATACAATATTGCCTGAACCCATCCTCACACATACACACACGCAGTCATGATGAAACACGCCATTGTTATCCTGCTAATGCTCCCCAGTGCATGTCAGCAGGGCTGTCTGCTTTCCTGGTGTCAGACCCGTCTATCCTTCACGCCAGCGGCTTTATGACCAAGTGCCTAGCGTGCCTCTGTCTGCATGCATGCATGTATACTGTAAGTGTGTGTGTGTGTGTCTGGAGGCTCCCGGACTGCCAGCTGTATCAGCAGGCAGGGAGAGCCTTGCCTTGCAGGACAGAAAAGACATAGAGGAGCCGTGACCCACCTCTTTCCACGCTAACGCTTCCATGTTAACACGAGCTGTGCATGCATGTCAGTGTGTGTGTGTGTGTGGAAGTGGGAATAATAGAGACCTGTGTGTGTGTGTGTGTGTGTGTGTGTGTGTGTGTGTGTGTGTGTGTGTGTGTGTGTGTGTGTGTGTGCGCAATGGAGAGACAGAGGGACAGAGGGGCAGGCAGGAGTCACTACTGCGGGGGGAGGGCAGAGGTGACTTGGAGGGCTTTCACATTTCATTAGGACGGCGATTCACACACGTAAACAAACACACACACACACACTAGCACTCACACACGTCCTGCCCGCCTGGTCCACTCCTCATTTAGCATCCGATTGACTAACACGTTTATTCCCCTCCTCCTACACACTCACATGCAAACACGCTCAGCACTCCTCACAGAAGACCTTGGCCACACAGACACGCACACACAAATTGAACACTCTCCCGTGCAAATATGTCAACCTCTCACAGGGAGTTGGACATTAACTGTAATTTGCACATGCACCTTGAACATATGATCAAAGTGGCATGTACACCAGCAACACCAGCAAACAAAGTAGGCTACTTCCATATTCACAGTCTTACATGCATACACGCAGAATATCATGCAAATAGGCTTTTCATTACCATGCCATCCATTCCCTCGGCACACAATGCCACACACTAAAGGTGGTGTTTGACACGCAAAAGTCACAAACACTTGCAAACAGTGCCTTCTGGTTGCTTGTAACAGGACCAGGATAGAGTAAAGCTGGGCAATATAACAATATCAATAATTATCGCTGTATAATATTCCTAAATAGCAATAAAACAAAGGTTCATTATAATGTATATTGTTCATGCATTGTGTAAGCACAGTGAGGAGGTTTAACACATTAGGAGGTTTAGTGATCTCCCTCAGATTTGTCAAAAGAGTTTGACCTCTACTGAGGAGCAAAATCCAGTGTTACCACTTTAAAGAAATAATAATGACACATTTATCATGTTAGTTTTCATTTCTGGCCATATCGCTCAGTGTATTGACAGAGGTACAGACAGACTGACGGACAAACAGTCAGATGCACAACTGAGCAACATTGAGGATCATCTCAACAAAGGGGAAAAAAGAAAAAAAATTGTTTTGGGCATTCATCCATTATGTTTTGAATGGTTTATTTTCATGAATCAAACAAAACGCTTGAAACCATTTAGTGATTATTTCAAAATGGAAATGATTCTATCCGGTGACATAATCTTTTACAACAGCACAGCTGCACCACCGACTGTGACTCATAACCAGTTTAAGATGTTACTAAATAATGATGGCTTGAAAAAAAAAAAAGAAGGATAATCATCACATTTTTAGACTTAAATTTATTCTATAAATTTCGACCTCGAAAAATCTCTTACAAAATCCTTCTTTAGCTGCCCCCTAAAAGTATTTTAAGCATGTTTCTATTTGTGTATATTCACGTTTCAACTGAAAAAGGTTCTCAAAAAACCTCGTACAGTATCATGTCAGCTTTAATTGAACTATTTATTTTGGCCAGTGATGTGAACTCTGCTCTAAATCCGTCGCTGTTTCGCATAAAGGATTTATTGGAAAAAACTGTTTCATTCGGAGACAATTAGAAGTAAGCCTATCTTAAAAAGTCTCTAAAACTCAAGTTGTTTAATCGGTCACGGAACAAAGCAACAGTGAGAGAGACTCTGTTGTGAAGAAACTGTACATGGTTGACCACACCATGAAATTGTGTATACGCTGCTTTGAGGGTGACACGTATGATTTGTCATCTTTCTACCTTCATCACCGTGACTCAACACTGCTCATGAAGTCTGACATGCACATTTATGATCTGTTGTTGCTGAAATGATGTGGTTTTGCACATTCATTGCCAAAATAAGACACAGGCCCCCACACCCTTCCCTCTCTTGCACTATATAAATGTCACACTATACTTTCTGCATCGCTGCCAAACATAAACTGTGTGCTGTATAGAATAAGTGTGGCCAGAGGTTTTAAAAGAGAGGAACAGGATGTATAATGCCAGGGATAGAGTAAATGTTGCATTTAAAGGAGTTTAGACTCAAATGAAAAAGGTCACTTGTAGAGATAAGCTAACAAAGAACTAGAAGAGTGCTCGGAGCTCCTCCAAGGCTAACGCCCTATCTCACTATGTTAAATAAAGTGAAAATAAATCCTGGCTCCATCCCCTGATTCTGCTCCGCACCAAAATGTAATGCGTTCTTACCTGACACATATCACATCCTTCCACCAGGTTTCGTTGTAATCTGACCAGTAGTTTTGGGGAAAAGTTGCTAAATAACAGACAGATAGAGAGCGCAGAGAGTGCAGACCTCCGTCAAGGCCTGTGTTATAGTATTAATACCCAAAATGTAATGTGTTCTTCTTTGGGTCATGCTCTACACCTCCACTAAATCTCACAGAATTCAGCTGAGTAGCTTTTTATAAACCCTCCTAACACACAAACACATATACGCCAGTGATTACACCAGAATGACACTCGGAGAACACATACCTCCGCCTATACCCCCAACAGTCCGCTTATGAAACCACATTTAAATTCACGAGATGCAGATTTTTATTGCCCTAAACCTGTCAGGTTGCTTTCATCATGATCCATGAACTATACTCTGAGAAATCAAAGAAAATGTCAAAAGAGAATAAAGAAAAAACCCTGGATCCGCCCCCTGATCCGGATCGGGACCAAAATCGAATGTGCTCTACACCTGACCCATACTGCAACCTTCCTCTATGTTTCCTGGTAATCCGTCCATTAATTTTTGAGTAATCCTGCCAACTATCAGACAAACAAATCAAATTCCAAAATGACAAAAGGTTTCTGTGGCAGGAGAGCACCTTTGACAAAATCTACATTCTGTGATATCCAGCAGAACAGACAAACGGTCTGCAGCAGCTCTTCAGCTTTGATCCTGGGATTTATATGGAGTAGGTCCGACACGCAGCGTATCCATAAAGTGTATCCAAGAGAAAACTCCTGTTATCTCACACATGTCCCCCAAATGCACCATTTGATCACTCCTGCTCCCCATATGGTTTGTTATACACATCCAAACACATCACACAAACACACTGGGGATGTTCTGAGGAGCATGTGTTGGTGTATACACATGTGCAGGATGTATGCGGCCGCACAGCTGTGCAGCACACACACACACACCCAACCAAACAATCCCACAGCATCCACTCCTCCGTTAACACATAGTTCACCAAAATGTTTATTCTTTGGATGTGTGCCACAGTCGCATTCAGCACCATCACGCCATTTTGGTAGACCTCCCCTCTCTCCACCTAAATGGGCCCAAACTAACTGCTCCCTTTTTTCAGGGCTCTTCCAGAGGAGCGTCCAGTGAGACCAAAGGGACATTATCATCTGTGAACATCAAAGATGCAACTGTAATGTCACTAAACTGGACACGCTCCAGACCTTTCTGGCATCTTGACGTCTCGTCCAGGAACATCATACACAGCACATCTGACACCCAGCTTGAAAGAGCCTGACTTGGCGCCAAGAACACAAACTGGGCTCTCATATCAAGTGCATAAAGACCGGCTAAACTCTTGGCTCTTCACACCCGACTCTCTCAGGGTATCTTAGTCTCTTACAAATGTATAAAACATGCTGACACAATTAACCAAGCTCTCACTATTCATGTGGTATCACTGACACTGTGAAAAGTTAGCCGGCAATGCTTAAATGATCAGGAAGGAATCTGCATCGTTTATTGTGAATATGAGGCTCAGTACTTGATCTGTTTACGAGGGCGCTGTAACCACCGGGCCGAGGAGCGCTCGTTTGACCAGAGCGAGGTCGCCTCCATGTCAGCCCCTCCGACATATTTTGGCCACGGCTCCTCACAGCTGCTTCCACAGCAGCAGATCGACAGCCAGACCCTCTCGTCAACCTCCTCTGGCACATATGAAAGAATTTCTTAGGGGTGACAGATGAAATACACTTCTTTCCAAACGGAGCATTCCCAGCACATCCTAACAGCGTGTTTGCACTTATGAGGTCTGTAACCCTTCCCGTCATCGGATACATCTCACCACCAGTTGCCCTCACAACTGTGTTTGTTGGTCAAGGCCGGCAAATGTCTCCAATTCAAGTTTCAAGTGCAAAGACAGTTTCTCTGGCCATTGTCCACAGTGACCAATTAGTCAGCTGGAGACAGTGTGAAGCATCTCATCACTAATAAAAAAGTACTTAGAATAGAACCTTGTGACAAGTTTAAAACTGCACTAATGGAGCGACTGTTTGACCCTTTATAGTAGCTGAGTTTCAATTCAGGGGCTGCATCCTTTGGAGGCTGCATTTCAAGACCGATTGCGTCATATTTCAAAGGCGCCTTCAAATGCGGCTGACAAATGCGTCCTTTTATCCCCGAGAAATGAAGGCTTCAATTGGCGGATCCTTCCCAGCTCAACCTATCCCGTTGTGCTGCAGTGACGTAGGGTTTTTCTAAGAGATAATGGTGCCAGGAAGGGCAGAGACTTCCGGTTGCTTGAGTATCACGCTTCAAGTCAACCAAACAGCTAATGGTACACATCCTAAAAAACCAAGAGGCATTCAAATGTTCTTGTCATGTTCAGCTGCAGCTTTGTTGCTAAGCAACTGCAGTAACGGCAGGACAAGCTGATCACGGAAATCCTCTGTAAGCCAGACCACCTCATTTTAGTTTAGCTTTCATGGTCTACGTGGCCCAAGAAGACCGCCTCCTAGAGACTGTGTCCTCTGAAGGAGGTGGTCAGTGATCGGGTTGTTATCATTATTGTTATTATTATTATTAGTATCATCATCATCAATCTGCAGTTGATCTCAGATCTTTTATGCATTTTAGCATCTTTCAGCAAATTTTTTTGTTTTTACAACCTTAGGCTGCTGCTATTAATGTGAAAGTTCAACAAAAAAATGTTTTTCCCCACATTGTGATAAGCTAGGCTTAACATGTCAGCTACCTCTGTACAACACACACACATAGAACTGATATTTTTCTGGTAAATATAAATCAGTCAATAAGAGAGAATTTTCCAAACTGTTTTCTTTTCGGGCTATTTAATCGAAAATGTCTAATGTTTACTGAACCTACAGAGTTCCTCTAAACATCCTCAAAGTAAGAATGTGTGTGTACAAATGTACGAATGAGTGTTTGTGAGGGCGAGAGGTGGGGGGGGGGGGGGGGGGGGGGGGGATTCCTACTATTCTGTTTGTGCTGTGCCCTACACTCCCAGCATCTTTGTTTATAGCTCTCCTCTGCTCTTTTCACACAGAATTGATGAGAAAGACCCACTCATTGAACACACTGCTTTTGGCAGGCATGAAGACACGTAGACACACACATAGGAACGCATACACGCTGCGCTCCTGATCCCACCGCAGTGACCTTTGAGATGCAGAAGGAACAGCAGCTTCCCCCCACTGCCAAAATGTCAACATCTTCTGCTCTCTCTCTGCTTCTGAGACGAGCCAAGTTGGCAGCAGGTTAGCCTTCATGTCTCTGCACATTGACTAAACACCCGAAAGACGCACACAGACACACAATCTCCCTGCGCGGCGTAATTATTAGATGTGTTGAAGGATTTAAATTCAGGCGTAATTCACTCTGCAGTAGGTGACCCGGCCGTGGGGCACATTTTGTCTGTAACCACACATTAAAACACAGTAATACAATCTTATCTGTTTGCTGCTGTGAGAGTACACAGTGAAACCTTTCTTGGAGTGAAGGAACGGAACCACGTGAGCATTTGTTTTGGGACTGAGCTCTGCCTGAGGGGTCACCATAACTCTGCCAGGGGAAGCTGAGCGTGTCATCGCAATCAGGATAGTTATGAATCTGCGAGCCAGGGTCTGGCCGACCCGATAAATAATGTCTATCTGACCGCAGCTACACCTCCACACCCACAGTATGGCTTGCACATCAGCCAATCATCACTGCAAAAGATTTTAAAAAAAAAGAAGATTAATCCCCGTTTCTCTTTCTAGATAAGTCTAAATCAATCTGCTTCTAATTTCCAGTGGGGTTTCACTGTCTAGGAAATAGGCTTTGATAGGTAGCACTAGGTGGTGGCTTGCACACGTTTTACTGCTTTAGCACCTATAAATCTAGCCACCAATGATGAGTGAAGGGAATGAAGAAAATAGATCAAAGTTAGTTTTGGTCTCTAGGGTCTACCGATCTCTCACACACACACACACACACACACACACACACACACACACACACACACACACACACACACACACACACACACACACACACACACACACACACACACACACACACACACACACACACACACACACAGTCATATGCTTGCATGAAGGTTCACTTGCAAGCACACACCCCTGAGGGTGAGGAAACTATTTATGGTGAAAGTGGGCAGAAAGTGTAAACACATGTCTGGCATCCTTTGAAAAGACAAACATTTCACTGGTTCTCTTCCCTTCATCTCTCTGAGCGATCCCCACCCCTCACCTCCACCCTCCACCTCTACCATATCACGTTCTCCTCCGTGCCTTTGAGCCGAAGGGGGAACATAAATCAAAGGACACGAAGGAGATAGGAGTGGAGAAGCGCACGCAACCATTCCAGCAAATGTCTGTTGGAGGCAGTTAGACATTATGGGCCCAGGCAGAGGGGCCGGGTGCGTGAGTGGGAGGTCGAACACAATCCCCTCTGTAATGAAAGCTGGATATGACAGAGGGGGATGTCACCAGACCCTAAAACAGTTGCGCGGCGCCCGCAGTGCTGTCACACAGGTGCTTCTGTCAGTCTCCCCTCTCCTCCTCTAATCCGTTCATTTTACAGCCTCTCCTGTCTCCATTCATGCCTCAGCCTGACACAAGGACATTGTTGTCCTGTTTGATTCATCATATTACAGTCCGGGGCCTGAGACGTGTCCGTGAGAGAAGCCAGTGATAGTAAGCAATGCGCTTTTATGCCATTTCTTCACCCAAGGGCCTCTCATTGGCTGTTCAAAAATTAAGGACCATTTCTTTCTCAAACATCTCATTTAAAAAGACTTCAAAACGTATTATGGACATATATATGCATATATGAAATTTAGCCACTGATATACATCCATGATTGTAGCTGGCGGGCTTTCGGGTAACACACTAGCAAACAATAGAACGTCAACTTTCTACCACTATTCAGAAATAAAGCCAAAACATCCTGGTTACGAATGCTGTCACCTTGCGTATTTGGAGCCAGAGTTTGCACACTAGCGATCGGAGGGTACAGTATCGGTGTCCCGCTTGACACATGTGCCCAAGCAATTGCGAGTCAGTCTAAGCTGTCAATCATGAAGTGTCATCCCGACTTTATAGCGTCAAATAACTCGTTAGAATCTAATTTACAGGCAAACATAAGCACTTAGACATTGTGATAAGAACAACCTAAAATGGCCGAGAGCATCTTTGAGAAAAATGTATTTAACATGTGGGCCTTCTTTGACTTATTAGTTTGGCCCATGTCCAATCCACTAACATGGAAGAGACAGGGTTTATGACTTATATTGCAGCCAGCCACCAGGGGGCAATTTAGATTCTTTGGCTTCACTTTTGGGAAGACATCATGTCGTCCATCTTTATATACATATACATATATCAAATATATATATTGACTTACATTTCAATACAAATGTGAATCCAGCTAATTGAATTACTGGTATGACCAATTGAAGTTTAACTGTGGACTTCGAGATTGTAAAAGTGCTTGGATAGTGCATGGCTTTTTGTTATTTCTGTTTAACACTAATCTGGAAAGAGCAGTGAATCAAATCTGTTTTAACTGCAATAAAAATGCCTTGGCAAGACTAAAATGTCACATATTTTATTAGATAAACAGTATTTAAGAAGACACTGAGGAATACACACATAATGACGTCTCCAAAATCAGCTCCTTTTCAGTTGAAGTTAGCAAAGAAAAAAAAAAAAACTGTGTAGTGGATCAGATTGAGAAACCAAAGATTTTGCAGAAAAGGGAAAAAAAACTATAAACTCCCTCCGTGCTCCCTCCAACTTAAGTACATATACCACATGTCAGTGATAAAACTTTAATACATGTTCTTCCTCTTTGAATCATCAGAGGACAGAGGATGTTGTGTGACCACATGGCTACTCAGTCATACTACCATTTGTAAATTACTTTTTCAGAGGCGGGGGACTTCCATATTATCCAACACTGTGGAAAATTACTTGGAGCTGTGACCTATTTAAAAGCCAATGAATGTGAACACATACTGATTTTAATGAAGGTCACACGTTCCTCATCAGATTCTTGTTCATCTTCCATTATTTTCCTCCCCATGAGCAAGACAAGTGACCACACACACGTTAGTACATCTATCTTAGTGAGGACACTCATTGGCATAATGCATTCCCTAACCTTAGCCTCGACCTAGTTCTAACCCTAAAAACAAGTCTTATTCCTCAAAGTGAGGACCAGCCTTAATGTCCTCACTCTGTAGGGTCTATGCTTACAAGTACACACACACACACACAGGTTTGCTCAGCTATCCTTATTAGGACTTTTCATTGACTTCCATTCATTGTGGACGGCCAAACTAAAACCTTTTCCCTGACCTTAACCATGACCAATTCATACCTAACCCTGACCTTAACCTAATCACAAATCTTACCACTTCACCAGGAGCTCAGAAATGACATGAAATGACCAAAGCCTGGTCCTGACAAGATCAGTGTTTAAACTAGAAGAGGTCCTAAAGAGGAAACAAAAAAAGAGTACACACAAACACACACACACACACACACTTGGGCAAGTAAGTAACAACACCTCACAAAGAATTTGTCACGATGACAGGCGATCTGTCACAAATATTCCTCAGGGTAAAGTCAGACAGAGTTAAAACATACCAGCACTGCCAGGCAAACTCACTATCAGCAGTCCAGTGCGTGTGTGTGTGTGTGTGTGTGTGTGTGTGTGTGTGTGTGTGTGTGTGTGTGTGTGTGTGTGTGTGTGTGCCAGTGTGTGTGTGCGTTTGTGCGTGTGCCCTGTTGCCTGAGGCTGGTCAGTGTGTGTCTCTGCCCCTGTGGTTATGTCTGTGGTGTCACCAAAGCAATCTGGCAAAAACATACGGATTACACATGAGGGCCGGAGAGAGAGAGTGAGAGTGAGATATATCACCAGCCTTGTGTGGCATTGTGTTGGCACTGGCAGGCCTTTTGGCATCACCTCCTCCCTCCTCCTCCTCCTCCTCCTCGCCTCCTTCCTGCACCCCTGAAGTGCACAGTTAATCCCTAAGCTCTATCCCCATTTAAAAACAGGGACATCACGCAAACCTGCCGCTCTGCATTGCTTTCGAACACACACACACACACCCCCTCATGCGCACTCAAAGCCATACCGTCACTCAGTAACACGCACATGCTGCTCGCTCCTGCAAACACACAGAGAGAGAGAGAGAGAGAGAGAAACTTAAATGTATTAGTGTGGCTGTGGCCTGAGAAAGAGAAGAGCTCAGCGGGGAGTTAAGTACTGTGGCAGCAGCAGCAGCAGGTCAAGTATCTGTCTGGGTTTTCAGGTCTCCAGTGGCCGGCCTGAGTCGGGCCTGACTGAGGAGATGAGGAGGAGAGGGGAGTTTAGCCGGGGTCCAGCCTCGACCACCAGGCTGCGCATCTGTAGCTGCGAGGCCACACTCTCATGCACTGTGGCATGTTTGTCGGATGAAAAGTGCTTGTGAATTTTATGCAGGATCTTAAAACATGTGCTCAAAACTACAGCAGGATGAGGCACGGGCCTGTAGGGTAGAAAGAAATCATATTTACTTACCTGTTCATGAGGTTTTATTTCTTGGTCTATTTGTATCATCTCCAAGACGTCACTCAAAACCTACGCAGCAGAGCTGGAAGCTCATTTTCACAGGATCTAACTCAAATCCTTCCCCACTGACTGATCCACCTACATCTCTACAAACTGAAATTACTCTTTTAAAAAAATCACTAAAACACCGAATTAATGTTTTCCTTTCTCTTGCACCATGCGGATTACGAGTTGTATGAGGCCATGACCTCACCCTCCTTGATAGTGTGTAATCCTGGTGAGGTCAGATCTGCAGATCCACTGCCAGTCCCAGAGGAAGTGTGCACTGGCTGAACACATGCACCGACATGTAGATGTTGACCTCTAGTGGTCAAAGTGTGAACCCTCCGAGTAGTTGAACCCTGCAACTAGACGCAGTAGGTCTAGTAGAGCTTTAAGTGCTCATTCATTAGATGATCAGATTTCTGCACATGACCGTATCTGGTCCTCAGACTTTTGTTTCATGAAACATCGTCTCCTAAAAAGGAAGGTGAAGATGAAGGGAAGAGGCAGTGGATGACACTCTGACATGTGTACAACCAGTGGAGTATTTATTTAGTCAGAGTAGTTCAGACTGGAGGACAACATGTTGATGTAAATACAGTGATGTGACTTCAGGGCAGGATGTGGTGAGGCCGTGAGCATGATTCATGAAGAAGATTGGATTCTGCAGAAAAGAGAAACCACTTATTTGGTGTTTCGTAACTCTATTTGAAAGTGACATCTGCAAATTGTAATACGCTTCTTAAAGGTCTGCAGTAAACTTTATTTTCTTTTTACTTTTCCAGTTCATAGGATTTTGTTGTGGTTCAACATTAACTTGTATATTATATGTTAAGAACTGTTAGAAAGCTTTTGTATTCTCACTTGATTTATTTCATATCTTGATTTTCTTTTTCTGTAAGATATGCTGGGACAGAGACAGATTTTTTCCCCCTACTATTATGCATCTCTTATCTATCGAGTCGTACTTTTTGGTGGTTTTGTGATAGTTTTGCGTGTCTCTGTACTTGTTTTGTACTTAGTTTCATTGTTTTTCCAACTCTTTGTGCGTCGTCTTTGTGGTCATTTGGTGTCTATTTGTTCATATTTTGTGTCCTTGTCGTCATCTGTCTTTGACTTTTTGTCCACTGACCCTTTTGGCCTCTGGGCCGGTGCCTGCGGAAATCAGAAATCCACACATGAATAGTTTCAAAAATATTAACTAAACATACATGGTTCTTGTATGTTCCTTTACACATGCTTGATACATTTTGATATGTAAATTGCAGAAATCAGGGATGAACATTATGACGTAACAAAATCACAGACTCACAAACTGAGCAAAGGAAACACACAATTGTAAAAAAAAATAAAAAAATAAAGTGCAGGCATCAGTTTAGCGTTAGCAGGTGCAGTGTCTCCATATTCCTGCAGAGGGCAGCAGTGGCGCTAAACGTCTATTACATCGTCTGAACGAAGAAGAAAGGCCTGCGTCGTATTTCCGGGTTTATGCTGACGCGTCCCTCTTCTCCTCGTACACCGACGTGTCAGTCTCCTTGTTTCCCGAGCTGAGCAGCAGTCAGTCCGGTCAGTCAGTTCGCAGACATGGCGCCCAAAGGCAGCAACAAGCAGCAGTCGGAGGAGGACCTGCTCCTCCAGGACTTCAGCAGGAACCTCTCCGCCAAGTCCACAGCGCTGTTCTACGGCAACGCGCTCATCGTCTCTGCCATCCCCATCTGTGAGTACCCAGTTAGCCACCTAGCTTAGCTAGCACTGATTCATTGGATCAAGGGAAACAGGGGGAAACTGACCCGCTTCTGATATAATTCCACTCACTACAGTGTATTATGACATCGTGTAGTATTTACCAATCATAACAGAGCATAATGGAACTTAACTGTGCACTGAAAGGCTCTGTATGCTAACAGCTGCTAAAGGCTAGTTGAGGATAAGTTAAAAACCGGAATCTCTGTTATTAATTCTATTTTGAAAAGCGAAACAAAAGCAGATATTAGTTTATTATCTTTTGATCTCTTGGAGAAAGTTGAATCTGACATGTTGCACACACACTCACACAGTCACTGACTGGACTTCATGGTAAAGTATCTTCTCATAAAACTGTGATTGACTGCATCTCTCCAGGGCTCTTCTGGAGGATCTGGCACATGGATCTGGTCCAGTCTGCAGTGTTATACGGCGTCATGACTCTGGTCAGCACCTACCTGGTGGCCTTTGCCTACAAGAACGTCAAGTTTGTCCTCAAGCACAAGTGAGTTGAGTCAGAGCCTCTGTGTGTTTTACAGCCGCTTGCTTCTGTCCAGAATAACGTTTGGATGATTGCATTTATGCTGTTTTGCCACGGACGCAGATCTTAATTTGTATTCCTGCATTTATCGTATCTTTCTGAAAAGTATTTAGGATGATGTTAAGTTGCCAAGGGACAGTATTTATTCATTCTGTTTCGTGTGACAGACCATTACGAAATACTGGTGTCTGTGACCAAAGTACCTTGTAATTACTGAGACATAACTTTGCATCTCTAATCGTATCCGTCAATGTGTTTTAGAAAGTATGAGTAAAGTTCTCTGACTGGCTCTTGCTGTTTTCTGTTGGTCCTGCAGAGTCGCCCAGAAACGCGAGGATGCTGTTTCCAAGGAGGTGACCAGGAAGTTGTCTGAGGCCGACAACCGCAAGATGTCCCGCAAGGAGAAAGATGAGAGGTGACGCCTCTCAGCTTTGTAGACATACCTGAAAGTTAGTTGTGACAAACTAACTGGATCAGGTGTATTGAGTGTTACAGACGCACAGTACATGAGCTTAAAGCTTAAATGTGGGGCTGCTGTCTCTCTTCAGACAGCAGTCACACAGCTGTGCGTTGGTTAAAGCTCATTTAACCCATGAAAGCACTATATGGTCTCAACAGTGTTGAGACAAAGGGTTTTTCTCTGCCCATGTTCCAAAACATCTGGACGATCACAGTAAATGTAATGAAAACGAGTGACATGTTTTTTTTTTTCTCTTCTCCTCAGGATCCTGTGGAAGAAGAACGAGGTCGCCGACTACGAGGCCACCACCTTCTCCATCTTCTACAACAACACTCTGTTCCTGGTGCTCGTCATCGTCGCCTCCTTCTTCTTGCTAAGGAACTTCAACCCCACCGTGTATCCTTTCAGTCATCAAGTCCCTCAGTTAACGTTTGAGATCCACATGGTGACCAGAATTAAAACGTGTCACACAACTACTTGAAAGTTGTGTGACACGTTTTAGCAAAATAATAACATTGAATTAAAGAATAAGATTTATATTTTTTAATTTTGATTGGACTTCAGCCTTCACCTTCCCAGCCTACATATTCTCAAAGTTTGAATGTGATAAAATACGTCTTGATTCCTGTTTTTCCCTTAACTCACTTTTTCCCCAGTAACTACATTCTGTCCATCAGTGCCTCCTCTGGACTCATCGCTCTGCTCTCGACCGGCTCCAAGTAAAGGAAGAAGAAGAGAGGAAGCTGAAGGGATAGTGGGGGGGATTGGGTCGGAGAGGAGGAAGTGGGTTTACAGAATATTTTTTTCACCAATCTTGAGAATGGGGTTTAAAAGGTGGGGGGGCTGGAATATCACATTTCAACTTCATGAAATTCATGATCAAATATCTGGAGGGTGTTTCTCCAGGTCTGTCTTCTGTTTTTTGTAACAAATAAAGCAACCAGGTTTACTTGTGTATGTGTGTCATTCAGTCTGTTACAGAGCCTGTTTATTATTATTAACAATAATAAAGCCTCTACACACATAAATCCAAACCTCTTCTCAGGACTGTGTGGGTTTCACTGACTGCTCCACTCTCCGGGTTAATCTGTTTTCATTATTATTGGTTCTTAAAAGTTGTGCGACATAAATTCCCACTGTGGTTTTACACATTTTCAGTAATTTAAAAAAACTTGATTAACAGAATTATGACGTTAAACTCCATCAGGTTTAAACTCAGGGACACAGTTATTTCCATTGGCAATGCATTTATTTATAATCACACTTTCATATATGATATTTACAGAGAAACCACTGAAATAGTACACTGAGGGTTTGCATGTCACTTTTCCATCCTAAAACTCAGCCGACGTGTTGTAACAAGATTGGTCTGTGGAACTGAAACATAGAAACTTCACACTAATCTGAATTGATTTTAGGGAAACTTAAGACAAAGCTCACGTGACACATTGCAGGAGATCTAATTTTTATGTTATCTGGATTCATTCATCCATTTTGGCCTTTGGTCTGTTTCCCCGGTTGTGGAACTGATGCTGATAACAAATAGAGAAGATGGTTAAAAGGTCAAAGATCACAGCCGCTGACAGAACAATGTCCAGTTTGTCCATATTATCCCTGTAAGTATTATAAAAGTGTGGTAGTGGGGCGTGGTCAGCGTCGGCTGCAGGAGGGAGGAAGTGGAGGTGGGGTTCTGGGATCGGTGCCAGGGAGAGAGTCTGATGGTACACAGGTGTTCCAGTTCAACTAATGACTCTCTCCCCTTTATCAGCAGTAGCGCGCTGGGGCGCAGGAGATGGCGTAGGAACCAGCAACGAAGAGACGTGTCTGGTTGTGTATGTTTGTATCTGTGATTAACGTTGGAAATAAAGAGACCAATAAGAAACCTACCTGATTCCCCCTTGTGTTCATGACGAGGAACCCACGGTGACGCAGGGACGTGTTACAAAAAGATATCTATGAGTGTGTACAATTTGGTGTAACCTAATTAAAGGGGACTGTTGGGCCTTGGCGTAGGTATGTGCTCCACTGAGTGCCTAATTGACCAAATAACACCCTGTCTTTGTTGGTATGTGTATTGCTAGTTTCTCTCTGGAGTTTGTTATAGTTTGAGACTTTCCTGAAGAAAAGCTGTTTCCTGAAGTCAATGGTTGAGGGAGAAGATGTTGTTCCAGTCAGATCATTTTGGGGTAGCAGCCTAAATAAAGGCCAAGACAGAACAAAGGCAGTGTCGTACACTGTCAGAAGCTGTAATCAAGGACTCCATAGATGAGGATGACATTTCTAAGAAGTATTTACTTGCCGAATCGGAAAATGTAAACAATTTCACCAAAGGGTCTACAGACACACAGTGTACTGAGGGTTTGTCCAACTAATATATTCATACTATAGACTGGGCACTAACACAATAATCTGTAGGAACATTGCTCCACTCATGTTTCTTTTGTAGGACAACATCCAGTCACCACGTAACAACTCGTAATAAAGACGTCCCTGAATGTTTTTACTGTACTGAACTCACGTCAAGGCACTCTGTCCGGTGAACACGTCTCCACACACACCGACAGGCTACGATCCAACATGGTCACTTGCACAAAAGAACAAAACGGTTCCACTACCACATGTGGTATCACACATTTTATCAATCACGTGAACTGACTTTGACTTAAAAAGAAAAATTCACAGACTGTTTAGATCAAATATTGTCCGTATTTTGATAAGATGAAATGAAGTGGAATTGATGTAAGTAATTTAAGGCAAAAAAAATACTTTTGTTTGTTTTTGTACATGGCTTGTTTTGTATTCTATGAATGCTGACTGAGTGCTGGTCAGACCACCCTCGTTTGTATTCACCGCCGAGCCAAAGCAAATAGTCGGGAGGAAGCCTGTTCATCGGTCAAGGCCACACTTTGCTTTAAATAAACCACGAGCCGATTGCTGCTTATTGATGTTTGTTCCAATGTGTGTAACAGCGTTTTTGGCAGAAAACACAAACGCTGGAGTCTACTGAAGTTTCCCCTGATTAAAGTCTGCAGGGTGTTTGTGCTACAAATCAACAATTGTTCACCAAGGACAGAACAGCGACGCAGCTGGAGGCCGGCCAACGTCTCTGCTGATCGCTGCGATGGCTTGTTCTCCAGATGAGAAAGAGTCAAGGTTAAGTCACTACACAATAGCTGAAGCTCATTCCTTATTTTGTCATAACAGAAGCCCATTCTTTCACATAACGCTGTTATTGTTGCAGATTCTATAATCTGACTTCACTATAGAAACAAAGCCTCATTCTTTACAGACAGCTATATAAAATATCCGGCTGGAGGATAAGGATGGTGTGAAGATTCAAACACTGCAGCGACACTGCAGAGGAGCAACAAAATAACTCTATTTACATCTTATTTATATATCAGCCATAATTACAGTGAAGGCCTCATATGCAACAGAGGCTTCCTCATGGTTTCGCTTATGTTACAAGTTCTGCCTTAAACATTTTATATAAATCAAAATAAATTTCAGATTTGTTAACTACTCTAGAATAAATACTGTAATCTTTGCCACATCCCAAACACCTTGCCTATATTTCACATTGTGCCATTGACAAGCAGTTATTATAACGATCACCAGGAGGGGGGGGGGTGTGTGGTCGTCCTTTATTATTTAGATCTATCATACGCTGAAGTCCATATGTGCAAAGTTCATTGAGGTGATCAGCGATGCAGGTTCGGTTCAGAGGAAAGAAAGAGGACGAGTCCATAACGAACCCAGAGAGAAGTAAAATAAAGCATTATTTCTCTCTTCTTAAGATCTAATAAAGCAGAGGAACAGTTCCTCAAAAAGACCACATGGGGGCGACATGCTTCGCTCTCTCCCCTTAACGCTGTCCACATTCCTACTGACACTCAATATCCCACAATCCTCTGCTTCGCCCCATGGAGAGTAGACGAGCTTGATCAAATTCCTTTTCCGTTGGTTAATAATGTGCTTTGTAGAAAAGGGGAAAGTATAGAGAGGCAGATTACAGAAGGGGGAACATGCACCTGTTGGTTAATACGCTCAGGATATGCAGCCAATAATATCTACTCGATACTACTCTGTACTACACTGATTACATTTGGTAGGTAAGTTGAAAGCAGATAATTCAAGCCAACAGGGAGCTAGTTTGTTGAGGCCTCATTCATAAAACTCTTCACCATTGCCAAACTTCACATTTCATAGGAAAACATCCAAAACATTTTATCCCACGGTGGTAATTGTATTTGCTGCATAGCAATTTAATAAAAGCACTGGCACGACTGAAGCCTCTTCTTTCCTGAGGTTCCTCTAATTTATACGTCTAAGGCGCTTGCATTAATGTTCGCTATGTTACAGTAATATACTCAGAAGTAGATGATGTGCTCAGTATGAACTTTGTGCTCAAATGAAATTGACTGGTGGGTGGAAGTCTGGACGTTAGAGAGACTCTGAGGCTGGAGACCTGATGGTCCTCGGCCGAGCAGGGAGACTGGGAGTGAGAGGAAGCCACAGAGCCGACTCACTCACCGACTACAATCGAGATGTCCTTGACACAAGGCACTTGAATCTGAAATACACCTGCAGTTCTTTTCTGTGGAGTTGGGTTTGTCTAATACAACAAGGAGCTGGAGCTGCCTTGCCATCTGATTTCAGTTGAAATATCACCTCAGTTAATTCAATTCAATTGAAAAAGGAGCCCTCTGGATGGAGGGGCTCTAAATGGGATCGGAACTTGAGCGTGGGCGAAACTAAGCTGTGCATAGTAATATTTGAACGGGCCTGTGCAGAACAGGGCAGCATGTTGGTTTTAATTTACACAAATGGATGAAGCTGTGTTTGAGGCTGCAGAAAGCTGAGTTTGTTGAGCGCGTCTCGGCCGGCGAAGCTGGACTGGACCTGAGATGAACCTGGTGGAGCGGATCTGACGAATCGGACGAATCTCAAACAGAGATGCAACGCTGGGCTGAGCAAAGCTGTCTGTTCCTGGAGCTGAGAGGGGCCCAAGGAGAGAACCAGGGACTTTTTGAACATTGAACGGTGGGTCCATGGTAGTGGTGTGGTGGAGTAGGCAGGTTCAGCTGACCTCTTGCCTGGTCTAGGAGCGGTAGTCCTTCTTGCTGTACGGCCGGTTGCCCAGGATGTGGTCGATGTCAGACACCACATGAGAGGTCATCTTAGGAAGGACCTGGGTGGAAAGAGACAGAGCAGAGGTGACTATGCCTGGAAGGAATGGGGGATAGTGGAGGACGCAGTGAGGAAACTAAAAACAGCAGTGTGTGATACGTGTCTCTGCATGTTCCCACCTGTATGGCCCCGAGGTTCTCTGTGAGCTGTTCAGGGTTGGATGTTCCCAGTAGGACTGAGCTCACTCCTTCATTTCTTAGACACCACGCTGGAAGAGACACAGAGGTTGATGTTCACACAGTGTCCACTTGATGGCGCACTGCTGCCTAATCTGGCCCTCTATTCTCTCTTTGTGGCTGCACATCATTTATCAAACCCTTAAAGGACAAACTCAAAGCGATTATTTTCTAGTGCAGCACTGGTTTTTGAAGTTTGAATGAACATATTTCTTCCTTCCAGGCTGTTCAGTCATTTTATCAGTGCATAGTAATGGAGTAGGATTTAAAAGATGTGTGTTCATGTGTCATTGGAAAGATGAGACTGATTCAAACCAAATAATAAGCACATTTGTCCTGTAGGTCTTATATAATAATACAAATAACAACAACAATTACAAAAACAACAACAATAACATGATAATAGTAACAATAATAAATCTTTTATTTTATTGCACAAAAAGGTTTACAAAGTGTTGCATAGACATAAAAAGGTTAATGTTTACTGCAAGAGACGATGGTTAGAATATACCAATAAAACAAACAAACATCTGGTTAAAAGCAATATAATAATAAAAACATTAAAATAATTCAATTAAAAATAGGTTATATAAATATATATGTTGTAATATACCATAAAAAGGGCCCTTGCAGCCTGGTCCACAGCATTAGTCAGAAGAAAAGAGCAGACAGGCAGAGAAGACTTACCCACAGCCAGCTGAGGCAGCGTGCAGCCCAGCTTTTCTGCGATGTGGTTCAGCTCCTTCAGTTTGGCCTGCTGCTTCTTCCCATCCTCACTCACGATCTTCTCCTTCAGCCACTGATACGACTGGAGCCCGAGGGAATGAAAGAGAAAACGATGACAAAGAGCTGAGTGCTCCTTCTTCTATATCCATCAGGGGTACAGGTGTACTGGGTGGAAAGGATTCGGGATGGACAGTGTGACCTTGAAAAGTCTGTCTTTTGCGTCACATCTGCGATCGCGGAGGTTGCCATAGGAATGAATACACTTCTGGCTGACTCCTAAAGCTCCAATTTCAGCACCAGATCTTCTTTATCTCATGATTTCTGAACTAACTGAAATGGATTTAACTAAGATTTAAGTAAAATCTGTGAAAAATCTCCACCTTCACTCTGTTTCACGCTTTATTTTGGCAGCACTGCAGGTAAGGGAGCTTCCCTACCTTCATGGAGGCCCTGGAGGACTCAGGAATGCCATTTTCATATTTTCCAGTGATGATGCCGCATGCCAGCGGTGACCACGTCATCGCCCCAACTCCTGTGAGAGGATGACAGAGGTTATTATCTGTTTAATTCTTTGCTTCTTTACTCATTCATAACAAATTGTGAATGTGAGAACGGACAGAAAAGTGACATTTGACGACCAGGAGCTGCTACTTGCCTATCTTGTGGTAAAGTTCGGGCAGTTGCACTTCCACTTTCTCTCTCTGGAACAGATGATACTCTGCCTGCTCGCAGACCGGAGGGATCAGATTAAACTGTCTAGCTACTGAATACGCCTCCTACAGGTTAAAAGAGGGAGGAGAAGAGAAAGAGGTGGTGATGTTAAAGCTCATGCTGACATAAACTTTTAAAACTTAAAGAGGCAAAAAAGACAGAAAAGGAGCAAAAGAAAAGAAAGAATAAAAGATGGAGGTGAGAGAAATGGTTAGGAGAGAGAGATAGAGATGAGATAAAGTCAGGGAAGAGATGGGAGTAGACGGGTGTTTGTTGGAGCGTGGCACAAATTCAAAAACTCAGCTCATAGAAGATCATCAAATCAATATTCTCTGTCACAACGCTCCAGGCGTCGCATTTAAGTTTCCTCACACACGTTCTTATCTGAATTTGTCCTTGAAGAATGCACATCTGAATGTTCCCTGCTGTGGAACACATGTCAGGACAGGGGGGATCCATCTATGCTTGCATAATTGTTCCACTTACAAATTACTAGTTGCCCCTCTGTACTGCGACTCGTGACTTTCCTCTCCAGCCTGTGTGTTCATGTACATCGTGTGTGTGTGTGTGTGTGTGTGTGTGTGTGTGTGTGCGCGCAAATGTACGTGTGTGAGTTCTGCACTGCTGCCTCGTCACGTACGCTGAAAAGCTGTGTTTACCCCCCTTCATTATTGATGCCATCTAAATTACACAGCTTTCATCTGTGCTTGTGTTCTACAACGATATCTGCTGCTTATTTGCCTGTGATCACAGAGCGCGTATCAAGACATCATGCTCTGAGTAGAGGCTGCGGAGATAAAGAGACCAGAGAGAGATAATGGCTGTTAGGACCTTGATTGTCACTTTAGGCGTGTGTTCCTTTCAGAACTCTCTGCTGTGGCTTCACACACCCTGTATTTATATTCATTAATGTAGCAGGAGCTGGAACGTGAGGTAGATTGTTTCCGACAGGAAGAGGAAACCACTCTGCATCTTCCTCAAACTTTCAACTCGTTTCTTTTTGTCACAGCCTCGACTGTGCAGGAGCAACGTGTCTGAGATTGAAGTGGTTAATGTGAAACCAGACCTGCTTTTCCTTATCAGTACATCAATGGTTTCTTGACAGTTTTATTCTGGATCAAAAGTGTTTTTCGGACAAATAGAAGGTTTTCCTGCTGCAGCTGTCCTCTCTCATTCTAGTCAGTGATCTGAAATCTAATCCGTTTTAACAGGATGAAAGTTTCCCCAGAAACTGTATTACAATAAAGAACTATGGCATCAGTGGAGTGCATACCTCTGCCAAGGTCCAGCAGTCCCCTTAAATTCAATCATCCCACTCTAATAGATACGTCTAACCCCTTTTCATCACGATTCAGGAATTATTCCCTGGGTAATTAGTGAAAATGTCAAACACCCTCTCTCAATGTTGAGCTACTTTTACGCTGGTCAAAAAACCAACTAACATCTGGCTTTTGTCTGAAATGTGAATAGATTCAGTCGTCATTCACTCTCAGGTCAATTGACTCTGCAGTAGACAAGTTTTTATCGGCTTTTATTGGCAGTGATGTAAACATGACACCTGGGTGAACACGCGAATTTCAAGACAGCGAGGTGAGAGGGCGCCTCAGTCTGGGACGTGTTCCTGACGTCGAACAACGCGCACCGGGGGGAAAAGAGCAGTTCCTCCACTGGAAATGAGAAAGGAGTCAATCACCTTTTTAGCGGATTTACCAGTGATTAAATAACCTGAGTATACCTGCTTATGTTTGTGAAAATGAGGTATCGTGGACAGTTTTGTGGAACTCTAAGTAGATTTTGGGTAAACAAACCAACAAACCAACCTATGGACAAAGGTGAAAGCATAATTTCATCCTCTCCTCTAACTCCCTCGGAGCGGTTTAAAACAGCTCTAAGGCAAATCAGTCATAAATGTTCATTCAACTCATTCTTCTCCTAAACTGTTCTACAGCCGCCTTTTTTACTCGTAGGGAAAATGATGAATTATTAAGTCGTCTGAGTGACTTACTTGATCCACTTGAATATTTTCATTCTGTTCTTATTACATGGATATCTGATGTGCTGCTTACCATGATCTCCATGGCCGTCCACCGAGACGTCCCCCAGTACATTGCCATGCCTTGGTTGATCACATACGTCATGGCCCGAACAATCTCTGGAGATACACAAACACACAGCCACGTCACATCAGTCAGATTAACACTCAACAACTGAATGACAGATTGTTTATTTCTAGGATACTGTGCTAGAACCTGTATCAACATAATGTATATGTACCTCTCACCAGTTCTATGTTCAGCTCTGCTCTCAAAATAAAACAAGACACATCCGTCCCGGCTGGATCGATTTTACACTCGTTCAAAATTCATTGAACAGATCAGTTTAAATCAGAGTCTGCTGCTGAGACTCCAGAGAGGCCGAGCTGCAAAGCTGTTGTATGTGAACCCTGAAGAAGAGCTTCCCAAACTGAGGAGGCTCGAGGTCCCCGAGATATTCAGCAAAGCCTCCGAGGTCCACACCCAGGTTGGAACATTAGCAGAAATAAAGCACAACCTTAAAGTGTAGTGCTCTGTCATTTAAATGTGAGTTTGCAGTAAAAATATTTTGCCCTTAAATCAAATGAATAATCATCATAAATAATCACAATCTCCATATTGATCAAAATAACCATGACGTGCATTGTGGCCATAATCGTGCAGCCCTATCGTCTATTCACACATAAATTATACCTGAATAAAAAACTTTATTAGACAGATCTTATTATATAATTATTTTGATTTTATTTATTTTGATGAATTTGCTAAACTGAACAATTTTTACAGCCCCGTCTGAGACCCACTTGCTAAACACTGCCCTGGTGGGTTTTACTGCATGTTTCCCTCTTATTTTACAGCATTTAGGATTCATGTAAATCCAATGTACTGTTAGATTCCACATTTCACAGGTTCAGTATCCATTTTAAATTTGAATGAACTTACTTATGTTGTCCAAAAATTAGAATTGAACTGATTGAGAGAAAAAAAGCTAAATACCACAAGGGACAGAATCAAAAAAAGGAGACGTTAACTAACATCAACTACAAGGGATCAAAATATATATATGAGAAAATACATATGGACACATGTCATAAAGTGAAAAGAAAGAAAAAAGTTACAGCAAGAACATAACTTGTCCAGACACAGGCAAAATATTCTGAATCCACAGTGACTGAGCCACATGAAAAGACAACGGCAAAAAGAGAGAGAGACAAAGAGATCAAACCCAAAAACCAGACGGTCGGAGAAACAATTAAATAGACAGAAAAAGGGACAGCAGGTGTTTATGAACAGGTTTGTTGAGCTAAAAAGAGTCAAAAATAACAAGTAACCAGTAGAACACTGAGTTCACATGATTACCGCCCTTGAGAGACTCCAGTCTCGTGAGGAAATGAAAACAACAACATCTCAGCAGAGGCCACATGCCTCCTGGAGTCTCTTTCACCTGGTGACTGCTCATCACCCGTCCCAAAACGACTGTGGGGACGATTTAACAAGCTCACACCCTGAAGCCCCCCCGATCATATTCAAGCTGCTGCATTTTTAATGATGCAATTAGCAAAGAGTGTGTGCGCTGTCGGCAGCCAGGGCCAACAAAAGTGCAGATTAGGGCTGTCGCTAAGGTTATTCATCTTCGCCCCACGCTCGCTCCAATGATACTGCAATCCACTGTGGTGGGAAACTTGTAGAAGAAATAGTTCTGAAAATGAGAAGGAGTGGATAAGCGCAAGAAATATAATTAAGAAGACCAGAAAGAAGAACGCAGGTTTTAGTTTTCCAACAAGTAAACAACAGAGGTCTGAATTAATACCATCCTGCCGTGAGGAAAACACAGAATTAAGACAAGTGAGCCTCCCATCTCTTGTTATTCCTGTTCTCCTTCTCCCATCCTGCCACCCAGCCCCCTGCCTCTTTGGCTAATTTAAATGCTACTTGTCTGGATTTGTGTCCAATAAAACACAAGAGAGAGAAAAGAGAAGAAGAGGGAGAGCCGAACAAGTGTGAGGAAGGACGGAGCAATAGATCTGACAGAGGAAGGAAATGAAGAGGAAATGAAGAGTCAGGAAAACGTAAACTGAGATTGCAGGGTGGCAGGAACCTATAAAGATGTGAGGGAGAGGGAAAATATAAAATCATGGTCTTTGTGAGTGTGTGATATCATATCCTGCGAGGGATGCCACTTTTATATTGGAAATGTAAACACTCTTGGGGGAACGTGTGTGTGTCGTTTTCTACTGTGGACAACAAAGTAACGAACGTTTGCTGTGTTTGTTTTTAGATTTTGTGTATTATCATTTGTTGATTTGTATTTTAAATGACATTGTATTCATTTGCTAGTTGTGTTTTGTTTTATTCTTTTTATTTGTCCTTTTTGTAAAGCACTTTGTAACAACTGTTTTCAAAGGTGCTATATAAATGATGTATTATTAATGGGAAGGCTATTCAGAGTCAGTGCTTTATCGTTGCAGATCCAGGATCGCGGGCACATCGTGGATCGTGTTATCATGATGGTGGATCATGAATACAAACAGATTGCTTAGATATACAATATGCCTACTCAAATATACGACTATTATTGGCAATATCTCTATCACTTCAACTGTCATTGCTGCTCCCTTCATCTCTGTCAAATCTTTTCCTTTGTATAAATATTTTTAACATTGTTAAAACCTCTTTATTTATGTTAAACACTGTCTTTTGTCATGAATGTTGTAAATATTGTTTTTTTGTTGATGTGCTGTGATACACACGTTATCTATTACACTTCTGTCCGTCCTGGGAGAGGGATCTCTCACATGCCACTCTCTCTGAGGTCTCCATGTTGTCTCCCCTGTTAAAGGGTTAATTTGGTAGTTTTCCTCACTCTTGTCAAGGGTTAAGCACAGAGTCTGTCACACCTTTTAAACCCTAGGAGACAAATTGTGATTTGTGAAAATGTGCTTTAGATATAAAATTAGATTCTTCAACGGCAACAAATCTGTGGACTCTGTGCCTGCACACGTGGGGAATATTTGAATAAATTTGTTTGGCTTGTCATGACAAATTTGTTTAAACTTGATTTTATGGAAATGACATACAACTACACAGTAATTAAAGCAGAGATCCTTCTTACACTATGTTAGATCTACATATTACCAAAAATATAAATAAAATTAAATAAACTCAGCACCAAACTGTCACAACATCTTAATCTTATCTTGATGACTTTATTAAGCTTAATTAAATATACTGTACTATAAAGCCCAATTAAAGGAAAGTAACAACACAGAGTAAAGCAATAAAAAACCTGCGTCTAATTCACATATTGATTAGTTGTAAACACAAAGTAATAAGGTACTGAGAGTAAGTACAGGTAATTACCTTAAAAATGCACTGGAACTTCATTAATAATATGTACATCAATAAGAAACTTCTTGATAATGAATTATATGAGTGCCTGGTTCCCTTTAACTGTACCGAGAAGTGTGCAGCAGCAACACTGGGCTCTAAGGGGATTTAATAAACAGCTCTAACATCATCAGCTGTAGCTCGGGAATATCCTCTGCTTAAAAGACACATTGTACTGACTAAACTCACACATTGTGTTTCAGGCCAAGACATCCAGTAGATTTATTTATTGCAAGTACACAGTTGCCTCTGGGCAGTGAATTTGTTTATCAACAACCCTTCTCTCAGTCCGCCAACAGAAAACAAATCAATCCCAAAAGGCTTTTTGAAAATTCTGTTTCATGCAATTCGGCCCTGTGATGGACTGGGGACTTGTCCAGGTCGTCCTCCGTCTCTCGCCCAGTGTCAGCTGGGATTGGCTCAGGATAAGGGGAGGGGTTAAAGGATGGATGTTTAATACATGTTCTTGTTGTATATTATTGGCAGTAATGGCAACACATGAACCATTTGGATGTTAGGAACCAAAGCCAGTGAGTCTAAAGGCCTTTTCAAATTAGATGCGTTTTCTTGTGGGATTAATCCACGTTATAAATATTTTTCAAACCTGTATTCAGTCAATGCATGCTTTCATGTCAGCGACGGGATTTCACTGAGCGATATTGGGGCTTTTATTTTGTCTGACCTAGGTAGATTTATCCAAGATTTTGCTCCGGACACGTACACATCTAACCAATCAGAGAACGGGTTGTTGACGTCATCTTTTGAAGCAGTAGTAGTAGATGAAGAGCAACTTCCTCCTCTATGTGTTGCTTAATGTACCATATTTGTCTTTATACATTGCTCAGTTATGTTTGTGTTTAAAACAATATGATGTAGCCGACTTGAATAGGATCAAGCAACAGGAGACTCAACTCCGGTCGAAGACAATGAATAGACCAGATGTGCGCAGCTGGGACTGTTTACAACTAATAGGGACCTTTGTTAAATTACATACTGAAGGAGAAACTATGATCTTGGTGTCAGCTGTTGCAGCAGTTCTTCCTCACAATTAATTTGCTAAATCGCATCACACTCGGGCACATTGAAATTCAAATCATTCACTATTTCGTGCTGTTTATTCACATCACCTTTTATATGCAACTAAAGTGCAGAAAATGTCTGCGAATTCTCATCTCAACTCAAGTCAAAGTTCACTCAACAACTGAATGAACAATGTAAACTGGTACAAAAAACTTTTCCTGAAGTAAACACTTAGCACCTGAAAGCCAGATATTGTGCCTCAGGATAAAAAATAAAGTAGCACAAAGAAACATCACTGCCCTTTTCTTGACACTAACGACAACTGTTTTGATTGGGCTCCTGGGAATAAAGATAAATGTTGATTGGCTGACTCACCCTCCATGGGAGTATTGCTGTCTGGGCGGTTGGCAAAAACTACATCCACATACTCCAACTGCATCCTTTGTAGGGAGCCTTTCAGCCCTGAGACACAGAGACACGCACAGGTTGACATAGTAGAGAGGGATTGAACTGACACAATGAAAAACTGTGAGAGTGAAAAACAAAATGTCTACAGTTGCCTTTTCTTCATTTTGTGTGTGTGTGCGTGCGTGTTTGTGTGTGTGTGTCACCTTCAATAATGTGTTTCCTTGACAATCCTCTCTCCGTTTCTGCTCTGATGGGACAAAGAACACACAACCCAGTGATAAGTTACACTGGGAATCCGTGTTTGTTTTCACAACTTCACTTTTTCACTCTTTCTTTTGAGTCTTTTCATTCACATTTACATGACTCACTCACTTTATCTGAACTTCTCTACAATCAATTCAATTGTTGGAACAAAAAAGTCATTTTCAATCACTTTCAGCTTCCTGATGTGTGTCAGAATAGACATGCATATCAGGCTGTTTCATGTAAATGGGTCAGTGCGGTTTCAACTGTTCAGCATCATTTCGTATTCACACTCCAGAGGAGAGACATGAAGAAGTGACTCTCCCTCACAGGAATGAATGAGCGCTCAGAAAATGAGAAAGAGAATTACTTCGCCCTTATCACCAGACCCAGTTGGATGGTCTTGGCTGAGGAGCCAATTTTGTGTGTGTGTGTGTGTGTGTGTGCGTGTGTGTGCACGTGTGTGCGTGTGTGTGCATGTGTGCGTGTGTGTGTGTGTGTGCGTGTGTGCGTGTGCTTTAAAGCAGATTTCTTTATCACCTCTCTCTCTAAACTCGGCAGGGGAATTGGTTGTTGCGCTGGTTGATACTTTATATGACACAATGGTCCTCAGGATGTTAACAGAGAAAATGGCGACAAAAAACATAAGTGTTTGAAAGCTAAACTTATACTATGTTAGACTTTTATTGTAAATATGCCTGGACGACATAAGTAGTAGACATAGACGTTTGCTTTAACCTCATTATAAAGCAAATGCTGATCGCTCAATGTGATGGACAACGAATAACGACACCATCTGCATTCAGACTGGGTCTTTATTAGCCTCATTTTCACTATGCAATTCTGTTTCCTAGAAGGAACAGAATATACCGGGCAAATGAAAGCTCCAGTTTCAGTGTGTCTGCTATTGCACAAAACGGAAAAAGGATAGTGCTTTAGTTTTCCCCTTTCAGCAGCTTGTAATGGCGGACATTGAACTAGAGTAGCTGTGAAATCTTTGGAAGTTGAAAGGGGCTTAAGATCGTCATTTTGTCATTTCAACTCAGACAAGAAAAAAATCCTTTATTCTGCCTTCATCATAACATTGAACACAGAGAGCAATCTGGTATTCACAACAGTGTCTGTATATACAAGTGGACGACACGACTCCCCAAAAAAAAGCCAAAAGCATCTTGATCGCCACCTGGTGACTGGCTGCAGTAAAGGTCATAAACCCTGACTCTTCTATGTTAACAGATGAGGCATGGACACAACTTTAGGTAGTTCTTATCACACTGATCGTTGCTGTTATTTTTTCCAATAAGTTTGAATTAACTAGTTATTTGATGAAAAAAAAATGTGGTAAAACATCCTGATTGACAGCTGAGACTGACTCGTGGTTGTTCAAGCATGTGCATTGGTTGGACCTCGCTGCCGCGGCTCCATCACCTAATTGCTAGTGAGCTGACTCTGGCTCCAAATGCGCATATATTGGATATGGATCATATTTCTGTATAGTGGGAAGAAGTGGAGCTCGTCAACCCATCTTCATGCTCAGTCTGTGGTGGTAACAGTAAAACCACTTGGAAATGCAGGGGTGGCGAAGTAATGCGTTTGATTCCACTTCAAAGTAAGCGACACTCCTCACTCCTCTTAATTCTCCGTTTGTGTGTGCGATGACTGAATCGTCTTGATGTGATGTTGTACATGTGTAATTTGATCTGAGAGTGCTCTGATAAAAGACTTCTTGATCTCAGTGAGACTTCCTGAATAAATAAGAAGTCTGACAAACTGAGTTCAGAGAGTTTCTCACTTACTTTCCTCCCCAGTAGAGTTTGGTTGTAATGACCAAACTGGATCGTCTGTGAAGATGCAGAGAAAGACACAGAAAGACAGAGAAAAGATGCAGAGCAGTGAGTGGCACTGTGTCATTTAACATCTGGTGCTCTGCTCATTCATCTCAATCTCTCCACACATTCTTCAGCATCACCAAAGTTAAGTCAAGCAAACATGTTCTGTTGTCATCACATTAACGGATAAACTTATTTCCATCAAGTGTCTGTTTCAGATGTGCTAATCATTTATTGACAATGTCTCCGACAGTGACGAATGTGTGAGAACGTGTGATATTCAATACTTCCCTTCCTGTATTTTATTCAGAGCTGAGAGTTGTATGTTTTGTCTCTCATGTACATTTTTCCAACAGAATCTGAACTAAAAAAGGACCAGCAGCCCTCAGCACTGTCTGTTCCTTTCTCCTCCTCTAATAAACCCACTCTGTGTAAAGTCATGATGACACTCAGGGACTGAGATGTCAGGTTCAGTGTGTCTTTACCCCAGCAGCATCAAACCGCCTACTGGTAATCTAGTTCAGTACATGACACTTAGCTGCATAATGATGGAACAAGTAGAGAGCGGCATCTGACTGTCCCCACATTCATTCATACGGCTTCATACTGACAGATGGGTAGTGATAATACACCAATATATAGGAGACAGGCATAATATTACAACAGTTAAACATTATTACAAACAGTCATTTGAGATTACATAAAAAGGTGCATTTTCTAAATTAACGTTATGAATAAACATCACTTCTTGTTGCAGGTAGTGACTCCACCCACCACACACGCGCACGCGCACGCGCACGCGCACGCGCACACACACACACACACACACCACTGCCTCTTGCAACACATTGCGCACACTGTCCCTCTCCGTCTCTCTCTCTCTCTCTCTCTCTCTCTCTCTCTTACATACAGTGATGAAGCAACACATTAATGTCACCATTACCTCCAGCACTTCTTCTTGATAATGTTTCCTAGAATGACTTCAGCCCTGCAAGGCAACATAAATGAGGTGCCGTTATTAAACTGCAGTTTGAATTCATACAATTTTCCAGCACAATATCCACCCTGCAATTTATTGTCATTAAACTTATTGGGCCCTGTATAAGTGCAGTAAAAATATGACATACCAGGTTGGTCATGAATAGACATCTATATAGGGCATTTAAAGGGTCTATTACAACTACATTACAACTGCTGTGTTTTAGTGATTCTAGACATAAACAGACACTCCAGACCAGCTAGTTGTTAGTTACACTGTGTACGTGGAGTGGAGCTACATGTCTGCACCTGGTTGATATGAGATCAGCTGAAATGCACACACACACTGAGCCGGTTGCATGACACCCACCTGCCGCCTGCGTAGACCTCAGCTGTGTCGAACAGGTTGACTCCGCTCTCATATGCAATGGTCATCAGCTGTTCTGCTACCTGGCAACAGGTCACAGAAATGTCAGTTTGCAGAATTTGTATTAATTTCATTTTCAGGAATAAGCAGCAACAACATGGCTGAGTGAGGCACAGTCCCACTTACACAAGTGCAGGCAAATATTGCAGGTCAAAGCAGACACATTACATTACATATCATTTAGCTGACGCTTTTACCCAAAGCGACTTCCAAAGTGAATTCAACCATGAGGGTACAAACTCAGAACAGTAGGAATCATGTAAGTACAATGAGCTTCAAAAAAAGCCAAACTACAAAGTGCTACATGTAAGTGCAATATAGAAGTGCAACTAAACCAGAGTTGATGATAGTTATTAAACATCATCTTCATAACCAAGGTGTAGGAGAAAGAGATGTGTCTTTAGCCTGCGGCGAGAGATGTGTAGATTTTCTGCTGTTCTGATGTCATTGGGGAGCTCGTTCCACCATTTAGGAGCCAAGACAGCAAACAGTCGTGATTTTGTTGAGTGGCTAACTCCAGTGAGGGAGCAGCAAACCTATTGGCCGATGCAGAGCAGAGTGGACGGGCTGGGGTGTAAGGTTTGACCATGTCCTGGATGTAGACTGGGCCCGATCCGTTCGCAGCACGGTACGCAGGTACTAGTGTCTTGAAGCGGATATGGGCAGCCACTGGTAACCAGTGAAGGGAGCGGAGGGTTGGTGTAGTGTGAGTGAACTTAGGTTGGTTGAAGACCAGTCGAGCTGCTGCATTCTGGATGAGCTGCAGAGGTTGGATGGCACTAGCAGGCAGATCAGCCAGGAGGAAGTTGCAGTAGTCTAGGCGTGAGATGACCAGAGCCTGGACCAGAACCTGTGCCGCCTTCTGAGTGAGAAGGGGAAGTATTCTCCTGATGTTGTCCAGCATGTATCTACACGAGCGGGTTGTTGCAGTAATGTTGGCAGTAAGAGAGAGTTGACTGTCACACCCAGGATCTTGGGGTCTGGGAGAGGGCTACCACAGAGTTGTCGATGGCGATAGTAAGGTCATGGGTGGGAGAGCCCTTCCCTGGAAGGAAACGTAGCGAGGTCTTCAGTTCATCAGTTCATTTGGACCAAGCTTTTTTTTCTTCTTCTTCTTTTTCCAGATTTTCTGACTATACATTGATGGCTGTTGGGACATGAAGATGATTTGAACAAGTAAAATAAAAGGTGTTTAAGAAACAAATGACCAACCCTACCTTTAGAAAACTCATAACATAATATTGTCAATATAAAAGGGTTCCAACAGGATGTATTAGATACTGTAAACACAGTATGTCCTGTTTGAATATGAGGCAACAGCAGAGCACTCAAGATGTCGTCTTGATGTAAAATGTTCAAAATTAGCTGGTGCAGTTTTATTGTAATTCCATTGATGTATTAACTCAGTGAGCAAGTGGGATCACTGTGTAATTATCTGTGAAAAAACAATTCCACTCCATGATGTACAGTAGCATCAGCTCATTCCTCTTTGGTTAATAAATGCTCGTGCGTTATAATGGTGTGTGTGTGTGTGTGCATTTGTGCATCTGTGTGTTTGTGAGGCATTTGTGCAACGTGCAGAGATTCTTCCATATTTCTGCAGACATGTAAACCATAAATCATCTGACTAGGATCCAATTTCCTCCCATGTAGAGTTTTATCACTTGAGAGCTTTAAGTGAATTTGCCATCATTTCCCTGCAGAGTGTGTTATGGGTTTGTTCGCATGCTGCATGTGTGTTTGTTTTTACATTTGTGCATCGGATCTGTATGTTTGGCTTTGTGTGTATGCCTGGAAGTGTGTGTGTGTGTTTCTGAGTTTCAGTGATTGCAGAAAGCAGGGAAAGAATTTTATCATCTCTCCTGTGAGAATCTGTCTCAACCTTTTCTCTGCAACCAGCACAACCTGGGCAACATGACATGATGCAACTAGCAATTATTTAGTTAATTCGTTTAAAGGAAGTACTTTGATGGAAACAATTAAAATACAACACTAAAAACAATCTAGAATGATTTCATTAAAAAGGCAGAGAAAAACTACAAAATAGTAGTTAATAAAAAGAAACCGAGTAAAAGAACTGAGGATCTAGAATTACCATGACCTTCAATCACTAAAATCTAATCACCTAATCTATCAGTCTAATTGAACATGTGTGTCATTTGAAAATATTCTCTAGAGGCGTTCTTAAAGGGATAGTTTACTGATAAATTAAAATTCACTCATTCACTATCTACTCACCACTATGCAGATGGAGGGATGGGTGAAGTGTTTGAGTCCACACAACACTTCTGGAGTTACAGAGATAAACTTTGTAAAATGTCTGTTGATATCTTTCTACGAGGTGGATTCACGGACCGTGGGACATGCTAATGTCCGCTAGCTTAGCCACTTCCGGTGGACTTTTAGACTAAAAACATGGTGTAAATGACGCCGTTTCGAGGCGAATATGATTGTCAGGGCTTGTGGACACTTTGATGACACCACACGAGAATTTTTCGATGAACTATCCCTTTAAGGTAACACGTTCAGAAGGCAAAAACAGGGTTCCAGAAATGTTGCGCTCACATGACGAAGAGCGAGTTTTGTTAGGTCACCGGGACCTTTGCCCTGTCACCACTAAAATCGAATCATTAAATTTGTGTATCCGAGTGAACATTTGAACCAAAATTCAAGAAATTGCCTCAAGGTGTTCTTCTGGTATTGTGCTCATGAGAATGGGACGGACGGAAAACCCTAAAACATAATGCCTCCCGGCATGACAGGTCCATTTAAAATTCTTAAATAATCTAAAAAAGTCTTTGCCACCCAAAAGTACTGATTTATGACCTTGTGATACAGGTGAGTGCACCAGATCAGCAAAACACCGACAGGACTATATTTTGTAACGCAGTGACTAACGACTTATTGCTCTGTGTGGAACATAGCTGCTGCGTTCAGAACCAGCTGGAGGCCATGAGAGCAACCTTTGGACTGAATAACAGCGAAGACACAATCAAAGCTTGTATTATTCCCCAAAAGATAAAAATGTTTTGGCAAAAGGTTGAAAGAGGCAGAATGCAAGACTGAAATCCACAGCTGAGGACAAGTGGGTCAGAAGTGATGTTTTTCAGAGTCAGGGACAGAGAGAGCAACTTTCTAAAAGGGCTCATTCAGTCTGAGAGTCCGGGGCTACCATTAAGGCAAACAGAGCAGAATGAAAAGCTGGAGCATGGATAATGGAGAGCTTACAAAAAAAGGATGGGTCAGTTGAGGAGAGAAGGATTTGGGAAAGAGTGATGACAGAGATGTTCTTGCTCTATATGGTCTGTGTACGTTGTAAAGAATCTCTGTCAAAACTGCTGGGGGAGCTGGAGGAAGTAAAAAAAAAAAAAAGAGGGAGCAAAGAGGTAAGAGAACAGATGGAGGATAGAGCTGTATCATGAATGAGGTAAATAAAAGGTTGTGAAAACTAAAAAAGGACACGATGGGTAATACACCGTTTTGTAGGGAGGCTGAGAAAGATGCAGGAGATGGTGTTGTGGCGACGACGATGAGATGAGAGTCACAGACAGGGAGCAGAGAGGGCAATAATGTCCGATTTTATAGGCTGACTGATTGGACTTTGGTGATTGCTCAGTCACGATGAGTCTCATGAGATACCAAAGGTCAGTCACTGTCCGAGGGAGCTCACTGTGACATTCACAAGGTCAGGAAGCTTGTGTCGCTGATGAAGCATCGCTGCTGACTCAGATTTCTGACAACCTCTGACTGCCGGCCATTTTGGACGAACTGAATTTGACCGATGGCCTTCGAATGAAAGGGGAGGAAAAACTGCAGAGACAATCTGTCAGTAAAACACATTTACTCACCTCTTCACCTATACTCTACTTTTACCCACTGAAAAACACTGAGCCACTGTAAAGTTGCAGAATTGCCTGGTTGGCCACGCTTCTTTCTTTGTTACCTACACCACGGAGGTTATGTTCATTGCTGTTTGTCTGATGTTCGCAGGATTACAAGGCACTTTACATAGAAGGTCAAGACCTTAAAAGATGGTTTCATGACTGAGCTGCCTCCTCCCCACCACACTCACTACTATCAAAGTTAACACAGACACTCTCTGCATTTGGATTGCAGATGTATGGAGCCACTTTTGGCCGTTTTGAAAGACAGAAATGTTTGTGATTATATGCATCCCACCATCACTCTGTGAACTTTCTGTGTAAAAAAACATAAACATTTTCTGAGCATTAGAGCATGGCATTTTTTTTTTGTAATACAAATCAAAATTTTAAAACTGAATATGAGCATAATATGTCTCATTCAATAACAGCATTGTAAAATGTTTGTTTATTATTTATTATTGTTGTATATCATTTCTGCCAGGTGTTGTTAGAAATAGTACAAAGTCACTAACAGAAATGTTTTGTGTGTCACGTGTGTGTCATTTTAGATGTAGCATGTGCAGCCCTCACACTGGTGTTATGTAGTATCTGTGTTTGTGTGTCAGAGTTGTCGTGCATTTCTTAACGAGGACACTGAACTCTACTGAGGACTTGTAGTATATTTAGAGTTTATTTGATAACAGTGACATTGAACCAGAGGCATTCAGGACAACAGAGGACTTTTTAACCCAACAGCGATGCCAGTACTGTTGCTGCTGTGGAGTAATTTTAGGGAGTGAGTTTAACAGATACGGATAAACAAACAAATTTTGCTGATGCTATCATGCTAACCTTTATTTCATAAAAATCCAATTCATCTTTTTTTTTTTTTTGAATGGCTCCTCTTACCTTTGAAATGACTGATCAAAGTTGTGGGATATACCAAAATAGTTTAAGAAACACTGAACTAGAGAGAGCATGAACATTTTAGGAATCAAAAGAATATTTGAGACAGACTCTCTGTCGGCCCTCGACAGCAGAGCAGCCTGGTGGAGTGAAGTGCAGGAGTGATAACAGTGACATTGAACTGGGGACACTCAGAATAACGGACAGAAGGAGGGTGCCAGGCTCTGAGTGTGTGATACGAGTTGATGGCACTGAGCCCTTAGGTAAGAAAAATAATGCTCTTACATAAGCCTACTTTGTCACGGGGGGGGGGGGGGGGGGGGGGGGGGCTCTGTTCTCTTGTCCCTTAGAGTCACACTCAGTGTGTGTGTGTGTGTGTGTGTGTGTGTGTGTGTGTGATGACCAAGACCAAGACCCCAGCAGCCACATCAGAGCACATTATTGTTCATTGACATGAGTGTAAAGGAGACATAAGCACACACACGTACACATGTCGACCCTCATGCCCTTTTGAATTCCATGTTGTATAAATTTGAGTCATGCAATATGATCTGAATCATCACACCTGAAGTCTTTATGAAGGTTGTGACATTTCAAATTGTATCTAGAATTTAACGCCCTGTGGTTGTATGCTGTTGCCAACCAGTGCAGTTTCAGTCCTCCAGATGTTCCGAACATATTGTAATCACAAAAATGTGATGTCATTGTGACCTTTGACCACTAATCAGTTCATCTTTAAGTCCAAGTGACAACTGGTCATTTGAAGACATTTCCTAAAGACAGACCTGAGATGAGAATCCCAAAACATGTTTTGTGAGGTGACCTTGACCATTGACCACCAAAATCTAATCAGTTAATTTGTGAGTCAAAGTGAACATTTGTTCCAAAATTGAAAGGATTCCTTTGAGGTGTTCTTCTGATAACGTTTTCACAAGGCAAAAAACATATTTTGTGAGGTCACATTGACTGTGTGTTTTGACCTTTGACCACCAGATTATTATCAGCTCCTCCTTTACTCTAACTGAACGTTTTTACCAAATTTGAAGAAATTCCCTCAAGGAGTTCTTGAGATATCATGTTCACAGGGACGGAACGGACGGATGTATGGACAGACAACCTGTAAACACAATGCGTCAGGTCAATGGCTGTTGCCGGTGTAGAGGCATTTTGGAATGAATAAACATTAGTACTTGGTCATCCAGCCAACTACTGTTAATGGTGTGATCAAGGTTAACTATGAAACCACTCAGTTAGAAATAAATGGTGTGACAGATGTTCCATAGTCTCCCCAGCGGTGCTGTGGTTCACGTGTCACTCTAATCTGACAGACTGTTGAAGGTACAAGAGGGTTAATGTTCATTGAATGATCATATAGTTTATTTTGTCCTTATATTAATGTGTTTAGATAAAGTGAATCTGCTACTATAATTCCATCAGTTCAGGCTAGAAATTGTTACATATTCAGTTGCACAGAAATGACAGAGTATGCTTAAAAAGGTTTTTAAAACCACATTCCAAACAAAGTATGAAAGTATGATGAGTATGGTGGTAAAGTAGAATAATGTATAGATATATATATATATATATATCTATACATTTATACACACATATGTATGTATGGCACTTGTCCATTATGATATAATGAGCGTCCTGTAGTTAGCAGTGTGAACATCTTGCAGCACATCATCGCAATCGCACTTAATTTACACATTTGTATTTTAAGCTTGGTGATGTCTCCTAACAGTCCACAACCAGAATTCAATGTGTTTTTGCACATATCCTGACATCACAATCCTTGTTGTGGGTTTTTATATGGTTCACCCTGAGTGTAATAAACTGAGAGTGTAATAAACTGAGAGTTTAAAGGACTGTCCCCACATCAAGCACTATATGACATTAGGTCCACGTGTTTATGTTCAACACATATACACGATACTCATCACTACCATACATAGACTACAACAAAATCAATAAGCAAAGAGACCATTATAGTTAAATGTACAATTAAGACATGAGAAAATGTTTCATACCTCGTCTGTTATCTGTCCTCCGAATGTCACCCACGTACCTGCAGGGAGGAGAGACAGAGACGTTGCAGCGTTAGGAAACATTTCTATCCCATCAGTCCTTTCTGTCTGTGTGTGTGTATTTGACATCCTGCAGGTAGACACGCTTAATCCCAGGCTGTGACACTAGTTGAAAGAGGCTGTCAAGTTCCCAGGAGAAGAATCTGTCATGTTCAGAGCTGCGGCTCCGAGGGATCACCTTGTGAGAGTGGCTGTTAACACTTTCTCTTTTCACCGGGGACTGTTTGTCACCATCACGGAGGACCCCGTGTCCTCTGTCCGTACGTTCTCATGTATGTCTGTCGATCTGACGTCATAATCCTCATTGCCAAACAATACAGCCAATATGACAAACAAAAGACTGAACCACCTGGATCAGAGCAGACGCTAAATCCTCTGCACATTCACTCACTGAATTATTTATGTGGCTTTGTTGAGGCAGGAAACGCTTCCCATTCAGATTATGTCAAAACAGTTTTAGCTATCTAATACCCTGCCAGACAGTGAGACAGACAGAGGGAGAGGGAGGGAGAGGGAGGGAGAGAGGAGGGGGATATTTCTCAGAAATATGTTTGGTGCAAACCTTTAAATGCTGCAAGGCTTATGTGTGCAAAGAAAGCAGCAAGAAAGTCAGGGCTGTCTGACAAGCTACAAGGCAGTTTGCGTTGCCATGTGTTTGAAATCTGGCAGCAGAAAACCTGGGACTCTGCTCGACAAGTCTTTTTATCCTCGCTATCAAAAATCTTTTTGGCCCCTTCACTTTACTTTCAGGCGTCGCAAGTTCTGTGGCTATGAAACAGTGAATGCATTTCCACATCATAAAAGCTCCCATCAATGACTATATTCTAGAGTTGTACTGATTCAGAAACAGAGAGCGAGAGTGTGATAATAATGATAACCCATGTATATCATGAAACTCTTATTCTATTTGACATTAGGACAAGATGTATATTTTGTAAATATTACACCCATTTGTCCTCCAACTGCCTTTTTCACCTAATTATTTTTGTTTAGATCATAATCGTGTGATACATGCTGTAAATCTTTGGTCAGTTTATTTATCTTAAGATGGATAATAGCCCTGACATTGCAGACCCTGAACACATATTACCAAAAAAAAAAGATGAAATTAACCATGGCTCAAACATCTGAGGATTTGGCAAATTATTACACCTATATTATATTCTTTAATATTAATTCTTTCAACCTTCATGTGAGTGAGAAACAAACAGAAAGTGAGAAGCGTCTGACTATGTGTATTTATATATTTATTATGTTATTTATTTGTTTTCCTATGCAGTAAATGTAGGCAGTAAAACTTTTAGATTCTGCGGAAAATGTAAGAATTAAGTTAATTGTAACATCATGCACGCTTTACTGATCATTTTAAAATAAATTTAATTGGATCCCTTAAATTTGCTTATGATAAAATTGGGTTTGCTACCATTCTTCTTCATCTATTACATGTCCAATCACAGTGATCCTCTCTTGTTGCTTTTCCTGAGGTTTCATGCTTTTTAGTTTAGAGGGTTCATATGCTGTACAAACTTTAAAGAGACAAATGTGTAATTTTGAAATTCATTTAAAACCGACCTTTCTAATAGAAGATTTGGTCAATCAAGTAGAAAAACCCATAATATTTAAGCCTCCTGTCTGTGAGAAGTAACGCAACCCCTCTAGCAGATTAAGAGTTCTCATTAATTCCCTTCAGGCCATGAGTCTCTCTCTGCTCTGTTGAATCTTCTCTGTCTTTCTCCCTTCCGATGCCCTTTAGTGCCCACAATTTCACAGCAAATGACACTTCTACCTGTGACTCTCTTCACCTCCACTCCTCAATTGTCCTAAAGCAAACCGACGTACACCTCAGAGACGGGGGACAGTTAAACAGCGCTCAAGCACTGCTCATTTTAACTGGCAGGACGTTACGATACAGCAGAGCTCATTATTCCATACACTGTAATAGCATCAACTCCACTGAGGTGAATTTACACATGACAAGGCTGAAGATAAATTGGATCTGTTAGTGCATAATAATATTATTATCTTAAGTTAATAAGGAGCAGAAAGCTGCAGTTCTCAACATGCAGCATCAGCAGAATCATAATCTAACTTTTCAGCCGAGGGGGGGTTTGACATTTATTTTGGACATTGTTAACACCACTAAAATGGCACTAAGCTTTAACTGCACCTATAGTAGAGTGGTTATTGTACAGTGTGTGCATGAGGTTGTGTGTTATTTACTGGGTTGTTTGCTGTACATGTGCTGGTGTGTGAATCCGTGTGAGTGAGTGTGTGTGTGTGTGTGTGTGTGTGTGTGTGTGTGTGTGTGTGTGTGTGTGTGTGTGTGTGTTTAATCCGTCCTTCAAGCCGTCTCCAGGGGGATGGAAATGTAATCACAGCTGACGATGTCCGGTTGCAGCTCTGAGCTTTGTGTGTGGGCGGGAGACTCAGCATGGGAAGAAAACCCTGCAGTTTCTGCTCTTATTCTCTTCATTCAACTGACTTTTCTGTTTGATGGAAATTAACGACCTGTCAACAACAAACTGCCTATTTTCTTTTCCTTTCAGCTGCTGGTGGGAAGTGCCAGAAGTGGTACTTAATGTTGCTATGCAACAATATCTAATCTGATAACCTTAAAGGGAAAGGTGCTTGAGTCAACAGGTAGATCCAGACTAACGCCGGGTTCACACAGGACGCGGAAGTGCAGCGCCACGGCGCGCTGCGCCATTCTCAAGCGCACAGCCGCCTGGCTGTTCACACGGGACGCGCATTTCTCCGCGCTGGTCAGCCCGCGATTCTACTTTCTCCGCTTGTTGTTGTACCCGTTGAATGTCGGGGTTCGGGGGTAAATGATGGTCTTCATAGCCCCCCCTCTCTTTCTCTCTCCGTCTATCTGCTTGTGTGCTTGTAGTGGATGGGCAGAGGGGGACATTTAATTATGTGATTGGGAAAATTGGGAAAATTAAAACTCCAGGACAACAGAAGGGGAATACAAAGTATGGGATGCATATTTGATAATTTATGTCATATAAAATATGTCATTTATATCATTTAAAATCATTTTTCAGTGTGTTTCCTGGCGCTATACGCTCGCGGCAAGCGAAAAAAATAGACTCGACGCCGAAACCATCGGTGCAGGGCGCGAGGCGCCCTTGGCGCTGCGCGGCGCATCGCAGCCTATGTGAACGGCACAATTGAGTAACAGGGGGGCGGAAAGGAGGCGCCTGGCTTTCCTTGGCGCGGTGCGCCGTGGCGCTGCACTTCCACGTCCTGTGTGAACCCGGCGTGACTCATAATGCCTGTTGCACAATAAAGGATCATTGGCGATCCCAGGTTTATTGCTGATTAAGGGCTGATTTAGGGCTGATCTGAACAGATTATAGTGTGACTGAATTAGAGTCATGTATTATGTTTGATATCAAACAAGTTTGACATTTCTGATTCGAAATAGGGGAGAATTGTGGAGTATGAGAGGAACAGTGATTGGGCGACCCGCAAATAGCCAATTAGAGCGGGCTGACCGGGAAGCATCACCAACCGGATGTTGTGAACTCGGGTTCTACATAGAAGGCAGTCTGATGGAATAAAACTGAAGGAAATGGGGATATTAATGAGTGAGAGAGATCAGATACAGTTTCTGGTTTGGCAAGAGGTGAATATTTTTCTTTCAGCTTTGTGCAAGTCCTTTTAACTTGGATGTTGAGTTTTGAGTCCAGTCCTGTACCTGGCAGTGTGATAGATGGCACACATTTAGATGAAACATTTATCTCTGGTGTCTCACTTTAACTGACCTCCTAACTCTGTTTTTCAGCAGTTTTCAGCTTGTCTGCCCACAGAGAGAAAGGCTGAGTCATATTTTGTTTTTATTTCCAGCTTCAATAAAATGGTGCAGTACATCTCTGAGGTGGTTAAGCTTGTAACTATTGATTTATCTAGACAAGACACACAAACACCAAATATAGATCGACCTGGCTTATAAATGGAAACCTCATCTTTGAATAGACACATTTTTGAACCATTGAAGGACCTGAGACTAAACTATTAAGGAACAATATGTGAGTATTATAAATTTAAAAGATTAAAAAACTAACCAAGATTATCAACAGAATGTGGAGACATAGCAGTTTTGACATTATGTCTGATGCTGCATTCATATCGAACGCGATGCAAGTTTTCACAACGCCCTAAACGCGTGAGGAAGAAGTAACGTGAATAAACACAACCAGTGAATATTCCCCTGTTTTCCTGCCGAAGAGAGGAGAACTACAGTTGCTGCATTGTACATGTTGTGGAACCACTGATGGAAGCCAGCAGAAGACAGAAGAGGAGAAGTACTGACTGAAGTAGCTACAAGTGCTGCGGTGTACGTGTTGTGAAAACGCCGGAGAAGTCAGCGCTGTTGTGTGTGTGTCCAGAAGCCCGACCCGGAGGAGCACACAGCTCGGGGACTTTCTCTGGCTCCTCCAGGAGCTGTGTCTGGATGAAGGTCGTTTTCAGCGCTACCAGACGCCGACCAGTGACTGGTTTGATGATTCTCTAGCTCAGGTCGGTGCCAGGACTGAGTCCACTGAGAATCAGGCTCAGCACTGAATGACTTTCACAATGCAAATTTTTGCCTGAGTTCAAATATTTAAACTTGAATGTGATGATCGATTGACATGATAGACGGGATCGCATAAATATCGACTGAAGTTAGCAGCCAGCTCGCCCCAGCCTGTACTGTCCCTTTCTTCCTCAAGACTCAATAGCGAGTTAGCATAGTGTCTGCTCTCATTCCAACATGAGAGGATGAGGAAGCAATGACTGCGAGCAGCCATCTTCTCCACTACATTCGTCCACTCCTCATGCTCAGCCACAGATGCCCCTCCTCTCCCTTGCATTCCTCCACCTCTCAATCACTTCTACTGTTTTCACCAGTGAGCCTAGTCCATGCTTGCTCTCAGGCAGTTCGAGAATGACAGGTACACAATGGCCAGTAAGGGATCGACAGGGCTGCTAAAAGCTTTATGGATTTGTTGACGATCCACCAGCCCCACTGATTCAGGGGCCCACCAGGATATGTCTCATAATGCCTAATGGCGAGTCAGAATATGCAACAGGGGAAGGGAAAGGCAAAGCAGTGACATATTTGGAGTTTGAATTTGACAGCTGGACAATTCTAATATAGTGTCTCTTTCATGAGCTATAAACAATAATTAATTAATAACATGCCTTTGGGGGGGGGGGGGGGGGGGTTCCTGCCTGAAAATTTAACCAGGGCTGTTGTGCAATGTTCTATATTTGTCCATTTTGAGATAAAAGTATTAAGTGGTTGTTTTGTTGTGCTGAGACCAATTTAAAAAACGAATTATTAATAATGAATCATTATCTCACACTCTGTGTGTTTGTTTTCCGTGTGTGTGTGTGTGTGTGTGTGTGTGTGTGTGTGTGTGTGTGTGTGTGTGTGTGTGTGTGTGTGTGTGTGTGTGTGTGTGTGTGTGTGTGTGTGTGTGTGTGTGTGTTTGTTTGAAGAGAATGCATGGCTTCTTTTATTTTTAAAGAGCGTATATGGTACACAAACTCTCTCTCTCACACACGCACACGTACACACACACAGAGCCTATTTTCAGTTGTGTTGCAATCCCTTGTCTATTGTACTCCCTCTTCAAGTTCTATTGATTTCTTCACAACAATTCTACTTGAATCACCTCAGTCCCTTTTCCAGCTACAGTTCTCTGCTTACATAGAGCAGATAAAACAGCATAAACACCTCAGAATTCAACAAAGCACAAAAATAACATAATCTCTGTCTGTTTTTTCCCACCCGGTTGACACAATATGAGAAACACTGCAACTGAACATTTTGAACTACGTTGTTCAAAATAAACAGACTTGAATCGACACCTTTTTTGACAAAGTTTCAAAATAAACTGAAGAGTATTGGCTTCAATATTGTGGTGGCATCAACCGTCTTGTTTAGAGTTGTCTGCTGGAGAAGCAGCATCACGACTGCTGGCAGAAAGAGACAGACTCATAAGGAAGGCCAATTCGGTCCTGGGATAAGCCGCTGACCCTGTGGCGGTGGTAGGAGGAGAACAATAGCGAAGCGGCCATCTCTGATGGAGAACCAGCAGGACACCATCCCAGCACTGGACAGCTCTTTCAGTGACAGACTGATTCCTCAAGTGTCTGAAGCAGAGGTCTCACGGGTCGTTCCTTCCTGCTGCTGTTGGACTACAGTCACTAGTATTACAACACAAGTAATAATATTTTCTCCATCCATGGAATTTCAATTTCACGTATGTGCAACACTGTTACAGTGTAAATGTTCTGTTTTAATAGTACATATTACTTTTAGTTTGTGTTTATATTATACCCTTACTTGCTTATTTCGTTTACTGAGTGTATTTTTTCACTATCCACTTTGCTGCTGTAGCATTGCAAATTTCATAGTGGATTGATAAAGGATTCTTATCTTTGCATCAGATTCGATTTTACAGTTGTTTATAACACATCCACAAGCTGCATAATTCTCCTCCAAAATGATCAACCACAATCACCACAGCTTAATAAAATCAATTGAAGTTGGCTCGTGATGAGAGTTTCTACTTCAGTAATAGAAGAAATTTAATGTATCTATCTAATAATTTCAGAAATCTATGTCTGTCTGTATGTGGGACGCATATCTTGAGAGCTGTTCATCTCATTGACTTCACACTTGGCATGTGTATTGTTATTAACCCAGTGCACTTTTGAATTTGGTGCGTTTTGGACATGTTCAATATGAATTAACTTTGAATAAACAAGCACTCAGCGCTCTGTATCAGCAGAGGCTGAGACTCATCAACGTAGGTGATTTTGTCAATCACTCCAACTGCGCGTTCATGAGAACAGCAACAGTTTGTAGTTCTGTGTAATGAGTGAACCTTCACTAAACTTTGAAAAACAGGTGAACAGCTCTTTGTGCAGCAGCGGTGGTGCAGCATCCGGGTTCTTTACTTGCTGCGGCCTAATTACCGCTTTTACAATTTCAGAAAGAAAACTGCAACCAGCATTAACACAGGACAAGCAAACAGCCCATTCTAAACAGCCAGGTTTAGAACAGGTACTGCACTAGTTTAGATCAAAATTATAAAGACGTTGGATTTTGCTTTATTTAGGTTAAAATGAATAGAGAGTGTGAAACGAAGAGAAAGTGGAGAAGGCTTAGGTTGTCTGATCCCCTCAGTACTGAGTATATGCAGTGGCCGATAAGATAAGATACGATTTTAAAGGATGAGGTTAAAGTACAAGACGAAGTGGAAAACATATAAGAGTCAAGTGAGTGCGGTAGAAGTAGAGGGAAGGAGGATATACAACATCACATTCTGCTCTTTTTATCGCTTGCAGAAGCACCAGGCTGACAACATGCAGAGGTCTGTCCTCCTGCTGCCGTCTCCTCCACACGGCAGGATTGCATTTCAGGAATTCACTCTCTTTGCCGCATCAGTACATTCAGGACCAAATACAGATGAAAGTGCATAGGGCATGAGAATGAGAGAGGACAGGAACCAGGTTTAAGTTTCACACAGACGGCGTTGATGGTCATTTACTTCTGCATCAACCTCATTTCCTCTTTTGTCAGCCACACACACAAACAGTCCACCAGTGAGCATTGCTGGAGGCAGCAGAGTGACGCCACTGTAGATCTCCCTGCAGTCGCTCCGTCGGCTGTTTGCGGTGAATGAGGAGATAGTGAATTATCAGCAGGAGCACACTGCCTGTGCTGAGCGGCCATGATGAACTCATTTATCAATGAATCCCCCCTCATAGCCTCTCTGTCATGATGTTTTTGTTTAATCAGTTTCAATTAACCAGCGAGGGGTTTTCAGATGCATGGAATTTAATTGTGTTCTGCTTGAATGTGAGTTTAACTTTTTTTATCGTCCGTGGAATATCAAATTGACTTTCACAATTTGGCTCTGTGCTATAAACATTTTGAACTAGTCAGTTTCAGAGTGAAATGAATTTCCCACTGTGAAGTGCTGCCAGGGTAAAGAGGGAGTAATACAAGGATAATGTTTATTAAAGTAAAAAATGTTATTTGTTTTTACATGCTAAAAATATATAATCAGCAAAATGCATCCCTATTGGATTTATTTTACCTTCTAAATTTCTCATTGCAGTTATTGTTTTTCCATCCTCTGGGAAGCAGAGTGAAAAGTGTTAATAAGGAGTTTAGATGAAGACATCGGTAGGGAAAAAATAGCAGAGAAGAGGAAAACGTAAAATTCACAGCTGTGAGGATTTGATACTTTATTTTAATAAACTGTTTACTGTCTGTTTATCTTGAATTCCTTGTTTGAACATATTTATATATTTTTTAATATATAAATATATATATATATTTTTAGTGTAGTTTTTACTGTAAATTATTTTTGTTTTAACCTTATAGTCTTAATTCGTGTATGGTACCAAGATCTCTTGAATGTTGAATATGTCGTGATAATGTTGTCGTCATCCCACCGTGACATCCCCAATTGGTTTGTGAAGCCTCAAGTTGAGCATTTTGTCCGGCACCATCTTGTTTTTTTGAAACCAGAAGCAACCATATTTGGAGGAGCTGGGGGGTGGAGCCTGACTGAGAGCACGGGGACACTGCATTCCCATACACCTACGACGTGCACCCATTGGACAGTACTAGCTGTGAATCACATGTTATCTTTGTTCAAATAGATACTGTGTTTTAGTGTCTATTTGACTCTAAATGGGACCAAAATGTACATAAAACTAGAGCATTGAAACTCTGGATCTGAATCAAGTCAGAAATAGTAGTGCCCTCTGCTGGTCATTCATGAGAATACAGGTTTGAGGCAATCCCGTATTGGCTTCCCTTTCCGTCCCTTTCTATTTACAGTACATGGATCATTCACATCTTTCCTTAATCCTCCTTGTTTTCCCAGTTCTCGTCTCATCACCCCTCCCTCCATCCTGCTCTATGTCCCTGGGACAATGACAGCGAGTGTTGAAGTGTTGAATGTTAATTCATCCTTATGTATCTCTGCTGCATTAGCACACAGCAAATGAACCCAACATATAGAAGCAGCTTCAGTAAAAGCATTCTCCAGAATCTTGAATTAACTTCCTCAGCTACACACATTTGAGTATGTGAGTTAAATGTGGGGGAATAAATGCAGCTGACTAGAAAATGATCAAATAGCAGAACATTAATAGACTGAAAAGAAAAAGATCTTCTGCCCAAACTCTATTTAAATTTTAAATCAAGAGCAAAAACTTACACCATTCAAAAGGAAAAGTTAGCTGATCTGAAAGCATATTGAATATAATAGAATCCACCTTGGTGCGGCTCTCCACTATAGAACAGAAGAAAACTGAAATTATTTAAAGTTGAATTGAGGTTCTTAGATCTTCAGTTTAAAAATTATTTATCTTCTTTTGTGACTTTCCTGCTTTGCTCAAGTTCACTTCAGCTGTGCTGCTCTGAATCTTCAGTGCCAAAGCAAATGATTTATCAATTTCCCCGTGAAGTGTTTTGTTCGCCAGCCAATCCATGTCAAGGTCAACTTGATACTTTAATGTTGTGTAACTTTCATCAAGAACTCAACTTGGTTTTGAGCCAACCAAGTTTGCCAAGTTGCTTCAACTACTGCAGTGCCCTTCCAGCAGGTCTCACTTCACACACACTGAAACCCTCCACAGTGTTTAGGCACGTTGCGTTTTCAATCAGCCTGACAGGGCACCTGTCACTCTGCTGCTCATCGACCTCCGCTAGCTGCCGATGGCCGCCTGAATCACTTATGTCTACAGAACGACTTTTGGGTCTGCATCTACTTTAACTCAATCATTTGGGGTTATGCTCCTTCTCCCTCCGTGTTCCTTATACGTCTCTGACATTTCCATCCCTGCACAAAAAGGTAATCACAGTCCAGACTGTCCTTGTTTGCGGTTTCTCAAAGACGTTATCAAATGCCATCAGAGCAGGGGTGTCCCTCTCTGGCTTGTCTGTCAACAATCTTCTGAAAAGTCTCCTCTTCTCAGAGCAACTCTATCATCTCCCATCTCTAAGGTCACATCCATATTACTTATTAGTTTACATATTATTTTTGATCTTTATCCACACAAGCTTTTTGGCTATGCATTAGTTTTAATCCCCGTCCATACTAACACACCTAAAAACACATAATGTGGCCACTCACTTACAATAGGCATGCACGTGCCTTTTCAAAATAAAGCGTACACATTCTGCACTTACTAAATGCAGGTACTTACTTCAAGGTCTTGCACTGTACTGAAGCTTTAGTGTTGTCTCTCACTTGAAAGTTGCTTTGGATATCAAGTAAAAAATGTAAAGTTTACCAATTTGAAAGTTTTAAAAGCAGCCTGGGCTGCCAACCTCATTCACATTGCAGCTGTAATACAGCGAGCAGACATGCAGTAGTGTCACTAGAAAGTTTCTTTTATAAACAGCGGCTACAAAAGTTTGTACTTTGATGTAAAACTAACACAGTTACAGCTCGAAAACTGGCCTAAATCTCCGGATTAGTTTATGCATGTTGCTTTGTCTAAAACAAACTGTGGGAATTCTGAAAAGCATAAAAACAAAAAAAGTGCATTTCCGTGAAAAAGAGGTTGATTACACCATTATGTAAATTAAGCAAATTTTCTGGTTGAAACAGTGTTTCTCTTGGGGCATCATCATGCAGTTGCAGATTGGCTCTTTAAAGAGTGAGACAGTTACATCTCCTCCAGGCTGTGGTTCACACAACAGACGACAAACAGAGACAAATGTCACATTCACAATTTAACTCGACTTAATTAGCATTTCATGCATTTTCAGTCTGCTGCACTGTAAGTCAGGCATATGAGTCTGTGACTGTGTCGGTTTTTAACAATGGACTTTTCTAATGTAGAATAGATGCTTCACATGCACACGTGCATGCACATACACAATTATCCTCCTGTGTGGGGCACTGGTCCTTGAACTTAATCAGTGAAACACCATTGAGCTTTGCCCTCTCTCTTCCTCTCCTCCCCTGCCAGCTCCATGTCCGCCCTGGGCTCAACATGTGGCAGGCAGCTGGCATTATGTTGACCTTTTCTGCTCTGTGCGGCTCAGCCAGTCTGACTCCAACCTCTCAGTGTACCATGAACCACCTGGGGCTGCAGCGCTCAGAGGTGGCCTCAGAGTCAGATATTACACCCTGAAACACAAAAGTTCTGCATGGCACCACAAATCTGCCTCTGACACCATTTTAGTTCAAATTCATGCTCCGCTTTATTCACTATTTCAGTCACTTTTAATTAAAAGGTTTTTAGTATCCTAACATACAAAGATCACATATAAAAAGTCAAATGAAACCATACCAACATCAGGAAAAGAAAACGAATATCTCAGAATAAAAAAGTGGTGCCAAACATGTAAAAGACACATATGAAGAGAGTTTTTGGTGATAAGGGGCCGCCGTCCGTGAGGTTGTGCGCTAAACAAAAACATGTGATCTCCCTAGCAGAATGAATATGTTACTTCCTGTCTCTGCCTGTGGCACCAACCCTCGCCTAAACGCTCAATCATAATTTTCTATCAATCATTAAAAATGATAAAGTATCTAAGCAGATTTTTTTGTAAAAACAAGGTATTGTCACTGCTCATCAACGCCTCCAATAAAGTGACCATGTGCCTCCCCAAGAGTTCCCACCCCCCAGTTTGAGAACCAATGGTTTAATCACACAACAGGCTGAACTTATCAGTACATTTTCCTACTTTAGATTCTTTAATTGAGTGTATTATTGACATAATGCAACAATCAACAATGTGTATTATTTGCGTGATCTGTGTAATGGACAATTGCAATGTGGGTCATGAAGGAGAGTACAGAGTCTACTCACCCAGTCCTAAACACGATACTCTGAGTCCTGACTTTCCCAGATTCCTGTAAAAAAAAAGAAAAGAGGAATCAGATCACACACATTAACCTTACACACATATACGTAACCAGATAAGGTAAAGGATCCAATGAAAAAATTGAATAGCCACCTCTCAAAAAAGAAGGTCAGAATTGATGATTCTGTTAAACACTGGATTAAGTGTGACTCAGACTTAATCCCATTAAAAGACTGATTTTGAAGCACATCAATCTTCAAACTTCCAATGCAGCATGGGGTCAAGAGGACAGTGTAGTGTTTTTAACAAGCAGGCCTTAAGAGGATGGATGTGGCTTTACTTCTGATGTAATCACATGACAGCTTGACAGCGCTTCTGTCTGCCCGATTGCTCCTTGAAAGGAAAGTGAATTTCACTTTCCTGAACCTATAGACAGGTGCTGCAACACAGTCAAGGTCCTATTATGTTGAAGCAGGTGTGTGTGTGTGTATGTGTGTATGTGTGTGTGTGTGTGAGAGGAAGCCTCGGAGTGGAACAAAATGGTAATGGAACTTTCCCGTGAGCGGGGAGGAGAAACACACCAGGTTTGTCACTAAGAGTGTGATGCAGGGAGAAACAGGATGTAAAGGAAAAAAGAAATCAACTCACTGATTGAACGAAATGGAAAACACCAACGTGATAAACCAATGTGAACAAGTACGTCGCATAAAATAGTGAAGATTGTATGCCAAGGAAATAGAATCAGATCTTGTATTTTGCAGGATGGAGATGAAGCATATGTGGGTGTTAGTTGGTGTGCACTATAGATATTAAACACATCTCATTTGCTTGCTAATGGCCTCATTAGCTGTGTCATTAACACTACACAGTCTCTCTGTATGCATACAGTAATCAGCCTTCCCTTCCACACTGTACACCCACATGCTGTCTTTGCATCCTTATTAACCCACTAAATCAAGGACATGCGGACTATAAAGTCTATAGCGGCTCAAATCATCGATCCTTTACGCAGATTAGCTTAAGACCCACTTACGAATGATTAATATCACCTTATAAAGTTAATGTAGCCACAGTGTTGCCAAATTGTTGCCTGTATACACATCCAGCAGACACACGATATCTATCGTATGGAGCAGTTTTTGTGTCCACTTGACAAATTTGAATCCAATAGTCATTGTCCTGTTCTCAGGAAAATATCTGTCTTCGCTGCTAAACGCTCCACTGTGTTCGACAGCCAATCGCTAACTTTGTTTAGCACGTGCAATTGGTTATTGTGTGTTTTCTGCTGAAACAGCCTGAAAACGATGCTCATGAGAGTGGTCAGAATAACTAAAACAGTAAAACGGTGAGCTGTACAATACATACTATAGACTGTATATAAAGATAGCCAACATGACTCCGTCCTAAAGTGAACGCAAACCGTCTGATCACTACTGCAGACTCTGGCTACAAATGTCCCAAAAAGTAAAACATGGTGACACTAGCATCCAAGATATTTTAGCTTAGTTATTGTACAACAGGAGGAATTGGGGATCAATCTTTATATAAAGGCCATGTTTAAAGACCAAAAGACTGAGCTGAAAAAAGCTGAAGAGCTTAATAGAGTGTGAATTTTTATTCAAAATTCATTAGTAATGTCATAATGACCTGTTCAACTTCAAAATATCCAGTGTAGAAGGTCATCGGACTGTCTGAAGTAGTTGATTCAGCAGAGGGCGCTCACTATCAACTTGAACAATTGCATTTCCTCATGACCTATTAGTAAAGTAAGGCAGTAATATTACGTTGTTTTGCTTCGCAAATGGAGGACCCTAGCGAGCAAAGCCGCCCCGAGCTGACAATCATGACACCAAAGGATCCGAGAAGCAGAGTGTAGAAAAGAGTGTATTTTGGGATTTACATCGTAGTAACGAACAACCGTAAGCTAGTGATGCTTCATCGACAACAAATCTGCATGCTAACCTGTTAGCTTTCTCACCTAGTGAAGCAGCGGAGGAGACACCACAGATGAGGGAGAGGGGTATTTCTAATACATTTGAACAAATTGCTTGTCATGTCAAATTCGTTCAACCGCAGCAGCTTTATTGTTGATTTACACATTGATTCGTGCACCTTTAACACGCTGCACCATTCATTTCTCTGTATAACACTTTGTTCAACATGTATTGTTTGTTAGAGTCTTCTGAAAAAATACATTTACTCGACTTGACACTCAGATTACAGGTTGTCCTTCCAGTTTCAGCACAGCAGATAGATTGGCAGGTCCCTGTCATGTCCAATCAAACCTGAGGAACTGTTATTGTCCTGTCATGTCAGCTTCGTGAGACAGGGTCCGTGTGAGGGATGACTAAACACACACACACACACACACACACACACACACACACACACACACACACACACACACACACACACACACACACACACACACACACACACACACACACACACACACACACACACACACAATTTTCAAGCAGGTGCAAAGCTAAAACCTCTGCTCCAATTCATCAGCTTGTAGGAGGTAGGTGGTACAGTTTTCCTGGGGGAGAAGTTTCTCATTTGTTAACTCAGCACTTATATACTTACTCGGGAACCTTATTTAGAGAGTGTTGTCAAGAGCCGATCTCAAATAAAAATCTACGTCATCGTTTTTATTTCTAAACTTGCTATCTTTACAACTCAAGAAGAGAGAGGTGAGTACAACACAGAGCTTCACACCGAGTACACGTTGTATCAAAGCAGGGGAATATAGATTTACTTGTGTCATAATTGAGGTCAGTACAACTTGAAAACTACACCTCATCAGCACATATAAAGTGCAACTTGAAACTAAAGATGGTTTGTTCTTTAGTCTCATAGGGCACAGTGCATGTTCTGGTGCACTAATTTAGCTTTAAACCTTTGCCAACACAATAATAATATAAAGAATTTGAAGATGCAACTAATGTTCTTGTGCGTTTTTGTCATTACAAGCATGAGATTCACAGACTCAGCCTTGTTTAGTGATATTAGAGTACATCATCACAGCTGTCATTAATCTTTCATTTGGACTCCCCTGTCAAAACCACTTAAGTCAGTCACCGCTGACATGTGACCTCTGCATCCTTCAATATCAGAATGATTAATTAGGCATAAAAATCATGCCACACTCAGAAAAGCCATTTTGGATGATGCATTAGATCCTCTGTAACCTATAAAATATACACAGAGGGCGCCAAATATTTAGGACAAGGTGCTCTTGGGCAACAAGTAACATGAGTTACTTTTGCTCTGCAATCACTGCAACTATGAGATTATTATGTAAGAATGTGGTTTCAGCATTATTTTCACCACCATGATTTTTTTCAAGGTGCATAGATTTAGGGCGCATTCACACCTACCTTATTTGGTCCAGACCTTTGAGGTTTTCAATTTGGTCCAAACCAAAATAACAGGTGTGAAAGGTTTCTCCGTAGACAACAGTTCCACCAAAAGAGGTGGTCTCGGTCCGGATCAAACTGAACCATGCTTTGGTTTGTTTGCAATTTGTTTTGGGATGGTTCTGGCTTTCGGACCAATTGCAGGAAGTTGAGACAGAATTAAACCAAATTAAAGAAGGAAAAGAAGCAGGATTGATTGGAGTCTTCACCTCCAACGATATGATGTTTGAACTACAAGGTAATTCATTTTGAATAATGAAATTACAATGGCAACGACTTTGCACCAATTCTGCCTTTTACTCCATTCAAATGGAAAGACCTTCAGGACTGTCAGGTGTGAAAATGAACTTCCAGTTTCTTACACATTAAAGGTGTAGGTTGAGGTCAGTTTATGAATGTTTATGAATGATTTATACCAATGTATATTTCTATATATCTCCACTACTCCCAACGTCCCTGAACAGGAATGAGATGCTATTAATAAAAGTTATGTTAAGTATATTCTCTTGCTCAGGAAAAGATGAAGACATATTTAAATGTCCAAAAGTTACGGCCCGTGTGACAACAGGGCGGTCTTATGAGTTCAGATCCTGGAGACTCGAGGTGCTGAGTCAGGCAGTGGATGCCCCCGCTGCAGATTAATGATGAAGTCGCTGTTTCCCAGCCACGGTCATGAATGATGATGTTACAGATGAACTCCATTTCAGGACTCAAGTGAATAGCTCGCTGTAGTGTGAGTAAAACACAGACAGGGCACCATACTGAGCAAAAAAAATGCATATTGTGATGAGCGATACGGCAACTGACCACCCATTTGGACAGAGCACTTCTACTGCAAGTGAAGAGGTGATGAAGAGATGTTTATGATCAGTTTTCATTGCTATGGTTTTGGCACTTTGCCAAATACTGTAGTGTTATCATCTACATCATATCACATCCTCCCCAGATAACATGTGGAATGATGGCACTTGGGCGGTCCGCTCCTGTTCTGGATCTAGATCTGGGCCACAAGTAAGCTATAGCAATATGGCCTGTCAACCAAAGGTGCCAAAGGTGACCTGAATTAGTTTTGTGCTATTTGGGCCACATTCACCATGGGCTACTTTAGTTACCCATCCAGCATGCACCTTGCCAAGAGCACTGCATGTTTGCCAGAAGAAGCCCCACATTTGTTTTGGGATATTTGGGCCACATATGCTATTTTACAAGTGGGCAACTTGAAGAGGCCCACATCTGTATGCAATTCTGTGACAAAAGCTTAAGTATGGGGTTAGAGCTGATGGGCAATTATAGCTCTGTATAATTTATTTTGCTCACCCTCTCCTATGTTGACTGAAGTAATAAAGGAACAAATAGTTGTTCTCAGATAAGCTCAGCCGGCCTGGCTACTGCAGAGCCCACACAATGCATCCCCCTCTTTAAAGGGGACATAGCATGCCCATTTTACCACAAGTTGATATGGTTCCTTGGGGTCTTAATGAAATGTCTGTAACATACTTTGGTCAAAATACCACAAGGATCATATAAAACAGCACCCTTTTTACCCTGTATAAAACAGCCCTCCACAGAGTGACCTGTTTTGAGTGCCTGTTCCTTTAAATGCTAATGAGCCAGCTCCCCCCTCCCCCCTCTCCCCCCATGATTTTAAACGATATAAATTACATATTTTATATGATATAAATTATCAAATATGCATCCCATACTTTGTATTCCCCTTGTTGTCCTGGAGTTTTAATTTTCCCAATCACATAATTAAATGTCCCCCTCTGCCCATCCACTACAAGCACACAAGCAGACAGACAGAGAGAGAAAGAGAGAGGGGGGGGGGGGGCTATGAAGACCATCATTTACCCCCGAACCCCGACATTCAACGGGTACAACAACAAGCGGGGGTGGGTGGGTGGGGTGGGCCAAGACCATGTAGGGAGACTTCCAGTTCCTTGTTACGACACAATACCCAGGAAGCGCAATCGAGTCGCTCAAGCATGACGTTTCTGACTTAGAGGAACTATAACAAAACGCGCGAGTGTTTTTTCCCCAGAGTTTTTGGGTTGGTAGACATGCCAGATACCCACATTAACCTGTAGAAGCACTAACAAAGTGGAATTTGCATGCTATGTCCCCTTTAAGCCTCTACTGTGATAGATTGCATGATGGATGGCAGTGAACAGGATAATAGAAGAGATGGAGAGAATGATGCAGAGAAGAAGAAAATAAGATTTCCCCACTTGGGAGATGGAATGAGAAAGTGATCTTCTACCTCATTCAAAGGGCTCCTCATAGATATGCAGACGCTGAGAGCCACACGTGAATAATCAAGCCCCCACCGCTAAACACAAACACACACACACACTAATACTAAGTCCTCGCCCATCAAATATTTATTGAAATATGAACCCCACCCCGGGATCGGCTTTTCCGAACAGATCTACCATAACAAGCCATCACCATCAATGAGGCTCTTCATCTCCACTTAAAAACGTCTTCAATTGGCTGATGACGGACAGTAATGACTTTCTCTTATTCCCCCGCCACTATGGCAGCATTATCCTCTCTCGTCATCTGCCAGAACACACACACACACACACTCGCCCAGTCTCGCGCTCTCCTGCGTATCAACAGTTATCACCACAGATCTGTCACTGATTCACCCAATACCTCCTCCACAACAGCAGAGGAGGCAGCTGCTCAGTACTTAGAACAAATATGGGTTATGCTTCGAGAGTGCATTTTTAATGACATTAGTTTTTACTAGATGGTTGGGTGTAATTGGGCAAGAAGCACGGAGTCGCTGCTCAAAATATGGTAAAAGGGTTAAATATTAATTGTTGAGAAATAGTTTTAAAATCCATGTTACTTTCTAGATTGCAGCTACTCAGCTTTTGATTACTACAGCTGTACTTCAGCATAAGTTTAATGATCTGCACATATTTTATAAGTGAGACAGTGGCCTTGGTCATGTGTGTTTGTCCTTTGTTTGATTCCTACAACAATTAGGCCCTAGACACTTATTCAGACAGGAGCTAATAAAACAAGTAATGTGTGACAACTTGGCTGCCCTTGTGAGTAGATGATGGTGATAGTCTATACTGTATCTCTGGGTGTGTTGTTGCCTTGATGATGTTGTGGACCTCTTCCTATGGGACTGGTTTCAGTCTCCTGGAGGATTTGAAAATGAAAATTGAATTGCTGTTTACGATATGAAAAAATATACTCATGAGCCACGAGAGACTTTCTCACACACACTACAACAAGTGTAAAACTAGGTGTGTGTGTGTGTGTGTGTGTGTGTGTGTGTGTGTGTGTGTTTGTTTGTGTCAGAGACAGGGCATGGGGGAGGCAGGGCTGCAGGCCTGATGCCACCTGAGCCCCAGATAAAGTAGGTTACAGTCGCCACCCAAATTCTGGCAACACACACTGTTTATCTGTGGCACCATCATTTCAGGAACATTAGAGGTTACCTCACTGTTTCTCTCTTTTTCCACCATTTACATCTCTCCTGTGTGTCACTGTCTTTCAGTCGTCTCTGCCTCTGTTAAGTGTTTCTTTTGTTTCTGTTCATTTCTCTCCTACTCGCTGTTTGACAAGTATCCCAACTAAACTGTGGTGCTCAGTTCTACCTGCACATATTAATCAACCCTGTGACACAGAAATCATCTTGTGCTTGAAATTGATCAACCTTTGCTTTGTGCATCTTGCTTTACGTCTTTGTCTTCATATCAGTCTCCATTTGTAACATGTCTGTGTACAGGTAAAGCAAGGCGGATTGATTACAGCACATTTCATTCCATGTAAACTTAATGTGTGTCTAATGAAAGTGAAATATAATACTGTTGTGTCTATTGTTTTCAGTTTAAAAATCAAATATGTATTACTGCTATTTGAAAGGGTTTTTCCAGTGTACTAAATCCCCCAACACTTGACTTCGAGCTATAAGAATTGAAAACATGCAGCTTTGTGAACCATTCTAAAACTTAACTATGAACGATGGGTGCATCTCTCTCCTTCACATCCCCTCCTTCTCTTATTTCCTTCCCACGCCATCGTCTTTCAACTAATTCCATCTCTCCTTGACATTGACCCCTCTATCCACACTGTAATAGTCCATGTTGGCGAGAATTAAGTCATGTCCAGGAAATCCATTAATTACAAAACAAGCTTTAGTCTCTGGCCTCCACAGCTGAAAACCTGCTTCTCTTTCTTTCCCTCTCTGTCAAAACCAGGACTCTGGAGATTCTCATTTGGGAACTCTGACATTAGTCACCCTGTCAACTAATACATCCCCCTGTTGAATTTCCTTATAACGTTATATTAAAATCAAATCTGTCTCCTGCTCTTGGTGTCCTACCTTTAATTTGTCACGATCTGGCTCAGAGGAAGTAAAAATAGAAAAAATGTAAGTAAATTTAATTATCAAGGAATATGTGCCTCAGGTGTCCAGCATCATCGGTCACTCCCAGCTTCGAAAACCCAACACTTAAAGAAGCCAATTCTTTTGTTTATGGTGATTTTAAAAACATTCATAAACTGACATTTTTATCCAAGATTTGATAAAAAAATGTCAACAAAGCTCATTTGAATAATAATATGGTTTTAGGCAAATGTTATTCTGGCGTTCGCTGTCTTCACAGCTGCGTCTGAACTGGTAAAGGTCACCAATGACATAATGCTGTGTGACACCTGAACTCAATTTTATTTCTTCCTGACCTGAGCTCAGCCTTTGACACAGTGTCAGCATCAGTGACGTGGCTCTGGATTGGTTCATTTCATATCTAACAGGTCCTTCTCTCTTGTCCTTATGGTTTATTCTTGGTCCCCCCTTTTGTTTCTATATACTGATAAAGCCTGGTACCACTGATGTGGCATCTATTATATCCTGCTTTATTGGAATTAAGAACTGGATGTCCAATAATTTCCTGCAGTACATTGACTCCACATCAGAAGTAATTGGCTACACTATCTGACCCGAGCACTAACAGTCCCTCCTTTATTCTGAATGTTTTATCTTATAATGTGAGAAGAGGCCTGTAAACAAGGTTATTATTTCAACTCTGAGTGGAGAATCTTGACGTGTCATGAAATGTGTCCGAGCCGGTCGGCTGGAGAGACAGAGAAACATCCACCTTTATTTGTAACAATTGATTGAATTATTTAACTTCTTTTTGATTTGTTACTTTACTTTACTGTGAAGTGATGTTTTTACAGAGTTAATTGAGAGAGATAATTTCACACACACTTTCATAATTTGTAAAAGCAACTTGTTAAAAAATGTATTTGCATATAATCCTCTGGTGGTAAAAAGACTGCAATGCTAATGACATCGGTTGAGAGAAGTGAGCCAATGGTAGATGATTATCATATTGTGGGGACTAATTATCTCTCCATATTCAACTGCAGTAATTACAGCAAGAGAGAGAGAGAGAGAGAGAGAGAGAGAGAGAGTTGCAAAGATAGATGATAAAAACCAAAACAGATCTGCTGAGATATGAGACACTATTCACACATATTATTAACATCCTCTTCTTGCCTTCTTCTTCTCTACTGTTAGCAGAAAACACAACTCTCCAAGGAAATGTCACAACTGTCAAGTTATCAAAGATGTGGAAGCTTTAATGCAAATATCACAGTAGGAAGGACATTTGTAACACTCAGACAAACACTGAGTGAAACCAGTGATAAATTGATAGGGAACTGTGAATGGAATAATGTTCCCCTAAATAAAACAAAGATTTCATTAAATTTCCACTCTTCCTGACACTTTAAGAGAAGAAACAAGGGAGCAATGGTTGATGTTATTGTCTTGAATGATCTTTGATTGCGTTATTCATGTTACGAGTGCAGTGTCTGTTCTAAACCTGCTTGTTTGGAACTGACTGGTGGTTTGGCCTGGGGTGATGCCGGATGCAGTTTTCTGTTAAAGTGACCTGCAGTAATTGAGCCAGAGAATTGAGAAACCTTAACAATGAACCCTAAAAAGGAAACAATTAACTTGCTCATTTCAAAGATTATCAGAAAAAGACAGTGAGCTTGGAGTCAAAGTCAGCATAGGGACAAGTTTTTCAATCATCTTCTCAACAATATGACGACCAACCTACACGGCCAACATGGAAAATGTATCTTGTGTGCTGTAATATCCTGAAGGCTGCAGAGCACCATCCCTCATGTCATCTTTTACCAATTACGCCAAAGAAATTATACCTTTACAACAAAATAATACTAACAACCAGCATTCTTGAAAAGTACTTTTTGAAAAGGAAGCAAACGTGTGTGTGTATGTGTGTGGGAGTGAATGTGCCTATGCATGCATGCATACATAAACACATGAATACATTTGTGTATTTAGTAGGAGCACAGGCTGAGCTGTACATGCATTTGCAGCTTCTTGCACACTGTGCCCTGTGTGCGGTTGTATACCTGTGCATCCTTATGGGCAAAGCTGTTTCTATGAACTAGGAAGCAATCTCAGCAGTGGGGCTATTTCATGCTTATCAAAGCCTGAGCGCTGAGTAGGAGTGTGGGGGTGTGTGTGAAGGAGGGAGGGGGCAGCTCTCACAGCCTACATCCAGGCAGAGTAATGCAGCAGCCTGCATGGGAGTAATATAAAAGCTGTCACATAGCAAGCGAGGCGAGATAACACCACCAATAGTACCAGTAAGAAGCACACTTTCAGCCAATCAGTATTTTGAGACCTTCCCAGTTACAGCTGTTATTTATATATACTGTGACCAGAGCAGTAATTGTGAGGATGATGATTTGTGGTGCTGCCTCTGAGCATGTGTATGATTTGTATGTGTGTGTGTTTTTGTATCCATAATGTACAGCTAGTGAATGGCTGTAGTGTTCAGTGTGCATGTGTTAAGTCACAGGCGTATTTAAAAACAATCATAAAAACATTTGTGTAGGAAAATAGAAGAGCTCAACACCTCCTGCTATCAGCCTGAAACAATAAACATCGTGACAGAAATAGAAAGACAGAGAACACAGTGTGACGCTCGTGCTCAAACTCCTTCATCTTACCCTCCCACTAATGCTTTACCCACCCACACAGGTATAGAATGCATTGCATTTAAATGTACTGTCCCCGTGTAAATACGTGCAGATCACCTATCTTAAACCTGAAGCCTTTAAATAGCCAGCTGTAACATCTCCGGTTGCAAAAGAGTAGATTCATTTGTGTGTATTTGATTGTGATACTACACTTAGTGTAGAGGGTAAAAATGCTCCCTTGCTTTTAAGCTATAACCTCTGCTCCACATATTGTTTTAGTGATTGTGTTTGATCAGTTTCTTAAAAAGCTGAAGACTTTATTGATTCTACTTCCACCAAGGCCCCACAGCCCCTTTTAATTCAATCAAGCTGCACTAAAATTTCACAGACTAATAGATATTAGTCCCTAAAACATGCCTGATTTTTTCAATCAAGTTCCATGAATTATTCCCTGGGAAACTAAAATAAACACACACAAAAAAACGCCCTATCTCACAATGTCAAAGAAAGTTAAATTGGCCCCCTGATCCAGATTAACACAAAAATTCTTTCCTGACCCATACAGCATCCTTCCACCAAGTATTTTGGTGGTTAATTAATTAATTTATATCAAGCGATTGTGTGAACTGGTGAATGTGACTTGTACTGTAACTCATTCAAACCGCACCTCTATATGTTTTTCTTTCACACACTGTCAGCACAGCCGTCAGGTCCAATTAAGGGTTCAGCATGCAGACTGGAGGAGCAGAGGGACGACCGCTTTACCTCCTGAGCCACAGCTAGAGTCGATTAAAGTAGCAGGAGAGCGATCACTTTTGTGTGCAGGTCTTGCGTTTTGTTCACCCATCCATCCCAGACAACCTTTCTCATATAGTGTGGATTTTGTCACGCTATAAACTACGACGACCAACACATACCTTTGTCATAATTACTATGGCTGCCTGAGCTTCTCTAACAATAAACCAAAAGTATGGTTGCTGCATGGGGTTGTTTTTACAAGAGGAGAGCCTGTGTGATTCAGCTTTTCAGACTGATGGAATTTCTCTCGGGGAAAATGGATTGACAGCCAAGGGCTATAATGGAACAAAACCTAACCTGACATGAGGAATGAATTCATCCCTCCATATAGGGAAATAACAAAGCACCTGCAGTGTGCTGTAACTCAACCCCCACAGTATAAACATACCAGCGGGAGCCATAATGGATCATTATGAAGCCATTTCCATCCTTTCAGCTCAGTTAGCACAGCAATGCTGCCCTGATGGTCCCCACTTGTTATTAAAAACATACACATAAAGTACTTCTTGATTTTTCTCCTGAGGCAAATGTCTATTGATATAGAGAAAATCTAAATGAACCGTAACTAGTTTTCACGCTCACAGAGACAAGCTGTGCATGTGTTGGCTAACGTACATTTCGTTTCCTGTAGTACATTCAGTCATGAAGGAGAATGCACTGATGAGAGGCGGAATGGATTTCAACATGTTTGTGACAGTTCAAACGCACTACTGTGTGTGTGTGTGTGTGTGTGTGTGTGTGTGTGTGTGTGTGTGTGTGTGTGTGTGTGTGTGTGTGTGTGTGTGTGTGTGTGTGTGTGTGTGTGTGTGTGTGTGTGTGTGTGTGTGTGTGTGTGTGTGTGTGTACATCAGCAGGCACCAGTAATTGTGTGAACAGCGAGAGAAGGACACGACCAGGCAGAACCCTGTGTGCGCCTGCAGTGACTTAAGAGTGGCTGTGTGGGCTCAAGATCCTCACTTTTTTAGAAATGACTCATTCTGCAGAAACCCTCTGATCTATAAGTTGTCAAGTGGTCTTGCTGTTCAGCTACAGAGTCAAACAAGGTTTCCAAAACTGTGGAACTATGGACCTGGCGTAAACATCCATCCTGAGAGATCCAATTACAAATAGACAGTGTTCATCTGTTCACATCTGTCTCCTGTGATCACTGTGATCGGACTTCATATGGAAATAATCACGTACGTCATCACTGTTTGCAAGGAATGATGTTGTTTTTACCCAGTCTGAGTTTGCAGGTGTGTCCAATGTCACTCTGTGTGTGTGTGTGTGTCAGCACAAGCAAGCGAGGGAGAGACATAGAGGAGGCAGAGACTGACTGAATGAATCCCGTGCATCTGGGTTGTGAAGAAAGATTTCACCAATTTAAGAAATGTATCAATCGTTATTTGATGATCAGTGTTTATGTTGAGGAGGAGGCCATGGACGAATCAACGTATGGGTACTGAGAAGTGTGAAAAATACGATTGGTTCACTGTGAAACTGTAGTGGGTCAGAGGACATCAGCTGAGTAGGTGGTCCTTCATGTGTGGCACAGGACACAGTGAAGAGAATGTGGCCACATGCGTCCCAGACCACCTCCTAACGTGTTCTGAGACCTGTACTTGAGGCTGACCACTTGATCACTCAGGGTGGATGTTAAAACCACGTCTGACGGGGGTCTATGATCTGAGTAAGGACAAGCAATTCCACATACCAAGTTCCATAATACCACAGAATCTCTTTTGACAGACAATCAGGCTGTTCTGTCACCGGCACTCCTGCTACTTTTCCTTTTCCTCTTTGCTGCAGCTATTGTAGAAACCGAGTATCAATCATGTGAAAACAGTGCCACTCCTGCCTGTCACACATACTGTACACACACACAAATCAATCTCCAGTGGTGCTGATGAGAATCCAAGGCTTCTCAAACAACTGCCAAACACAGGAGCATTTTGCAAAAAGATGATGTTGTTGTGGGAATCTGCAGCAACTTCAAGTGCAAACTAAGGACAAACTATAAATGCTGACATAGGAGTAGTGAGAAGTGGTGGAAGAAATTGTTTTCCTGCCAGTTTTGTTGTAAACTACAACTTTTCTTGATAATGCAAACAGTGCTTCCCCCCCCCGCAACAACAGATATCAAAGTTAGGAGGTTTAGAAAAGACACTTGAGGATAGTGGAAGGAAAGATTCATCAATTTTCTTCTTAACTTCTAATATTATCAGACACCAGCTGGAAGCGCATGGATCAATTTTCCGAACAAAATGCTGTTTCAGACAGACAACATTGTCTGGTGGTCTCTATTCAAGAGAAAACAAACAGAGAAAAAACGGAGTTCTTTATAGTGAAGAAGAGCAGTTACATCCACGATTGTGCACCTCGATGACTCAGAGTCTGGAGGCAAAAGAAAACAAACAAGATTCTTAGAAGATCCGAGATTGTGTTTCAGCAAAGACTACACCGCCGAGACTCACGCACGCATGCACACACGCACGCAGATGAACAATACTGCTGTTGAATTGGCCCCACTCCATTAAAGGGTAGAAAGGAAGGAAAGGAAGGAAAGGAAGGAAAGCAAACCAACTAACTGACCATGTTGCATGTAGAGAAAAGAACGCAAAATATTACTAGAAAAATGGTGATAAATATCAGTGAGCCTCATGTCTATCTACACTTTATGTGCCGCTATTGATAAATCACTATAACAACAACACTCTGTATTAATAAAAAAATATTACACATTTCACCTACACATTTTATTACGATTGTACATCATTCCAAAACACACTGAGTATGTGTGTCTACAACATTCAAGTAGAAGGAAAAAATTGAAAAAACTAGAACTGCGACCCTGAAGTCGTCTGCCTTCGTCAACCAGTGCAGTTTCCCCAGACTCATGAGCTCACACTCACAGTGACCTTTAAACGTTGACCCCTGAAATCTAATCAGTTCATTTACAAATGACAACTGGTCAAAATGTGAAGAAATTCCTTAGACTTGAGATCTCGTGTTCAAGAGGCCAGAAACATGTTTGCAAGGCGACTGTGACTTGACCTTTGACCCTTTCAGATCAAATCAGTTCATCTTTAAATCCAAGTTAAAATTTCTGCAAAATTCAAAAGGGTTCTCTCAAGGAGTTCTTAAGATAATGTGTTCATGAGCAAAACAAGTTTTTGTGAGGTCACAGAGATCTTGACTTTGGCCACCAAAATCTAACCAGTTCATCCTCGAGTCTAAGTGAACATTTGTACCAAATTTGAAGAAATTCCCTCAAGGTGTTCTTGAGATATCGTGCTCACAAGAATGGGACAGACAATTCAAAACTATAATGGTTGTCGACAGCGCAGATGGTTGAAAATAAAATTTCCACAGTTCAATGTTCAGGGCAAATTGAAGCCTGGAGGCATCAGACTTGAGTTTTCAGCTTGTATCGTTCGTAAGGAGCTTATTATCCTTGCGATGACAGTGATTCTGGCTTTTACCCATCACTACCTGGAACATGTGGCATAAATATAAAAAGACCTGGAATGGGATTTTATATAAAGAGACGCTATCTCAGCAGGAACAAATACACAGACACACAATGTGTTTGTCTGTAGAGGGATGCCCTGAGTTTTTACTTTATAAATTGCACTACAAATGGATGTGTGCACACTGCACATTACTCACATATCTGTGTGGACTCCAGCACTATTGATTTCATGAGCTTGCAATTTGCAGTGAGGATTTATATCCCCATTCCGCCTCGACTCATTTTACAGGGGAAGGTTCTGTAATGTAATTTTTCCATGTGTATAACTCCAGAGAATCTCTTAGAAGGGATAAAGCTCTCTGGAAAAATGTGCTGATCTGCACTTGCACTTCCACGAGCAGCTGGTCAGACAACCTGCTGGATGATAACAAACATAATGTGGTATTACTTCACATGTCGGGCCAAATTAGACTGTGTTTAGCTGTTATTTGTTGGCTGAGCAAAAGTAGGTTGTTATAGGCTTTTAAAAAGTACAGGCGCAGCAGATTCACTCTGAATTAAAATTAAGGATGCCACTCGCAACATCTTCTATTACCAGCCCCAGCAAAAATCTCTAGTTAATAGGGATTAGTGCGTCTTCCTCCCAGCACTTCTCTGCAACCAAATGAGGAATTAACATACTAACAAACTCTCATACTGTGATAAAATATGTAAACGATGAAACACAAGGGTCTTTTCAAATATGATTCTGTAGATTCTCCCACTCAAACACATGCACTCCCACAAGATTTATTAAATTTAATTAATGGAGAGATATTTCTCTCATGTTATATGTTTTTTTTTTGTGTGTGTTTGTAAAAAAAAAAAAGGTCTGCAAAGTTAAAAGCCCACGGGAGCTCCTCTCCTCTCCAGTTTTTTTAAACTGTCCAGAGATGCAGCATTGAGGATTTCGGTGGGGAGAGAGTTCCAGAAGTGAGGGCAGCGACACAGGAGGCTTTTTCTCCAAAGGTTCGCAGTTTGGTGTTGGGGATGGAGATACTCATGATGCCACATACAGTAACATCACGATGCCACACATTTGCATAATGCACACCTATCAGCTAGTGAGATCCCTTAAATCAAGTGTTTCAGAAAGGCTGAGAAAAGGAGCTGCAGCGATGGACAGTGTGAGGAAAGTGATGCGTTTTCTGAAAATTAGAGCATGTAAACCTTTTCAAGTAATAACCCAATTTAAAATTATGAACTTGAATATGACTGTATTACCTCTCCTTTAAGTGTTCAGTTTCAAAAACTCCTGGCAGGGATATTAGATAAATACAAACAGATTGGAGTTCAGCCACTCTGCATTGTGCATTATTGATATTTACAAATTAGGACAAGAGAGAAGGGAAAGCGTGCCAGACAAATGGCTGTGAAATAAATCTCAGCTGATTTTTCTGTCTGATATCTGCCTACCTACTGCTGCCACCTGAGCAGCTTCTCAGTTGTTGTAGAGGGAAACTCGAGGTCTGTTTCCTGGTGCTGAGACTTACTGCTGCACAGATCTGGCCACGGGCAGAAGGAGGTGGACAAATGGAGACAGCAGCCAACCGAGAGTCTAAGTGGTTCTTGTCACAGAAAGACCAGAGATGGAAGGAGTCCCACTTCAATCTCACTTCCTTCAATGACCAAGATTCTTTCGAGCAAGGCAGAGTGTCTCAAGCTATAATACACAGGCTACAGAGAGAGAAAGACTCTTGTGATGCTATTCATGTTTCTGTCCATCAGCAGCACCTTCAACTAATCCTGATGGGTCATTAACAGAGACTTCAATCAATAAAGGAGATCAATAGATATGAAACACGAGTGTGAAATTATTAATGAGTCCGTGTCCGTGCTCACTGATAACAGAATAAGGATGGAGCACTTCTGCCAAGAGAACGGCTTTGTGGGATGGTACAAGACATCTGCTGAGGTGAAGAAATCACACACACACACACACACACACACACACACACACACACACACGTTCACCCATAAATAAGCAATTGGCTTTTATTGAGTCTCAAAGTTCACCAGCGCAAAACCATACTCATGGAATTTGAATTTTGAGACTAAATAAACTCCATGCAGGCACACCAATGTTAACCCTTGTTATGGTCTTTTAATGTTCACGTTCCCACAGTTTGATTTTGATGAAGGAAAACTGGGTTTACACTAAATCAAAGTGGAGGATACAAATTGCAAAAGTTTTTTATCATAATTTAACACCACAATACCGTATGTGTAACACACTGTAAATGCTTTGCAAAGTAAACATTTTAAAATGTGTGCTTGCTTTGATTTGCTGTAGTTATAATTAGTTCAAGTATCTTACTGTACAATGAGTAAGTTTTATTAGCATGGGAGCATGAATAGAAATGAAAAATTAAACATAACAGTTACAGTTTCTTTCAATTAAAGTAAATACGTTCACAAATGTCATCAGACTGAGAGCTGTGGTCACATTTAAATGCAAATTATACATGAAATATCACAAAGCTGTTAGAAATGCATTATAGTGATGTAGCCTGTTCGCCACTTTCTATGTGGATCCATATCAATTATATTCTGGGCCTGAGAACAATTGTAGCCTGACATAACCCCCATAGACCAAGTGGCCTAATACTTGCAGCCAATAGCAGGGAAACAATGCTGATCCAGTGACTATCTGACAATAAGACAAAGCTTATGATTAATTATTTACGCATAAGCATTTCTTTCATCTACTGGGTCACGGTCAATATATTATTATTCAGACTCAGATGTCATTACAAGAATAGAAGAGAGTCCGCGAGGAATATAGCATTGAGCGATTAACATTCAATAATTGAAAACATGCCGTAACTGTCCAGAGACAGAATACGAAAGAAAACTACTGTATGATAATGATACTGTGCTGCTTTAAGAATTAAACAAATACAGAGGTGGAATAATGATAAGACTGGCAATATTTGCAATGAGGACATATACAATGCATAAAGAAATGTATATTGTGCAAATGTGAATAGAATTAGCTTTTGAATATTTCTACCAAACATTTAGTTTGTACCAGACTGTGTGTAAAGGTGTACGACACATCTCCACTTCCTCCCACTTTTCTGAAATAATAGTCTGATGAGGGTGTTTCAATGTTTGAACAAGAGAATGAAGTAAACAAAGTAAAATAATCTGTGAGTGTGTGACAACTTTTTGATGCAAGAATCTAAAACTATAGTTTTCCAAAGCTAACAATATCCGAGGATTATCTATTCCCTGTATTTACATTGACTGTGAAAATGCTTTAGCCATAATAAGGATCCAAGCTAATCTGGGACTTTGCTGTTGCTTCACTCATACTGAGTCTCAGTGCTTCATATGACCATACTACGTTTTAACGATAAGATAGGCTAGTAAAATACAAGTAAACATCTTTTCTATGTTGATGTCATGTATTTCCATTTGAGTTTGTTAACACAGAATTGAAATGTTGAGTTTAAAGACTATTGAAGGTTCAGTAATGATGATAATAATGAACTTTATTTCTATGGCGTATTTTAAAAGTTACAAGGTGTGTCACCTGCAAAGATAGTAAATCACAGAAAAATTGAAATATAAAAAAACTATAGAAACTGTCAAAATGCCACTCAAATGTGAGTTTGTAACCACTTTGTAAACGGAGGCACTTATTGCGCTTCTGATGTTAAGGACCTAAAACCATAAAAGCATGACCTCCCCACCCTAAAATGACTTTGTTCCAGTCTTTTCTGCTGTATGGTTGTTTTTTTGTCCTAAAAGCCCCTGATTCAGCTGCACTCTGCTGGAAGTTACATTCTCTCATTGCACTGTACTCATTTGTACTGAACATGAGGCTGAGCATTGTCGACTTGACTGCACTTACTGCCATAATTTACATTCTCTGGTGTTCATTCACCTTCATTTCATCTGCTGATGTTCTGCTGAATAAACACTGTCGACTTCCATCTCCTTCTAGCTGCAGGAACAAATGGCAGCGAACAACGTGCTCAATAAACCATACGCTTCATGGTCTTTTGCTGCTGTTGGCACAATCACGTTAAATCAAATAGCAGTTGGTTGCATGGGAAAAGGACCGAGGTACTCATTTTACAGCAGGTGCAGGTTGTCACGCAAGTCTGCTCTCACTCAAACCTGCAATAAACTAAGAGGAGAGAATAGCTATTGTGGCCTTACAGCATAAGTGGTTCTTTTTATACCTGAGCAAACAAATTGCTGCATCTTGGGGCAAGCATGGCTTTCTTATAATCAAATTTCGCTGTGTGACTCCCAAACCCCCCCCCCCCCCAAAAAGGAATATAAATAAAGTGTGCCTTTTTCAATAAATAATAATCTCATTAAAGACTCCCAGAGTGTTAAAGGAAAATATATTCAGTCTTGTAAACTATGATATCACTTAGGGGCCTTACATCGACTAAACTGGAACAAGTTGGACAAACACCGGAACACATCAAATACACACACGAGTGAGTAAACACTTATATTCATAGGTGCACACACACCAAAGGATAAACCGATATTAGACCACATCCGCCCCTTGCGATTATCGTGGCGGTGTTCCCGTTTTTTCTTTTCAAGTCATGTGAGATTCCAAGTCTGTTACGTTCTGGCCAAATCCTCTAGTGTGTGTGTTCTGACGATTAATAATAATAATAGGTTGAATTTATAAAGCGCCTTTTAAGAGACCCAAGGACGCTATACATGCGACAGTGGGGAAAGAAAGAGAAAAGAAAAGAAAGTAATTAGCACAAAACAGGACGGCGTAAACAGCACTAATGGCAGGGTGGAGCGTTAACTGAGGCCAAAGGCCTTAATGAACAGGTTGTGTTTGAAGAGTTTTTTTAAACTGTCCAGAGATGCAGCATTGAGGATTTCGGGAGAGAGTTCCAGAAGTGAGGGCAGCGACACAGGAGGCTTTTTCTCCAAAGGTTCGCAGTTTGGTGTTGGGGATGGAGATAAACCTGTGTTTGAGGACAGCAGCCTTCTGAGTGGAGTATAGGGGTGGTGGAGGTCAGTTAGATTGAGACTGGGTCGAAGGCAGCAGAGAGGTCTAGGAGGATGAGGATACTAATGTGGTCTGAGTCAGCAGCAATGAGAATGTCTTGGATATTTTGATGAGGGCAGTCTCCGTGTTGTGGTGGGGTCTGAATCCAGATTGAAGGGGTTCATAGAGCTCATGGTTGGACATGTGCTGGTGGATTTTGGCGGTGTCTGCACTTTCCAGGATTTTACTGAGGAAAGGAAGGTTGGAGATCAGCCAGTAGTTGTTGGGATCCTCTGGGTCCAGCACAGGATGTGTAGACACACCTTAACCAGGCCAGTGGGCTGGGATTATAATATTAAAAATAATTTAAATCCTTCACTATGTATGTGGTCTCTCAGTCAAGAGTTTAAAATCCTCCAGTGTGCATCAGGAATTTAGTACAAATCGGAAATACAAGCACTATTATTTGAATGGACGTACATAAACACAAACATTCACAGATTTAGTGGGACAAACACCTCTTTCTCAAAGTATACACACCCTCCTCCAACACTGCAAACAAGTGACAAAAACACATTCACAAGTGAGTGAAGCGACTGAATTAAATTTACTCATGAGAGAAAAGGTCGGAGCCAGAACATTTTCAGGTCGTTGAAGTGTGATGTTGGGGAGCTGGAGTGTGTGTGTGACACAATCAATAAATTCTAAAGAACAACAGAACAGAAACACACAATGGTTTTCGCACTAAATTGCTGCTTCATAGATTTGACCACACACACACACACACACACACACACACACACACACACACACACACACACACACACACACACACACACACACACACACACACACGGATAAAGTTAGAGATAAACTTACACAGAGACATACAGAAGGTAAATCTGCAGACACAGGCAACAGTTCGACACATATATATACAATACACACACTTAAAGTAAAAAATAGGCCTGCTCTGTCTCCAGCATGTTACTATTAATATTACTTATTGCCGTTTTATGGTCGTTACCACTGCACTGTTTTATATGATACTAAATAAAGGAAAATAGAACAAGCTACCTTTCTTTTGAAGATAGTTTTTTAAATAATCATATTAAGGGATTGTGGAAATGTTCCTGTCAGGGGCAAGCTAAGGCTCCACAAATCAGAGGTGATTACTGAGATGTTAAAGACAAAAAGCTAGTCTCTGTTTTTTTTATGAAGGTAAAATCAGATGCAGACTTTCGTGCACCGTGCATGGTTGCTTTATACATACAATGGAAATATTATTTAAGTTTTTCTTTTGAAAAAAACAGATATTGATTCTCTCATATTTATTGTTAAGGTTAGCTCATAGAAAGAAGGTTCTCAGTTCAAATCCTAGTGTGGTCCAGGTCTTTCTCTGTGGAGTTTTCATGTTCTCCCTGTTCTCCAGGTACTCTGGCTTCCTCACACAGTCCAAAGACATGTAGAATGGTGGTTAGGTTAATTGGATTATTTAAATTGTCCTAAGGTGTGAATTTGATGGCTTTTGGTCTCTGATGCTGCTTTCACACCAAATCTGGATGTTCTCCTGAAGTTATCCCAAGGAGCTATATGTGGGAAATGCAAATGTCTGAGTCAGTTTCTCCAGGGATTTTCCAGAGCTTATATCTGAAAATATACAGTATGTCAGCCCTGCAAATGGCCAGAGACCAGTTAATTGCAGTCCAGAATGTACCTAGCCTCTTGCCCCATGTCAGCTGGGATTGGCTCCAGCTCCCCCTGTGACCCTAAGAGGACGAGCAGTATAGATAATGGATGGGTGGATGTTTCCTTATTGTGTTTACCCTAAACTCAGAGAAAACATAGGAGATGTTTTGAATGTATTACGCGTGTTAGATTGTTTTATTACTATTTCAGAGTGCATAGAAGATAGTGACTGTCTGACATTTAGACTGTTGCTGCAATAAAAGCAGGCTAAATCCAGCCCTCGCTGTGTGACAACTAAATCCCTTCAGGGATCAACAAGTGACTTTGCCACTTTGATTCAATTCCAACCTAAATAAAGGTTAATAGAACCAAGCAAATCTTAAATGAGTTGTGATAACATGACCTTTTGTTGTACAACAAGTGGATTTAGAATACATTTGCTGGTTAAGCTATCCAAACAAAGCTTTTCCATTGCATGCACGAGGAACATGCAGACCCTGCACTGACAGATAAGTCTGGGCTCATTGGAAAATGGCGTGCAATCAGGACAGTACGTCAGCATGCTTTCTGCATGTGTAATAGTGGTATAGTGGGTCATTACAAATTCAGGGGGCAGCATACAGTAGCACGAAATCAAAACAGTTGCTTGAGGCAGTAAACATCCACCTTTCTGAGCAACTATTGAATACGTATCTCAAATCTGCATTAATGCGTCTGAACATCACTTGGAGAAACAGTCGGTATCTCCATGTGCTGTATCTTTTGCCAGTCTACCATGTGGGCTGTAAACTAGTTCATGCAGACTCTGACCACACAGAAAAACCTTGTTTGATCACTTCATGTTGCATTATTCACAACACAGCATCACCACTCACTCAGCCATGCACCACACTGCACCAGCCCGGATCTATATGATACTGTGCATGCTGTCAGAATCTTTCTTTCGTCGCTGTATGTTTTCTCTCTTTTAAAAATATTTTCAGGTTTTTTTCATCACATAATAATGCTATCTGGTTCTTATCATCTTTGTTTTACTCTTTAGCTCTATATTTTTTTTTAAATATGTCCCAACATCTCTGGACCATAGTCTGTACATAAAAATGGATATAGACTCAATGTCCGGGGAGTGAAACAAATGCAGAAGTCCTTGAAACCTGTATTCTCTGATAAGACCAGCAGAGGGAAACTTCACTGGTGGCAAAATGAAAACTTCTATAGAAGTCTATGGGAAAATGAGCTTACTTCTCACTTGATTTAAAACGTCAGTAAACATTTTTATACAGAGTTTATGGCCTCAACCGCTATAGTTTTAAGTCTTTTTCGAAACATCATGATGTTTATGAATTATGGTTCCAACACAATAAAGCACGGTGTTCTTTGGGCGTGGATGCCGTGTGATTGACAGCTAGTACTTTTCAAACGGGTATAGTTCACAGGTGTAGGTGGGCGTGCAGTGTCCTCAGTGTCCTTCACAGCGAGTCTACGTCACCCACGTGATTTCCGCAGAACAATCTATACGTCATTTCCTGCCTCCTGTATGCTCTACCCAGGCGCCGCCCCTCGACTAAATGTTTTGGACATTTTCCTATTGGGAACGTGCCTGAACCCAAATCTACTGCTTTATTCTTCATATGTGAAAGGAAAACTTGTGTCTGAAAACGGCCAAGATGGCGCTGGCCAAAATAAACTTGAGGCTTCAAAACGGCAGCTCACAAACCAATGGGTGACATCACGGTGGGTTGCCTCTTGGCCTGGACCAATCAGCTTCGTCATCAACCCAAAACATTATCTACATTAAACTGCTGAGATTTCAACTTCTGTGGTCAATTTATAAGTTTGAGTTGTAAATTTTTAGAAATGGAGACAGGTTTCCACATAGAGCTGCTGTCATCTAATCCTCTCCATGTCTTGGAGAAGAAAAAAAGAGGCAACACAGCTTCCTCCTATATTTGGCCACTTATTTCTATATTTTAATATTCCTGCTTCTGTGTCACTGCTGCAAAAGTAAATTTACTTCTATAGAGGCTGGAAGTGTTTATCTACAGCTTTATTGCTCTCTTATACCAATAAAATGAGCATGGGTGGTTCTATGAGTCTGGTAGAGAAATGTAAATACCGAGTAGTGACCGTGGAAGGGGCGCGGGATCTTTATTGTTCAGCCTCACACAAGAAAAAATGCTTTTACTTTCACACTTGTGTTGACCTTGTTAGAAGAAGGAGTTATTTATTACCTTTGTCTTAGTTTCACTCTCTGTAATAAGCCGCTGTCATCATTTTACTTGAACATCATAAATAAAAGGGATTAATATCACTATGTGGCACATCATCATCATAATGTGGGGATATCAAAATGCATCAGCTCCTTTAACACAAATTTATTCATTTTTTTATTGCTTACTGCACCAAAATTATTCACTATCTAACGGCTGAAGTTCATTATTTCAACTTTTTCCATTATGACCGCACCTGCTGCTTCCCAGAGGCTGTGAGGGTATAATAACATGAACATGGTCCTATCAGAGATGTGGGCATTAATGTACATAATATAAGGATAACGTGTACAGATCTATGCGTGTTTGTGTCCGCCAGGTGTTTATGTAATACCATTATTAGAGTCTCTTGGAGTAAATGTGATGAATTATGCTTCAGTTAAAAAGTGCAGAATAAGCTTAATAAACTGATGAGTACTGCGCTGGCTGGAAAACAACTAATGAGCCCAAAAGTCTTTTTTTCACAAGCAAAATCACATCATTAAAATGTTGATCTCTGTTGACATCTTGCTTTGTTTCCTAAATACCCTCCTCTATCTCATCCATGGGGGAAAAAAATATACCAGGGCTCCAACAAAAGTAATGCAATGGTGCATGATGCTCATAAACCTACTCCACACGTTAGAACACACTCGCACAGATTAACCCGTGCTGACAGCCATGGACATCAGGAGGGGAAAGAAGAATGGAAATGATGCAATGGGGCTAATTACGCAGGAAGAGCAAGAGAGAGGAAGGGGGTTATTCACTACAGTGTGCTCATGCAGATGTATGCAGATGTAGATTGCATGTTTTCTCAAAGGGCAACGTTAAACACATAGATGCACGCTATAACATGCAGAGTGGGAGACGTTGATGGTGATGATGGAGGGATGGACAGATGCAGAAAGAGAAGTATGTCATGAAAAAAAATGAACATGTGCACAAGTATCTTCGTGACTAACAGTTCTACTTTTCAGACTGCTGTGGAGTGTAAAACGCAGAAATGTCCCTGGATGTTCAACGGGAAAGGGTGTGTGTTTATGTGAGCTTTTGTGCTATACACCATGCAACTGTGGGTTTCTGATGTGTGTGTATGAGCGTACGTGTATTTGTGTAGGAGTGTAAAACATAAAACTCTAAATCATCCCCATACTTGAACATTATTTTATTTCCACACTGTAGAATCATAGTTTGCACCAAAAAAAATAAAAAAATTCACGGCACCAACGCCGAGTCAAACACACACACACACATTAGACAAACCCACACAACAGAGCCTCTTGATTGCAGCATTTGCTCTCGTTCACATCTCCATGGAGACAGTCAATTGCATGTCCTTCATATGGATACAGTCATCCAGAGCCCCTCGTCCCCCACACCACTATTACACATACTATATAAAGGAGAGAGAACTGTTGATTAATGAAATAATAGAAAAAATGTCCCCATTCAAATCCTTTACAGACAGTGCTGTAAATCTGGGATAAATTTAAAATACTAGAGCCATACCTGTTCAGTCATTATTCAGCTGAATATGTAATTATGTGTGTGTGAATGTGTGTGAGTGTGAGTGTGTGTGTCTGTGTGTCTGTGTGTGTGTGTGTCTCACCCTCAGGGCACTTTGATCATTTTCAAAAACAGGTCCATCATATTACAAATTGGCACTTTCACAAGCTGAAGACAGGACGATCTGACTGATTACACCCTTTTTCATATGCACAAATTGCACATTGCACATGAACAGACACATTCACAGGCAGACGTATGCACAGACAGCAATATGTATCCTGTTGATGAAGCTGAGGATTTACTCAATTTCAGTAGAAATACAAACCAATTAATAATCCCTGACAACTTCTCTCATCCTCTTCACGTCACGCTACCTTCCTGTCTACAACACATTCTGACTATAATTCAATGTTATTCCACTATTATCATGTCAGCAAAGCGTCAACCCGGTTAAATAATGATGTGGAGCAGAAGAGAAGAGAAACACATCAGTAGTAGTAGACGGTAACATCACACTGCGTTTTAATATTTGTGTTACTATGCCAGAGATGAAAGCTTGGTTGTGTCGAGTAAAATTACAACGCAGTCACGTCTTCAGAGGTTGTTACGATCTTTGATATCTCACAGTCCTTACCATTCATGATTCATGGAGTTCAAAGAGAGAAGGAAAAAGAGGGGGCAGTGAAGAAAGACAGCTACAGACGCTAGGCCCAGTTCTCTTTGGTAGAAATGAAGGTGTAAATTCTTTCATTAAAACACACACAAAAGACTGCAACATAAAAAAAGCACCCGGCTGTATTAGGTTTACAAGCAGCAGCGGTAGAAACATGAGTGCTCCCTTCTTGTTCCTTCTGTTGATATCTTATCTTTGATAGTAAGTTATTAATGTTATAACTTATGAATGTTTACCATCACTACAGTTCTTCTTACATCTGTAATGTGGCTAAATACTAATATTCTGACATCCACATCTCAAACATTTCCATTTCTATGTTAATATGACACTGAATTTAATATCTTAAAATATTCTTATGCATCTCATGATAAAACAGGATCAAGATGGTTTAAAGATGACGTGCCTCTAGTTATTAAGAAAATGATCCATCATCTACTACCACTTTTCCTTTGAGGGTCACTGGGGGGAATGGAGCCAATCCCAGATGACATGGGACGAGAGGCGGAGTCCACCCTGGACAGGTCGCCAGCATATCACAGGACCAACATACAGAGACAAACAAACATTCACTCTCACATTCAGACCTACGGACAATTTAAAGTCTCCAGTTAACCTAACTCCAATCTGCATGTCTTTTTTAATACATTCAAAGCAAAGAATCTGAAACATGTGAGTAGAAAAAAATACAACTGTAAGAGTTAAAAGTAGTGTGAGGTATAGAATGACAGGGCCTCTTTATTATCAGCATACAGCAGCTCCACTGGGCTGCAGTGTCACACAACAACAGTGCTGTTTCTTTGACGAGGGATTAATTACCAACTTGAGAAAAACTCAGAGAGGAACTAATGTTCCTTTCTTTTATTAGGGGGAAGGACCTTTAAAAGGAGCAACACGCAGCTAAACACCAGCACTAATAAAATGGTTACGGTAAATCACAGACAGAGCAAATGAAAAGCAGAACAGCAAAACAGAGACTGAGCCACAACTAAGACTGACGCCCGGTGGTTGTATGCCTCCACCAACCAGTGCAGTTTGAGTCTAAATAAAAAATGTTCAGTACTCATAAACCATTGAAACCACTGAACCATGACCAATGAAATCTATTTTTTCTTTAAGGTAGACTTGATATATCATCTTCTAGAGACCAAAAACATAATCTAAATCTAATTATCTCATCTAGGAGTCCAAATGAACATGCGTACCAAATTTGAAAGGATTCCCTGTGAGTTTTCCTGAGATAACGTGTTCACAAGGCAACAAATGTGTTTTGTGTGGTCACAGGGACCTTGACCTTTGACCACCCAAATCTGATTAGTTTATTCTTATGTCCAAATTAAACGTGTGTATGAAATTTTAAGAAATTCCCTAAAGGCATACTTGAGGTATGTTCACAAGAATAGACAACCTGAAAACATAATGCCTCCATCCACTGGTAAAAAAAGATCTGACAAGTCATCTTGGCACCTCCTATAATTAAAATAAAAGAGGAGATGAACACACATTATCCTAAACTCTGTCTTCAGAGAAAACTCAACAGTGTTATTGGGATCAAATGAGAGGAACCACTACAACAATTGGAGCAAACAAGAGACAGTGGTACTGAGACATCTGCAGTCTTACTGTCATAAATATAGCAAACAAGCCGACTGTAATTTCAGAGTCGGCTGCCACAGACTGAGTCAGATATTTTATTCAGTTATGCACATGCTGTCACATTCAAGATGAAAAGGTCTGAACTCAGAGCTACAGACCTGCCACCATAATTAATAATGCTATCAGTGTCTTTCAGGATACCCAAGGGCACAGCAACATTTCACTGACAAACTGACAGATGATCAGTGACAATCGCTGTTTGTTATTTGCCCCACAGTTTAATACAATAGGCCCCTGTAGGGATTTACCAGTATAATCATTCTGAGATTCGACATACGCTCTTCTTTCTCTCCCTTGTTCTTTCTTATGCTCCTTTAATCATCCCTCCATCACTAGGAGTGGTTTCCAATGTGAAACAATCAGACAATGATGTTTGTTTCATCCACAATGAACCAAGTTTAACACTGTAACCATGACGATTCCATTCCTCTAATCGCGAGGAACTAACCTTATAACACACGACGATCTTTTCAGAATCAGAATCAGAAGTATTTATTTTCCAAGCAATTCTGTATGTGCACCTAACATAAACTTACTATTGTTACCAAAAGTAACTAAATACATCAGTAAGTAACTTTTTGTGTGTCTGTATCTATATTGTAAAAGAAAAACCACCAAGGACATGATTACCATAGCAACAAGCAGAGATGATGCGTTGGTAATAGGGCCGTTTAGAATATGTAGTGCGGTGGTCTTGTTGAGAAATACCATCCCGCTATGAAATAAGGACTTGTGGTTTCAGTATTTTCAAATTATTCCAAAACACTTGATGATAAAAGTCAATTTAACATTTAGATCTTTCACATTCTAAAACACTGGATACACTTGCACCTCCTCTCTAAAATGGCACCAACACTTTTTACAGTGGTTCCTAATCTGGCCTTTCACACCACTGTGCAGTGTAAACTCTCAGCAGGTTGTAGACAGCAGCTGAGCTTACACCAACCCTCTCCTGCCAAATTAAACGTGTGTGAGTTGGCTCATGCGACAGCTTCTTCACAAACCCTTTGTTGTTTCTTTTATAGCCACGGATGTTCAAATGTCACCAGGAAGTACGTCACAGGTTTTAAATTGGAAGATTGTTCTGAGTATTAAAAAGAGAAAATTGGACATAAAAAGTAAGGTATTTGTAAAGCTGTTGGTAACGACAGTGAGTCAGAAAGTCTGTATTTGGCTTGTATTGTATTTTCATCGGTTGATGTGTTTCAGAGTCAATAGTTCCCAGCCTTGACTGCAGCTGTAAGACATTAAACACCTCCCACATCTGCTGCCTGTCTCTCTCTCTCTCTGTAGTTAGCCGTCATACAGGTTTATACCTCCACCAACCAGGTCGCAGTTTACATTCATATCTGTCCAGAATTATAATACATGTAGATGAAACGTTAACGGAATTAAGTATTTTTACTGATATGTTAACCACATTTTATGAAGTGTATTAAATATGACAGCTTTTGACTCTCCTGCCTATGAGAGTAGGTAGTGAGATAGTGAGAACTATAATTAAAAGAAGGGGAAATACGAGCATTTGTGTGAGTACATGTGTGAAAATGCACATTTGCCGCATGTGTACTCATGCATCAGTAATGTGAAGATAAGCCTGCATTTAATCATGTGGGCACTTGTGCTATTTATGTGTTTTCACATTGATATGAAAACACACATTTACATTTGTCACCGCATGTTCTGTCAACATTGGTTCAGATGAGTCGTGGTGTTTGCATGGAATAACTCCAGCTCTCTATCCTAACAGGCTCTGCTATTACAGGTTTAACCCTTTCAAACCTCTGTCACACACTAAGTCACATCAGTGCACACATAATCCAATCAGGTGGCAGAGCTTTCATAAGGTCCATAAACAGCCGATGACTCATTTAAGTTCAGCCAGCTTTGTAATATTAATATTTAATTCTAATAAAACAGTTTCAACAACTTGTGATTTCCTATGCATAGGATATTTTATTACCACTAGTCTCCACTTAAAATCAAAGAAAGCATGATGATACAGAAAGATCTGACTCCTCCCTCTCGTTAATTTGGGCAAGATCCCTGATGGCTGTTATAAAAAATTGTTGTGTATAGAGGTGCTGTATGAATGTGTGTGTGAAAAGATGAATGCAACTTGTACTGTAAAGTGTTTTGAGGGGTTGATAAGACTAGAAAGGTGCTACATACAGTAAATACAGTCCTTCTACATTCCTTTCAAAGGTGATGGCCATCACCAAGAAACACTGCAATACACCAACAAAGACGGGGAAGAAGGAGACTGCAAGCTTATAAACAAAGGATTTAAAATATTCAAACAACTTGCAAATGTTTTAGAGGGAAAATGTATCCAACACTGTTAACATCCTCACACTCACAAAGGTTTCCATTTCTAATAGCGAGAGCTGTACTGACGCTGATTCTTCTTAGAATATGGAAAGTAAACCATCAGAACACCCTTAATGTTTTACAGAAAGTCAGATGAAAGAAAGAAATGCTGAATAAAGATTCCACTGAGATACAGAAGCTGGAGGAACAGAGGCTCACAAGGACGAAACATCAATTCTGCTGTGTGTTGTGTCCCAGAGATGGAAGTCAGAGCCTCAGTGAGGGTGACTGATAGTGAAGCCCATCATACTATACAGCATTTTAATGCTTCACACACACTTCTGTGGGGGGTTATACCCAAACACACACTCACTGACTTATTAATAGCTCCGATATTAAGTCAAGCTCATACCTCCTGATGCCTCCCTCTATCAATTATACCGACCTCCTGCTCATCATCTCCTCTTTTAGTCTCTCTCCCTCTCTCTCTCTCTCTCTCTCACACTCTCACTCTCACTCAATAAAGAAGGCACGCTTAAAAAACATCTAAACCCATTGAAAAAAACAACAACAAACCACTGCTGTTCCTTTATTCCAAGTGCTGCCAAGCTACGGACTCGGGCCGATTCAAAGCTCCTTATCACAATACACACTGATGCAGGGAAGGGGATGCAGGGAGCAAGCAGAAACCCTGGTGGCTCAATCTATACAACTGCACACAGCAGTGTCGCACCACAGCGAGGGGTTTGAATCCTTTCAGAAGAGCCATCTAAACCAACCCCTCCCCATGTGACTGATTGATTGACTGATGCAAATGTTATTTACGGGGTATTTACTCGTTTCTGCTCCACCTATGTGTCCGTAAATCCACCATAATCCAATATTTTATAACTGTATTAAAATGAGCTGCGATGCATCTACACATGCATAAACTCCAGCTCTCCACCCTAGTGCTCTGCTGCCGTCAGAATGTATTAAAGTTTGAATAATGTATACTCACGTCGACACAGGGCACCAGTAAACAACATATTACACCAGTCCATCAATTAATAAGCCAAGTATAAAACTGCTGACTCAGTTATATAATTTTGCTTTAACTTGAAGAGCAGGGCATCAAAGTTTCAGATGAATAACCTTAGAGCGCCTTAAGTACCATAATCAAACTATCAGCCATTAAGCACCAGCATGAGGATTGTTTCCATAAATACAGGCAAATACAAGCTGGACTTTTAAAACCAAAAATCACGTTGCATCACAAAGATAATGAGAACCTTCTCAGATGTTTTTCTTTATAATCTTAAACACACCCACACAACAAGATTAGAAAATAATGGAGCATCACATACAGGATATTATTAAGATTATTGCTCTAAGATCTAATGTGGAAGCACATAGGAGCAAAATGGAGAGTGGAGCAAAATCTTGATCTAATGTTGATATACATAAACAGAAGGCTAAAAGAGTCTGGATGAGAAAGAAGTCAGTGAGACATGGTCACACGGGTTATCTATTCTTCATGAGAGCTTTTAACTTTCAGTTGATGATTCAGTAAGCAGTTCGGGAGGTTTAAGAATGACTCTGTAACCCCACACACTACCAGATAATCTGGGCTGAACGTCGGTAACAACCAAATTCCCTTAGATTCAAGATTAAATAAGAGTTTATTGTCATGTGCACACCAATTACATTTAGCAGTCGCTGGCAATGAAATGTTTGGGTCAGTCTGAGCCGTGGATGTGCTTTAGGGTAAAAAAATACCCCCTTAAATTAAGGAGATGTCCTTATTACATAAAAACCCAGACCTCTAATGTGACCTGTGTGTGTATGCGTTTGTTACCTGACAGAAGCTGCAGTCACAAGTAATTGAAAGGAAACGCACAGACGGATACACATTGAGAAGTAAACGTCTTCACTTGTCATGCTTTCACCTACACTGCTGTGCCAGAGCAGATGGTGTGTACAACCCAGGGTTCACTTCCTGAAAACAAAGAAACAGAGAGGGGGGAGAGAGGGAGAGAGAGATAAGAGAGAGAGAGGGAGAGAGAGAGAGAGAGAGAGAGAGAGAGAGAGAGAGAGAGAGAGAGAGAGAGAGGAGATGGGGGATAGAGAAAGTGAATCCTGTCCCTCACAGTCCATCCCAAAGAACTACTGTCAGCAGAAGACAATGCAGCACTGATGGATTAACACACACACACACACACACACACACACAGACACGCACATCGCACACACGTATCATCTCTCGTCATTTGTCTGTCTTTACGTTTCCATCTCTCTTCTCTCCGTCCTTCCTCCCATTGTTCCTGAGGAACAGTGAGCAGAAACTCTAGCTCGTCCTCGTCTATTGTCAGAAGTAATTTTCACCAGCCTGTGTCTGCCTACTGAACTTTTAATGACAAACTGACAGAAAGACTGCACTGGCATATGGTCGGTCTGCCATTCCATAGGAGAACATGCATGTGTATAGGTGGGAATGTGTGTGTGTGTGCGTGCGTGTACAAGTTTTCATTCTTACAGATACAATACTGCTCACCCTCTTTGATGCATTTTCCAAAAAAGGGATTTAATTAGTCAATCAATCACAAAATAGATCCACAGAATAAAACCATGGAAAACAGATAAACAATTTCATGAAATGTATTACAATCAATAATCTACAAACACAACTAACACTAATCACCACAACTTAAGTCTGCAGCTTCTTGTAGGATTAACCCACCTATCAATCATGCTGTTCTCTATATGCTCGTCAGTCTGTATTTACACAACACTGTCCTGCACTGAATACTTATTCCTTATCACTGCCTAATGTGTGGGAACATTTGTGCTGACAAAAAAAGACTGTCAAATCAATAGCAACCTCATGGCATCACTGTAAGCGACTGTACATCTCTGCATGCCGCAGTATATAATGGCATTAACGGTGAAGTAAACCTTGTTCACTCAGACCTCTACAACTTGTCACATCATCTGTAAATATGATAATTGACCTAACAGTGAAATATGTTTTATTCTCTCTTACTGGTTTAGTCTAAATGATTTGTATCCCTGAGTTAGATTTCCACTCTTGATTTGTTGCTGTGACGCTGAGGAGTCTTTGGCCTGACAAAGCTCGTAGCAGCAAAACATTCCCACAAGCCTGAGTTACCACACATACATCTCAGCAATGTTATTACACTCAGCTTTGACATGACATGACTTTTTTTATCAAGCTGCTGCCATGTTACTTCCCCTCCTCAAGAGCTTTTTCAAATTCACAAACTAAAACGTGTTAACATGAGAACCAGGGGAAATACTCTCCACCTTCGTCTTCACAATTTTCATGTTGCTTTCTACAACTTCCACTCAATCGTCTGAGGTGTGCTTAAAGCAACGGGTCACTAGCATCATAGTATTGTCAGAACCACTGTCAGTCAATCAGAACTCTGAACCATCGCACCCCGTCAGGAGGTGTCAGGAGGTTTCTCAGTTACAGACACACGTCTGTCATCTGTCATAATCGTGACGCGCTGATCTACACAAACTGTCATGATGCCAATGTCCTGATCATTTCCTCCCATCAATGCTGACACATCAATACATTTTAGCGCTACTGGCAGAAGCTCATCAATGTATCCACCTACTAACTTCACAAAAGTCTGTCTGTGTGTATGTGGAACGCACATCTCATGAACCAATTGTCTTCAATTAAATTAAATTTTATTTGTATAGCGCCAAATTATAATATACTTTATCTCAAGGCACTTTACATAGAAGGTGGAGACCTTGACATGTGCATTGATAGGGAAGTGCAGTGTCAAATTAGGTGCACAACATTCATTTTGTTGCTGCAATGCTAAATAGAACTGAATTACAGAGCTTTTATTTTGAAAAGTTGTGATCTAGGGTCTGAGCTTGGGTTAGAACTTTTTGTCAGTTGTTAAACAGACCTCTGAAATATCCGACATGCAATACAAGACATGCATGAAAAAACGGCAGTTCAGCCAATCATTGAAATGTATACGCCACACACGTGAACACAGACGTAGCAATTCAATTGTATTTTATGAAAAACGTTGTCTTTAAAATCTTCATTGCAGATACACCAGGTAGGATGAACACCAAGGGTTCTAAAAGCCCTGCACGTCCAGCACATAAACAATAAACAATGACGGTATATTGTAGAACTGTTTGAAGAGGACTCACTAATGACAAGGAATAATTCTGAAGTAGCTCAGGAGCATTAACACAGACAGGCATTGCACTAGTAGAGACATGAATCCAACAATGTCCAGTTAATTTAGTCCTTTCAGATGTGTGTTCCTTTATCACAAACACAACACTTAAGTTTCGGAAACTATACCTTCATGGATGCTCTAGCTCAATACAAAGGTAAGTAGCTTCACATTATCTTTTCCAATTTCCATGTTGTTTAAATAGCAACTGCACTTGCGCCCATCAGTTTTTCCAATGTGGCACCATGCCACAAGCTGCTCACAGCTCTCATTACTGGTCAATACACATCACAGCCCACTTACGTTACATATTGTCTAGACCGCCGCAGAGTCTAGACAATATGTAACTTAAGGAGCGGTTAACAGTTTTTTACTAATATTGGGCAATGAAATATTAGTCCATGCCAAAGATTGCAGATCCTTTGTAGGAGACATCTACACTGTGTTGATATTTAGCTTCTCTTACTGTCCAACAGTTAGTCATCAAGAACACATATTTTCATTTATAGCACAGCACACACAGCACATGCAGCAGCAGAGTTAACTCTTTCAGTTTCACACAAAGCCACTTGTATAAATTGTTGCTTTAGAGACTAGGCTTTTCATCCAATTTAAAAATCTAAAATCTGTGAAAATCATCCCTGCAATTTTGCATCATTAACCTATTTTATCGATGCACAGACTATGAAGAGTACCCTCATTTAATCTAAGAGGTGTGCAAAATGTTCATGTGCAGTACAGCGGCTGATGCCAAAAGGAAGAGTTCAAGAACAAGCCAAAATTTAGCTGCAGCAGCAAAACCGCTGCCAGATTGAGGTCTGATTTCATGTCTGCTTTTACACTGAGCAGAGTTTTTGAAGTGGTTTTATTTAATAGAATATTAAGATCCTGCTGAATAGTTAGCGCTACCTCTCTCTGTTCTATGCACATGAAAAACTTTGTCTTCATACACACTGAACACAGACCTCAGCCGGATTTCACAGGGATTTGCACAGCCTGGAAAAAAAACATAATGCCACCGTATTTTACATAAGATTCACAGCTCGAGGCTATAAAGAGTCAAACACACAAGTCAGCTGAGCAGCAGCACTGCTGAGGTCAAATCCGACTCAGACAATCTGCCCACACTGCAGAGCTGTCTCACCAAACCTCAGAGAGGCAGAGAGAAGAGAGAGGGGGATAAAAAAGTGTTTAGGTGTGTGGGAGAGAAGCAGAAGTAAAGACGAGTCCTTTTCCATTCATTGCATTTGAAAAGAACAGAATCTGAAAACTGAGGAGAAAGAGCAAAAAATACAGAGAGAGGAGACGGAAGAGATGAGCACGAAAGCGTCAGTAAACTCTCAGCAGGTAACCGCAGCATTTATCCTTAAATCCTGACAGGTTTGCTTTGTCACATCCTGTTTGAACGAGCAGCTTCTGTATAATTCTGAGGATCAAAAGTAAAATGTGTAGTGATAGCGGGTTGCAAACACATTGCCGGCTTGGCAGAAGGTGCTTCAGCTGGTGCTGGCAAGAACGGCTTTATGAAATTACACAATATGCAAGCAACAACAGGCATTAGAGGGGATTTTAAAGAAAGCAAGGAGAAGTGTTCTGGCTCTCAGTGAGGGGATTGGTTGTCAACAAAATTTAAAGCCGTTATCATATTCAAGATTTTTTTAAACACTGGGTAACAAATTATCTTAGTAAAGGTTGGTCAGTGTTGAGATAATGAGATCAAACCTGTATGTAAAATAATTCAATAAAGGAATGAACCTACATTAGACAGAACTCCTAATAATACAATCCCAATTGGATTTGATAAACTCAATTTGGATTGATTGATCACCGATCAATGAATTTTGCATTTGTTATTATCTAACTTTTAATCCTACAAAGTGTTTGCAGAACAAGGGGAGCAAAAGAAAGAAAGAAAGAAAGAGCTAAACAAACAGCAAAAGACAGAGCGAAATAGTGAAAGAAAGAAAGAGCGGAAAAAAAGAAATAAAGAGCAAAAGAGTGACAGAGCAAAGAGCAAAGAGCAAAAGAGTGAAAGAGCAAAAGAGCAAAAGAGCGAAAGAGTGAAAGAGCAAAAGAGCAAAAGAGCAAAAGAGCAAAAGAAAGAACGAAAGAACAAGGAAAGCAAGAGTAAAAGAGCAAAAGAGCAAAAGAGCAAAAGAGCAAAAGAAAGATTAAAAGAGTGAAAGAAAGAAAGAAAAGACATACAAGACAGATCAAACATCCAAACATCAGCTTGTTTTTCAAGAATGTTCTCCCTTTAGTCCCTAAACCCAGCATGCACACACACACACCTGTATTTCATGCCCGTGTGTTTCCCTGTAGACTCCTTGAGCGAGATGTGGCGCGGTGTAAAGGAGCCGAAGCTGCGGGCGATGATGGCCACGGTGCGGAACTTGGCCCGGGCTTGGTTCACCACGTTGGGGCTGGTGGCGCTCTGCTTGCTGTGGTCCCCATTGCCCCGTTTCAGGTTGTGGTCTGTGCAAGCGATAGAAACCTGCATGGCTGAGCTTCAAGGCGACGGTGCAGGAGCTTTGGAAAAGTAGAGTCGGGGAACCGAAGGAGAGCGGAAACAGCCTGGAGTCTCAGAGTGAGTGGTTTTTGAAATCTATTGATTCAACGTTGCTTCCTTTAGAAGTTCTTGCTGGGAGATGAATTAAGTCTTCAGTTCCTTACTTCAGTGCATCACTTCGATGTGTGAAGACAAATCTAACGGCAAAGGCTTTTCCTCTGTGTTGTTGCTCTCACATCACCTCTTCCATTTCAAGTCTTTCCGTGTAGAAGAAAAGCAGCACAACCGGTCAACCATCAAAAGCCAGAGAAGAACAAAGACTCCTCAGTTCTTTTGAGGGATCGCAAAGAATTTATTCCCCCCACCGGTCTACACCCCTGCTCCTGTGTCCTGCCTCTGGTGACGAGCTCGGAGAGTCTTCTATGACAATCAGAGGAGGTGGATGGAGAGAGTGCAGAGGAATGAAACAGAGAGACGACGGGGAGATGCGACCCAGGCGCTTCGCTCTCCCTGGTCTGACTGTGAGAGGAGAGAGAGAGAGCAGTAGTGTGTGTGTGTGTGTGAGAGAGAGAGCGGGAGAGAGAGAGAGAGAGAGAGGGGAGAGGAGGGTGAAGGAGGAGGAGACAGGGTCAGAGAACAGATAAGGAGACAGAAGGCAGGAGGTAACGAAGGAAGTAAGGGGGGAGTCTCAGGTCTCTGCAGGGTGCACCATCAGTCGTCCACAATCAGCACTTTCTCATCTTGTCACTACTTCTTTTCCGCGTAACGCGAGTCACAAATATGCTTGTGCCCCAGTTTCCTCCCCTCTTCTTCTTTCTCCCCTCTCTCCCTCCGTCTTCCTCGCTCTATATCCAATATTTGGATTCTCTACTGTTTTTATCCTTCTTCCTGTTGTTTCTGTTTTTTCTCAGCAGGGCAGCTCCTTCACCGACAGCGCAGCTTCAGGGAACTGAGAGGAAAGCGGTGCAACACAGCCTTCTTTCTCTCTTTCTCTTTCTCTCTCGCTCTTGCTCTCTCACTCCCACTCTGTTTCTGTCTCTTTAGCTCCCACTCTACCTGTCTCACTCACCCTCTCTGCACTCTGTTTTCTCACCTGTCACCCATCTTTGAAATTCCCTTCATCTCTTCCTGTACCAACATTTCCATCCAGCAGCAAGGCTTTTGCCCTTTAATTCGTCTGCTCTATGTACAATATTCTATTGATCATATTCCCTTTTTCTACTTTTTTATGCTTCCACAAAGGCAGCAGCCAGTGGCTGGAGGCATTTTGTTTTCTGGTTATCTGTTCGTCCGTCTGTACATCCGTCCATTCTTGTGAACGCAATATCTCAAGAACGTCTCGAGGGAATTTTTTCACATTTGGTTAAAACAATCATATGGACACACAGATGAACTGATTAGATTTTAATGGTCAAAGGTCAAGGTCACTGTGACCTCATGAATATAATTTTTTGCCTTATGAAAGTGGTATCTTCAGAACGCCTTTAGGGAATCCTTTCACATTTGGCACAAACATTCATTTGGAATCAAAGATTAATTGATTTGATTTTGGTAGCCAAAGGTCAAGGTCACTGTGGCTTCCCAATTTTTTTTTATGTTTTTCTTAAACATGATATCTTAAGATCAGCTTGAGTGAATTTTGACAAATTTTGATGTGTTGTTACTTGAAATGATAAGATTTCAGTGGTCAAAGTTAAAGGTCACATTGACCTCATATGAATCTGGAAAAAATATATATCCCGGATTGAAACCGCACTGGTTGGCAAAGGCATACAACCACAGTGTGATAGTTTCTGTCTATTTTCTGGACCAGTAGTTTATCTACACAAGTCACAAATATTAGGTTATCTCTGTGTCCCTCAGTCATAGCAGAATAAATGTCCCTGCTTTAACTATGCCACCTTGCAGCTTTCCTTCAAGCTCTTTGCTTTCCCCACAGGAAGAAAATATTTTGTGACCAGGATATTTTCTGAATGTGCCCATACACAAGTCATGGAAAAGCTACAGTCAGAAACCTGTTTGCTAACATACAGTCATCCTTTTCCCCACAAAATCCCTTCAGACACACTGTACATGCAGCCCCTAATAGGCGGGTACAAATCAAAGAGACAAGGATGAATGAACAGGATGGGGGAGGTGTGCACTGATCGGAATCATGAGAAAAGAAAATGACTAAAAACATCAGGCTGAGGTATAACAGCTGAAGAGAGGGAATTATTGCTCCTGTGTGTGTGTTTGATTACAGCACATCCAAGTGTCTGCCTGAATGAGAATGACTGTGCACGTGCGTGTGTTTGCAAAGCAAGGTGTTTATGTTGTTTGTTCTCCAGTAAGTCTATTAGGGGTATCAAGCTGAGGTAAACAGAGCCTTTTGCTGCAGGGTCCCTGAACCGTCTGTGTGTCTGTGTGTGTGTGTGTGTGTGTGTGTGTGTGTGTGTGTGTGTGTGTGTGTATGTGTGTGTGTGTGTGTGTGTGTGTGTGTGTGTGTGTGTGTGTGTGTGTGTGTGTGTGTGTGTGTGTGTGTGTGTGTGTGTGTTCCACGTTTGCACAGAATAAAGATATCATGATCTGGACTCAACAAAAAAGAGACAAATGCAAACATTACTACATTTATGTAGTAATGTTTGTCACTCAAGGTCAGAAGTATTTGTTCTTCAGACTCTGGGCTTAAGCACTTTTTTATAAATAAAACAAAAGATACTGCATTAAGAAACACAGATAACAAAGACTCAGCTTTAACCTGAGTATGTGTAGATGAATATAGGAAGTACTGTATGGTAAACTTAGCTCTAAAAATGTACAGTGCCTGAATTTAGTGTTTTATACACAAATAAATAAATACTTTATTTTATAATGTTTCACATTATAATTAGATAAGTTATGATTATAGCAAGAAAGGGTTCTTGTTAAAAGTGATATGTTGGCATGGCCATTACAACATGACAACCATCTTGTTGTAATGATAAGATTTTCAATTTATACCATGGTACTGATCAGAGTCTTTTAGCTTCTGTGGCAGCCTTGGGCTTGAATATACAATTTGTGGTTTACATGAACTGCCATTAAATTTGGTATGCACATCCATGTCCCCCTCAGGATGAACTTAAATAACTTATAAATAAAAGGTTCACCACACATCATCACTAAAGGGCAGAAAAGGAAGCAAAAATAAATGTAAGTGTAAATATGTTAAAGTACAGTATATAACTGCCAATATTAAAATTTAGATCAGATAGTATCTCACAATTAAAAGTAGAGAACAAGATTGACCACCAGATACTCAAAGCTTTCAGTAGTCTGACTTTGATGGTTTTACAGTGTTACTGATATATACTGAGTACAGTATCAAAAAAGAATTAAGATTTTACAACAACTGTCCCAATATATATATATCCAGAGTAACAGAGTTTATGAATATTTCAGATCTCCATATAACCAGGTCTATAGCTTTAAAAGGGTACCATCAATACAATATCAATATTTGTTGCAGGTTAAAAGAAAAGGATATACATGTACTTTTATGTGAATAAACAAACTTGTTGTTTTTACTAACCCATGGAGATTCTCCTGCTACACTGACCTTGTCCACATTGGACGGTGGAATCTCCCAGGGAGAGAGTTTTGTTTTTTCTAAAGTGACTTATAGAAACCAGGGTCACCGCAGCTTGTTGAGGCAACCGGTTATATCTGACTGCGATCTGGATACAGTCCATGTTTTAAATTGCTGTATTTCATCGATTTCAACAACACAAGCGAATCCTGCAATCAGCCTTTTAATCGGCTCATCTCTGACCCCAATCTTCAAACCACTGCATCTTTTATCAGAATACATAAAAAAAGTCAAATAACAAGATTATTGTTATATATATATGATTTTATGTAGTGTACCTATCGTGTGTTGTTTGTGTACACTACTCCTGCACAGAGGAGAGGGTCAGATGGCAAGCGATTATTTTTCCAATCCCATTAAAATTGAGCTCTTCATATTACCTCCACCCCTCCTGTCCCATCTGCTTCACCTTCCTGAGAAGATGGACGCAGCCTTGGATCAATCTCACACCTAATGGAAAAGACGTTTCTCAGCAACTCATTCCAGATCGATCACGTCCTGCTCCTTGGGGCATTCCCATGCGATTCCACATATGGAACTGGAGCCGGCTTAAATACTCTTTCCTCTAGTGAAGTGGAAAAGTGCGGAGGGATAAAGCACTGTGGTCGCAAGGTGTGTTACTATCCTGTCCACACAGTATACACACAAAGAGGTAAAAGAATTATGTGAGAGTGTGTGTGTGTGTGTGTGTGTGTGTGTGTGTGTGTGTGTGTGTGTGTGTGTGTGTGTGTGTGTGTGTGTGCGTGTGTCAAAAAGTTGAAATTTCTTCCTTGTGTCCTATGGTTGTTTTGCTTGTAGTGTAGGCAACACTGCCCCCTTGCAAATTCTGCCAGCACTGCTCTGTTTCCTCCATTTAGTCCTTATCCATAAGCAGAAGGCTCTGTCCGTTTCCATATATGGATTTAACGTTGAGGATAAATGAGCCTTAAGTGAGTTTGTAAGGGAGGTATTGTACAGTTGTATCCCACGTGAGCAAAATCCCCAAAAGAAAAGCCAAAGCATCTCAATCGCCCCCTGGTGGCTGGCTGCAGTATGACAGCCCAGACTTGCCATTGGTTGAGTGGGTGTATCGGCTGCACCTCAATACCACGGCTCCACACAAATATCATTTGGTTTCACTTCTGGTTAGAGGGAGGAAGTAGAGACCTGTCGTCCATCTTTATATACAGTCTATTGAATGTTGCTTTGTTGCCCATTACAGGAGGCTACAATTCAGCAGCAATCAATACAAGCATTCATGTTTTATTAGAAGTTTTACAGCTACTCTGCAGCTCAGAGATGTTATGCACAGGTGAGCTGCTGAGAAAATATTGTAATGCCTTGTGAACTGTGGGTCTTCTTGCTCACTTGTATTCTGCAATGTACAGTGTGTGCAGTGTTCTAGCTCTACTGCAACTAAAACACTGTCACCGCAGTGTCTTTTCACATGAAGTTATATGTCAAGCAACTGAATATTTCTAGTCTCTTTTGGAGTATTTGCGGTCAATGAACATTTCTGACTGGCAATAAAGTTTTAGCTGCAAACAAGTGTCCAACTTATGCAGGATACACCAACATTCTTCAAGTTAAGAAGTTCACCAGCATGTCGAGAAACATGTTAAAAGGGTGGAAATGGAAATGAGCCATGCACATCTAGCAATAAAAGAAAATGAAGTCATAGATCATCAGTCAACATTTCAAGGTCACTTACTGCTGCTCTGTTCCCTGATATCTGTACGACGGCATTGGCATCAAGAGATAACGACATCAACAGTCTGATTCAAAGTTTCATAATTATTCTGTGCGTGCGTGTGCGTGCGTGTGTGTGCATGTGTGTGCGTCTCTGGCCTGGGATCTTGGACTCTGCTCTTCCATCTGAATTAAACTCAACTAATGCAGCACTCAGTAAGCCTCTCAGGGTTTTTGCAGCTGTGTCCCATAATGAAAATTTTGTGGGTTTCACACGCCCCATTTCTACAATCTATTCATCAGGTTGCACATATTGGCCTTTTCACTATTTTCCTGAGTATTATCTCTGCTTTGTTTTTGTTTTCCCAGCAGCTGCCCCGTAAGCAATAAGTGACGACATACTCGTAACTCTGAGCGTAAGGCACTGACTGTCCTACTTTTGCACCTGTATGTGTGTGTGTGTGTGTGTGTGTGTGTGTGTGTGTGTGTGTGTGTGTGTGTGTGTGTGTGTGTGTGTGTGTGTGTGTGTGTGTGCACATGCTCTACTTCATGAGCTACGTCAGCAAAAGCCTACATATAGAATTCCCCATGACATGCCCCACACTATATATATATATATATACTGTGTGTGTGTGTGTGTGTGTGTGCATGATTGTGCAGTTAAAATTGGAAAAAAAATAACAAAGAAAACAAGTTCAAACCATTTGAATATCTGTGTTTCATCATGTCCATCTGAGGTCAAACCAATACAATGAGAGACATGATTAGAGACATAGAGATATTATTTCAACATAAACCAGTCATTTAAAAATAATCTATTCAGGTAACCAGCTTTGTTCAACAGCATAAATGTATTTTGTACTCACTGTACTGCTTCACCAGATCAGCGATGATCTTAATCTCAGTCAGTGCGGGTGGTTGTGGTTTGTTTTCTCAACTAAGGTAGCAGAACGTGTTTTAAAGGCAGTTCAGCCAAAGATTCTGTTGCCACTTTAATACGTCTAAGCATCTCTTGTGTATGTAGAAAATAAACGTGCATTAATATCAGGACAGGTTTGCATATATGCAGTCTGCTGACATTTCTACATTTGCTGCAGACGTCTAGGATGTCTTGATTGCATTCGCCTACATTCTCTGCAGACGTGGTTGTTTGGGTGGAGTTTAAAACATTAGGTCGCTCTCATTGGGATAAGTATTTTGAGATATGCTTACCTTGAATATATAACTAAACAGAGAAATGCAATATTCATATATACGACTAAGGGTTCAATTTTAGCATGCAAATGCAAAATAAAGAGCAATCCTGCATACAAGGTCAAAAAGACGAGATTCAAATATCGTACATTCATACATCGCTGATCTAAATGCATTTGCTGGTTGGACAGTGGTTATTTACATCATCTGCGATTGCAGTCAATTGTTGAATATATGTGTATGAGCTTAAAAATAGATTTAGCCAATTATAGTGAATGAGGAACTAACATCTGATTAGACTCGTTTGATGTCTATACTCATCATAAAAAAGCAGTTCTTAAAAGCATCCCGGCATTGAGTTGCATCATTATCATATATTTCTGATTTGTGTAGAAAATAGTGAAGTGACATAGTGCATTTCATCTTACATTGCTTCCCCTGCTAGTTTGTGCACCACCAGATTGATAAAGGGTCTTTAAACCATATTCCAAAACACATTTAATATGACTTAACTACCTCGTACAGTTTACGGGTGCCGTTTCTTTAAATCTATTAAATATGAATTTAATCATTCAGAGATAAGTTTAGTTTTACAACATCATAAAACAGGACATTTAAAAGTTCATATTAACTGTTACCAAACCAGTGTCCTCTTAAAAACTCAGCACTGTACAAACTGTGTATTGTGCCCTTGTCTGCAGCTCTGCTCGAGGTGACGCAAGTTGACAGGACAACATCAGGGATGTCAGGCCTCCTCGTGACTACAAGCTCCTCATCTCCTGCCCAAAGGACTGAGCTGTCCCCACTGCCCCGGACTCAACCATCTGTGGCAGCTGTATGGGGGTGGGGGTTGTCATCCGTGAGATATGACACTGTTGTAAAGTAAATCTGACTTTTGATGAGCTGATACTTGTACCAGAACTGCATGGTAAGCGAAAGAAGAGTGGACGACACTTCACGTGCAACTATGGAAAAAAAATTCAAACATGACTGACACTTTTTTCTCAACCGTAAACTTCCATCTCAAAGAGACGATATGATTAAAAGCTCAAATGTCTGCATGGCTTATGGGATTTAAGAAACAATAAAACCCAAAACAGAGGGAGCAAAAATTCTAAATAGTGGTTGAGGCAACAAGTCCTTCAAATTAAAATTTAATTAATTAATTTTGCCCGCAAGAAAAACGAGCAGAAGAATTTCACATGACTGTTGGTGTCAATTTAGCATAATTTCTGTGCCTTTCAAATATATTATTAATGAATGCATAATGATTAGAATAGTGATTACTGAATATGACCATTTTAAAAACACCCACATGTAATTCAAATGCCTTAAGATGTGTCTACAGACTAAATCTCATATGTAAACATTGAGCAGAACAAACGGACAATAGTCTGTCATTCAACATCACATACACACTGTAATCTATTTTCTATGCTTCCAGCCAAGACTGAGGCCACAGGGCAGGTGGACAAACAAAGAGGGAGCATGAATACTTCATTAGTTAAATGTCCATTAAAATCCATAACAGCAGCAATTCAATTTCACCCCTGTCAACTCACTGATCTCACTCTCAGCACAAACAGTGAACCATGAATCTGTTACACGCCCATCACTAACAGCATTGCGCTCAAGGCTGAATCAAGCCAACGACAACATGCAGCTTACGCTTAGAATTAGCCTACTTTACTTTTTATGTTTTATATTTCATACAATAATAATGCAATGTATTTTCAAGAGCAGGCATTCAGTAGTTCAGGAGAACCACTTTCAGACATACAGGTTCAATATGTTATTTCATATGCCTCCATCTCTTGTGCAGATATTATTATAAGTTCATTATTCTGCTATTCAGTTAATACAATTGTGGAAATGACAAAAAATGTATATAAATGTATACATCAGCATGTTGCTGTATTCCAGTTACAATGTGGTGTCACATAATCCTGGTGAGATTTCATATGTGTCGCCAGAAATGGAGAAGGATTTTATTTCCTCTGCATATATTAACTGTTAGCAAAGCATATTGGGTAATAAGCAGGAAATGATCACCAATGCTACACTGAAAGTCATACTTTACTCCTGGGGATGTATCCCTGGATTATTTGAGTCATTACAGTGATTTACACCCTGGTGCAGATCATGGGTCAAGGATACTACAGCCATAAACATATTACAGGAATGAGTGTTGGCTTTAAGGTCATATCAATCATGGACCGTACCATAAATACACATTGGCACTTAGCTTTATAATTACATTTTATTAGTGTTATTGTGGTATGGGTCAATATGAGACCTGTACAAGACTTCCCTGTCCACCATAAGAAAAATAAAAGCAAATTATCAGGGCTTTTCCATCCTGCATCACATAAAGCTGTGTAAACTCTATTTTCCAAATGTGAAGGTGGGTCAGATGGGTAAATTTACTCTTCACACTGAGCAGGAGAATTTTTATTCCCCCACTCAGCTTAGCATGAAAGCCAGAGTTTCCATCCGGCGGCTGAGCACTGAGGGGTGGCACAGCGGAAAGATGCCAGACCCTCTGCAGCTGCCACCTCCACTCACAGCAACAACAACATTACCCCTGAAAATAAAACCACGTCTCCCAACTGAGAGCTGATTAATAAGTAAAGTTCATGACTACAAATTAAGATTTTATCTTTAGTCAAGCTAATTAGTAGAATAATTTAATTCTTGTAAAAAAAAACTACTTTGATCTATAGTTAAAAAAGGCCTTCTAGATACTTGTGTCAAATGCATAATGATGTCGAAACAACAAAGGGTACATTACATATTATTGGGTATGGACACTATTAAATATATAAAAATGGCTAAACCTGCCAAAAAAGGTGAATAACTCCTTTCCCTTTGCCAGTAGAGGGGTTTGCCTTTCTGTTTTCTGTATATAGACAAACGTTAATGGCCGTTTATACCCTGAAAGTTCCATAAACGGCAAAACATCTTGCAGAAAAAGATCAGCGTCAGCAGCTAGACTGCCAAAAAAAGAAGAAATTAACATGTGTAATGTTTCCATCACTGCTGATCGAAGCCAGAGTCAATAAAAAACAGTCTACTGCAGAGTCATTTGACCCTGGATTGATGGTGATTGTATCCATTTCCTTAGTGGGTGTTAGTGGGGGTTTAGACCAATGGAAAAGGGGCTTTAGATAAACCTCTCATTAAGTATCTAATGATACAGATACTAACAGAGCAGGATCTGCAGTACATGTGATATTTGTGTATTGAGTGTATTTAGTTCTATTTGGGATACAACATTTAAGTTCACTTTGACGAACAGCCGTAAACACATATGAGCATTTCAACACACAGCTCAATGGCTTAAGCATCACTCTTTCCTCTCTGTTATCACCCACTCACAGCCACACAGCCACACACACACACACACACACACACACACACACACACACACACACACACACACACACACACACACACACACACACACACACACACACACACACGGGCAGGTCACCACTAGGTCATAATCCTGAGAGTATCCATTAAGTGGCTGTCATTGTTCTCAGAGGAGCATTAGATTACAAGCTGGTTATTTAGACTTGACACAGCTGGTGGAGATAAGCAGTGTCAAAGAGTTATGGGCTTCTATCTGTCACTAACTGAAACAGTCACCTCCTGTCTGTGTGCTGAGGGCATGACTCTTCAAGTCAAATGGTAACAAACCAAACAGCGGTACGATACAGATCAAGTAATAGTACGTGTTGTAACTTGAGGAGTCAGATGCCTTACGACTGGTTTGTCTCCAAACATCAATAACTTTCAGGCTATAATTAATTTATTTTAATTAAACACCTCAGCAGGCGCAGATCCAGAATACAATTAATTAGCAGGAGTGCAGTGGAGGTAGGCACAGTTTAGAATGACTGAATGTCCTGCAGTGAAACTGCATGTCCATGCAATGGAAACTTTCCAATTAAAAATAACATGCTGTTCCAGTAATGTCATGAAACTACACACCGATGGCACCACGAGAAACATACACACATGTACCACACAGTTTTTTTCACAACTACAACAATTTTTCACCAAGCACACATTAAAAGGTTGAAGTGGGCAGTGCCGAATTTAGGGCAAGTACAGAACAAAATGCTGAAAACCTTCTAAGCAAATAATCCATCCGCTCTCCATTTTAAAGCCAAGAGCCATGATAAAATTCTATCATAGATACTATTACAAAATATCCTAGCAACCCGTCAGTTCATGTTCAATTCCTCGGGGGCTTTATCGGTGGATGAGAACAGAGCTACAACAAATCACATCAACATAACATGTATGACAGAAAATTCATCCTGGGTCACTGATGTAAATACAAATGTGTTCAAAGAGTGAAAAGAAAGGAAATAAAATCTTTCATTTTCTCACAGTTTGCTCTATGAAGTAAATCTCAGCATAGAAGCATGTTTAATCTACCAGTATTAGTTGTGTAATACCTTAAGCCTTTGAAATAATATCAATGAATACATCCTAAACTCACCGTGCCTGAATCTCTACATTTACAGTTTCATTTACAGGAAAACCTCTGAGAGCAAAACTTCTCCACAAACTTTTGTCTATTGTAACCAAATGCATGACATAATGAGGGTGTTCTTCAACTTGCACAGTGTAATAAGCACATCCTCCTACACTACCTGCACCACAATTAGCTATTTGTTGCAGAGAGCAGCGTTCCTGACTGCTAGAGACTCTCCAGAAATGGACACTTGATAGTCAAGAGTGGTAACATCGAGAGAAAACCGTCATCTCAGTAATAGCATTGCTATGGAAACAGTATGGAGGCGTTATGTGTGGGAAAAAGCAGCAATAAAATAACACCAGGCAAGAATAAAGATGCCAGATGGCAACCAGGCAGCATCTGGAGAAACTGAGGGGTACATGTATACTGGTTACCTTGGAGAAGATGGTGTATACAGTAAGTAGTGTAATAAAATAGGATGTTAAAGATACTTAAATGTGCTGAGCTATGACTACAATTCATCTCCAACAGAGAGTTTTATAGAAAGGTACACCAATGTGGAGCAAAACAAAGCTTCATAAGTTTTGTTTGATGTCTTTACTAGCATTTCCCACTTTGCTTTAAGGGGGAATACACGGTAAGATTTTATCAACACCCAGAAAACTAAACTTACAACAACATACAGCAGCGGGAGTGCAGCCTTCACTGCATTAAAAAGCAAAAAACAACTTTCTTTTAATTTTACCTTAATACTGTGTTTGTGAAGTTCATGCTACTTACAGTATCCTTCCTTCAGTCTCACACTCCTTTGTTCAAAGACATTGTGTATGGTGTGCAGTACTGCATGTGTGTAAAGGTGTCAGTGTGTGTATTTTAGAAAATGCATCACCAAGAAAAACACAGACATTTGAACCCTCAAATGGAAAATCAATTCAATAAAAGCCCTAAACTCTGCTGCACTTAACAAGTTCTCATGTTTTCTTTTTCATTTGAGCTGAGCTGCATTATGATTGTAACATTTCAGCACACACTAACACAATCAATACAAAGGTCAGAGCACCGTTTTTTGTATTAAACTGTAGCTGTGGTTTTAAGAGAAAAGGTGGAGGCCTTCAATGGACTCCAAATCCTTAATAACCTTTTCCCTCAGGACATAAAATTACAGTACATTATATTTCTATATGTATCGTATAAGTGAGGCTCTGGAAACCCATGTAAGCTGCTCAATTAGTCAAACAATATCTGTATATGGCAACTGTGTGTACATCAATTTAATGTTACAGCTGAACTAATTTTACTGACCATGTACACTGGTGGGTAGATTTTGTACTCAGATTTGAAAGGTAGCCAGATAAATGTAGAAGATTAAAAGAAAAAAAGATCTCCCTCTGAAATATAGTTAAGAATTAATCAGCAAGAAGATTCCTGCATTAGCACTACAGGTTGCCACGTAGTCTTAATTATTGGACCTACTCTAAAGCTGATCACCAGAATCTAGACCGGAGGACAAGATGATGGCTTTCTACTTTGACCAATCATGTTTGGGTTTAGGTAAACAGTCCGCATGGAGAGCCAAACAGGTGGAACACACTGATTGAAATGGATTAGCTTTCAGCTTTTTGGATTTATCTGTATTCATATTGTTAATAGAGATTAGCTGAATTGTCAACTGGACATATATCAACTACAAAGAATATACACAAATTGAAATATTCAATTTGTGTAATAAAAGAAACTAGTCTAACTGGCCATTTCCACCAGAGACTAATTTGTTGTTGGATAAAACCTGAAGGGCTCCAGGTTTCAGTTACTTTACCTCTGTGGATCTTGAGTGTCATTATGTTAACACACAGATCATTGAACCCCACCACAAACTACAGAGTCCCCTTAGTTAACATAACGACTCAATATAGGAAAAGACAACCACTAGTCAGTCAGAACTGAAGAAGTCTCTTGGATCAGAGGTGAAACGTCTCCAAGAAATATAAGAAAGTCCAGTTGACTATGTACACATGTACAACTCCTGAAGAGACGTGACCTGGATGAATGAGAATCTTCACAGATATGTTTCATGGATTATCATCTGTATTTCACAAAGATTCCCCTTAAGACAAACTGAGCCACAGCTCAGAGAGCTGCACCAAATGAACAAAGCCCCATCCAGACTCTATTAGGTTGAAAATAATTAGGACCGCACTGACCGGATTAAGTCTTTGTTACCAACAACAACAAAAAACCATGAAAACCAGTAATTGACATTCACTGTGGGATTTGGGCATATTTTCTTTTATATACTATTATCTAATAGGACATAACTCCTGTGGAGACGGGGCTGCTCAGAGTCACCTTGCTCTTTCAGTCAGTAAATTAAAGCTGGTGCACTCTATAACCCCCTGGAAAAAGACTGGTCTTGGTTGGCTGGGCAGCTACATTCACAGTAAATTGCAGGATAGAGTTCAACAAAAAAGAAGTGCTTGGATCTATAAAACCAAAGCTTGAGTGAAAGAGAAAAGGGGACAATTCTTTTTCTATGAAAATCCTTTCTCATGCTACTTACTCAATGTTCAGTATTACTCTGAGGTCTGGATTTAAAAAACTTTAGAGAATTAGACAGATGGTGTGTCTGCATGCGTTTGTGCCGGCATGAAGCATTTGCATGTGCAATGATGTACATGCAATCTTACATCAGCGTTTTAGTGCATAGAGAGACACAAGGTGCTCAAGAGACAAACAGAGTGAGAGAGAGAGAGAGAGATTTAATGTGCTTCATCTACCAGCTTCATTTTGTTAGGATTAAACTAAACACCAGTGTCTCGTCTCAAGTGCGTCTCCACCTGCTTCAATGCCATGCTCTGATTAACTGTTGATTGCAGGCTGCATCTGTAAAAATTACTTTCATACTGTTGCTTTGCTTTTACATCATCCTCTCCAACATGAACACATCTCACATGTATGTCCTTGGTTTGTCTCTGTCTGTGTGTATGTTTGCATCAGATCATGCAACTCAACACCAAACTTCCGTATTTAAATCGACACAGCTGCCCAGCTCACTGTCAGATGTACAAGCTCCAGCTCGAGAACATCAGCCCAGCCACTGTTCACAACCCTGGCTCATTTTCCAACTCAGGCTACTATGTTTTAATTTGAAATGCATCAGCTTTGCTACAGATACGCCTGGCATAGTGCTCCAGAGTTTCTGAGCCATTGAAACAGACGTTTGGAAATGCTGCTGACCCGTTTCGTTTTAAATCTTCAGAGCAGCCTTTTAGTCTGGACGGGCAGAAACTGAGATGTTTGGACACAATGTCATAGACACTCACATGGTTGCTGATTGAGTCTTTTCGGTCACCACGTAGCCTCCGTTGATTCTTCAGGCTCATATTGCATTTCCCCTTCCAGAGGAAAACAACCAGCATTAGCCTCGGCTACCAGTGTAGATCGCAACATGGATAATCAATTACGAACACTGCTGACCTTGTTGAGTTTCCTATCAGCTGTTGTGCAGTTTAACTCTGCATTTTAAAATCATACAACTGTTTACATGCATAGGAGACGAGCTGCAATCTGCATTTATCAACCATATTCTCCCTGTGTACACCAGCACGCGCATGCCCACTGTACGCGAGTGGTCAGATGCACGTAGCCTCAGCTGCCTGTCCCACTCTTCAGTCGCTCCAGCCCATTCCCCAAACCATCTTCATGACAATACTACAACAAACAACCTTTTTGAACTGGGGAGAAGCATCGTCCTGAGTTGTGACGTAATCCATCTTATTGATACAAGTGAAAGACACACACCAAAATCTATCCTGTACTGTAGATGTGTACATATAGTGTGTGTGTGAGAGAGCACAATGATCTACGCACAAGGGATTCCCCATCACTAATGTCTGCTGGCCAACAGGAAGGTTCTGTACTCCTCACGCCATTTATCACATACACATGTGTATATATGTGTGTGTGTTGATCTGTGTGTGTTTGTGAGAGAGAGAGAGAGAGAGAGAGAGAGAGAGAGAGAGAGAGAGAGAGAGAGAGAGAGAGAGAGCAATGAAGCAGGCAGACGAAATTCCCCTTCACTCGTGTGCGCTGACAGGGAATTTCTGCACCACATCTCCTGCCATTTGTCATCTGTCTGTCATCAACTGAGATTCACACCAACAGGTGAGATTGTTTCCATCAGCATGTGATGTGTTGCTGCAGGGGAGATTAAATCAGTCCATGCAATACAAAGGAGGAGACTCTACAGGAAGTAAGCTAATTCGACAAAGAATGAAAGAAAAACAGAAAGCCATTAACCGTCATAACAAGCGACAAGGAAAAGGGCAAATAAACTTTTTGAAGCGGTTTCAAAAAGAGTGGGAACGCATCTATTCCTCTGGAAGTCTTCTCCAGTGACTAGAACTATATAAGCTAAAAGACCAGATTTGCCAGATTTAAACTGACCCACATACCAAGGGAATACCAGGACAGTGACCTTAGAGTAGGGGATGACATGGATTGTGCAATAAAAATAAAAAGCCTAATTATGTTAAGTAATCGCTATATCAGCCACTGCCTTCATTCAAGATGCGTGGTAAAAAGTGAACAGCCCAACTGATCAATTAAAGCATCCAATGTAGCATCTAAGCTTAAAGAGATAGTTCACTTAAAACAGAAAATTCACTCATTATCTTCTTACCAAAATGCTAATGGAGGGGTGGGTGAACTTTGTTAGTTTACCCTTAGACATTCATATTCGACTCGAAACAAGGTCATTCACACTTTGTTTTAAGCCTAAAAGTCCACCGGAAGTGGCTAAGCTAGCCGACGTTAGCACGTCTGACGGTCCGTGAATGCACCTCATAGGAAGATATCAGCAGACATTTAGGATTAAAACACAATGTTATTGACCTTGTCGAGTCAAATATGAATGTCGGGGTTTGCGGACACTTCTATGACACCACACGAGCAGTATGGAGGCATGTTGTGTTTTTTCTGCTGTTTTATTACATCAACATTGACTTCAATTGAATCGGATTCCGCTGCAACAAAGTTTACTTCAGAGACTCCAGAAGTGTTTTGTGGACTCAAACACTTCACCCACCCCTCCATCGGCATAGTGGTGAGTAGATAATGGGTGAATTTTCATTTTTCAGTGAACTATCCCTTTAAAGAGATGAGCGGAGTGTCAGAACCAGAAAGGGACACAGAGGTGCCCGCAGGAGACAGAACAGTTGTCTCGGTTTTAATTTATCCCACACAGAGCAAACTACAGTATTATGCAGTAGAGAGTAGCGAGAGACCACTAACCGGGCCCGACCTGAACCTTTTTAGTGTTTTTTTCCCTGACACGCAGGATAATTGCTTGTTTTTCAATTATTACAGATGTGTGCAGTGTGACAAATCTAGTATAGATCGTTAGCATGAGGGCAACCAGCACCAGTGGAGAAGATCCAAAAACCGCACCCATACCTGAGAGGTCTGGATAAACATACAGCTTATCATAGTGTAAAAACCCAGTCACCTTTAGGAATATGAAGTCAGGTCTAGTGTGCTTTCTCTGAATCCTTGATTAAACTCAGGTTGCAGTGTTTTCAATGAGCTGCCCACAGTCTCCTGGATTATATTTTACAGGTTAAAAAAGCATGTTTTTAAAGGTCTACTTTTCATTAGAAAACTTTTCTTTATGCAAAACAAAAGTAACAGTAAAAAAATGGTGGTGTGAGCCAACTAGTAAGCTTAAAATGATACGTTACAATGGCAGACTGCAGCCACTGCACCTGCATCTCTGCTGCATTGCTGCACTGAAGCCACTAAAATGCTTAACTGTTAATTTATGTTTAGGCATGTGCAATTCAATGACTTTTATAGTGTGTTTATAATTCTTAAGAGTATGCGCATCTGTTGGCACAGTGTCTGCCTGCGCTCATTGCAGTGTTTTAACATTGACCAATACTGCAGTAAAGTCAACAGAGTGAGTGAGTGAGTGAGTGAGTGAGTGAGTGTGTGTGTGTGCTGTACACAGTGCTTAGTTACAATGACAATCTTTCAAATTCCACTCTGTACACTCCTCTCTCAAAATGCAGCCTTGAGGGAGAACACGGTGTATTAACTTCTCTTACAAAAGAAAAGACTGGACATAGCAACACATCCACAATTGCATGCACACACACTCACACAACCTGGCAATGACTCAGGCTCCACTCCTTTATATTATAATCTGTTAAGACACACACACACACACACACACACACACACACACACACACACACACACACACACACACACACACACACACACACACACACACACACACACACACACACACACACACACACACACACACACACACAGAGAGAGAGAGAGAGAAAAGACAAGAAAAAGTGCTGATCCAAGAAAGTCTAAACTTTGCCTGAGTCAGTGTATCGGCTCGCTGCTGTATAGAGAAGATATATGGCAACACTAAAACCGAGTGTCCGCTCGAGGCATGACTGCACAAAAACCTAGATGGAGGGAAACGACTAATGACAGAGCGGAGGCAGTGCAGACGAGAGGACGGGGAGAGGGAGGGGAAGAAAGAAATAAAATAAAAGAATACACATGGGCAAAGTGACAGCAGAAGTTTAAAAACAGCCCCCAAATAAAAAGTAGCACACAGAATATTGATTTGTGGAAGATGGGGAAGGCGACAGCAAGAGAGATGGGGAGGAAAAGGAGAGGTGGAGTAACTGTTAATGTGCTGAAGGTGCTTGGTTGGGTATCATGTTGCCCCCTCATGAGACGTGGTTTGAAAGGTCTCTCTGCACTCCACGGTAGGTGACGCTGCATGAGCACTGCAGCAGCTCTTAAAAGATATATCTTTCTTTGATCCAACATTTCCTCTTCTTCTTGGCAAACACACGAAATCTCTGGGGGACTCGTGGACCACTGACTTTTAGCTGCATCAGAGGGTGCAGGGGGTGTTGTTATCAGTAAATGTGAAGAGGAAATAGTGCCGTACTGCTTAAACAAATATTAAACTGTGCACGAATAAATAAAACATCTGCATCAATGATGCTACAGCTTGAATTCAGGCAGGTGTGTAACTTAACTGTTTCAGAATGATGCACATAGTATTTATTTAGTGTTTTTTAATCTTGATGACATTCAAAGCGCTTTACAGTACCGTATTTGTTTGCCATTCACACACACATTCATACAGTGCATCTATAGGATTCTATGAGAATCATTCAGTATCTTCAAGGACACTTCAACTGGGATCAAACCGCCAACCCTCCGTTTAGAGGACAACCCCCTCTCCCCCATGAGCCACAATAATTTTGCACAGAAAGTGGAAGTGACTATTAATCTACTGTTAAAGAGTGCTCCTCCTGTCTCACACACTCATACACACAAAACCCCATGCTTTCCTCTCCATTATCTAAGAAACGGCAAGTTCACGGCTCCCCCTAGTGGTGACACCGGCAACTAGCACTGTAAAACAGACCACAGGACACTTCTTGCCCTCTTCTTTTAATCTCCCTCTATGTCTCCTGGCATCATCTCATCACTGTACAAACCCAACCCACCCACATGAAGCACACAACTCTTATGCATCTCCATTTGCCCTGTAGGGGGATCGTCACACGCCCACGCTGTTACCCCACATGTGCAAAAGCATCATTACAACTGAGGTATTTCGCTGCAGGGCCGATCATGAAAGGCCGACAGTGAGGGAGCAGAAAATGGTTCAGTCTCATGCTCGCTGCAAACACACCTATTAGTGAATCCCTGTGAGGAATTCTAATTGAGCTGCGTGAATATGTTCAGTTCATACAGACAATATGAGTGCAGGTACCTCAGCTGCGATTTGTCAAAGGCACCTTGAACATCACTTTGTAAATTTAAAGTATATGGGTGTGTGTGTGTGTGTGTGTGTGTGTGTGTGTGTGTGTGTGTGTGTGTGTGTGTGTGTGTGTGTGTGTGTGTGTGTGTGTGTGTGTGTGTGTGTGTGTGTGTGTGTGTGTGTGTGTGTGTGTGTGTGTGTGTGTGTGTGTGTGTGTGTAGCAGAGTAAAATGAAGCTCCACTGGGGCGCTATCCTCAAGTGGCCTCGGTAGAGAGCCCTGCCTCTTAAACAACCACTTAGGTCGGTGCATTTCGGAAAGAAACTATTATGTCTTCCTCCAGATTCAAGGGTACTAAATTGTCATTTCCATCAATACACATACACATTGGAGCGAAATTGCATTTCTCAGAGGTGCAAATAAACATATACTAGCACCCTAAAAGACAGGATGCTAGCAGATTTAATAAAGCTGGAAGCGAGCCCGGTGATCCACAGTGACCGCTTGGCCCGTCCCAACAGCAGCAAACGCCTGTCTGGCACCCACCTAAATGAGCACTTCAATATTGATTCACAGAGCCAGTTCCTGCTGAGGCAAGTGAAACGCCAGAGGGCTACGCACGCACACACAGCAGAAGACAGGAAGACGGACCTGCAACGTGTGTAGAACCGAGCTGATTGTTCAGACATTAGACACTAGCTGACTAATAAAGTGGTGATGTGTGTCGGGGTGCTGCCCTATGTCACATGTGGGGACCAGTTTTGGACTTTTTTTTAGACCAGTATAGAAACAGCATTGACTAATCAGGGACAAAACCAGTGTCCCTCATTAGTTTTGACGGCAAAGATGTTCAGCGTGTACAATTAAATCGTTTCTAGTGGTTTGTTTAAAGCAATAGACATATTGGATAGGAGGTTAGAATAGCACTCAAGGGAATTAATAAGTCAATGAAACACCCCAGTTAAAGTAAAGCATAAGTGTGTAATTAAGAGAGAGTAGGCCGCGCACAGACCAATCAGAAAGATTGATAAAGCAGTAATTAACTTTAAGCAGACCTCTCTGAGTCTTACCTAGTAGATGATGTAAATCTCTAAACCTCTAAATGATCGAACTGACCTCAAATCATTCTGTAACAGGTGTTAAAGTCAGATTTATACGTAATTTGCCATGAAATGTATTAACAGTTAGTTACATGGTGTTTTTAGACATCACATATAATTCTGCTTAAGAGATCACGTATGTGTGTGTTTACAGCACAACAACACCGGCCATTGCTCTTATCACCAAAAGCTCTCTTGACATGGAGACTTTTTTTCCCTCTTGTTTTTTTACATATTAACGTCTGTCATGTGTTAGAAAAGTCATCAAGAGACCCACTTACTCAAAGTGATCCTGGTGAATCTCCTGCCGTGTTCTCACATGCCGGACTTTCTGCGGAATTTATACCAGGGAACAGGCCGGAGAAAGTCCGCAGAAACTCCAGAGGCTCTCATTTGTCTTCACACATATACAGCCCCTCCGGAGACTGTCCAGAGGATCTGTTCAGTGCATGTCTGACAGCAGCTCAACAGTCCAAAACACAATTAATTTACCTTCATACTAAGAAAACTGAAAATGTTTACATTTAGGAAGCTGGTACTTAAAAATTACTTTTAATGGTGGATCAGTAGTTGATGTTTCATTTTTCAGTTTTGAGTCTGTTGTGCGCTAAACACATCATCAATCCACTCGCCTGTGGTGAATGTAGAGAAGCTCATTCGGACAACATCTGGAGTTTTTACTAGCGGACTGGGCTGGCCGGAAAAACTGAGGAGAATGTCCAGAGCCGCTCTTTCAGACATTTGGTCTTCAGGAGATTATCCGGAGTTCAGTGCATATCTGACAGCAACTATTATGTCTTCCACAAGATTCAAGGGTACTAAATTGTCATTTCCATCCATACACATAGACAGTTTAGGCCACAGATTAACAACTAATGTATTGCAAAGCTTATAATTATAAACTAAAATGTTAGAAGAGAATGGAAAACAGATCTAAGTATTAATATTAATATATGAATTCACAGATTTACTATTTGCATCTTATTACACAGCCATTCATAGAAGAAACAAATTATGCACAACAAAATCTCAATGAAAACAGCTTCAGTTTCCATATAAATCACGGACAGACATTTAACCAGCAGTAGATAAAGAGAGACACTCACATTATACACAGTCAAAGAGACAAAGATGGAGACAGTGGTACTCACGCAGTTTGCAGAGGCCATTATCTTCTCCTCTGTGGTCTGTCCACACCACATCTTTAACCACTGACTGACAAACTGCGTCACAGTCACTGCTGGTAGCAGCTAACAAGCTAACAAGCTAACTGTGTTCCTCTGCCCGTTGTTTAGTTTGAATTACGCTGTTAACTGTGTGTGTTTAGTTTAGAAGGTTTTTCATCCATGTTGTTGTTGTTGTTGTTGTTGTTGCAGTGAAGACAACCAACACCTGAGCACGTGCACCTCACCTGAGGGTTTCACACGTGGACACCTCCGACCAGAGGGGGCGCTGCTTCAACAAGATGGACATTAACACGCTGTCTTTTTAGTTAAAAATAAGTTGGGTTTTTTGTGTTGGGTGGGTGAAAACATACAACCTCGATTTGAATACACCCACTGTCTGAAATAGAAATGATAAAAGAAAAAAGAGACTAAATAAATAAATAGATACTTTATTTAACTACAGTAAAATACTGTAAATTATTATATTAGAAAAGTAAAAATCCGGCTGTTAAAATGTTACTCTGGTAGAAGTATATAAGTATAATGATGAAAAAGTATTCAAAAAAGTATCAGAAGTAAAAGCACTGAGTACAAAAAGTGCCCCCTGTGACTGTTTTACTATAAAAGTGCATATTATCATTTGATTATTGTTGCTCGTGTATTCATGTATAACTTGATGTGGAGCATTTTCTAACGTTTATAAAAACAAGTAATTATTATTTTCAGGATAGATTTGTGTCCTGATTAGTTTCGTGATTAATCAATAATTTGCGTTGTTTATAAAAACACAGAAAATCTACAAAGTGACACCTTTACAAGGACTCTTTTATCCAGTAATAAATTTGTTAATTAAAAAAAAATAAGGAAGTTGTCCCATTTGAAAAGTTAGAGCCAACAATTTAACAATAATCAAAATACAATCTTTGACTTTTCTATTCAATCTCTTTATGCAACATAACAAGCAACCAAAGCTGTTGAATAATTGTAAAAACAAAAACAGTTTTTCACTTTGAAATGTAATAAAGTAAAAAGTGGCCTGAGAGGAAAATACTCAAATACCTAATATATACATACTTAAATGCTAAATACGTATGTAGTTACATGCCTTCACTGGCTTAAATACTGCATAGCTTAACCAAACACATTGTACCATTAAACCCATTGTTTTTCCCTTGTAGGTACAAAGTCCTCTCTTCCTCTTCGTCCAAAGTAATTTATCACATGATTGGTTCTCAGCCAAAGGTGTCACAGCATCTTGGTGGGTACCTTGTGTGTAAAGCCCATCACAGTTTAACACGCCCTCCAGGCTTTGAAGCATTCATTATGGAAAGGTCTTTAAACCTGCAGGAACTTATTCTGTCGTATGTGAGCACAGCTTTACTTTCTAGTTTTGAGTGTTTAGTCATAGTGACGCCAGCCCTTTCAGTATGAATTAGAGAAAAGTAGATTTTATTAAGTATGCAATAAAATAGACTGTTGACTTGCCAACAGAAACCACAGAGTAATGAATCACCCACTGACATCATGAAAAAACAGCAAGTTGCACAAGCCTAACACACACACACACACACACACACACACACACAAACACACACTCACACATACGTTTCTGTGACCGCTGCACCAATTAAGTATTTAGCGAGGATACCAGCTCCTATATTAAATATTCACTTGCTTTCCAAGATGAATAAAGGATGAGCGATTGACGCATTTATCTGGATGCCAGTGTGAGTGTGTGTTTGACTCTATGTCCGACTGTGTGTGTGCGAGTTTAGTGCATGCTCTCTGAATCTCTGGTTGAGTGCACAGTGTTTCTCGAGTATCGATTGGTTACAAAGCACAGCTTCACTAGGCTCTGATTAACAACACAGACTGACACACACTCACACATATACACACACAGAGAAAACTGGCTTACACACAACTGTCCTGTAACTGAGATTGAACAACTTTTTGCCTTATTTACATTTATCATTATTAGAATTTGTTTCTTTCCATTAAAAATCCCTGTTTTATTTGTATTTGACTTTTCTTCACCTCTCTATATCTCCTCTCTCTCTCCACCGACTTCTCACCCGTGCTGTTTCTGTCTGTCATCCACCATGATAAATAACCCTGCATGCCTGCACAGCTTCTCCTTACATAGGCAGATACCAGAGGCTAAACACTGTGAGTGAACACGAGGCTCGGGTCCAGGTAGGACAGACGCTTGACTGGCTGCTCTCTCTCATCAGGGGTTCAGACACAGCAATGTTGTGTTTGTGTGGCCAAGAGACAGTCTCCAAGAAACATGTAAATGGATGGATTTCAAAATCACAATCCGTCGGCCAAAATGTGTTCACAAGCTTCAATAGCTTCCATGCTGGATTGTACCAGACCATTTCCACGAACTGCATTTGAGCAATCCGTCTTCTCTGTATTGGCCACAAATCAGTGGAACAACCGACCCGACGATGCGAGGAGCTGCAGCACTTTCTAAGAAAAAGCTTAAAACGTATTTTATATGTATATAAAGAGTATTTTTGTGTCATTGTGCTATTTGCTGTCATTGTCCTGATCTGACCTGGAAACGGACCTAGATTTAAATGAGCTTGAAGCTATAATCTGGTACAGTGCATTAAATGATATGATAACATTGATCTTTAAACTGTACATTGTCTCTTTGAAAAGTTAAATTAAATTAAATTAAATTAAATTAAATTTAAGTCTGAATGGTCTGAATGTTGGCCCTGTCAGCTGGGATTGGGACCCTCACAGGATGAGCGGTATAGATAATGGTTGGAACGGATGGTATATGTTATGTTTCCTTCTACAAAAACACATTTCACCTTTGGGCCAGAATACAGCTGAAATATCTTGTAATAGAACATAAATATGCAAAAGTAGTTGCTGATATAAAGCTGCAGATCAACCTCCCTCATTAGTTACCTGAATACTGATTAAAAACTGTGAAACTGTAAAGTAAAGGTGTGGATTTATGATACAATTTCCCTTAGTTTTTGAACTATTGACTGTTTGCATCTAATTTTCAAATGTTTTAAACCCTGCACTATTTTAAAAAATAATTAAAGGATGAAATCAATGAACGATGTAAAGACTAGGAGAGTGAAAACGACAGGGGAGAAGAAAAAAAGTGAGTGACAGAGGAGAAGAGGAGCAACTGTGGGGAAACTCTAACTCTGTCACCTTCACACCACGTGATGTCTATCAGCAGCCAGAGCTCATTTAATCAGATGGACTGACAAACATCCAGACTGTCCGCACAGACACACACACACACACACACACACACACACACACACACACACACACACACACACACACACACACACACACACACACACACACACACACACACACACACACATGCCCCTTCACTCTCGCTCCCTTACCCAGCATCCCCTGCTCTGTATCCAATAATATCATGGGCTTTCGATTAATCTATTTCCCCACTTGGCTGATGGAACTGGCGTCCGCTTTAATTCAGAGTGATCAAACATCAGCCGAGTGCATCTGCGTCTGTAACTACTCCGGCATTTAGGTTAAAAGGGGATGTACCAGGTTTTCATTTTTTTAACAGGAAAATATTTTTTGTCCTGAAGCACCAAGTATTACTTCACCAGAGTACTGGCATCTCAGAAAGTAGGCTATGTAACTCATGAACTCATTACTTAACAGGCATAATGCAGCATTTTCAAAATACAAAAAAACTTGATATAAGTGAGACCATTGAAATAAAACTATGCAACTTATTCTGAGTAATTTTCAGCAGAGTTGACTTCTGCCACAGGAAGCAGGAAAAAGACTTTCTCACATTGAAATTATTCAATAATGGCAGATGGCGGAAGCGTTTCATAACTGTTACAGCTGCACCCTCTTTAATACAATGCAAGAAGACCGGAGTGAGAAAGCAAACGAAAGCAAAGGAGAAGAACGACAGAGCCGGGGTGGAAACACCAGCATGAATCTGTGCCGGGTGACCATTCAGTGGTGACGCGTTCAGGAACAACATGTTTACTGGCTGCATGTCAAAACCACTTTCTGAGGATTTTTATTTTTGATCCATCAACTCTTTCTGGAACAAAGATCTCTGCTTTTCTAACATGGTTGAGTTACGTTGTCACAAAGCGACAATATCCGCAGCTGACTAGATAATTATCGACACATTAGCCCGCAGAGGAAACGTTGAGTTCATATGTTCTGCATTGAACAGCAGTAAATTGTCGCCCCGGCCTACAACATGCACATTAACGATACGATGAGCAAGCACACATAAGAAGCAGTGGTAGCTGTCTCACAAACACACACACAAAGCTAGTCCGTCACAAGTGAAAATACACACCCACGCCCCACACACACACATACAGTACATACTCATGAATAATAATCTGTAGGGCATGAGGAGCTGCGGCTCCACTATCCTCTTGTTATTCTTTTCTTCCCATCTGTGGTCTTTGTGTTTTTTTGGTTTCCAAAAAGTGGAAATTATACATGAGTTTTGTGTGTACGTTTGTGTTTCTGTCTATGCAAGGACTTAAAAAATAACTTTATATAGCAACTTTCAAAATGAAATTACAAAGTGCGTTACAATAAAACAGACAATTCATGTAATACAATCCAAAACATGGAATATAACAAGATTGTAGTGGCAAAATATCTTAAGAATGAGTTGGACCTGTAACCCCTTCGCCTAATGTCCCATGTTTTCCCACATGGAGAGTTTGTCAGACTTTTGTCAATGTCCATTAAAAGAGTTATAAATAATTTTATATTTTTGACATCGGTAAATAATGTTTGTGATGTATCTTTATGCTATACACCAGAGTTAAAATTGATTTAGGGTGTAATAATGTCATGACAGTGGTTTCCAGCCTGGTGGTCAGGACCTTGTCATTGTAAGGTGATTATTAAGATTAGAAAATGTGTGTGTGTGTGTGTGTGTGTGTGTGTGTGTGTGTGTGTGTGTGTGTCTGTGTGTCTGTCTTTTTAAATGCTTGCTTTTACCACCACTGACACTAACTGACCTGGAAAAGGACATGGGAAACCAGCTGTTTTATAAGGTTACCATGGCAATCACCAAAGACTTTCACTTTAAGGCACATGCACACAGCACTCACACATAGTCACACCTAGACCTATATATACATATACGCCAAGGTCCCAAAGCGAAATGCTCAAAGCACATGGCCATATGAGCTCCCACAGCCAGGTTGACCCTACAGGGACACAGACTGCCATCATACTCCTCTCCTCCGTACACTCCCCCTTTCTCTCTCTCTCTCTCTCGCTCGCTCTCTCTTTCTGTCTCTGTCTCTTTGGAGGACACAGGGAGGTGATGGAGAAGTGACTCTCTTATGCTGTTGTTTCTTCTGTGCCAACAGTACGAGAAAGGCCTGGGTGGGGATGGACTTGATGTTCGAACGACCAAAATACAATTCATGGAAACGCTAAGCCAGCAGCCTCGCCAAATATAAGTCAGACATGGACCCACATTTCTGCACAACAGTGCCCAGCTTCATTTGGATGCATCCTGTTGCATATGGTAAACTGGAAAAGGAACTTGCTTATGTTTAGCTCATGTGAAGTTTGGATTGGTGTGTTTTTTCCCCCCTTTTTAGCTTATATGCAAATAAGCGTAATTATGAGATATTAACCAATGAGTGTGTTACTGTGTGAATGTGAAGCAAGTGGTTGTTCACGTAAAATGCATCTTTCCTGGTATACTAACTAGCTACAACCAACAGCAGAGAATGAAATGCTCCATTCGAGTTTGCTCTCCTCCTTTCTTCTCCACTGGAGCAACAACACAAGGAAGGGGAAGCAGCTACATGCTTCTCTGTAGCCGGAGGGCAGAGCAGCGATCCACAATGTTCCAATCACACTGGCTCAATGATGTTAAGTCACAGATTACAAACCCAAAGACAAGCAACAAACACATGATGGTAATGGGTTTCTGTCCTCCTCCTCCTCATCATCATCATCATCATTGGGTTGCTGCTGTCTGAGGTATTCACTTAGCAGCTCACCACTGGGGGCCATCTTCCTGATGTGGTTCTGGGTTTTCTCTGCCTCATCCTGGAAAGTGGCTTTGACGCTCACTAGTCCTCGGCCTCCCTCCTATTCGCTCAGTGTGCAGCCTCAGGGTGCTGGGAGGACCTTCTCCTCCTCTGGCCATGTTATTACACCAGCTGGGTATCTGATGACTGGCAGGGCATATGTATTGATGGCACTGACCTTGTTCTTTCCATTCAGCTGACTGCCTTTCTCTGTGTAGGTATTTGGCTGTGGCTGATTTCCTTGCGGCCTCCTCATGGTTTCCATTTGCCAGTGGGATTCCAAGGTGTTTGTAACTGTCCTGGACATCTGTTATGTTGCCTTCTGGTAGGTTAATCCCTTCAGTTCTGATCAGCTTGACTCTTTTTGATCCGACTGCACTTGTCCAGTCTGAATGACATTCAGATGTCGTTGCTGTAGATGCTGATGGTGTGGATCAGTGAGTCAACGTCTATTGTTCAGGGGCTTCAGGCCTATGCAGAACAGCAGTGGGGACAGAGCATCTCCTTGGTACATACAGCACTTGATGGTAACTTGTTCAATGGGCTTTGAGTTGGCCTCTAGTTATCCACAGCCCCATTGAGTTCTTCAGAAAGGCTCTTAGTGTCCTGTTGATGTTTTACAGTTCCAAGCATTCCAGTATCCATGTGTGCGGCTCGCGCGACTGCTATGTCAACAGTAGCTAGTGTTTGGTTATGATAAGGTTATGTTTAGGTTCAGGTCTAGGTTTAGGTTAGGGTTAGGGTTAGTGTTAGGGTTAGGTAAGGGTAAGTGTTAGACAATTGTAACTACAGTTAAGGTATCCAGGAAATCAATGTATGTCAATATTATGCACTCTGATGTCATGGAGACACGACTGGGTTTGAAAGTGTGTGTGTGTGTGTGTGTGTGTGTGTGTGTGTGTGTGTGTGTGTGTGTGTGTGTGTGTGTGTGTGTGTGTGTGTGTGTGTGTGTGTGTAGCAGTGTGGCAGAGTAAAATTAAGCTCCACTGGGGCGCTATCCTCAAGTGGCCTCGGTAGAGAGCCCTGCCTCTTGTGTGTGTGTGTGTGTGTGCAGAAAATCTAATATTCCTCTGTTCTTTGACTTTGTAAATAAAGAGTTAATGAATCCGATCAGATCACTACAGTGACATAAATATGTGCCCCTGGAGGGTGATCAATCAGTGAGTGGGTTTTCACATGGACATCAATAGTGGCTCTGATGCATCTGACATTGCATAATATAACAGAGTGACCTTAAAATAGTTGGAGATTTCAAATTTAAAGACACAGTGTTTGAGGCAGTCGATGGATGTGATGGTTCTTGAGTTGGAAACTGTATTCCTCACATCAGATCTCCAGGAAATCCTGAACATAATCAGTAAAGTCAAAAAACACAAAACTGATAAACACAAAAAACTACATATCACACTAACGGCCAACGACAAATCTCTCAACTATAAAATGTAGAAAAACCCTCTCTGGCTCAGAAGTCAGTAAATAATAAAGAATAATGAGTGTATCAACAAGAATCATCAATCTAACCGAATCTAAACAGAAAAATCCAAACAGCTCAGTCAGTCACAAGTCAGCAGTCGAAAGTGACAAAGTGACAAGAACCGTCCCACTCATCAGCAGTCATGCTGCTAGGGTTGCCATGACCACCTTGGAGCATTAAGAAGCCCTTATAAAATTCAGGAACCCCTCACAAGCACACAAACACAAACACAAACACAAACACAAACACAAACACACACGCACACGCACACGCACACGCACCTGTAGACCATGCCTGACTGACTGTCCTGCAGAGACAGGGAGTGGAAGTTGAGAAACTCCTCCAGCTGTTTGAGCTCCGCCATGCTGTTGGGTTTGTTTGCGGTCCACAACATCAGAGGAGCGTAGGGTCGAGGTCCCGTCCCCGCGGGCGTGTGGTTGACGAACCTCCCCTGGCCCGGGCCTTGAGCCTGGACGCCGACCTGACTCCGGGACCCCTTCTGCTTGGGGTTAGGAATATCCGGGCACGTTGCTTTGTACAGATACATCCTCCTGCTCCCCTCTTCACTTTATTCTCTCTTTCAGTCTCTCCCTTCTTCTGTGAGTCTGTCCCACAAACATGTACACTCACACTAATCCAGGTAGGCCCCTCGCCCACACAGTGCTACATGGAGCAGAGGACTGTGTATGTGTGTCGAAGCTCAAAGGAAACAGAAAAGGGAAGTATTCCTCTCGATGAAGCTCCAAATAAAGTATAACCCTCTTATTTTTTAAAGGAAAAAACAGAAAGGGAAGAAAATCCAACTTGGGAAAGCTTCATTTGAAAAAAGAAATGCAGCATCAGAGAGTCGAGGTAAGGTCCAGGCTGCACGTCCGCACAGGAAAAACAGGATTTTTCTTTTTCCTTACATGTACTTCACCATGTGTTCACTATTCACACACACACATACAGATAGAGAGAGAGACATACACACACAGATAACTCACTTGTCTCTCTCTCTCTCTCGTCTGCTCTCTGTCTCACACAACACACACACACACAGTCTACACCAGTCTACATTATAAGCTCAGTTTGGTTTTGCTCCCTATTAAATGGCATGGGAATCTGGGACATTTTTTCCCGCCCTCACTCTCTCTCTCTCTCTCTCTCTCTCTCTCTCTCTCTCTCTCTCTCTCTCTCTCTCTCTCGCTCTCTCTCTGTCTGTCTGTCTGTTTCTCTCTCTCCTTCCATTTCTCCAGCCCTCTCTTATCCTCACTCTGACTTTTCCCCATCATCCCTCCTTTGTCTCTCAGTATTCCCTCTGTCAAAAGCCCTTTCACTTATTTCCTCTCTTGTCGCTCTTCCAGCGTTTACATCTCCCACTTTTCCTTTTTCTTCATTTTCTTTCATCCGGCACAGACGCACACACATAATTCCCTGCATACGTTCACATGGACTTTTCTCACTTTTTCATCCCCAACCCCCTAAACAATGTTTCCTTTTATTCTACCGCATCTCTTTTGTCTTTCTTGTCTTACCACTCTCTTTCTCCTCTGCCTCTCTCTAAACAAAGTGTACGCTGGAGTTTGGGCCATGACACACATCTAAAGTAAACACACACTGTCTCACACACACATACACACACACACACACACACGCACGCACGCACGCACGCACGCACGCACGCACGCACGCACGCACTCACACACACACACACACACACACACACACACACACACACACACACACACACACACACACACACACACACGCATACACACACACGCACACATACACACTAAGCATAATTCAATGACGTCTGGTACTCTATTGGATTGCGGGAATGATGAGGAATGCCGTTCTCCCATATCAGGAAATTTTAGTTATGAACACCCACACACACACACATGCACAATAATTTTGGCAATTGCTGCTTGGGTCCAACATACACATGGGCACAAAAACAGAGCCTAAATTAATATGAAATACAAATGACCCACAATCGTAGGAATCTATTTTACACACATTACGGGAATCATTAACGCACTTATGTCTGTAACTAGTGTGAATCTGCTGCTGATGCTTTTCATTGTAATATACATCAATCCATCCTCCACTTTAGAGTATAGTCTCAGTCTAACTCTTTGTTTGTCAGGATTAAGTTTCTTTCTCAGGTAACATCTGCTTGGATTAGATTCTTTAAAATGCAATAGCCATTAGACAAAAGCAATTACACAAATGATTGTCTTCCAACAGTCAAGTCATTTTCCAGAGCTGACACCTTAAACACCATGAACGGTTGACCGCTTTCCTGCGCCAGAATGAAAATACATATATGCTACACTCAGTTTTTCTCTATCAGTGTACATTGTGTACATGCACACACACTCAAACAAGTAGAATCAGGCAGGGAGGTTGGCAGAGGGGCAGCTGTGTCCATTGTCCAACAGGATGGGTGGAAAAACTGATCCTGTCTGGCAGCAGGAAAGTCAACTGAGCTTATGTAACACCAGTGTGTGTTTACAGTGTATTTATAGATACTAGACACATGCACAACCATACACGCAAAGCCTATACATGCTTGATCAATGGCGCGGCCCATTTGTGGGTGGTGGTATGCATGGCAATCAATCAAATTCAATCAAATTTCATTTGTTTAGCCCATATTCACAAATCACAATGTGTCTCATAGGGCTTCAGAAGGTGTGACATCCTCTGCCCTTAACATGCACGTGAATCCCCTTTTCTCCCAGTCCCCCTTGTTGTTGTATTTATGTCTGTTTATCACTTGTCTCACTTTCTCTTCCTGTAAATGTCAGTATACTTTTCCTATTTTGTCCCTTTTCCCCCGTCAGCTTCACGTTCCCTGAGACTAATTAGCCTTCTTTTTCTGTCTCTTTCATTTTGCCCCCGCCACCCACACATGCACGCCCTCCAGTGAGTGAATCCCCGTACAATGATTGCATATGTCTGATAATTATCCAGTGTGCACAGCTCGATAGAAACAGATCTGGTAGAGCAGCCTGACATTTATGGCGCAACACAGCACACCTTGTTTGTGTTTTTTAAAATGACTCGAGCTCACGGTTACATTTTCAAGTCTTTCCATTTCCACTTTCTGTGTGCAGCGTAAAAACATTATTTCTCTGTTGTTTGTTCCAATGTGGAAGCTCTGTCTATGCCCTCCGTCTCTATGGCAGCAATAATTATCCCAGTGATCAGTCTCCAGCCCTCAGGGACTGTCCTGCTCCTGTTTAACACCAGAGTGTTGCCCTACATTCTCCACTAAATCCCATTGTTATTATCATTAAAAATCTAGCTTAATGCTGAGAGCAAAGTGAGGCTGATGATGTTATATTTCACGGACTGTATAAATACATGGACACCATAGCGTGTGCTGGGTAAAATCGTGCTTAATATTTTATCTATTGGGAGATGGATACTTTTAGCACGCTCCTGTGCAAGAGCAAAACGGTGGCTGCAAACTGCCAATCTGGGCACGGTCCCAATGTTTCATCCATCAAGGTCTAATAGTACATGTGTTTTTGTTCTCCATGCAGCTGTATCATGTTGCCACACCTTTGTCTGCGGTGTTATAAGGAAATAGAACACCTCAGACAGAGAAGGGCCAGCAATACCGATGGCTGCCACTATCACTTCAACCAGTCAACTTTTACTGCAAGAGACTGGAGCTGTTGGCCGACTAGTGTACGAAAAAGGCTATGAATAACAGGGTGTTATATGAAGTGGTTAAGATAATAATCTGCAAGATTTGTTATCAGTGGAAACAAAACTACAGTTTAAGAGGGAACCTTGGTTGTAGTTTTGAGGACCACTCGACCATGAAGGTGTTAGTTAATAGCCGTTGATATTGACAGCTTCTTGAAAAAAAATGGAAAAAACAAAAAGCTAAATGACTCTGTCGAGGAACAGCCGTCACCATATGAAACCATATCTAAATTCACTGGATCCAGGTTTTCATTTGGATAAAAATTGCAGCAGTTGTTTAGATTCAAACGAGAGGGAGGACGTCCAGCCGTCGCTTGCTGGTTGGCATCCAGAGAGGAGAGCTGGCAGACTGTGTGTGTGTGTGTGTGTGTGTGTGTGTGTGTGTGTGTGTGTGTGTGTGTGTGTGTGTGTGTGTGTGTGTGTGTGTGTGTGTGTGTGTGTGTGTGTGAGATGCAAGAGTTGGCGAGGGGAGTTTTGGAAGGGTTCATCTCATGCTCACATCTTTTCTGGGGGTGGGGTCAATCGTTATCGTTCTTTCAACAAGAAATGTGAATCCACATTATACTGATGAGGTCACAGTGATAAAACGATTGACATTGATTCTCAAGAGGGAATTAATTGAACAACTGCTCAGTGTGTGTGTGTGTGTGTGTGTGTGTGTGTGTGTGTGTGTGTGTGTGTGTGTGTGTGTGTGTGTGTGTGTATGCATGTGTGTGTATGTGAAGTATGTGTGAAGGTCGTGCTAAGTGATTCACACGGTGTAGTCTTTTTTATTGTCGCTCCACTTGCCCTTGTCAGTCTGTCTGTCAGCTCGTGAGCAGCTTTCATCGTATCTTTATGAGCCCGTAAATAAAGAGCATGTGAAGTGTGCAGCCACCAACATGTCACCATGCCAAGTTTAAATAACATCTCCAAACCACATCTGAAATAACTAAACACAGTGTTTGCAGTCCTTTTACTGTGCAAGATGCACTCTCTAAATCTTTCCGAGTGTTTTAACAGGTGAGTGAACGCTGAGATTGAAGAAAGGTGTGGTCTGACCTATGAGCCATAATACATGATTTTGTAATGGATCAAAAATATCTGCAAAAGCTGCTACAAAGATTCAGTTATTTAACGGTGAGCATGTTTATATTGCGCTTTCCTAGTCTTGGTCACCACTCAAAACGATTTACAGTACAGTTGTGACATTCATACAGTGCATATATGTGACACTTTTCTCCCTGCAGCACACAGGTCAAGGTTTCAGCATCTTGCCCAAGGACTGTTTGACACACCAAACGGAGCAGCTGGGGATTGAACCACTAATTTTCTGGTTGGTGGTCGATCCTCTCTAACGCCAAGGCTTACAAAACCTGTATCAGGGGATCATCACTGCAGCAGAACATCCATCCATCCATTATCTATATTGCCGATCCTTTAGGGTCATGGAGAAGCTGGGGCCAATCCCACCTAGTGCTCACATTCACACCTACTGTCAATTTAGAGGCTCCACATAACCTAACCTCAACCTGCATGTCTTTGGACTGTGGGAGCACAGGGGGAACATACAAACTCCACACGGAAGGAGCCCGACAGAACCTTGTTGTCCTTCTGCAGGACAGTTGCATGTAAATGTGAGTCATTGGAGACAGATATGGTCGTTATAGACGTGGTCGTCACAAACAAGTGAAACGGAAAATGTGGTAACTATGAACACACTGTAAACCACTGATGTGAATCCCCTGTCTGTCTTCTGATGAGTTACTATTCATATCAATGAAAGATTACATCGTTGAAATTTCAGCATCTAATCACTTCTAATGTGAACACACGGATCTTGATCCTGCTGATTAATCCCACACTACACAAACAACAGTTGCTTCAGGTGACACACACATAGATATTCAAATATGTGCATGTATTGTGTTACTTGTGACTTGTGCCAATAAACTGACATCGGCTGCCAGAAAATCTTTGTTGAGGTGAAGGGAGGGTAAACTCTCATGGAGCCCGTTTACAGGAGACAGTTTGAAGTTGGGAGCAAAATGATCTCGTCGCTTATCTCGCTGTCAGTTCACACGGTGATGATCCAGTCACCTTCTGCCAATTCATTTTCTCTGATTAGGGAACAAACACATTTGGATTATGGAAATCCTTTTGAATTATGCCACGCCGCGCTGAGTTGCTCCACGACATAAATGGATGCATAAATACTTGGAAGGGCTCAGCATTTCTTTCTCTTATCACCGCTCTGCTTTGTTTTGACTAAATTGGAGAGTGAAGCGAGCCAAAACCAACAGGGAGACTGGAGAATAAAAAGAGAGAGGGAAGAAGAGGAGATGATAGGAGGAAGAGAGGTGATAGGAGGGAAAGAGAAAGGCCAGACGGCTGCAGACCAATGAATGTAGGCTTGGATGATTGGAATGAGACACAGACGGATTAGGCATTTAGTGACAAGAAAGGAGAGTAGAGCGAGGAGGGGGAATACATGGTGAGGAGAGGGGAGGTGGGGGGGATAACCCAATGCCAAAAATATCCATGTGTGAGAAACAAGAAGAAGAGAGGGAGAGATGGGAGAGAAAACGACACTTGCTGCACTTATATTTCCAACTTCCAAAAGTGGAAACGCCGATGCCTGTCGCATCCTCAGAAGCAACGCCATTGGTGCTTCCTGCCTGTCAATCATAAAGACAAGGATTCAAACCCCTGCCCTCCAGCTCTCCATATGTTTTGTCACCATGGCGTTAGAGGATGTCAACACAAGCTAATGCGGCAAGACAGATGCTGGCTATTAACATTATGTCCAGATCAGGTGACACAACTCCGGGCCGGAGGTCATCGTGACCAGTGTGACTTCTGTGACCCACAATGCTAACAAATGATAGGACAGGAGTGTTTATGTGTGTGTGTGTGTGTGTGTGTGTGTGTGTGTGTGTGTGTGTGTGTGTGTGTGTGTGTGTGTGTGTGTGTGTGTATGTGTGTGAGGGGGGGCACACCTGTCATCTGATAGCACTTATGGTCAAGCCCAAAAATACTTGAGTAATCTGTCAGCAAACATGCAGGGACCATGTGTATTTACTGTACGCTGCGCACACAAACACACACACACAGACAGACACACACACACACACAAACACACACACACACACACACATTTACTGATCACAGTGTTAATGATGTGTCGAGAAGCAAAAAGCCCTTGATCACCTTGATACTTCTGGGTTTGTGTGTGTGTGTGTGTGTGTGTGTGTGTGTGTGTGTGTGTGTGTGTGTGTGTGTGTGTGTGTGTGTGTGTGTGTGTGTGCACGTTTTTCTATAGTTAGGAAGTTCAATACCATCATTGTGAGGACATTTTGGCTGGTCCTCAGAAACTTCAAAGGGCTGTTTGAGGGTTAAGACTTGGTTTCAGGGTTAGGGAATGGATAATGTTAATGAGTGTCCTCACAGCTACAGAGTGTATGTGTGTGGGTGTGTGTGCATGTGTGTGCATGTGTCAAGTACATCGCCATGTGGTTGTTTAGGTTCTCACTCACTCACTCACTCACTCACTCACTCACACACACACACACACACACACACACACACACACACACACACACACACACACACACACACACACACACACACACACACACACACACACACACAGGACTTGACTGACCTGTAGGGCATGCCAGTCTTATGTGCCACCGTCTCCTCTTTGCCCAGTCCAAACATTTTCAGGTACCAGGTGGTCTCCATCTCCCTGATCAGTATGGCCTTCTGCCGCTGCTGCGCCCCTTGCTTCCCGGAAGAGGAAGTGCGCTTGGCATCCTGGGAGCTGTTGCGGTTGGCTCTTGTGCCGCTCAGAGAGGCCACCGACTGCTTGCGGTGCACGTGCGGCGGCTGGTGTCCCCCGCCGACGCCCCCTCCGCTGCTCCGGGCGGCGAGCATGGCCCCAGAGGGTGCCCCCTCCCCTCAAGGGCAGAGTTCAGGGAACAAGGTGAAGAGTTTAAAAGTTTCCAAGTGTTTCCAATTCCTTGTCCCCCTCTTTCCAGGAGACCGATCTGTCCAGCTTCAGAGAGTGATGCCTGTCTAAGAAAAGCTTGTTTTGACAGTCAGAGTTCAGTCAGCGCTCCGTCTCAACTTTCTGACCATCTTCTGAAGCTCTCAGCTCTCTGAACTCTGCTTTAACTTCCCCCAAGTGTTTTCTGTCTGTTTGTTCTGTCTTCTTCCTGTCTGTCTCTCTGTCTTTCTTTCTGTCTGTGAAGTGTGCTCTCTGGTCTCTTATAGCCTCATCCAGCCTGAAACAGGATCCTGGGTTCCTTGTTTCGTCACAGGCTGCACTGGCCTAAAGGGAGGGAGACAAACATGCCAGGGTGTCGACAACGTGCACTCGACACACACACACACACACACACACACACACACACACACACACACACACACTGCACATGTGATAAAACACAGAAGCGTCCTGTGCATTGAAACAGCTCATAAGACATGATACATACAAACTGCATACACGTTGGCACGCGCACACGAACACTGACATGCAGACAGCCAAACAAAAATAAAAAGAATACTCAGCGTGGATTCAAGCAATAAACACATTTTAAATTGAAGCTATAAACAATCATCAACACACACCACATGCACACTGGCACAAAACACATTGTTTCTCTTCATCTACAGACTTGGTATTGGCAACAACTCTATATTTACACACCTTCTGGACCACTTCAGAGTCTGGATGTCTTAACACCATTCCTTGTGTCATAAGACTCCACGTCGGTGTGGGAGAAACACAAATTTACACCTTGCAAAGACATTACAATGTTCAAACACAAACATTTGTCTGTACACACAATATGTGAGCACAAATGTAGAGAAGCCTAGGTTCATATATGTGAAGTGTTTTGGGCGTCCTACTTCACCAGAGCAAGAAAACTGTTATTAAGTCATAACATTTTTATGTATGATATGTAACTGTATAAGTATAACATGAGATTTTTAAAGTATATTATATATACACTTATATATATATATATATATACAGCATAACATTTTACATGTGTAACATAGTAATTTTAATGTATAACATTTATACATGCATATATGTATAATATAACATTTTAAAGTATAACATATATACATGTATATATGTATAACAAAACATGTTATATATAAAAACAAGCGAGTGGGATGTCGTAGGTTAAATATCGTCTTAACATGTAGGTTCAAATACAGAGGCTTTGTGTGAGGTTTTGTGTTTGTCTTGCTTGAAGTTCAACGCTGACACACACACATGCACAGACACACACACACATGCACACACACACACCCATGCACACACACACACACACACACACACACACACACACACACACACACACACACACACACACACACACACACACACACACACACACACACACACACACTAAAGAGCCTATATTGATTCCCTCCTGACAACTTTGGAGCTGACTGTTTAATATCCTCCAGCCATGCATAAACTTTGTTTCCTGTCTGAAGGCACCAGAGAGAGGGGCACAGGACAGCAAAGCAGAGCGGTTTTCAAAGAGCAGGAAAGTGTGGTAACGGAAGGTGAGAGGAAGGACCCGCGAGACGCACTCGTTCAATCATCGTTTAGGTGGTGAAGACGGACGGACTGAATGCTGATGAGATGCTAATTCATGTCAGGTACTGCAGGAGGGGTGGGGGGGGCTGATGTGGCCTTTTACTGAGACACACACACAAAGACAGTGTGTTATAAGCAGAAGAGGAGAGTGGCTAAAGAAGGAAGGAGAGAGAAGAAGAGAAGAGACGGAGAGAGAATTTGGACCCAGTGTGCAGTTCATTAACTATTCTCGATGACTAAGTAAAGTGTTAAGACTGTTGTCCGAACCACAGGAAGAGAGGAAGCTGATGCTGTGAAACAAGGAGAACTGGATGTCACTTTTCACCTTCATCAAAATGTTTAACATAATGTGAGCGGGTCAAATAATGTCGGTCCAGTCATTAAGGTCAGAGGACCGACTACATGTAACTGAGATACGCACTTTGAATAGAAAATATGAGTAAGTCAGAGTTACAAAAAAGAGTGACATTATTGAATAATTTCTTTCACCCATTTAATGCTGTGGGAAAACAGAGAAGGTCAAAACTTGTTTCAACTTATTTGAACTTTATTTTAAGATGAGCAGATTTCATGTGAACAAAGTGAAAAATAAATAAACTATGTCATACACTATACACTATACATTATATTTCAACCCATTTTTATCACAGGAAATAACTAATTAAAACCAAACTAACTGGAAAAAATGAACACTTGAGCAAACATCAGTGTGATTAGAAACTATCTAAAGTGTCGGAAATTATCTTTGAGAAAAACATATTTCACGTGTACTTTGATTTTTTTTTGTTTTGTACATGTTACATTCGCTAACATTGATGGAGGCAGGTTTATGATCTATCAGCTTACTGCGGCCAGTCACCAGGGGGCGATCAAGGCCCTATGGCTTCACTTTTAATCCTGTCTAAAGAGTTGCTGAGGTTTCTGAAGCAGAATATTAACCAAATCTAATAGAGAGCAGCTAACGATCACTAAAAATCTGGCAGCACACAGCAGTGAAATAAACTTGGGACTTTATTATGTAACATGCAACCCCAGCCAATTTGAGTTGGGTCCATGTTTGGTTTAATCAGCACATAGTGGATCAAGACGTGTGTGTCCAATAAATGAGTCCATGTGGTCAAGCTGTGCAGCCGGAGGATCCTCCTGATATCTGAACACACACCCAGAGTGTCCTTTGAGGTCAAGTGAATAAGTCAGCGATGGAGTGTCAGCCGTAAATTATTCAGCTGGGTAATGAGAGCCTGATATCACCCTGCACTTTGTCTGAGGGGTCTGGGGGGGAAAGGTAGGGGTCAGTGCTGACTGTGCAGGCTGAGGGGATGAAGGACAGACCTCTGTCTGTGGCTCAGCTCAGCAGGGGGATTGGATTGGAAAGTTAAAAATCTGTAGTCTGTTGCAAATGTGAGCCTTTTAAACCATCTTGACCACTGGAGTATATGACTAGCTGATATTATAATATATACTACAATGAGATTTACAGTAATATATATGGTTATGTTGGGTATTGAGGCAATGTTGCACAACTTTTTTGCTATAAAGTAAGAATTTTAAGAATTTTATGATCTTGGCATCACTTTGATGATGCACATTGGAGTGTTTAATAAGTAGTTCTATTCCACAGGATGAGCCAAAGCATGTGTGGACATTCTCAGTCATCCAGTTTCTTCAGAGTTGGACAAGTGGACGTAGGTCACTGGTGTTCAAAAGATCGCCTGTATCATGATATGGCAGTTCAAGATATGAGATTTCACACACTCTGATAGGTGTAATGATTTTTTTCTATATTGTCCATCCATCTACATGAGCACTGAAGTGCTATTAATAGCAGTAGTTGCAGTGGTTGCTGTGTTTGCAGTGGGAGTGTTCGTCTGTGCTTCAGAGGTTGAACAGTGCGAGGGGGTTTATTTCACACGAGGCTGTAATGTGCACCGGGGCTGCCCCCTGTAAGAGTCAAGGATTTGAATCATCAGTCAAACAACCTGTTAAGATTATTCAAATCTCTTTTTTTGTCTGTCAGTGTGAAGCCAGAAGTAGCTGCAGAGTGAGCGCTCCTCACTTTTCCCTATGATCCACTTGTCGTCAATTCGTCCTGTCTGCTGACGAGAGGCAGGGTGAGTCTGAGAGAGAAATCGTTCAAGCGGCTGTGGCATGCCTAAGTGTCCTTGGGCAAGATGCTGAACCCCAAATTCCCCCTGCAGGCTGTGCCGTTCTGATAGAAAAAGTGTTTTCACAAAAGCACTTGCACATTTCTGATGCATCATTTGGGTAATTAGCACCCAGTGGCACTTGCACACATATTCAATCATTGTCATTGTCACCCTGAACATCCCACCAAATACAAATGAACAATCTGGCAGTTGAGATAAGTCTTGATGATCTCTATGAAAAAAAGGAAAGATTCATCAACTACTTGTATTGAACAGCTACGTCTGATTCAGATCATTCCAGGTTGAGTACAGCCCTAATGTGCATGGAGTGCAGATGTCTCAAGGTGAAGCAGCATTTGCCATACAGTATTAAACATGGCAGGGTGCACAGCACTTCAGCTGGATGACCTGTTGTCCCTCAAGGTCGCTGCCTGAGGAGATTCGTCACACAAAGTGAATCCAATCTGACTCGTCTGTGGTGTCGTCACCGAGAGGGAAATTCTAGCATGAACAAAATCCGTCATTCAAGTCCCTAATCCTGATTCCCCACTGAGATGCAAACTGATACAGTTGGCAGACACACACACACACGCACGCACACACTAAACACACACACAAACACACACACACACACAGACAGTTTTTGCCTTGTATGGGCCTGTTTTTATCTTTTATCACTGATGGGGCTGTTTCTCTCAAATCTCCATATCACTGCAGTTTTACTGCATCAGATTGGAGGTGAGTATAAAAGCTGAGCTGTTGATTGTGGTTGTTTAAAATCATCATTTACATCAAATCAATCAATCACACAGGTTTTTAAAAGTTCATAAAGTTTCCACACACTCTTAGTGATGAGGCCTGTTTCAGAGGATACACACCAAAGTGAGACTGAGCAGAGATCAGTGGAGAGGGAATGATGAAAAGAAAGTCAGACACAACAGACACTGATCTTCAAGGTCAAAGGTCGGAATGCTTTAGCTTTCAATACAATACATACATTGTGTGTTTTAAAGGGTTTTAGCTCTGTATCAAAAGTAATCTTCATCCATACTAACACACTTGATAACACATGTCACATGACCAGTCATGTACTCTGGTACCATGCATGTTCCAGTTCAGACAAGAAGCAGGTTTTCTATTTTACAGTTGGTTTCTTAGTTGCAGAAAATGCTATGAACAAGGAACAGCAGCAGGGAGAAGTAAGACCGAGGATCTTTTTTTGATTGGACTGACGATGAGGTGGAACAACTTGTTTCTTAAAGTCTCTGTTGTACTTCAAACTAAAATGAAACCTGCAGCGTCTCCTAAAGTCTCTGTTTTAGGGGCTTGAAGACTTCCAATGCCCGACTTAGATGAAGCAACAGTGAGGAGTTTTATAGGCTATTAGTGTGGATGTGCACATCTGAATGAGATCAGTAACAGGATGCAGCATTACTGTGATTATGAACCAGGTGGATTCTTTAGCACCTTAACATCTGCCTCATTAAACTCTACACACTTCATATATTAGATGTATGGAAAGCATATTGTACCTCTACATAAATGAGCTGACGGTTATTAATTAAAATCTTAGGCTCAAATAGTTTTTATCATAGTTTCCAAAGGTTAACCCTCCGTCAGTTTACTTTTCTTTCCAGAGTTTATTATTATAGAAGTCAGAGTGGGAAACTTGGTGGCAGCAGAGTTAAAACAGTTAAAAGACACAAACACGCACACACACACACATATAAACACTTGCATACACAACAACACAGGCACCCAAACTATATAGAGCAAACAGGAACAGCTGCTCTCTCCACTATGAAATTAGAAGGAGCAAACCTGAACCTCTCTTCAGTCGCACCCACAGCCTGTTGTGTTATTAGATGAAAACGGTCATTAACATGAGATTTACCTCTACTGAGAAATTAGTGCAAATAAATCCTGCAAAAATCAGTGAGGCTGGGTAAAGACGTCTTATTTATCCCTTAAATGTAATGTTGAGGAAATACATGCATGAGAGTTTTGTCAAGCCGCTTTAATCTTTCACACTTTGACAAACCAAACAAGTGGGGGATGACAAACAGCTCAGTGTCACATGTCTAACGAGGCCCTATTTGTAGCTTCCAGCTCCCACACAGTGAAAACTGAACATTTACAGTTTAGATGGAAAGAAATACGACAGATTCATTTTTAGGAAGTAGGAATTGTTGGTTTTTTTTACTTTGAAATGACATTTTGAGTGTAGAAAGTACTGACAGTTTATTCCTGCCCTCAAACTCTACATCTCTGCACTCTTTGAAGTCAGATCAACACTGGTATGTGTACAAGATCTTATGTAATACAACGAGGTACGCGTCAGGCAAAATAAGTTTGTCTTCAGAAAGAGATGTGTCACTGTGAATGTGCCACAATCAGATGGAAATCTAAATGCAGACTCCTGAGTCTTCAAGGGCAAGATACGAATTTCCCGTGGAGAACTAGAATGGCACCCAGTAGAGTTCTGTCTACCACTGAGACCTGTTCAGGGATTTATTCCAAAAGATTCAACACAAAGGATTAACTAGATTGTGAGTCCATCAACACAGGAAGAAACTAGTCACAGGAGCCGGGATTCAAAGAAAACAGAAACACTGGGAACCGAAACATGATGAGGAAACCAAAAACAGACCTGAACAGACGAGTGTGAGCACAGAGATACTCACAGGGAGGCAGGGGGAAGTGAACACAGGTGGGACACATGAGGACAGGTGCACAAAGGCAGGAAACAGGACAAGACAAGAAGACACACAAGGAAAGTGGTTCCAAATAAAACAGGAAAAGAGACAAGATAAGCCAAGACAAGATAAGATAAGACTTTATTATTCTCAAAGGAAATTCTTCTCTCAGCTTGCTCCAAGATTACAGTAGCAGTAGAATATACAATAGAGTACAAAGGAACAAAACAGTAGATTATTAAGTATAATAAAATCCAAGGACAAAATTTTAAAGTATAAATTATGAAGTCTAATATAAAGGAACATTTAAATATAGGGTTTTTTAAGGGAAAGGGTTTTTTGGTGTTAATGCTGTGCCTAATTTTCTATTTGAAAATAAAGTTTAACACTTAAGTGAACATTTGCGTTAAAAAAAATTAGAGTCACCTATCAATGAATCATTTTGAGTGACTACCCCTGCACACACAAACACACACACACACACACACACACACACACATTCATCCTAATACAATGATTTATCACTGGAGCGGGGCACCCCAGTCTTCATGATTACTGATCCTCCTCCCGTCCTCTCTTGAGAGTTTCTGTCTCAGGCGATTCAAAGTTGATCGATCCCTCTCCTTGCGTTCATCAGTGGACCAACAACAGTCTTCAGCTACTACACTTCACTCCAGGGACGTGAGCTGGCCGGTCATTTAGAAAAGAAACAAACGACATTAGCTCTTTGACTCATTTGGATTGTGTCGCACTCGCTCAGTTCCTTATCAATCACACGGAGGCTGAGGAAGAGAAATGAGAGAAGTGAAGTCCTTCAGGCTCGTAACATGGATAACAAACCTCTGAGTATCAATCACACCAGCCACACAGGTTCATTTATGGTCCAGTGTTCCTAAATCATCTGTGAGACTTTCTAAAAACTAGAAACCTCCGCCAAGGCCCAAAGGTCCCCTCGAATTCTAACCAATAGGTTATTTAAGTGAAGGAGACAAGAGCACAGATTGAGTCACATGCATGAGTATGAGCATGAGTCCATTTTAAACCCTAAACACAAAACACCCCAAAAAATTACTAAGACTGTTTTTTATAACTTTTTTAGTCATGTCAAAGATTTCAATTCTTCTTTACGGGACAAAATATGTTCATGAATAATTACGCCATTGTTCGTAAAATACAGTCGAATATACAGGAATTAATACAATACAACACAATCCTTTATAAACTGTATATACTAGAATGGCACTTGGTAGAGCTCATATCCAGCGAGACCCAACAGGCCCATGTATCATCTTCCCGACAAGTTTCATGGTAGTCTTTGCATAAACCTACTGTCCAACTAACTAACTAACTAATTACCTAACAGAGAGAACATCACCTCCTCCGCGGAGGAACTCAGAAAAGGGAATGTGAAAGTGTGTTGGCGCTAATGAGGGAAATGTGATATTTCCCGTAAAGGTTCATTTATTAATAGATGGTTACACATGGTTACATCTTCAAATTCAAAGCCTACATGTGTTCTGAAGGAATCACTCTCACCATGTTGCACTTGGACCTGAACTATGAAGCAGTTCAAAAATAAATAGATAGAAATAAGTAGACAGCAGATATTACAAGATAAAGAGCCTGTTTTAAAGTGTTAATGATTTTGGGGGGTTAAAATTAAGCATAAACACACACACACACACACACACACACACACACACACACACACACACACTTTGATTTAGTGTTCCTGTGCACTCTTGTCATCTGAAAATAAATTAGAAATGCATCCCCTCAGCGCTCTGTCACCGGGAGAATTTGTGACCATGCACACTGATAGGTTTAATTGGACACAGTTCATAGCTTCACAGATTCCTGGAAAGCCCCCATGCTCACGATGGATGGGATCACACATGCTCTCACAGCGCACAACACAGACACACACAAGTAGAAAATGATCACCTGCACCTGCATCAAAAGACACAAAGATGTGTGTAGCAGCTGACCCCGGATGCAACACGTTTTTTTAAAGCTTGTAAAAATAACAGCGAGTGGTTGAAACAATAACAAGATGAATCTAAAAGCATGAAATAGAGTTTGATTGTTTTTGAATACAGAGGTTAACAAAGCTCAGTGTGATTAATGAGACAGTCAACACACCCACACACATGAATATCATCATTCTCTGTTAGAGTTCAGTAAAGTAGCTGTTTACTGTTTTACATGCTTCCTCTCATCTTGTCATCTTTTCACCTCTGAGGGATTCGTCACACGGATCAAAGCTTCATTTATCTTATCTCAAACGTATTAGAATTCGCATTCGGAAAATTCGAAGTTGAATGAAAAACGATTTTCCAGATCTTAAACTGATATCTGTGAAAATAGAAGGATTTATCGGACTTATTCTGGGACATTAACATCAGAGGTTTAAACCATGGTAGTCAATGTAATACCTCCTTGTAGAATATTACATTTTCTCTGTACTGATATCTCCGTTCATTCAGCTATCAGTGCTCTTTAATGGGAGTGGCGGTGGACTAGTGGTAGAAAAGACAGACATTGTCTAAGTGCTCCTGAGCAAGGCACCTTACTCCCCCAACATCTGCTCCCCGGGCGCACTGCTCTGTGTGTTCACTGTGTGTGTTGTGTCCTGCTGTGTTCACACGGATGGGTCAAAAGCAGATTTGCATGTAGTGTGTCTGTGCATTTGAATCTTGAATCTTTAATGTCTGTGATGTTTAATATTCACAGCGGCTTCCTCTAGCTCCCTCTGCTGGATCAACTCAGCCTGTGACGTTTGTGATTTCCTCCACCCTCATACATCAGATTAATCCTTTTCACCCACAGGGGCCTCAGATCAGTGATATGTTTGTGTAGTGAATTGTGTAGCAGTTTGGCTCCTGGACGTTATGGACCAATACATGATGTCCGGTAAAGTTAAGTTTCTATTATGTTAATCTAAACTTCTTGTTAAACAGTTATGTTGCAAATATACAACGCTGCTGTGCATAAATATTTATACCAGGTATTTATACCAGGTGTAATGATGCAATCTGTTGCAATCACCTGTTTATCTTAAAGGTTCAGTGCGTAGGATTTAGTGGCATCTAGTGGTGAAGGGGCATATTGCAACCAGCTTAATGCCTATCGCCTCACCCTTCCGCAGGAGAACCTACGGTGGCCTTCAGGTGATGTAGACATGCAAAAGGTCATCTGTAGAGCCAGTGTTTAGTTTGTCCGTTCTGGGCTCCAGTAGAAACATGGCAGTGCAACAAGGTGGACCCCGTGCAAGAGGATCTGTGCTGGTGTTCAGATATGAAGGGTTCGTTCTAATGTAACTGTTGTCTGGACCTGGGCAGGAAGCATTATTATGTCTTTTTTGTCTTTTTCATTAAAAACCGATGCCTGCTGGCACAAAAGCAGCTGATTTGACAGGTGGCTTTAATATAATAATATTTATTAGTGCAGTTTTAAAGGTCATTTTCTGTTCCCTTTTGTCACACAAGATAAAAGCTGAAAGTTTCAAGTGACCGATTCTACCTACATGAGCACTGATACAGAGAGCGACATGTTTATTGTTCATTCATGTAGTGACCCAGTAGGATCTATACAGGAAACCATTCTCTGCCGACCCGCTCAAGTGTGAGGAGACAATAACTACATGTCCAACAGTTACACTTACAGTTACAATATATTGACTAGATTAAAAAATTTTAGATAGACATTTCAACACATATTGTTGAGACTGAAAATAACATTTGTTATGTTATTATTATACGAGTTATGGTCGTTTGTGTCTCCCTCACATGGTTATTATGGTGACATCAAGTCTACAGTGTAACTTTATACAAATATTATGATAGAAGCTAAATGCCAGAAGCTGCAAAAAATGTCAGATGTGTTTGAAATTGATTTGCAACAAGTAGAGCAGGAAGAAATGTGAGGTAATTGCTGCCTTCATTTTAATTCCACTACCACAAATGAAACAGCAGCTTTGACAGATTCTGAACTTTCAAATATTATTTAACATAATTTCCCGACATAGAAAAGCAAGTCAAAACTAAATTAAAATATCTTGTTTTACACATACACCATCAATTATATGTTTTTGGAGATGTGTGTTTGAGATGTTCAGTAATCGTTGAGGTAGCAGTTTTTTTTCCTCATGGATGTTGCTCATTGAAATCAACCCGACCTAACGCATGTGAAGATACACTTGACTTGGGCTACACACACATTCAGTCAGTATAAATATAGGTATTTTGTAAATATTATGTATTGCCTGTTCATTAAAAACAAACAATAGTTGCAAAATAAAATGTGAATATTAAGAGTAGGAACTAATCATTTAAGTGGCACAGCGACACAGCTGCCATCTACATTATTTTCAATTTTCAATTTCATAGCCCTATTTTTTTTTAAATTATTTCTCCACTAATAATCAATGGCCGTGGACGCAGTCGTAGAGTGGATCTCAGTGGCGGTTGTGGCGAGCGAGGCCGAGGTCCCGGTCGAGGTTCCGTCGCGTAGTTTGGCGCGGGGCCTCATCATCTCCTCCGTGTTCTGTTCGGGTTTGACCAAGAGCACGTAGCTCTTGGGCAGGAAGATGCAGGTGAGCAGGCCGAAGCTGGAGGCCAAGATGGCAAAAATCTGGACGGCCACCATGAACTTGCCACGTGTGCTGAGGTAGGCCGGGACGAAGGAGATCCACACGATGAAGAAGACGAGCATGCCGAAGGTCACGCACTTCGCCTCGCTGGAAGACGGATAAAGAAAACATGCATTGTACCTCTGACGTTTTAAAATGAACTTTTAACAACAAGAGAAGAATTAAAACTTCAAATCTCAAGGGTCGATGACCTCTCATGAGATATCAGTGTTTGTTGCAGCTTTTAACATTTGTCAGTGTAAACAGTGTCTGTTCAATGGCACTCAATCTACATTAAGATAATACCTCCACCAAGGCCCAACAGTCCCATCATGAAACCATATTTAAATTCACCAGATCCAGATGTCGATTTCGATCACACACACTAAATATCAGCCCCCTAAACATGTCAAATTTTTTATGATTGAATCAAATAAATTGTTAAAAAACGCCCTGCCAATGTTAAAGAAAATCTCTCAATGTTAAAGAAAATCTCCCAATGTTAAAGGAAATTTAAAGAATTCCCACAATCAAATAGAAAAATAAACAGACGAGTGAAAACATAACCTCCTTGATGGAGGTAATAATCCTTCAATACTTTTGCCTGTTATATTCTGCCCTTTACCTCTCTTTAGACATTTCAAAATGATTGTAGTACATATATAGACCAGATAAAAGAGAAATGCAATAATGAAATTATTATGCTCCCAATGAGCTGGTGGCTGTACTGATATTAAAGTAATTGTTTTCTTACTGCTTTACTCATTCCATGTTTACCCATTGCTCTATAGCTTTGAGTCACGCATCATTGAATATATTTTTAATTGGTTCCTTGTTCACGCACATTTTTTCCTGCAAAAAATGTGTCAAAAGTAAAAATTCATAAAATTTATTTATTGTTAGTTACTAGTTTATAAAAAAAGAATACATCAGGGGCCGATCAGAGTTCAGGTTGGGCCAGTACCCCCATGGCCTTCCCCCCCCCCCCCCCCCCGTGAGTCTCCTACCTGAAGTTGTCCTCCAGCTTTCGGGCTATGAAGGCGAAGATGAAGGCCAGCAGAGCCAGCAGGATGTCATAGGCAAAGACGCAGCAGATGAAGATCACTGAGCCTTCGTCACACTCCAGGATGATCTTTATATTCTGGGCCGAGGTGTTTTTCACGGGGTGAGGAGGGAGGACGATGAGCCACACTGTGCAGGCGATCGCCTGGGGAGGAGCACGGAAACATCTGTCACATTATCACATAATTACATCCGACACCACTAACGTTTAAAAGGTCAGAGTAAAATGTCAAGTAAGAGCCAAGACTTCCTGTGACTGTAGGTACCTGGATTAATGTTGCCACGGCTGTTATCGCCCTCTGGTGGGCACAGCTGATAGTGTCAACTTCAGGGTTGGCACAGACGTTGGCATCATTGTGGCTCTGTGTGTTGGTGACGATGACGTCAGGACTGCCGCTGTTGGCCGCTGCCTCAGCTGCTGCTTTTGCAGCTTGGGTGGCGGCTTTGGCTCTGGTACGAGCTGCTTTCAGAGCCTGGGCCCTCAGCATCAACAGCACTGATTTACCTGAAGTCAACACACATTGCAAGTGTTATTGTAGAATTTTAAAAAAACATTATAGCGAGAGGTAATACCTTGAAAAATAAAAAACCTCAGAATTACCAAGATCAAGGTGTAGACCAAAAAAAATTGATTTCCTGCAGATACTCAGATATGTTTGCCTGATTCAAGATTCAAGATTCAAGAGTTTATTCTCATGTGCACACCAATTACATTTAGCACTCGCTGGCAATGAAATGCTTGGGTCACAGGCTCTCTTCTAGAAATGCTCAAAATATTACACAAGCAAAAAAATAAGAATAAAAATAATTGTAGAATAGAATATCAAAAAATAGAAAAGAATAAAAAATATATATATTCAAAAAATATATACACCTAAAAAAAGTAGTGCAATATGGTAAGGAAAAGTAGTGCAATATGGTAAGGCCTGGCATATGGTGAAAAAAAAATAACATACACAAGCAGATATATGAGGTAAAGTATGCTCACCCATGATGGAGGAAAGGCAGAGAGCAAAGCCCAGAGCCAGGGCCACCTGGCTGGTCATACAGCTCCAGTGCTGAGGCTCTCCGAGGAAGACGATGGAGCAGAGGAAGGTCACCACCAGCGAGAAAAGCAGCGAGAAACTCAACAGTGGATCGTTTGCCTTCACCAGAGGTGTCCTGATGTGCATGGCAAACACTACCTGGAGGAACATAAACACATTCAAACACAACATGGGACATTTTAGCTCCTCACTCTCCGCACTTGTTTTTCCATCTATGATTCTCACCCCAACAGAGATGGTAACCAATGCCCCGAAGGCAGAGATGGCGATGAGAGTGATGCCCAGCGGCTCCCCGAAGGCCAGGAACTCGATGATCTTTGGTACGCAGGCATCATGAGCATCATTGGACCAGTCGTCTCCGCTGCACAGGATACATTCACGAGCATCTGTCAGGGTGAAGAGAGGGAGATGAGAGGACGGTGGGGTCGGCAGAAGTTACAGGCAGCATCATGGTTGACTTGAAACTGTCCAGGAAACTGTCCAAGTAGATATTTTTGTCTATGGAAACATGACAGGATTCATCAGCGTACATAAGACGTTGCTGATGTACCCCCGTTTTAGCATAAGAGTAGAATTACATCTGATTTTGCTCTAGAGAATTCTGATGGGTTTTAGAAAAAAAAGGTTTTGCAGCATTATAAAGATGTATAAGCTGTTTTTATTTTATTTTATTGTTTTAAACAGGATTGTAAATATCATATTTATAATATATTATATAATATATTCTTTTGTTTATATATAATTTATTGTAAGGTGTCCATTGGTGATTAGAAAAAAATAAATGTATTATTATTATTATTATACATCCTTTGGACAGATACCAGTTTGCAATATCTGGGTTTAAGAGAAGTAAAACAGAAGTAGAACAGTATTTTTCTCTGACAGATCCATTAACATTTGAATAATAATTCAAATTCAAGAAGGAACAAAATTAAATAAAATCATTAAAATGTATGTTTCAGTGGACATTTGAGGAGGACACTGTCATATTTGAGTTTGAAAGTTGTGTACAGACTGGTTGTGTTGCTGATCTCTCCGTCAGCACAGGGGATACAGTCAAAGCAGCAGACTGGCTCTCCCTGCCGGATCCCTTTCCTGGTGCCGGGCTGACAGTTCTCACTGCACACTGACCGAGGAGGCTGCAACACAAACACACATTTATAGACATAACTATAACTAAATACATATATACAAAGACTCACAATTAAAGAGAGTAGACTTAGTCATTATTTGCTGTCTTAAAAGGCTCCTGACCTCCAGCACTTCATTGTTCCACACAATGGAGTCATTGGTTATGGTCATCCTGTCCCTGGGAGCTGCTGAGCCATTGTAACGTCCCACGGTGATGTACGATATCTCCCCTTGACCATTGACCTGCCAGTTGATGATGTCATAGAAGCCCTCCACATCCCCCTCCTCAAAGTAGATCTCTTCGTCTGTGTTCGGGACCTTGAAACGCACGTTCTTCAGGTAGTACATCAGCTAAGGACGACAGAGACAGAACAACATCTTGGTTTTCTTTAGTATGACTGGACATATTTTACACCAACTATAAGTTCAGATTTGTAACAGCATGTTACACATTTCATGGTAGAAATGGAGCAGGGCCTCTTCCTAACACAAGTACCATTTAGTCAAAAGAACTCTGGCATTTCCAGTTTTTCACTTTTTTGAAAGTTAATTGTAGCACCACCTTCTGGTCGATAATATATGTTGGGAAACATTTGCTCGTCCTTCCTAGGTGAGGTGACAGTGTTAATGTCTGTAGCTCATTCCAATGTACTATAATTTGAGCTGTGGCAGAAGATAAACTATAATAACACTAAGGTTCTCACTGGGGTTAGAACCCTTATAAAACGGTCTACCACATATGAGCTGTCAATGCTTTAAACAACAGTTAAATAATTCTTAAACAATATTTTAAATAATTTCCACAGTAGGTTTAGATCTACTGTATATTAGCTAAATATTTCATTTTATTACAGGTTGTTTGCACAAGGTGTCTAACAATAACTTAACACACACACGTGTACCTGCCATGGCTCAAAGTTGGTGATGTCAGCACAGCTGTTCCCACTGAACGGTCCCTGTCCATCTACACAGTGCTCCAGGTTGTGCAGAGCGTGTGCCACAGCATACACAGCTTTGTATACACTGAGGGGAGGTGCCATCATCTTCATCATCATCACTATCATTACTATCTTCATCATCATCACCATCATCACCATGAATTGCAAAATGATCCAGGTGGATAATTACAGGTTTCGTTCACCCCCGTCGCAGAAAGAAAAACACACTTTCACACACTTGTTCTGTTTCATGTTTCTGTCACTAAAGCCCAATCTTTGTTTGTGGTGCTTAAAGCAACATCGACACCAAAATGTATTTTTCAGAAATAATTACTGTGGAACTACTTTGCATCAAAAAATAGTCCCAATGAAAACAGGTGTTAATATCTGGGACAATGTCTCTAAAGGTGATATGTCTCATATAATTCTCATCACATTAACTCATTCTCATCACGGTCACGTAAATAGGGGGAGAACAGTCATATGGGTGATAGTTATGACATTGGCAGTAACATTTATATGAATTGGTGACATTGCTGACATCAGTTAGTAAGTGTTAATGGGGAGAACTGACCTGTAGGTGATTCTTAACTGGGAAACATCAGAGTAGGTGTTATTGAGCTGAGCCACAGACTCGCTCCCTGAGCACAGCCCGACAGGAGGCCCCCTCACTGCCCTGGACAGAGTGCCGTTAACCTCTCTAGCCGTCTGTTTAGCCTGTTTCAGAGCTCTGCCATAGTCCAGTGTGCAGTTAAACAGCTGCAAGACAACAATCATCTGATCTGATCCTAGTGACTCTTAACATTACGACACATGCATTTTTACAGTTTCAATTCCAGCTCCTCAAGTCAATTAAAAAGCTTTAAAAAAACTGACCGACTCCCAGAATTCCTCAGTGAGTTTGTCAGCGTAGGGGTCTAGGTCCAGAAGATGGCGCTGAAGATCAGGGATGTCAGCCCTCTTCAAACCAAAGCCCAGAGTGCCGCCCAGCACTGAGCTCAACTGCAGAACAACATGCACGTTATCAGCCTCAGCTCAAACTGTGATGTACATCCTTTATTCAGACTCTTTCCCTCTTGGTCATCACGCGACTGATCACTGACCCCAGGCTGGTTGATGAGAGCGGAGGTGACCCAGGCCTCGCTGGCGATCCAGGTGCGGTTGGTGACATTGTGGCGGAGCAGCTCAAGGATCAGAGGACTCAGGTCTACGTCTGATGAGAAGACCACAATGATCTTGGCTGTGGACTCAACGACGGTGTCAACAATTTGCTGGATGTCCTGCTGGGAACTCACCTGAAGTAGCAGGAATAGAAAACTGCAGAAACAACAGCGTATTCATTTGATCAAAATGACAATTACAGACGAAGTGATTACCTTAGGCAGCGTCTCAGAGAAGGAGATGCAGACACCAGCTTCCTCCACCTGCTCCTTGAAGTCTTTGATACCGTACTTGCCGTAGTCATCATCTGCAGCGATGGTGCCCACCCAGGTCCAGCCGAAGTGCAGCACCAGCTGGGCCATAGCTGTGGACTGGTGCTTGTCGTTGGGGATGGTCCTCAGGAAGGTGGGGAACTGGAACTTGCTCTCCAGGGCAGAGCACGACGAAAAATAGCTGACCTACAGATACGGATAAGAGGATGAGCAAGTCTCGTTCTGTTGACATCTCCTTGTCTTTACCTCTGTGTCTCTCACAGCTGCCTTACCTGTGGGAAGTGATAAAGTCCCAGTATCCTGGCTGTGGCGATGGACAGATCGGAGCCGCCGGCGCCCACCAGAGCGGCCAGGGGCGGCCCGTTCCCGCAGCGGTAGTTGGGCACGGCCTCGTCCTGGCCCGTCAGGTAGGTGAGGGTGCCCTCCACGGCCTTGGAGATGGTGAAGCAGGAGTCGTAGATGACGTAACCCAAGTCTGTGCTGGGCAGCAGGTCGTCCCTCTTGTTTATTTCATTGATGGCGAACAACATGGTCTGGGTCCAGCGGAAGGTGCGAAAGTTAAACCTGGAGGATGAAAAACACAAAAGAGATGAATTTGATTCTCCTGTTTTTATGTCTTTTCACACCTCCAATGCTTGTATTTAGTTCGACAGAAAAACTCAAGACTCATGTTCAGTAGGTGCAAAAATAAAATACTTGACAGAGGATCCACACACATAATTTTAGTCCTGATGTTTCTAACTAAATTACCCACAAAAGGACAGACTCTGATGCTGCTTGTTGTTGCATATGCAGACTCTGTACATAATATTAATAATAAAGGCTACTGTAGCTAATTGGTCCCAGAGGTGCTGCCCGGCTGTCTTGATTTCTGTAGTTAAATCGTGATGCTAAGAGATCTTAGGAGGACGTTGTGTGGATGAAACACATAATTAAGAGCAGAAATATTTCATAAATAAACTTTAATAGGACAATAAGTGTATCTGTTATAAAGATTCTAACAACAGCTGAAGGTAAAGGAGACAGCTCGACTCACCCCTCACACTCCGAGGAGACGGGCACCCTGGAAGTGTTGCTGTCGGTGGAGGCGATGCGATTGTGAACAGGAAACATCCCCCCAATGACGACCTTCTTCTTGTCCACGTTCTTGTAGCCGCTCAGGTTGAACTTGGCCTTCAGCTTGCACGTGGATTCTGCAGAGACAGACCTGTAAATGTAGAAAAAGGCACAAAATCCCAGCAGGAAGCCTCTGATTTCCATGCTCCGTCTGACACAGTGAAAGGACTGAGCTCTCTCACTGTGGCAGACGGCAAAGTGTGACAGGTGTCTCATCTGCTCCCGGGGGAGACGTGCCACACAAGGTTACATCAGATCAGATTCAACAGTGAAGAGAAGGGCCCTGGATTACAATGAGAAGCTGAGTGGACATTAACTTCATTTCATTTGAAACAGAACAGTATGATTTGGTTCATTTTAACAAAGAGCAAAGCATTTTTTTTATCTTATTAATGGTGTTAAAGATTAAGTTCAAAAATTGTTCCACCAGTTTTGTCCCACTCCTTCAGCACAAACTGGACGCTGAACCAATGAAAAATGCAGAAAATATCAAATACATTCAAATAAAACATCCCATAATTTCATATCTTCTCTATTCTTTCTCTCTGTCCTCCTGTAAATACCAATCAGTTCATTAGTCTCCACTCAGGTCGGCTACAGAGCAACAAACCGCCACAGGCCAGGAGTTAATTGGCGGCTGCATGTTGTAACTTGTAGAGTCTCTGCACAACATCACGCCTCGGCTACTGTTCCAAAATCATGTCTGGTCCCCGGAGTGGGTCTGCGACGTGTCGATGGATGATTGAACTTGTCTGCTCTTGTCTCTCAGTCAGAGGGGACACACACAGGTTTGTACTTCTGTCTTAGTGAGGACACTCATTGGCGTAATGCATTACCTAGCCCCTTACCCTAACCTAAACCTAATGCTAACCCTAAAACCAGATCTTAACCACAAAACAGTTCATTAAATGTGGGTCAGAAAGTGAGGACTGGCCCAAATGTCCTCACTCTGCAGGTTGTAGGCTAAAAATGGTCCTCACAAAGTCATCTGTGCAAGAACACACACACACACACACACACACACACACACACACACACACACACACACACACACACACACACACACACACACACACACACACACACACACACACACACACACACCTCTGCTGGGTAACGAGGGATGAATCCACACAAATAAGCTCTTAATTAAATCAATTTACACAGCGGTTTATATGAACTATATAACACTATTATTTAGGATATTTTCGAATAACTTTTAAAGCTCCTCAGGACAGTCGGATCCCTATATGCTCCAAGGTGTAATCTAAAATCCTCCAACCAAAATTTGCCCGGACCTTACTCAAGGCAGGCAACTGATGCTGGTAACTAGGGGTGACCAGGTTTTTGCCTTCAGGACCTGGAGGCTCGTGACATTCCTGACCTGAGGGAATTAGATATTAATTATTTATACTTGTTTTAATTAACTGATGTGTTTTTAATATTTTTCTGTCATCCTTCTTATTTTTGTTTTGTCTTGTTTTGTTTTTGTTTTATTTCAATGTTTTTGTAAAGCATACCTTGTTTAGATAAGTGCTATAGAAATAGTTATTATTATATGACATTATACTCAAAGTAAATTTGCAAACAGCATGATGGAGATATTGAGATGCAAGTCTTGTATAGCTGCTGAGGATATGTATGTGTGTGTGTGTGTGATTGAGCCCTTGTGATCATGAGTCGCCTGACTGATGCTGATGACTTCTGCGTGGAATCAATTATGCAGTCATTTAAAAAGATGCTAATTTCAAAGGGCAGCTCACGCAGAGACATAAAGAGGCACGTGGTTAAAGGGGAAAAGAGGAAGTATGTGTGTGCTACTGTTTTATTTTATTGGGGTGGTTTTAAAAAGTTTTACATGATAACTTCTGAAGTGATGAGACTGAAGTGAAGAGTTGTCAGTGTGGTGAGAAAAATGAACCTTCAGACGCCTCCGGTGTTAAACAGAACTGTGAATATTAGTGATCTGGCTGTAATCACAATATACAACAAAATACAAAAGGCTGCATAATAAGACAGAGACATGCCATAGAGATAGAGATGGATGGATGAAAAGTAATTGTTCATTCCTGTTTAAACACAGCAACAGCATCAAAAATGTGATGCTCCAATTTTGGTTTTCAGCATATTATAGATCATAACAGCGTTTTTCAAACGGTTTGTCAACATATTTTGATATAATACCCATTTCTTAATTTAAAAGATTATTTAGTTAAGAGGTTGAGTAGCCTGTGTTTGGTAATCTGTCATGTCAAAAATGAATATATAGAGTGGATGATGTATATTATATTATTATATTGTATTTTATGGCAAGATATTCTATCAGCTCATCCTCACTCCAATATAAGTGCTGCCAAAGGTGACTCCCCATAGACATAAGTTAAATATTTCTTAAGTGATCCATATTTCAGTGATGAAGAGGATAAGCTAAATAAATATATAGAGAAGTCTACAATAGATGAGCTGTTCATGACAGATGTGAGAAGTTTCAACATGGAGATCTTTATTAAAGCTCAGTTTTCCATTGTACAAATGTCGTCATAGTTGAAACTGCATGCAGTGGCTTGGTTTGAGGCACATTACTAAGGAGAACGAGCATTGTTGAACGAAAATAAAAACAAAACAACAAACCCATCAGACAGATAGTTGCATAACTTAATCTTATCAATATTGCAATTAAATCCAACTACAAAATTCTATGTCTGTTATTATCAAGCTGTTTTCTATGGAGACATATGCAACGGAAACACACAAAAAGGCAGAACTGAGGGAAAACACTAATAGCAGTTAAGACAAGTTAGAGGAAAACCATTTATTTTTGAATTAGGAGTATTTTGCCACTAAAATGGGAGGGTGAGGATATGAGGATATAACAGAGGGTGAGAGGCACAAAGACAAACAGCTGGAGGCGAGATGACCAACATGTCTGAGTGAAATGTCTCTAACGGGGGGGGGGGGGGGGGTAGGGTACACTTTTTAAAACTCAGTTAAACCTGAGCACTGAATTCACTGAGGTCTAAATGACAAGACTGAAGACTAGAGATTATGATGCTGTACAGAACAGAAATTAGATGACACGATAATGCCATTCTGAGACACAGTGAACGTAATTCTAGAGATGGCAACAGACGAAGCTCTTAACCTGACCTTTGACACGACACAGTGACACACTTACGGTTAAGTTCCCACTGGATGTTTTATGCTGTTGTGCTGATCAAGCACAGAGGAATTATGGGTGAATAAAGAAAAAGAAGAAATGTGCAAAAATATGCCCCTGCACAACAAAGGGCCACCAAATAATGATGAAAAGCAATTTACACATGTGGTTATAAACTCTAATGTAATTATAATTTTGTTATTTGTCGTGTTTAGTCTTCATAAAAAGCATACATATTGCAGCATGAGGAGGAACAGTGTTATATCCTCTTTTCTGGAAACGTCAATAGTCCAGGTCGGGTCACACCAAAGAAAACAACAAAGCAAAAAAAAAAAAGAAAAACAATAGAACAGGCACAATAAACGTTACCCATCATATTAGCCTCCTGCACAGCTGCACACCAGTCATCATACTGAAGCTATTCTCATTGACGGCTGTCCACAGCAGGTACAGCGTCGTCGCCCGAGGAGCCCACAATGTTATACATAACCACGGCATTTTCTACTTTTGGCAAAACAAAAAGCTTAAAAACTGTTGATTGGTCATTCGGGTCGTCTGTGCAGGTTAACGTCCGCTCAGACAACCTTCTTCAGAGCACAGTATACAGGCAGAGAGTGAAAACGAACAAATAGAGAGGATAGTCTTTAGGCGGAGAACATTCTGACCTACGATAATACAACAAAAAACGTACGACAAAAAAAAAAGGCAGAAAACAATTGCTGAAGAGTTGCAAATCCTCCCTCCACTGTTTTTTTTTTTCCTTTTCGTCACACTATTGTTTTGCTTATTTCATATCAAGCTCATCCCGTAACCTGAGGCACAACATAAAGTCCACTTTCTGAACTTTCACAGCTTCTCGCCGCTCGCCTTTAATGGCTTTACCTCAAAAAAGGAAGCAGCAATTTTATCTTTTTGTCATAGAGAGGAAAAACACGGACCAAAAAAATAACAATACATTATCAATAACCGACATAAATCAATCCCTATCGCCAAAAAATATTAAGACCAGGGAGGAGTGGTGGGGAGAGCAGAGCGGGAGCACCTTTGCGCGTGCGCCCGTCACAGTACGGTCTGCCTTCCGTGGGAATGTTAAAGAGAGGAGGGGGAAGGGGAGAGGGGTGAGGAGTGGGGAGGAGGAAAAAGGTTGGAAGGGAGGAAGGACAGCCGAAAAGGAGGAGTTCACCAGCCCTCTCTGATATCTGTTGAGTGTGTTTTGTGCATCGTGTGTGAGTGCGTGTCCTGTCGGTGTGACGTCGTGTGGCGTTTTACTCCCACTCTGTGGTGCCCGGTGGTTTGGAAGTCAGATCATACATGACTCTGGAGATGCCTGGGATCTTCTTGATCTCATTGACCATCTTCAGCACCACCTGGGAAAATAAAAACAGATAACACTTACAAACGCCCTTTATTTAATTCTTGAGTTGATTAACGCTCAGTCCCTGGCCCTTAAGGTGGGACCCATGGCGGTAAGATGATGCCACCAACTATCGGGCAATCACTAAGAGTAAATCATTGTATACCTCCTCTGGGATGTGGTTGCCAGGCATAGCGGGGATGCCAGTCATGAAGTCGCTGGTGATGAAAGTGCGGACCACCACAGAGCGCCGGCAGGACGGCTGCTTTTGCAGTGGGTCACGGTCAAAGTGCAGGGGGGTTAGGATGACTGGCATCTGGCTGATTTTACCGGAGTAGCCTGAAAGAAAAAAAGCCGAAATTAAAAAAACGTAATGCTGCTCTGACAAATTTGTATAATTGCAATTACCAATGTGGCTTCACCTTCTAAATTAGAAATTGAAAAACTATTTCTTAAACAAATTCATGTCTCTGAATGGTGGAAAACATCTTTCCTTCTCTGTTTTAAAAAATAAATAGTCACATAGCATTTATCCATTTGACAATGCCAATGACTAAAGTCTAAATTATCTTGTTCACTTGTATTACTCCTTTACCACCTTCACTATATACTATTCCAACAGATACCGGTATAAACAACCAGCACTTGAGTCTGCATAATTTTATTGTAGTTTGAACATGAAATAATGCAGACTCAGGAGCTGGTTGTTTATACCTTTATCTGTTGGTAAGTCCGATGCCTTAATATCCATTTTACTTATGATGCCTTCACTGGGTGTCAGCAATGGAAAAAAACAGGGCTGTCAGAAATATATTACTAAAGTAAAAGTACCAGTAATATGAAGAGTGGAAAAAATGATCTTTGAAGCCATTTCAAATGGTCGTCTCACTGGAAAACTGAAAATTCATATTTGCTTTGCCTCTGGAGACGTGAAATTCCCTTTATGGGTGTAACTATGCACACAAGTGCACTTGTCGGTTTATGTATGTGGAAATATTTGATCCAATCAAAGAACTGAATGACTCTATAGAACATAACTTACATATATTCATTCAATAAAAATCCTCCCAAATAGTCTGCTATGATTCAATACACAGGACTAAATTTAAATATCTGAAGTTACTGGGACAAACACTTACCAGACTCTCTAAGAATAGAGTGAGCTACAAAGTCAGCCTGTCTGAGCGTGCTCAGAACGCCTGTGGTCAGGAAGGTTGGAGTAATGTCTGTTGGAGGCTCCTTCACGTGGGACCCAAATACATACACAACTCTGGAAAAAGAAACACATGAATACATGCATGAATGGGTCTGTCTGTTCTGCGGACTGTTGAACGTGGTGTATCACTGCAAGATTTGTTTATTACCTATTGATGCTATGGCACATGCGAGGGATGAGTCTGGACAGGAACATAAGAGATTCCCAGTGTGGAGATTCTTTACTTGTGATACCGCACACGTAACTGTAGGATCGGCAATCCCCCTGAAATAGAAAATGTTTTTTTTTAGCTTAAGTTTTCATTGAACTACAAATAAAACAACAAATAAGAAAACACAAGCCCTCAACAAATGCAGGATTAGCAATTAAGTTTCTATAAATAAATGTGTTTGTTTTCATTTCAACTAATCCCCCAGGCAGGGAAACTTCCCTGTGTTTGCAGACAGTCTCCTGTCTCCCCCACAATTTGAGGTTTATGCTAAATTTAAAACCGCAGCTTCAAACAGGAAGTGACAGGACACACCCACACAGACACACAGTCACTGACTGTGATGAGTGGGGGAGGAAAGTGGTTGTAACCACTGTTCTCTCCAAACAACACAAAAGCTCAGTATAAACAACCAGAAAGTGAGAAAAAAAATTGTAAACAGTTACAAACCGATCCCCTTGGCTGGACAAAGAATAAAACACTGAGACACCTCTATATGTGTGTGTGTCTGATGGGTAACAAAGAAGTTATAGTTTTAAGACATGAGACACTGTTTTAAGTCTTCACAGCCTTAAATAAAACATCAGCAACTCTGAAGAGATTTTAATTCTCCACATATGTAAAATTACTCAAGAAATCTCAAACAAATAAAATACATAAACCTTTAAAAGTGTATTTTTACTTGAGCCTTTAAGCTGCCGCTGTATTAGCTCTACTTTAAAATAACAAATGTATAAATGTATTCCTCTAAGTATTGTCCACATCATGGTAGAGAAGTCAACGTGAAGACCTTAAAGCCACCTTTGCAATAATGTCACTTGTCATTTATGATAGAATTTTAGATTAAATATCAAATTAAGTAGGACAGAGTCTTTGAATCTTAAACTTGTTGGTAAAAGCCATTTTACAAGGTTTTTATATGAAGATAAATATTACACTTCAGTAACGACTGAACTGTGAGTTTAACCTGAATGGCTACATTTCCATCCTTATTATTATTACCTTAGATTGTTGATTCAGTGGGATAGAGAACACACAACGTATAAATTTAGTGTGACTGGTGAGATGTGATGAGGCTGGTTACCTGGACGCCGACAGTTTTGATGGGCAGCAGGAAGGCATTGAGTGAATGAAGGCTGGTGATCTGCATGAGCTTCTCCTCTTCCTCGTCTGATATGCACGACTTGACTCTCTGCAGCAAAGTGTGGGGCTGGAGAGGAGAAACACAGAAGCTGATTGTGACGGCAGCTACCTCAAAATGTGTCACAGTTCTTTCAAATCATCAATACTTTTAATTAACACAGATAAATGAAATTTCTCCTATGAAATGTCACACGAAGCATTGAAACTGCTGAACAAAGGACTTTCAGATCAACTTTGTCAGAATATCCACAAAAACCCTGATTTCCAATGTCAAAGTAGAAATACTTGATTAAAATGTAGATAAACTCTTAACATTAAATTATTCTTCTACTGAAAAGCTTTCCTGTACCTCAGTTGTAGTGTCAGACAACCTGCAGCAAATCAAAATCTTACCAAAGCTAATGTTTAATTTCTGTTCTTCACATTTGGCCTTAATTTGACTTAGTGATAAACAAAGAATCAAAACCAAATGAGAAAAATCTCAAAACATCTCAACTATTATTAGGCTTTTCTACCATTACCATGATATAAGGCCTATGTAGCAATCTGTTAAACCAACCAGCAGAGGTTGCACATTATTAATCCTTGATTAAATGAATAGCAGCCAATGTTTTCTAGTTTGGTGTGTGGGCAGAGCTTCCACTGTAATGACTTATTTTATACAAACAGCAACTTGGTATTTCTATTTCTAGAGATTATAACTTGCCTGAGTTTCTACCTCAGAAATAAAGTCATATTTGCAAGATCACTGCAGGGAACCAGTGATTTATCAGAGCTGGACTTTCCCCCAGTCCTGCATCTGTCTTTGATTTGTCTCGATCGGCAAACGACCTCAAATATCTGATGTCAGGACATTTACAGTGTCAGCAGTTCAGAGGTGTTTTCAATAAGCAGTGATTCAGTTAATAAATAAAAATGTGCACGCGTCACTGCAAACGCTGGCCATCAAATTGATAAATCATTTTCCTCTTCCCATTAGTTGAAATTGCATGAATTGGGATTCTGTTAGAATAGTCTCCACAAACATAGGTCATCCAAATAGTCAGTACCTATTTATTTGATAGGACAGAGAGAGTCTAGTGGTGAAAGGGGGGCAGAGAGAATGGGGGGAGGCACGCAGCAAAGGACCACAGGCTGGAATCAAAATGCGGGTCGCTGCAGAGGGGCCCCATGGGGCAGCAGCTCTACCAGGTGAGCTATACACCACCCCTTCATTACACTTTCTTATGAGTTAGTGTTGTTCTGTACCTTTTTGATGCTGGCAGAGAAGTCTGTGATGATTTTGAGGATGTTGTTTGTTTCAGCAAAATCCTTACAGACATATGGTTCCTCTGCACAAATCACTCTGATGGACAAACCAGGACCTAAAAGGGAGAAAAGAGAGAGAAGCAGTTTTTAGAAAATGCAGGAGTTATTTGACAGATTTGAGTGTCTGATTGACTAAGCATCAGAGAAAGAGACAGAAAGGAGACAATGAAAAGTCAACATTGCTCAGTATTGTGTTGATAAAATTCAGTTTTGTACAGTTCTGTCAAAGCTGTAATATCATAGAAGTGTGTGTTTCTGTACTTGCCAGGGAAAGGGTGTCGGGAGACAATCTCTTCTGGTAAGCCCAGCTCCCTCCCCAGCGCTCTGACCTCATCTTTGTGGAAATCTTTCAACGGTTCGATAACTTTTCCCTGGAGGATCATAAAACAAGTGGAATCAGCACTGCAACCGTGGGGGAGTCAGGGATATGTTTGAGTTGCATAGCGTTTATGCAGAAGGGCTGAGCAAAAAGAAAAACTGTCACTTCGGTGCTGCCTTGAGTGAATTTAAATCTTTAACCATGAATTAAGAAGGAGGTCTCTTTGAAGAATAAAGGATTACAGATTAACTTTTAATAAAAGAAAGTGATGTTTACACATTTGTCATCATTCTGCCATACAAGTGTACAATCAGGGATTTACTGTCAATAGTCAGCATAATTCAAAACATCTTCATTAACATCTTAAGCTTTCAATTCACGTATGAGCTACACAGTCATTTCATTAGCTTCCAAATAGGTAATTGGGAAGTATCTTGATATAATTGTTCTAGATAATGTTTATGAGGGAGGAAGTGATGGAGATTTATGACCTTAAGCATAAGTGTAAACATCTCTGAAAGGCACAGTATTCCCATACTCATACACAGCAGCAGAACAAAACATTGTGTGAGCAGTACCTCATCTCTGAGTTTGCGGATGAGCTCGGTGTCGTTGTGGTGCGTTTTGATGACCTCCGCCTTGCCACTGGCGAGAGGAGAGGCGCTCTCGATGAGATCGGGCCTCAAGGTACCCTGGGCCAGGAAAACCTCCTCTGGCTTCAGATTCATCTCTCCTATCACTTCATTCGCCACCTGTGACAATTCATTAGGTCAGGTACAACAGTAAACTAGTGAATCACAGACAAAGAAACCATACCATATAAATGTGAAGCTGAAGAGATAATGTGATTAAAGAGGATATGTACAGTAACAAGACAGGTTAAGATTAAAATATAGCAATAATAAAAACATTATTTAGTATGTTTCATAAAATAATCGATTAAAACCTTGAACCCACTTTGACAAATGTGTCTCCAATAATTTTCCTCTTCTCCTCAGGGTTGGTGGTCATGTTCAGGGTCTTGCTGATGCGTTTCCGTGGCGTCCTGTCCTCGTCAGAGATGGGAAGGGTTGTCGTTCCATTGTAGAAGGTGTGAGCTGCGTTCACCACTGAGGAGTAACATGATGGGGGAGAGAAGGAGAGGCAGAAGACACAGGTGGGTTACGAGAGACACAAAAACACATCTAAGGCTGGTACAAATCATATGTGCTGATAATTCATTCAGTCTATCAAATGACAAAATAATATCAATTACCCACAATGGCAATACCTAGTGTAAAAGAAGCTATAATTTGATTCTAATAGGTTTCTGATTTCACTTCTTAATAAATTCCAATTAGATTAACAGCTGAAATCACAAGAGCTTATTTCATTATGTCAACAAGCTCCCATCTTGAAGTCTTTATTTAGACCCGTCAGTTCTAACTGTACCATCTCTACTTAGTCACCCACCTTTAAGTTTGATACCCAGCTTGGTGAGGGCCTCCTCCACACTCTGACTCTCCCTCTTCCTCATGAAGCCATTGTCAATGTGAACCGCGATCACCTGGTCCTGGTTCAGAGCTTTGTTGAGGAGGGCTGTGCACACTGTGGAGTCCACTCCGCCACTCAGAAGCACCTGAGGATACGTTCAGAAAAACAACATCTTTAAATGAAGATATGTGATCTTGCTCGACTGGGAACAAATTCGCCAGGTAAACACTGGACCACTTGCAAACAGTCAACAACAAAATCAAATGCAGTGTCATAATTCAGCTGTGAAAGGTGTGGTCTTCATAGTCAGCGCAGGCTGAACTGAAATTAGATGGTCTGGTCTATCAGAGGTTTTCCTATTTGCATCACCAACTTGTCCCAGCCTTACTGATGCATCACTAGCTACTTTGAGCCGCTGCACTTACTGCTGCTCAGCCACCTGAATAGCTAGCTTGTTAGCTTTGTCACTGCAGTGCAATGAATCCTGGGATAGGTTGGCCTGAGAAAGACATTTTTCTGCCACTTTTGAAGGACCCCTTGAAATGGGACAGTCTAGTCGCACCACTGTGATGACATCTGTCTTCAAATGCAGAGTACCAAGGATGTTGGCCCTGAATTTGGACACCACTAACACTTCTATTTTACCTTCACATTAACGACTACTTTTCCCAGTCATATTGTCTTAAGTTTATGTGCAGTTGTATCTATTGCCAGGGTGTAAAATAATAGGCAGTTGGAAAAGTTGACTCCTGACTGCTATGCTTCTACTTAGCTGGCTACCAACTTTTGGGAATCTCATACCCGAAATGCCACATAGTAACAAATAACAGACATACTGTTTTTGAGAAAAAAATAAAGAGGCTACATGTATTTCTAGAAATATAAATCCTGTGCCTGTTCCCTACACTCATTTATCGCCTTCATACTCCCCTGAGATGAAGCCCAGTTTGAAGCCTCTCAGGGAGTCGACTGCCTCTTTTCAGACAGAACAGGGTTTAATTTCAGAGTTTAATTGGTTCGACTTAACTTCACATGACTGCTGCTGTCACCACTTTCTGAGCAGCCAGCACAATTCACACTCAGCAACTCGGCTTTATATCCCATTGTAGGTTAAAACATGCTTCTTTCTTTTAAGTAGATCTGCCCTAAAAATGCTTTTGACACACACACACACACACACACACACACACACACACACACACACACACTCATTAAATCTGGTGCAGTTTCACTCACCAGAACTTTAGATTTCCCAACTTTTTCTTGGATTTCATTGATGCAGGTCTGCTGGCGGTTCTGTACAGTGAAGGTACTTGTGCATTCCGCAATCTCAAAGAGGAAGTTGCGCAGCATCTCCGTGCCTCGCTCTGTCAAGTCGACCTCGGGGTGAAACTGGGTCCCGTACAGCTTCTTCTGTTCGTTAGCGATCCCTATTGGGGAAAACAGAGACGTGATGACGGGAATGTAAACACTGCCACGGTCAAATTTGGGGTCTTTTAAAAATAACAACTATGTACAAGACTCAACAAACTCAAAATAGAGATTGCACATTATTCTCAAAGGTCGTGTCAGATGTAAATACATGCACACAGTCTCAGGCTTTCTACAACAAAACAAAACAAAACAGTTTTTATGCACCACAATCTGATTCTAAATTAAATTTGAAGTGTGCTCCTCACCAGCAATGATGCTCCCAGATTGGGCCACCACTTTAAAGCCATCAGCCACTTTATCCACACTGTCTCCATGGGTAAGCAGGACCAGTTCCTCCTTCTGAAGGCCTCTGTTAAGACAAACAGACACACAGACATAAGACAAAGGAATGTGGTGTATGATAGTTATGTGTGCAGTGACTGTTTTCAGGGTGTGCATTTGAGTCAAGTGTTAGAGGCAGACAGTGATAAAAGCCTTCTATTTTAGACTCCGCAGTATTTGTCTAACAACCATATGTGACTGCAGGAATGCTTCTGCAGTTTATGTAGTAAATGTGGTCCTGGGAAAAACCAGAACAAAAACTTGCTTTATCACACAACCTCATTTGTAGTGTGATGCTGTCTTCTGTGCACAGGATTCATGTTATTGTTGCACCAAGCATGTCCTCACCGATTTAATAAACTCTTACAAAGTACCAAATCAGTCATGTTCTCGGCCTGAAATATATCAGCAAATACAGATATACATTTGGCCACTGCTGCAAAAATGAACATAGCCAAACCACTGTATCTAATTGTAAAATTAAAAGGATGTGTGCGAATGGGTAGCTTCATGAGAACAATGTGCTTATTGCTTATTGTGACATATTTGTAATAGAAACTAAATTACCTGAAGAGAGAACAAGTGTTGTCCAGTCCAATACTGAACACTCCATCTTCCCGTACACTCTTTTTGTGTACTGTTCCACCAAACACTTTATTCATCATCTGTAACACACACATACACACACAGCAAAGTCAACACTTGGACACAGATCACATTTTAGTGTGATTCCAAACATTGCACAATGGCCTGCAGTTTAGAGAAATGTGCTTGAGAAGCTGCTGGTTTTAATTTTCAGGCTAGTGTGGAAAAATGAGCGAGCAACGCTCTCGTCTTCCTCAGTGAATGTCAAACTGCCCTTGTAGAAGGTGGTTAAGTCCCCTTTGGCCCAAGAGCGCTGGACAGTAGCCTGGAGTTGAGTGATAATACAGTACAGCTACTCAGAGTGAAAGCAAATACCAAAGCAAAGACCACTTGTGACTGAATCTCACTTCCAGGCACTATATGTGATCTATATATCTAATCACGTACATCATCTGACCACTTGTGATCGGATAACTCATGAAGGATGTTAATACCAGGTCTGAATGGGGTTGATGGTATCCCTTATCACTTCAACAGCTTCTCATTGCAGAATTTTACTGAATGTGTGTACACATGAATACCTGCATCCCATAGCAAATCCCAAGGACAGGCTTCCCAATGGTGAATATGGCAGGGTCAAACCAGGGGGCATCTTCTGCATACACAGAGGCTGGACCTCCTGAAATAATAATTGCCCTGAGGAGGTTGTGAGAGAGCGTTAACGATAAAGTCAAAATGTACAGCAAAACATTCATATTGACAGGACAGTGCAATAACAATGCTAGAAAGAAAAAAAAAACATCTGTGGTGCATGGCAGGTGCCTCAAATGCTCACCTGTATCCCTGTTCTCTGAGAGCAAAGGCCGGGGTCTCTAGAGGGAGGATCTCGGAGCGTACACACAGCTCTCGCACCCTTCTGTCGATCACCTTGCCATACTGGGCCCCGGCATCCAGGATCGCCACCGCCCCCTCGCATGACCCATTTTGCTCTGTGCTGCTGATCTCCAGCTGTTGACACACACAATCAGGAAGGAAAAAAAACACACACAAACTGTTATGTTTACAGTGCTGGAGGTGTGTGTGAACGCCCAATGTCACTTCTGCACACTTGTGTTTACCAGGTGACAGGACCTCGACAGGGACACACAAATATAGTTTTAACGATCTCCTTAACAATTTGGTGGCATCACAAGGTAGCCCATTCCCTCTACTCTTCACTGTTGCACCTCTGCCCCCCCCTTCCCCATGGCAAATGGGACTCAATAAGGCTTAACACAATTATGGACATGTGAGCTACAATACAGACCGTCACTCATGTGGAGTGCTGCAGTCATTCATCCCATCAGCAGCATCACATGAAACCCACCAATTAGTCAAAGCGCCTTATCACGGTATACTGTTCCTCTCCCCTCTCTGCGTGTACGGGTGTTATTTCATAAGCCTATGCGGAAATCAAACTATTCCTAACACAGGCTATGCGGGGTCAGATCATTGATAGGAAGTGCCTTTACTTTAAGTGTGTAGACGAGGACTGCGAGACAGAATCCCACGTGGAGCTGGGAAACACTTCCGCCATTGACATTTCTAAAAACAACTTTGATTGCGCACCTCGGATGCAAAGTCTAAAGTGTCGTAAAGCTCTTAAAACAACGCGTCATCAAGCACAGTGACTGTTGAAAAACAACCAGGAGGAAACCCAGAGCAAACTTTACCGAGTCAGCTGGTAACACAGCAGCAGCTCAGGTTGTCAGACCGGTAACCCCCTACTCATACTAGCTTAGAAGCGACGTAGGCAAACATTTCCGTTTACGTTAGCCTAAAGTTAGCTCAAAAAAGAAATTAGCTTGCCTTCTAAACAGCTTTCGCAATGCATGACAGGCTTCTATAACCACTGTCATTGCAAAATTGCGGCTACGCGGCTATTAGCTAGCAGGCGAACCGCCCGCGTAGCATGCTAGCTCGCGGATAGTATAAACAGGACGAGTTAGCATTAGCCTGTTAGCTCAAGTTAGCGTAGCCATGCTAAAGCCCACGCGGTGCTTGGAGGCAGATGGTCTTAGAGGGACAAGAGAAAGGCGTCCGCTCCCCGAGGAGACATGTGTCACGGCTTATATTTGCGCTAAACACCGCGGACCTATGTCCTGTCCGGTACGTTAGCATAGCCACGAGCAACATGTCCATGTACCGCTGCAACAGGCGCACAACAGGGTGCTGGGTGCTGCTCAGCGCTGCTGGCAAACGTTACATTCCCTCCTTAACTTTTCCCCCCCGGAGGTGCACACAGGCCGGGACTAACCGGGCGAGTGGGTACACCGGACACTCGGTGTCCTAACGCCAAGTGAACCCGGGCTGCCCGGTACCGGACACTCCCCGCTGCTACTGACCTTGCTCTCTCCGTTGCACAGAGCCATGGAGGACTGAGTGCTGTGTTGTGGAATGAGCTCTCCCCCTCGCCTCGGTGTCCCGGGTCTCACACACTGACACACAGAGAGAGAGAGACAGCTACCGGTTCGCTCCTGGCTCAGCACGCCGACTACTGCTGCAGCGGCAGATTGGAGCGTGTTGTTGAGAGGCCGGGCTGTCACAGTGTGGGCTCCTCTTCCTCCTCCTCGGGCTGAAGAATCAGCTTCACTGTGGGATCTCACCAAATAAATGTGCGTGTGTGTGTGTGTGTGTGTTTCATGGGAGGAGCGCAGAGTAAAATGTGTCGAAAATGAAAGTGGAGGGAGTGAGTGGCCTCGTGAGGGCTGAGACAGACCAGGAGGATGTCACTGATCAGACATGAGTGGTTTCTGCTACTGGACGTTTCATTAAATGTGAGATGTTTTTACAGTGAAGTGATTGTCACAGACACACCAGGGGGGGGTCTCCTATAGACCCCTGCCACTCCCTAACCCCCCATAGTCAAAGGTTACCAAAGCAAAACGAGAATTATTATTATTATTATTAGAGAGACTTACTCTACCTTAGCCAGAGTTACTACTTGCCTAGCGCTATCCTTAACCTTAACCTAACTTGAACCTACATTTAACTTAATCCTATCCTTTAACTAAACCTAATTTTAACGTAGTCTGAATTCTTAACCTTCACCAAACCTAAACCTAACCTTATCCTCAACCAAACTTTAACCGTAACCTAACGTTCAAATAAACCTAATCTTAACTAACTTTACAACATGTCCTCACCATAGAATTACATTATTTACGTTATGGGGACTTGATTTTTGCCGCTATAAGGAAAACAAGTGTCCATAATGTGTCTGAGTAAACAGATTTACGTCCCAACATGAGTAATACCTGGACAATACACACACACACACACACACACACACACACACACACACACAAGGTCACATTTAAACTCAAGAAGGGCCCCACCTGAAGATCAAAAGGCTGTGAGCTGCATGGCTCATATCGGGGGTCAACATTTCTGCCATGTGGTTTGGGGCCTGAACAAGGTGATCAGTAAAATCTATTCTAAATCCACCAGGTTTATAATATACAATATTCTCTGAAAACTCAACTGAGAAAATGCCTGTATTTAAACATGGGAATGTCAGTTGTTGGCTTAGCTATAGGGAATTAAATACAGTATTTAAGTATTTAATTAGTCCTGCTCATTTACCTAAGGATGCACTAATACAAAGACGAGTATTACAGGAACAGGTCTATCTTATAGTTACCATAGTCCCACAGTACATTACGTTGACATATCACCTAACCTGAGTGTCCACCCTCAGATGCACGAGTGTCAGGCAGAGTCAAACACCCTCAGGCAGAGGCAGCGGGTATGTGTGAAGAGCGTCCCGTACTTTAACACGTCTGCTGTACTGTACGTTCCAGCTGTGAGAGACGCTGAGGTCTTCATCACTTCACAAGTCTTGTTCAGACAGCTTTAATTACAGCAGACAGTAAGTTACCTTCAGCGTCATTGGTTACATGTGTTTTTCCGGGTCATCTTTGACAATTTTTCCATTAAACCCTCTTTGTTTGGGTTTAAATGGTGTAGTCTCAACTTGTTTAATATGTCATTTAAGGTATTTGGACCCATAGACCCACACAGGTGTAACTGATAGGTCTTTTACACAGCAGACATTTTGGATCATCACTGGGGTGAGATATTATATCATTATGTGGGAAATGTAATGAACAGCACTTTACAACTACAAGAGTTATTGCCATGGCTATAGAAAACTGTCATGTCTGATTGGCTGGTATGTGTCCATCAAAACTGGTGAAACTTAACTATAGTGCACCAAGAATATTAATATAACCTTGCAACAGTGCTTCTTCACTTAAACGCTGGTTTTAACCATGAGCACGACCAGATTAATCAACCTGGCGACTATAAATAGGGGGAAAAAAACTGTGGGCCCCTGTTGACCTTCTGTTCATTTATTCAAGGAATATGGGCCATATATGCACAAGGCCCCTCTCTAAGACAGGTAGATGGGTTTATATTGTACTATTATTGATATATGCTTCTTATTTTTCTATTAATCATAATACCTCAATGGAGACATTTTTAATAATGGGTCTCGCAGTTTTCATTATTATCCCTGGTGCCCATGTAGTCAATCGGGTTTATTGCCGGATTTTAAAAATAATTGTAAAGCAACAATTCAGTTCTCAAATGTGTATATTTACGGGTTTTCTCTTATCCCTAATTTAACATTATTAGGTGTTTGACAGTTTGTCAGAAAAAGGGACCAAGATGGTTGGGCACATGGACACAATGGTCCCTCCGGCTAACGCTAATTATATGTTTTTTTTTTATGTTTTATACTGCACTGTTTCTTTTTTGCACATTGGCCTGTGGGAAACCCCATTACGTTCAGCCGTTTACTGTGTATGTGGATGAATGACAATAAAGTTGACTTGAAAACCAGATGTATGACGATGTTAACTTGGGTAATAAGGAATGATGATAAACACATAATCTATACACTGTAAAATCAATCAGTTAGTAAAGAAGGGTCAAAAGTCTATACAGGGCTGGTATATACCCATTTACACTCACATTCATTCCCACTGAAAAGTTTGAGTCCTCAGTTTACCTAACCTGCCTGTCATTGCACTTGAGGAGGAAGTCGTGGGAGAGCGTGTTTACTCTGCACAGAAAGGCCCTGGCCGGAGCAGAGTTCAAGCCCAGAACCTTCTTGCTGTGAGTCAACAGTGCCAACTACTGCACCACCGCGCCGCCCCTAAATCACTATATATAGACCCAAACTATCCTGAGGCAATTGCTCTATATGACAGATTATTAATCCAGCCTCCAAAACAAGTTAAAAATACGATTGATATTCCTGGAATGATGTGAATACGGCTTTTTAGCACAGCTCCACTGCCACAAGAGCAATATAGTATAGACTCCAGCAGCATCCTGATATGAGGTCAAATGGAAGGTGAATTATTTGTCTTCTGTGTTGGGACACTCACAAAGACCCTCTGCTTCACTGTGCTCCTCTCGTCACATGCCGATCAGACCAATAATGCTTGTGTGTTGTCACATGCCATCTGTGAGGATAAGCAGCTTCACGTGCACTCATAGAAACCACAAGGCAGAGCATGCAGTCATTCATTACCTCTAAGTAAAATGTGGTGTAATGGGTGCGTCATGACCCGTAATAAAAGAGGTATTGATCCAGGAGGCTGCAGCACAGTTTTTGGACAAGATAGGTGGGGTGGTTATAGAAAATTTAGATCCATTACTTTCCTCTTGATATCAAAGTGACATTTTTTAGGATTATTTTGTACACCTCAATTTGACACAGATCTCAAACAGGGACAACAAGCACATAAACAAATATTTCACATTTATTCACGCAAACATCAGGGTATAGAACAAGCATGCTTGACTTAACATTTACTAATATATTGACTGATGCAAACAACGACCGGTCCATACAGAAAAATGTATATCAATAACATTTCAACCTATTGATCACAATTGACTTCATGTAGTTTAACCACTAGGCTCCAAAACTATCCTGAGACAATTGTGACTTCTTTGTTTGGACAAGACAATTGTGCAAGTATTTATGATATTAAAAAAAGATGCTATTATTTTGGTAGACTTTAAATAACGATGAAGGAAATATTAAATATAAAAAACAAGAAGACTCATAAATGCTCTTTCTCTGTTTTAATTGTCATGTGAATAATACACAGATGAAAGGATCTAGTGTATCTTACACACACTGCTTTGACTGAGGTGTGTGTTTTGTGGAACTGATATTTCCTCTGAAGATACGAGCTGTATTGATCATGGAGTAAAGTGAACTTTAAACTGCTCTTTATTGATTAAAAAAAAATGGTATTGCTTGCTGTTTGTGCAGGCTGGCAGTTTACAGTGGTGAAATAAGTACATCAAGAAGTGTAAGTCAATGTTGAGGTAGACTGTTACTTCATTTATCGGACAGCTGTAGCTATGAGTTACTTTAATGCACCAGCAGTCTTTAGATTTCTAGTTTGATTTTAACCATGGACAAACACTCACTACAGACGAGTTTGAGTGTCATGGTAATAAATGAATATATAACAGTTTATTTGTATTTGGTTGAAGGATATCAGCCTAGGTTTTGTTGTGGAAGTCAGTGGAGATATTAGAGAGTAGAAATATCCAGTCTGGATATGTCTCCGACCTCCATCCAACTGAATGAGGTTTTTTCTGATCTCTGAGGCCTAGTCATGTGAGGATTAGATGTTAGTATGAAGCTCCCTCTGCTGGGGACATGAGGAGAGACAGAGTGTCCCTGTGAGTCCAACAGCTCCTGTCAGGAAGTCTACATCCCTGCGACCGAAGTGTGCAGAGCAGTGTGAGGTCAGCAACAGGAGCTGTTTATCCTCAAGTACAATGATCCATTAAGTAGGACAGGAAACAGACTGAATACACTGATGTTACTTTAGCAGTGCAAAATGATTTTAACTGAGCTAGTTTGACCTGGTCCTCAACGCTGTCCCTCTGTCCATGTCTCTAAAAGGCTGCTGGCAGCAGGAGAAGGCCGAGGGAGCGGGACTTGCACACACGCGCACACACACGCGCACGCACACACACAAAGAAGGGTCCACCGGCCATATATCAAGCGGAACACATCTTCCTCGTGTATTGACACGTCAGCTGTAGGTGCCGGACACATTTGAGCGTCGGACCAGCCGCTCATCCTCAGTCCGCCGTGTTGCTGCCACAGGCTGATGCTCGCCGGCTGAAGTGTCACGGTAGAAATCTCCCCGGTTGTTTATCATCGGTGTTTACATGCTGCGACTGAAGGATCGTAGAATACGTGAGTAGTGTCCGGCTGAGCTGCTGCTTTGTTGTTGTGTTTGCTGCTCCGACATGTTGTCATCACCTCCAGGTAGGTTTCACTCTCTTTCCCCCTTTGTTCGTCTGCTACGTACAGTCCCCCTCATGTGATATAATGTCATTTGATCTTTTGCTATGGAGTGTATTTGTAATTTAGGTATATTTATATTTGCCCATTATTGTGAAATATGGTCCTTGCTGGTCGTTTGAAGGTTACAGTTGATAACTGACAGGTAAATTTATTCATTTATAATATCTCCTCCATCTTGTTGTCAGCAGGATAAGTGGAGAAATATATATCTATTGATTATTGATATTATAATTATACGCAATCCTATTTATTCAAAATGATCTTGCAATTGTATGTAAATGTTTGTAATGAATAACCAGACTGTTTTAACATTATGTATTGTGTTCTTTATGACTGTGCTTCCTAAAAATATAATGGCTGTAATGTCTGCTAACTAACTGAAACTATGACTATTAACAATCTGTTTAGTCGTTTCAATAATTCTCTCTCATCCATCTTTTAGACTTGCTGAGGACACAGCTGGTTTGATGTCCGCTGCTCCAACATGGAGCCTTCAGACGTGATCGCACACAAGAACGGACGGCAGAGGAAGCTGGCAGGTTCCGCCCCCGCAAATGTAAACATTGGGGACCTGAACAGAGGAGAGATGAGTGGCTCTGAGCCGGAAGAAGAGGACGAGGCGGAGGGTCTTATCAGAGGGTCGGATTCAGAGAACAGGAGGCACGCAACCCGGCCGGGGATCCGTGGCGAGTTGGGCAACGTGTCGCTTCTTCTGTTTCTCTACGTGCTCCAAGGGATTCCTCTGGGACTGGCCGGCAGCATTCCACTGATCTTACAGGGCAAAAATGTCAGCTACAAAGATCAGGCCTTTTTCAGCTTCGTCTTCTGGCCGTTTAGTCTCAAACTGCTCTGGGCTCCACTGGTGGATGCTCTTTACTTCAGCAGGTTTGGCAGAAGGTAAGAAAGATACATATTTACTGTTTACTGTATCTCCAGGCATTTTACGTTTGTAGACATGCACTACCCCAGGCGATACCGTGACCCGAATGACTGCGAATCTTCACACATATACTGTTTAAATGTTTTAGTTTGTACAGCATCTGTGTCCTGATCATTTACCTGCACCTATCTCTTTCCTCTGTCTCTGCAGAAAGTCCTGGCTGGTGCCCACACAGTACATGCTGGGCCTCTTCATGCTCTACCTGTCTGGAACTGTCGAAGCACTGCTGCAGAGCGAGGGAGGACCAAAAGTGGGGATACTCACTGCAGTGTTCTTCATGCTTGCCTTCCTGGCAGCCACACAGGTAGACCATTATAAACACTGACACAGACACACATGAAGAGAGATACATACTGTAGATAGTAGGGCTGGGCAGTTAACTGAAAATATATAGAAAGCGACATTGATAACCTCTAACTGACTTAAAGGTTCAGTGTGTAGAATTTGGTGACATCTACTGGTGAAGTTGCATGTTGCAGCTGAATACCCCCTCACCTCACCCTCACCTTCCAAACTTGAAAGAGAACCCTTCAGTTTTCATAAAAACTCCAAAGGTGTTTAGTTTGTCCAGTCTGGGCTACTGTAAAGAACATGGCGGCCTCCATAGGCAGGACCTGCCCCTTGTTGTAAATTCAAAGTATTATTTTATATTTAATTTCTGCCAATAGATCCACTTCAGCTAAATCTTACACACTGAACCTTTAATCTGGCTTATGCCAGTTAATCCGGTTAATACATTCCCCAATGCGTGCATTCACGAACTGTTGGGTTTCTGCCACGATCATTTTGCTGCAGCGGCCGGATACCTCGTACCGTGCAGCATATCCTCCCTCCTCACTCGCCATGTTAACCACAAACACTAATCAGAAGTTATTAGGAAACATACAGTACTTGAAGTTTACTTTGAGTTTGTTTGATTCGCTCTAGAGTTTATGAGACACGGATTTAATCAAAAAAAGTGAAATAATTTATTAATCGTTAATTAATCGAGGTAAACGTTTGAAATCGTGATATTGTCATAAGTCATATCGGCGAGCCCTAGTAGATAGTTTATTTTCTTCATCCTTCAGTTGCTCTGCCTTTTCTGTCTCCAAGGATATAGCTGTGGATGGCTGGGCCCTGACCATGTTGTCCAGAGAAAATGTGGGTTATGCATCTACATGCAACTCTGTAGGTCAGACGGCTGGATACTTCCTGGGGAACGTGCTCTTTCTGGCTCTGGAGTCTGCTAATTTCTGCAACAAGTACCTCAGAGTGGAGCCAAAGGACACAGGCATCGTGACCTTGTCAGGTATTTTCTATCCCTGACCTGCTAAAAAGATGAATAATAATGTTTGTTACAGTTTCCAAGATGATCAGTTAAATATCGTAATTTCTGCTGCTTTCTATTGCTCCACTGCAGACTTCTTGTTTTTTTGGGGAGTGGTGTTCCTGATTTCCACAACGCTGGTGGCCGTTTTTAAAAGGGAGAATGCGCACGGCAAAGGAAAGAGGAGAGTCCAACAGGAGGCGACAAAGGGGGTTTTGGAAACCTACAAGTTGCTCTTCACCATTATCAAGATGCCCACAGTCTTCACATTTTGTGCCCTGCTTCTCACTGCTAAAGTACGTTACCATTTTTGAAATTATCTAATAATGGGGGGGGTGGTGGTTTGGCCTTTACTTGACAGTCAGCACTGGAGGTGACATGCAACAAAGGTCCCCGTCCACAACCACACCACGCTTTTGTCAGTTATGTGACATTTGCTGTAACCGCACCGTGTAAATATTTATCGTGATAAATATTCGGTTTACCTTAGCAAACTGTGAAGGCGTTGGCCTTGCATACTTGCTTCTTAACATGAATATCCTCTGTGAGTTAAACAAACAAACTCTCTGTGTCTCAGATCGGCTTCTCTGCAGCAGATGCGGTGACAGGTCTTAAGCTGGTGGAGGCTGGAGTTCCCAAGGAGCAGCTGGCACTGCTGGCGGTGCCTATGGTGCCTCTGCAGATTCTTCTACCAGTCATCATCAGTAAATACACAGCAGGGCCCCGACCGCTGGACATCTTCTATAATGCCTTTCCTTTCAGGTACTAACGCGCGATTGAGAACATACACACATTCAATAAACTAAAAGCTAACAGAGTGTTGTGATTGCAGGTTGCTCATAGGCCTTGAGTATGCGCTGCTGGTTTGGTGGACGTCCAGTGTAAAACAAGACGGAGGGTTCCCTGTTTACTACTACACCATCGTGCTGTTCAGCTACGCATTGCATCAGGTGCAGTATTCCTCTGTTAATACTAACAAGTATATTATCCCCCTTCTCTCTTTTTTCTCCCTTTATTCCAGTGTTGGATATAGTTTTTCCAAATCATGCACAACACCAATGTTGATGTTCTTATTAAGACCTGTACTTTTCCTAATATCAGTCATACAACTTCAGCTAGAAATTCTAGTTGCCATCAGGTTATCAGGAGCAATAAACCATTCAACCCAATGTTCATCTAAAACAAAAGTTTCCCGTGTTTTTACCCCAGGTGGCGTTGTACAGTATGTACGTGGCCTGCATGGCCTTCCACGCCAAAGTGAGCGACCCCCTCATCGGCGGGACGTACATGACTCTGCTGAACACAGTCACTAACCTCGGAGGGAACTGGCCGTCCACTGTGGCTCTGTGGATGGTGGATCCACTGACCTCGAAGGTGTGTCAGGGGGCCATCGAGCAGAGCTGTGGCTCCCCAGAGGAGGCAGGGGTGAGTGAGCAGGGGGAGAGGATGAAACTGTCAGGAGGGATGTTAACACAGGACCTGACTGTATGTCCTAATCTAAAAAGCCTAAACTGACTCTTCTTCTTCCTTTTCCCTCTTCCCATCTCCAGCTGTGCGTGAAGGAAGGCGGTGCTTGTGTGACGACACTGGACGGCTACTACGTGGAGTCGGTGGTTTGTGTCGTGATTGGTTTAGCCTGGTGGCTGTGGTTAGGGAAGAAAATGAGACGGCTGCAGGAAGAGAGCCCCGCCTCATGGAGGTGCAGAATCAACAAGTGACGTTGCTCACTTATATCATCAACACCACAGACTCTTCTTGATGCACTGTACCTCTGCATCCTCTCCTTCAAAAACAGCAGAGCTCTGGAAATAGTCATTCCATCCACGTTCCGTCTGACTCATATTCAGCTCGGTCCTGCTTTAGCTGCTACGTTCAGAAAACCGTTTCTCAACTCTGCCAGCGTGAGGCACGTAAATCTGAAGAAAAGCACCGTTGTGACGTGGTGGTTAAAAACCCCTTTTGGTCATCACTCATGTTAACTGCAGCTGTAATAGTGTCCTGGAAACATCCAGGCTGGTCAAGAACCTTTGTAGAAAGTTTAAAAATAGTTTTTTCTGTCAAACCACAATCTGCTACTTGAATATAGCTTTACCAAACCAGAGCTGGGTCAAAGACTGACTTCCTTTTTCTGTTTTAACTTGCATGAATTACCAGATGGTTGGATTTGCACATTTTAAACCTCTAAAGAAGAACGGCAGCAAAAGTATGTTATTTATATTTGGGCCCTTGGATATTTAGAAAGTAATTTTAGTAAACTCAACACACTCCCCTTGGACAATAGTTGTTTATTCGGTATTCAAGGATAACACAGGGAATATGTAGCGATGCACTGTGTTGTCCATTCCCATAAAGTCTCCACACTGTTTTTTACATGGGGAGATTCTCTGCTGGGACCTTTACGCACACCGTCAATCTATTACAGCAAAAGGTGAATGTGCAGTGACTCTGATAGTCTCTTATCTGCAGCCTCACGTTGGTATTTAGGCCATAGTATCAGGAGTACTATAATACATACCTATATATAATAAGACATGTATGTAAAGGTTTTTGAGATACTGTGTGTTCTTGTCTCAAACTATCTGATCTGTCATTGTACCGTCAAATTGACCCGTCTGGTAATCCACGCAAGTTTAACCCTGAGTGAAGAAGAATCACTTTAGTTGTTTAATTTAGATCAGATTTTTAAATAATGAGTATTTAAATGTTGTTGTTTTTTTTCTCTGAAGTTCTTTGTGCCTTGTGTAGCTGATCAATGTGTCTTTACTTTAAAGACCATCCAGCAACAACAAGCTGGGTGACCTGTGGTTGAAGATCAAGGCAGGGATTATTAGTTCTATATGGTTTGAATATTATTATGTGGTTGAGTTCATATACTGTTGTTTTTTCGATTACGCAAAAAAGCTCCACTGCTTTCATCATTCTTTTCTTTTTACATACTCCTGTGTGTGAGCACACATTCATTATGAAGAGTTTAATTTGCACAGTGATATATTCATAATATAAAACCAGTGTCACAGATGGTTAAATGACCTGAGATGTGTGAAATATTAAATGATTTTTGTATCTTTTATTTTCCCAAATTTCCCTTGAATCTGCTTGGTTATAGGACCAATTTAGATCGTTAATATTGGACGCTGCTGTATTTACCTGTTCAAACATGTTGGGCAGGATTATTCATAAACTACTGAAATGATTTTGACTGAAAGTTTTGTGGAGGGCTGGGTCATGATCCAAGGAAGAACCCATTTAATGAATTATAATTTATTTCTTTAACATGGCGAGATTGTCGTTTGCCTTGGAAGCGTTATGTGCTGTCCGATTGCACTTCTAGTTGGTAATGATATTCGGGAATTTGGGGGGTTTTCATTTGTTGTTTAAAAAATATGAAGTACAATGAATTTCTTGCTCACAAAACAATCCAGATCCCAGACCAGCAGTCTCATAAGCAAACGCTCGGCTTAGATGTTTTCATAAAATTGTACATAGATCTGATTGTTACAGTATTTTCTCTAAAGCCAGCGTAGATGTGAGGGTAATTTTTTTACTCATTTAGTATAGTTCCTGATTTCTTAAATTTACTTTGTGAACAGCCGGTTAAAGGTCAAACAGTTCTGAATTAAAATAAAATGGAAAATGTTTATTGGGCCTTAAATGCTCATTGTGCCAGATCATCACTGTAATATGATAACAGCTCATCCTCAGAGCCTTTCTGCAATTGACAGGGCAATATGTTTGTTTTGATTCTTTTTGACAGTAGATAGTTTGTATGTTCTTCATCATAGACATTTAAAGACTGGGGTTCCATATTCGTCTGCTAAATTGGCTTTTGAATTGCTGTTATTTCAGCCACTGAAAATTCTGTGTTTTTTATTTCAGCTTCCTCATCACACATTCATTACAATGAATCAAAATCCCCCAATCATAAAAGAAAACAGGGTGACAAAGTAAAATCTGCTGTTATAATGAATGTAAAGGTCTTAACCATTCATATGATGCAATATTGATTTTAAATAAATCTGAATATAGATGATTACCTGCTTACACAAAAGACACAATGCACTTTGTATTTTTTTTAAACATTTTATTATAATTTTCCTTGCTTTTCAGGAATTCTAAAATGTCCCTCCTAAACAAGTAAATGCTGATGCAAGAGGCTTTATAAATGTTGCCTCCAACTTTTTGGAGAATTTAACCCCCACAACTGCAGACAGTGACCAGATCAACTGGTGCCACAGACTCCCATTATGAACTCACTCCAGCAGCCAGATGGAGAGGGGGCAGGGGGAGGTTTGATGCGTGCGTGTCACAGAGCAGCACCGAGATCAGTTCTTAACATTTTGCTGTGGTGATGGGTGAGTGAGTCACGCCAACATTGCATCATGCTCAATCATGTCTGGTGAGATAATCGACATATGGATCCCACATCAAATAAGCAGTTTCACAATTCATCCTCAACATTAACACTCAAAGAATGTGAAAAGTCAAAGTGTTTTTTTCTTCTCCTTTAATTTGGGTTCTCTGATTCACCATAGCACAGTTAATGCAGCCATTTCATAAAACATCAGAAGATGCGAACCTATGTTAATCAGTACCAGAACCTCCGCTTCTCCACTGCTCACGATGATGATGATTTATCTTTTTCAATCACAAACCTCATTCGTTTCTTTTCATTCAGAGCCAGGAAGCATTTGAGTCTAAGAAGAAATACTGTCACAATCTCCCCATGGAAGCAGTTTCTCACTGGAATTCATTTAAAAAGCACAGAGCACTTTGGACGTCATCTCCTACAGTAGACTGGCTGCATTTTAGCTTTAATCGCTTGCATACTGTGTGATACGTTATCACCTTCGAGTTCACGATCACACAAAGGCTGTAGCTCCTCAATATATTTCAAGTCTTGGAAGTCTACTTTGTAATGGGAGGGGAGGGGAGGGGGGGGTTTCAGGTCACACCTGAGGCATCGGGGGAGAAGTGGTGAGATGGTGATGTTGTTGGTAGCTCTCGACTGCAGCACGCCCGAGTCCCAGACCCACAAACTCCAGCTTGTGACAGTATATGTAGTGTGCGGATGTGCAATTTTTAGATTTTCATTGTCTCTAGCATCCATCTCTTTTTGCTTTGTTTCTTAAAAAATATCAATAAAGAAAGAAAAAAAAGAGTCAGGAAATAAACTCTCCTAAAGAGGTACGGTGGGTCATAGGTTCATACGTAGATGTTCGGGCCGCTTGGCCGCGACAGGGTACGCTTGCTGCTTCATCTGACCCAGGTTGACGCCTGTAGGCTTACGGATGGGAAGAGGGGCCGAGACCTCGGAGCTGTTTGTGACATCCATCTGCTCTGGGGTGGACAGTTCCATGGCCTGGTCCTGAGGAGACTGGAGGACGCTTGATCCTCCGCCAGTGAGGAGCGGGCTCCGGGGCCAGCAGTCCCCCCCTGCGTATTTGACTGGACTGAAAGTAAAAAGGTGGACGTGGGTTACAAGGTTTTACAACATTCCGAAACATGTAGGATTTGTTTTCATGTGTCTTTTGGCTTTTTCTTCGGTCAGATTCAGCCATCGTGACCAGAAACGTATTTTATTAGTCTGCATGAACTGTAAATAAATAAGTGATGACGAAACCCAGAGGTCATTAAGATTATGGTCATGACGACATGTACAATAATATAAAAGGCCACCCCTCGTCTGACATTTTCCTGTTGTGAGTGCATCTGAAAATCTCCTGCTGCTTCTACATATGTGAAAGGCAAATTGTATAGACGCAATTTTCCAGAGTTCATATCTGAAAGTGGCTCAAGTGAAGCCAGACCTCAGGACCTGAACCAAGACCCACTGAGGACTATCATGGTCCAGAATGTAATTTATCAACAGAGTAATTTCGGATGCACCTGCTGCAGTCGGTGGGTGGACATACCTGAGAGGTGTTCTTGGGCTGCCCAGGATCCGTCGAGGCGAGCGGGTTTTGGGCTCAAATGAGAACCTTTCTTTAATGTTATCCAGGACTGATGGAGCGACATACGTGAAACCCTACAAGTGACCAGAGGTTAAACACAGGTACAGCTGCTGCTAAGACACATTTTAGGGGGAGATTTTCGTACAGGAACACTTCAGTACAAGCTCATATTGATTTTGATTGTGTTTTGTGATGAAGAGACGTAGCTTTTCAAAATTAAGACCAGAGAAAACAAAGGAGTTACCAGGAAGGCTTGATTAGCACTCTCACTGAGGGTGGAGTCATCAGGGCTGTCCACAGGCGTCTGACTGGTGAACTTCGAGTCAAACTGACTCACATCTTCGGCCGATTGCTGCGAAGAGAGAGATGAGACAAAGACAGGTGAGGAGGTGAAGCAACGCGAAGAGATGTGCCAGCTATCAAGATAAATAGGAGGAGGACTGAAACCAGAGAAGACCTGGGTTCGATTACTGAAACTTGTTGAGTTGGTTTAATCTGGGGAGTTAACCAAAGTTAAAACCTATCCTGTGGAAAACTTCGGTCCAATCGATTGCCTCCACCGGCACAGCGTCAGTGGCTAGAATGTAATGTTATAGGGCAACTGTGACAGTCCCTGAAATGTAAAACGTGAAACAGTCCTTCTAGTGCAGCTTCGCATTGAGTAAGAGATGTTTAGTGTTGCCAGACTCTTGGCAAAGACCTAGAATAACCATTTGGGCCTTTCCTCCCTTTCAGAAATCTTTGTGGTCTGCTCCTCTGATACTCACCAGGAAAGGTTTGAAAGGAGGCTCCACTTTCCGAGCCAGCAGATCCTCCCAGTTGATGTGTCGAAAGAACGGATGAGCCTACAAACAGTGTCATAAAATTACAGGGAAAAGGCAAATTAATTCATTTATGTAATTTTGACTCATTTGTATTATTCACAGCCTGGTATGTTTTAGTGCTCAGCCACAGGAGCCTGTGTGTCGTTTCACTGTGAGCAGCCTGTGTTGTGCCGCGCGCTCTCACCTGCACCTCCGTGGCGTCTCCTGCTCCAGCTCCCAGCCGCGATGAGGCGTTTCTCTTCAGCAACTGTACAACCAGCGGCAACATGTCAACATAACGCCACCACAACAACGCCACATTTAATTCTGTTAAACACCAGGAGTATCATGAGCGGCGAAACAAACAGCAGGTACCCGTTTCAGCAGATCTCGAGCTTCTTGTGTGAGGTAGGGCGGGAGGCTGAGCTTGCACTTCAGGATCTTGTCGATGGTCTTTTTCCGGTTCTCACCTGTGAACGGTGGCTACAGAAGGAAGAGAAGACAACAGGTTTACTCGCATATTCCATAGCACGGTGCAAAAATGAGTGACGTAGAAACACAATAGTATTATGTTGGAGCTGTTGAACTGACCGCGCCTGTGAGCATGTCGTACATCAGAGCGCCCAGACTCCACCAGTCCACTGCTCTGTTGTGTCCGCTTCTCATCAAGATCTCTGGAGCCCTGTAACAAATGGAGGCCATGATTCTCACTAAAGGCACTAAAGTTAAACCGTGAAGATCATTGATTAACATGGAGAGGAGAACCAGTGTAGCAGACAGTGTGTAAGTGTATGAGAGCGATGAAAGAGCACGACTCACATGTATTCGATGGTTCCACAGAAAGTGTGGGTGACTGTGCCGTCGTGAATGGACTCTTTACACAGCCCGAAGTCTGTCAACTTCACGTGGCCTGGAAGGAACATGAACAGACACAGCTGATTATAGTTGCAGTGGATACATACATCTGCACAGTAAGCTCAAATGTGAAGGGTTAAAAATCATAAACTTCTGCTGTATTAGGGTGTATAAACAAGGTAGCAAATCAACACCAGCTTTCTATCTCTGTCTGTATATGAAAAAAGCATATTTTCAGAATTGTTCACATCATTTCCCCAATGAAGTCCAGTGTCGTATTTGGTGCGATACGTTCGATATTAATAGAGACGTTGTTGATAACGACAAAGTAACGACAACCAATCCTCCAGTTCAGGGATATGAGTACAGAGTGAGCTTTACCAAACTCTGAATAAACATGTGAACAGCCGTGTGAACAGCCCTTTGTGCAGCAGCAGTGGTGCACTTTTTTCAGTTTCAGAAAGAAATTTAAAACCAGCATCACCACAGGCCAAGCAAACAGCTCATTACCAAACAGACCGGTTTAGAACAGGCCCTGCACTATAGATAAAGCACACACCTTGGTTGTTGAGCATGATGTTCTCAGGCTTCAGGTCTCTGTAGATGATGCCCTTCTGGTGCAGGTGGCCCAGAGCCATGGAGATCTCTGCCAGGTAGAAACTACAGAGAGATTTAAATGCTGTTATTAAATATTAGGTTCGTGGTGAGGCTCATTTTCACCAGGGAGTCTCGATTGGTAACAAAGCAGGGAGCATACCTCAAAATTAAGCTGCATTATAAATGTGTTATGTATCAATAGGAAAACAAACAAAGTTCACCAGGCTGTGTCTTCCATGAAGATGCCCTCCCTCTCCAGCTGCATGAAGAGTTCTCCTCCTGCACAGGTCAACAACATTAAAGTCTCAATTCCTGAATTCAGCATGAATGTCAGTAGCGGATGTGCGTGTCGCTCATACTGACCACTCAGGTACTCCAGGATGAGGTACAGCTTCCCTCCTGTCTGGAAGGCGTAGATGAGATCGACAATGAAGGGATGCTTCACCTCCTCCAGGATGTTCCTCTCCGCCTTGGTGTGGGCTGTGTCCTTGGCGTTGCGCACAATCATAGCCTGGTGTTCCCAGCCCAAAGAAAGATACAGTAAGTGAAACTGGGAATGTTCTACCCACGGCTTATGTGAAATGTTAAAATGTGCGTGTCACAGTCTTACAAGCTGCTCGTCCTGCATGACTAAGAGATGGACGTATTCTACTGTGCAACATTTGGGAAGCAGCTGTTGAGCTGAGCAACTAATCTAGTTTAAAGAATTAACTTTGAGGCAGATTCTACATTTTTTTAGTCGTTTTCTAAAAGCAGCTGTCCTTTCTTATTAAACACTTAAACGAATTGCAACACCAAAGCATTACAATACATTTTTTAAATTGTGAATATTGAATTGCACAGACAGAATGAATATTGCAGTTACGAGAGTTTAACCAGAGTTAAAGTGCAGTCCGTAATGGGTGCATGTTGTTCTACTGGGAGCAGAGTTGGTTGATGTCAACGGGCCGATACGTGCACTTGTGTTTCTCCAGGTCGAGACAAACACTCTGTTCCTGTTCATATCTGTTAACCACTTCTGTTGGAGATCTGACGAGCTGCCTGTCAGCATCAACACTGTGGACAGATGGAGCGTCCTCAGGTCAACTGAAGCCAACAACCATCGCGGATTTTAACTCTGAGAAGTTTGTTGACATCAGTCCCTGTTCAGGCTGATTAAGATTTATGTGTTCTGAAAACTGGGTGTGTGGTCTCATAATAAAAGAAACTAATTGCCATCCACTACTGCAAAGCTTTTAACTTTACGATGCTTTGACCTTATCTCATTATCTGGGCCAGTGTCGATTGAGCGTCTGAGACGAGGACTTATTACGAGTGTATGAGCCTCATAGCGCAAGAAGTAACATGACACAGCTGATATATGACACTCAGCGTTTCTCAGCACAAACAGGCTGAAGTAGAAATTACATTTTAGATTACAGCATTACATGTATCCGAAGCTAACTGCACTCACAGAAAGACTAAGACATTTTTATCTCAATATACAAACTACACCAAATTTACATTATAATTACATTTTGAGGCGTAACTATGGCAACCACAGCTGTCAAAATCCAAAGACATTCCTGATGTAGCTGCATTTTTTTGTTTGTGTGTAAACGGCAAGAACATTTAAACATTGTTTGCAGTGATCACACTTTTTGTAGATGAAGTAATTATCTTGGACAGAATGTTACTCCAGTCTGGATACAGAGTTTTGTTTTTGTTAAATCAAACTTTGCACATACTGCATTTCTACAACTTCTTTGCTTATTGGTCTGCTCACTGGGAACTGAGGTTAGAACAGTTCTGCAGCTCTCCTGAACTCAACTCTCCTGAACATCAAGTTTAGCAGGAACCATTTCCTGCTAAACTTGATGAAGTGCCGTTTCTCCGGAGCCTAAATGCAAGACTGAATGCATGTTTCCAGTTTGGGCAAGTCAGGACAGAAGTCTTTCTATCCAAGATGCTTCATAAATACGGGCCCTGGCCTCCGTCTGTCCTTGTCGCCACTGTGACGTTTTTAATGCTTGAAACAACTGGCTGAAATCTGGCAGGTCTCTGTCATGTCAGCGGGGTCATTTCAGACAAATCAAGCAGGAGCAGTGTGAATGTCAAGCGGGACCTAATGGGCTGAAGCAGAGCGCTGCAAGTGCCAAGGCTGCAGCAGAGCAGCGCAGATGGCAATCAACCAACTAGCAGTGAAATCTTACCCCACCCACTGGCTTCAAGGACGGCCAATATTTGCAGACAAGGAGCACCATGATGTTTATTTGTGCTAACAAGCATGCAATTATGTTCACACAATAAAAAGTGAGAGCAGCTGACAGTTACTCCAATTAGGACGAGTGTATCTGCGTTGCAAGGGAGAAAAAAAGGAAGTACCTTTTTTAAAACTTTCATGGCAAATATTTTGCCCGTTGCAGCGCCAACAACTTTTCGGACTTGGAAAACCTGCACAGAACGGAGAGAGATTTACGTGGTTTGAATAATAAAATGAAAAGCAGCAGAAAAAAAAAAAAGTCTAAACACACAATAAAGTGTGTGTTTATGGCCATAGAGGAGTGTGAGCTTGTTCAGTGTACTTTCTCAGGCCTCGCTGCTTCTCGGGTACCACAAGTACCTTTCCATAACCACCTTTCCCCAAGACCCGCAGCAGCTCGAAGCACTCCGGCCGGATGTTCTCCGTCCCCTGGTTGACGTTGTCCTCCGATATCTCGATCTTCTCGCAGTCGTCCATGTTGCTGTGGAGACATTCAATGCACAGGGCTCACACTTGGTTTTTCCACATCACGCATTGGACAGAAGCACAGATTGACTGAATACTTACAACTCGAAGCCGCTGCACTGATCCATGATATCATTGATTGAAGCCTGTAAGGAAAAACACAACATAAGTCAACATAAAGTGTGTGTGTGTGTTGCTTTTAACTTCATGAGCACATCTCATAAGTTTGTATTGAGATCTTCAACAATTAATCAGTTAAACAGAAAATGAATCAGCAACTATTTTAAATAATCGATTTATCACTTTTTGCAAGAAAATATACAATCAATCTGGTTCCGACTTTTGTAGTTTGACAATTTGTTGCTTTACTTTGGTTTAATTTAATTTGAAGCAGAAAATATTTGGGTTTTGAAAACAACTAGAGATCCAAAGTAAATCAACTTTAATGTACGATACTGTGATGGGTATTTTACGTCATTTTCATGAACCCAAATAATGTAAAGATTGATAATCTATCATGAAAATAAGCATAGAGCATAGAAACTGATGTGAGGGTGACGAGTGGGGCTTGGCAAAGAAAAATATCAATAATTGCCACTATATATTCTTCAATAATAGAAAAATGAATAGCAATTGTTCAATATATAACAATATAATATTGTGATTTAACACACGACTGATCGTCCTCAGACTTATTCTCTGCCTATAAAGAAGCTTTAAAAAGCACAACCTTCACTCAGGAGCAAAAATCTGTCTAAACACTCGAAAGAAATAATGTGACATTTATCATGATAATCATGTCAGTCGATAATAAATATCGACTGACATGAACACTTTTAGTTTGATATCATGTTTGGTCATATCATCCTGCACTTATTTGTTCACATCTCCAAACACACAACACACAAACACACACTGTCTGATGACCATGATGGTGACAAACAAGAAGTGCTTTGATGCAATATTAATAGTTGCTCAATCCGTGCAACATGAACAACATGTTGCAAGATAATGCAAAAGGTCACTAGTTATATGCCGGAGCCCCACAAATCTGAGACCACATCGTGTGTGTGTGTGTGTGCAGATAACATGTCCACTCCTTCAACAGCAGGGGATTTGCTGTAATAAGACACCAGGAGTTTGACACGTGCACGCCGCCGTGGTGTGTACACATGATTTAAAAGTCATTTAAAGTGAAGTGGGGTGTGTGTGGTTGTGCTGCTGCTGTCTCAGCCTCACAGACAAACCGGCTGCAGCTCTCAGGGCTCACACTCCTGCCTAAATAAGCTGTTGCACACTGAGCCACATTTATCACTGCAGCACCTTTGGCCAAGTAAGGCTTTGCGCTAAGGCTTTGCTTTAAGGCTTTGCTTGCACAGCTCCAGCGTGACAGCGGTTGGTTTTTTAAACGTGACAGCGTCAACAAGGCGTGTGTTCGATCCCCGGCTACAGATTAGAAGAGAACAGACAAAGAACCAACAAGTGACAGCTCCGTGTTGGCCGCTGTCAGACGGGCTGTGCGCCCCGTGCTAAGCCGTGTAGCAGAGGCCTGGCAGCCCCGGCTGCAGAGCAGGCCTGCGGTGGCTGACAGGCTACGGGGCTAACAGCAGCTAGCCGCTAGCCGCTAGCCGCCGTGCACACACACTCAGACAACTCTCGCAGTTACGTTTCAACAGCTCCGGCTCAAGTACCTCCTCGATCTCATCGTCGGAGACATTCTCCTCCGGCTGGTCCAGGTCAATGTCAAACACTCCAGCCATGGCAGCGTGTCTCTCGGATGGCTCCGTCACAGACCGCAGGAATCGCAGGCGTCCCCCCACCTCATGGACGAACACACACCGCCGCCATGACCGGCTACTACGCTGAGCATGCGCACTGCGGCGCTCAGCACAGGGGGCGGAGAACTGTGAGAGGCTTTTATTTTGACAACAGGTAAAACCTCTTTATAAACAGTTGATGGTCCAAACACCACGTCGGAGAAACAATCACCAAACACCGAGGCCTCATCCAGCGGTCAGCTGATCAAATCTGCACCTTCACAGACATATAATCAGAGTTTATGTTTAGAGATACACAAACTTTTATTTTACAGAATAAACAATGCAGGAAAGAGTTACATTTAGATTTACATTTCAGGTTTACAAAAAATGTTCACTCTCTTAATTCAAGTTCTATTTTTTGTTTTCTTTTTATTTATAATAAGGTTTATTGTCATGTTATTGTAAATATCAAGCATCAATTACATTTCTTTGTCATAAGGGTTTGATAATTACATATCAGGAATAATTGATCGATTAAAAATATGTATGTATGTATATTAATATAAATATTATTATGTTGACATGGTGCAAATATTTATAATATGTATTATCAAATATGTTTATTTATAGTAAAAGTTACAATAATGTAGAATATGTTTTAGGAGACAGAGATATAATTGATGACAATCACAGCATATTAATAATAACACGAAAATGCCTTTACATCTGCTTACAGCTAAATTACAGTGTTTTCTTTCTTTATTTGAATATTGACGATCTCCTTAAAGTACAGTTTAAGAGTTGTAACTTTTTTTTAAAGATAAATACAAATTGATCAAATTGCACATGTTAAAGCCTTTGACAATAAAAAAACATAGTTCAAGATCCAGTCAATAAGAGAAAACATACAGACAACCACAAGTGAGGAAAGACAATTTAATAAAAATGAATAATTAAGTAAATATACTTTTAAAAAATGAATATAAATAAAAGGTACTTATTGTAAATTCATATTATACGGTTTACAGTTATAGGTAGGTTATATTTAAGGCCTTCTTTTTTTCTCCAGGATTTAATAGTTTTCAAATGGGCTTCAAGTTTTTCTATGAACAAATAAGAAATGTGGCTTTTGTCGAAAATACTTTTTATTTATGTATACAGACTTTTTTAAATAAAAAAGTTACAACCCTTCACGACGGATCAATTGTTGTTTATTTTGAAAGTTTTGACAGTTTGGCCCGGAAATTCCGGTGCGTCTTGGTTGTGGCGCGGCACACGAACCCTTCTCCAAACAGAGTGCAGGTATGAGAGCTGTCATGGAGGAGAAGTAGAGACAGATCCACAGACTGCATGTGAAGAAGCTCTCCGCCCGGGTGCGTGATGTCGGTGGTGACGGTGCAGCTGGGTCAGTGCGGGAACCAGGTGGCTCACGAGCTGTTCGACACCGTGTGCAGTGACGCTCAGGACGGACAGAGGAAGACATACTGCACCGCCAGCACGGAGCGATTCTTCCACCGCAGCTCACACGGGGGTAGAGTCACTTGTTTATACACATTGTCTGGGTTCAAGGAGAGTGGGAGTCTGTTTACACTGTGGAGGAAATACATTCACGTTTAATAAAAGCACACAGTACAAATATTACAGGTAAAAGCATGATACTGTTATAACTATACAATTATTATATATGAACATTTATTATTCTCACTTCTGCAATCTTTTGTTTGCAGAATTTTACTGTTGATGTGAAGGTGATGTTGTTTTTACCTTCATTAATTAATGCCTGCATCACGCATCTCCACTTCCTCCCAATATCCACAAATGAAGCCAAAAACATCAGGATACGAACGCTGCCATCTTGCACAGTAGGGATAGTGGGAGATCCCACCAATACAGACTGGAAAACAGCTTCTACCCCACAGCTAGAAGAGAACTGAACTCTCCTAAATAACTCACACACTGACTGTTTGGGACCTGAAACATTCACAATGCACCGTCTGTACATATACTACATTGCACTACATGTACACATACACATTTACTATGCTGCTTAAATATCTGCTGTTCTGTTTTTATATTTACATTTCACATCTTTTTCTACCTCATATATACACTTTATTATTATTATTATTTTAATTTTTATTTAATTCAATTTTTTGTTATGTATATATTACACCTAGAGGATTGCTGCTTAATGTCGTTGTACACTCTGCAATGACAATAAAAGGATTCTATTCTATTCTATTCTATTCTACGTGTGATTGACCAACCAAGTCTATCATGACCTTTGACCCTGTTTTTATAGCATCAAAGCCCTAAGTATCCCTGGTCTGCTCTATACTTGTTTATGTGTCCCATTGCTTTTATTTACAGCCTAATTTCACATAGGGCTGAAACATAAGTCAATTAATAATCAATGGACACACTCTTGATAACTGATAAGTCATTTATCGTTGATCAAACTAATCCATTGGAGGACTGTTGCCATCATGGGCTCTATGGAACTATGAATGTGCATTTCTTAGTATTTTCTAGTCACTTAATCTACTGAACAATCAAAGCTAGTAATCTTTTACATTCTAGTGTGTCACCAGTCTCTGTGTGTTCACCAGATCTTGTGGCCAGGGCGGTGCTGATAGACATGGAGCCTAAAGTGATAAACCACTGTATGAACGAGGCTGCGCATTCTGGCAGGTGGAGGTATGGAGACACGTCACACTTCAGCCAGAAGCAGGGCTCTGGAAACAACTGGGCTAATGGGTAAGACATTGTTTTTTAAAAGAGGCCATTATATTCTGTCAGAAGCCAATCATTCTGCAAATTATAACTCATGAGAAAATTTTGGCTACCAACATCCAGAAAAGATTTGAAAAAAGAAAAAGCCATTATAACTTAAAAGGAACAGAGATCCAAACCAAATTGATGGAACGTTGCATAACAGTGAAAGGAATCAGTTTATGGAACAATCCAAACAAAGAAACTAACATCTAAAACAAACATATTTAACAAAAACAATTAAAGCCAGTATATTGAGGAAACACAATGAAACGTGTTCATTCAGCTTTGTTCTGTTTAGTTTTTTGTGTGTCAGATAAATCATTTTGTGAGCTTCTTTGAATGGTATAAATTAATTAAAACTTAGAAACTAATAGAGGGATGTTAGGGGCTGTGTTGGCCTGCAGCTATTTAAATTTTACATTTTATTGAATTAGTAATTGTTAATTAATATCTTGTGAAAGAGGGGCAGATTATATCAGATTATTATTCTTTCTGTTCCTTTTCAGTCAAGATTTGAGATTTAGTGCATTTATATTGTTTTGTTTGGTCGATGAATGAAATAAATGTATAAATATTTTTCACATTTTGAAAAGCTTAAAACAGCAAAGGTTTTTTCGTGAAAATTGTATAATTTCAGGACAGTTGCTAGTTAATGTTTTACTTATTGTCCTGTGCACCGAGAAGCAGCTCAACAGCGCATAGCTGGATTTTCACTGGGGGGAATATTACTTGGGAGGGTATCTCCAGATGAGTCACTTTTAGGAGCTTATTGGTCAAAGATCAAAGGTCAACGTAAAGAAAATGATGGCCAGAAAAACACATTTTCCAAGATATCTCCACTAATAATAGAACTAAAGAGACAATGTAAAGCTTGTAAATCATGAAAAATTCATTTTTTTGTAGAGAGAACAATCACACAGGAAACATGATCCTATGTTTGGAAATGAACTGACGTAGGGAGACAAAAAAGTTGAAAACGTGCTCCTCGTCTCACTCAGGTATTGTGTCCACGGCCCTCGTCACAAAGAGGTGGTGGAGGAGCTGGTGAGGCGGGAGGTGGAGCGCTGTGACAGACTGGCTGGCCTCATGGCCATGATGAGCGTGGCGGGGGGAACAGGGTCCGGGGTTGGTACCTTCGTCACTCAGGGTCTCCGAGACATCTACCCAAAGTCCTTCATCCTCAATCACCTGACCTGGCCCTACGAGACTGGAGAGGTATGGAGGCTGCTGTCAAGTGCAAGCAGAAATCCACAGCCATGAAATGAGTAATCTGCTTTTAAAATGTTTTGTTACCTGTCCTTTCAGGTAATTGTCCAGAACTATAACTCAATGCTGACGCTGGCTCATCTCTACCAGCTGTCAGACGCCATCCTGGTGCACGAGAACGACACAGTGCACAGGATCTGCAGCCAGCTGCTCAACATCAAACACATCTCCTTCAGTGACATCAACAAGCTCATCGCTCACCAGCTGGGCAGCGTGCTGCAGCCGGCGCTCACTGCTGACTCCCACGGAGGCTACAGCAGAAATCCTCTGGGTGAGAGAGACACACTCACAAACACTGACTCACACACACACACACACACACACACACACACACACACAAAAGGTTACCCGCAGGGCCTGGATTTCCTGTAATATGAGCGGATTAGGCGTGGGGTGTTGACTACACAGAGAAACTTTTCCTAAGTTTCTTCACACAGTAAAACACAAGATGACTCAAGTGAAGTGGAAAAGTGATGAGTGAGATCATTAGAAAAACAGAAAACTAGCGCTTACTCCTGAAAGGGCCACTCACTCACTGTTGTAGTCATTATAAATTAACACTTTTGAACTGTAAAATGTTCAGCTGGGCAAATATATCCCAATTGTAAAAAATATGAACAAAACAATGGGATTGTGTTTTGTTTTGTGTGAATGAAGAGAATCAAGAAATATATTGCGTTCCAGTACCCAAGTACCAGTATTACTCTATTATTAATAATAATAATAATAATAACTTTAATTTATATAGCGCCTTTCAAGGTTCCCAAGACATTCTATTAATTAAATATAAATAAATGAATGGGAAAAGAAATAAACAAAACTTGACACTCCAGTGGGTCACCATCTTGGCTTAAAAGGCCTCTGCCACTGATTGGCCTGTCTTAATCCTCACGTTCCATTATTCTTCCCTGTGTCTCTCAGGTGAGATGGTGAGCGCCCTGGCCTGCCACCCGGAGTACAAGCTGCTCAGTGTGTGCACCATCCCCCAGATGCCCAGTGCCTCCATCGCTTACAGCACGTTCAGCTGGCCGGCGCTGCTCAAACACCTGCGACAGATGCTCATCTCCGACAGCAAGATGGAGGAAGGCAAGTTTTGACAATAGGATAATAGTAGGATTTTAAAGTTATGGCTTAGAATGGGACTGGATCTGTCAATCCCTCCATTTGAGGATCTTTCTCGTTTGTCCTGCGTCAGGTATCGACTGGCAGGCGCGTCCGCCTGCAGCCTCCGAGCGGAGCAGGAGTCTCACAGGAGCCAACACGTCTCTGGCCAACCTGCTCATCCTGAGGGGGAAAGACGTCTACAGTGCAGAGACTGGTCAGAGAGCTGATTCAAACGAATTGATTTTTAATGTGGAAAGTGGATGAAGTGAAATAATAACTACATTCCTCATTGATCTCAATTGATAAATCCACGACAGTCATGAAGAAGATAAAGATGTTTTTGAAAAATTGTAAATATGGTAGTTCAGGCTGGTGTGATGCATATAACACAGAAAATGGTTTACGATAGCATCCGACACTTTGAATACACTTCATAATTGATGTGAATTAGTGTGTATTCGTCTGCAGGAGGCTTTGAGGACCCTGGTCTGTACACCCCCTGGCTGTCTTCAGGAGAAGCTTTAAACTTGTGGAAATCACCGGTGCCTTTTAACAAATATGAGAAATCTGCCACGGTGGTCAGTAACAGTCGGGCTCTGCTCAGACCTCTGGATCACATGGTGAGAAAAGCCTGGAACATGTTCGCCTCCAGGTGAGTCAGGATCTCTGCTCAGAAAAATAAATATAACTCGAACTGAAACGAATCGTCCAAGTGTATACAATGTATATGTCAGTGTCACAATTTCTCTTTAACGTTCATACCTTTGGGTTAAAGATGGAAGATTGACCTGGTAACCATGATTTTTCTCTCTCATGTTGTTTCCCTCTTGTTCCAGAGCCTATATCCATCAGTACGTTAAATTTGGGATCTCAGAGGACGATTTTCTCGACAGTTTTACATCCCTAGAGCAGGTCATCTCCAGCTACAGTCAACTGTGTTAGCAGAGAGAACGAGCACCACCTTTCATTTGGACTGAATGAAGACAAGATTCTGCTGTTACCAGGAACATTGCTGCTTTTTTAACCAACATGTAAATAAAACAAATAGTTTATTTAAACAGATTTCGTCCTTCACTGTGTCTGACACCTGCAGTGGCAGCAGGGACTGAGGTCATTTACACCAAAGGTTCACTTAATTATGTTATATCATTACACGATTTATACTTTGAAATTACGTGCTAATACTGTTTTTAAGCTTTAGAATGAATCAAGTCAAAATAGACAATAGACAATCAGATCCTTTACATAAGTAAAAAAGTACGAATGGCACATTGTAAAAATACTGTTTAAATTCTACTTTAAGCATTTGGTTAATCTCAGCAAAATATTTATCAACAATAAACTATGGCAAACAGCACATTTCAGTGTAAACCCACAAAGCTCCGAAAATACTGAATTTTCTTTTAAACTTATGTGCACTAGGGCTGTAATAAAACATAGTCAGTAGTTGAAGTAATATAATTGTCCTCAAAGGCAATTTAACAAGACATGCAATGCCTATAAAAAGTATTCACCCCCCTTGGATGTTTCACCCTTTTGTTGCTTTTATACATGAAATCATGGTCAATATAATTTGGCTTTTTTGACAAGAATTTGCAAAAAAAGCTTCTTTCATGTCAAAGTGAAAACAGATTTTTACAAACTAATGTCAATTAATTGAATGTGTATGAGGCCAAGCACAGTGAGGAGGTATAACACATAAATTATGTTCTTTTGAAATGTTTGTTATTCTAATAATATATATATATATGATACGATTGTGGCATTTATTGTGATAATCGTCAATATCAACTGTTATGAACATTTTTATTTTGCTATAATTTTTCATATCGTCCAGCCCCTAATGCACACATGCTCATTTGCTTTGTAATAAGACTGAAACTACATATAGGGGCCTTAAACCTGAGGTGCAATCAGCCACAGTAACAGAAATGCCTGTAAGGGAGTGTTGGGCCTTTCGTATATAATAATATAAAAGGTTGATCTTATATTTTGTGTGTCAATCAAAAGTAACTGGGGCAATCGAGTAAATACCATAGTAGAGGAAAGTATAACATTCGTAAAGGTTCTACTAAAAATACAAATGGAGATGTGCAATACAAAATGTTTAGGCTATAAAGTTGCATAAACTGGATGACCTCAAGTTTAGTACAAGTACCTCATAAGTATCACTTACTTGAGTATATGTACTTAGTTACTTCATAGCCTTGGATAAGAAAAGCTTTCACCATCTATATTACGTGACATCTGCAGATGAAGGTCATGTGGTGTGATCAAAAGCTCCAGAACAGCCACTAACTGGACCTTGTGTGGAGATCAACTCAGGCTAATTGTAGTTTGAACACTTGAAAGCAGCGGTTATTAGGGATAGCAGCACTTCACATAGAAAAATGACAGGGTTGTCAGTTAACATACTTTATTGATTTAACATTATTTCCAGAATTGGAACAATCAGCATTAGAATGTCATAAGAATGTCATTTAAGTCCCGACATGGAGCAGCTGAAGTCTGGACCTGGAACCGTCGACATGAGCAGAGCATCACCATGAAACGTTGAAGGCCCACAGCTTCAGCCAGCTTACAAACTAGTGTTGCCATGGCAATACAACAGCCAACACCAGTCTGATAAGCTAGCTGACGGGATGGATCTCACTACTGAGCGTCTGGAAGGGGATGTTCTCCACATGCTGGACATTAATCTACAGAGTATATTTCAGTCAGGATTTATGACCAACATACGGAGGATGTGGGAGTCCGGTTGGTAGAAAGAAAGACTCGAAGTATTTAGGACATGATGCAATTCTTCATCCACAAATTACTTAAACATTTTCAAATGAACGTTATGAGGCCGCAGCTTTTCACTTACCTTTAAGATGACCATGTCTAAGAGAGAATTATGCATTAGCTCTTTCATAACAGTAAGTTCTTAGACATCACAATAATCCCAGAAGAGCTTTTCAACATTTCAAAGTTGGTCTCATCCTCCATGAGAACTCAAAGAACGACAGACTCAGACTTGGAAACAAGTGCCATGACTTACATGTTTTTATATATATGATCTGATCCAACCTAAATGTACAGAGTAGAAATGGGACTAGTTAGCCGAGAGCACAATGTCACTTTACAAATGATATCACCTTTTTTGGTTCAAGTTGATTCACGTCCACACAGACCGTTGGAATAGAAAGACATCTGCGCATATGGTCCAAAAGATAGTAAGATATTTACACTGTGTGCATCCATCAGAACCCATCTGTTTTTTTTATCTTGATATTGCTTTTTTTTTCATTTTAAAATGACAACTCCAGAAACAAAAGACGACAAGAGTTGTTCTTACTGTCGAACAGGACAAAAAACATAAGGAAAATTAAACCCTGAAACAAAAAACAAGAGACCATCCATCGCAGTTATCTTGGCAGCACTGTACAAATGAATCGAGATACATCCATACATACATGTTACAAAATTAAATAACAATCAAGTCTATAAGTCAAGAACTATGTTCGAGGGAAGCCAAACCCCCCCCCGTCTTGCATAAGGCATAGCATCTGATGGGCACCGCCCGAACACAGCAGCCACCACCAAACCGCTGCTTCACTTCTGAGGTCAATGAAAGGGTTAATTTAATGTTAAAGTAACATGTTAAGATCAACAGCAGAACCGATCGCACTACACAGACAGTGAGATGAAGGGAAGAATTACAAAACCTGAAGGAGGGACAAACAGTTAACAGTAGCATACATCCTCAAACACACCAAAACCAACAGAGCCTGGATTTCATTCTTTCTTTCTTTTTTCCTCTCGAGCATTCAGCCTCTTTGAGAATGGATGAGGGTGAGGTTTGTTGTTAAATTGTGAGTGGCTGGGTCTGAGCGCAGGGCTCTCAGCAGCAGAAACACAGTCACTGGGATGTCTGAACTGCTTTTGTCCCTGTCATCACTTGGTTTTCTCCTCCGAGTTCCTCCGCGTCTGCAGCCTCTTGGCGTAGCTCTGAGCCATGGAGTTGACGATGGAGATGACAAAGTAGCAGACCATGACCAGCACCACTTTCTCAAACACCCACGACAACCAGTTCTCATCCTGCAGAAAATCAGGGAGTAAATTACCATCATTAAAAGCACAATGGAGTAGTACAGATAGTGAGCACACAATAATCCTAGTAAAACTATAACAAGGTGAATTTTGTTGGCATCCTGTTTTTATGTCAGTAGAACGTGATTGGAAGAAAATGTCATTGAAATATAAACGTCCAGGGTTTTTTTTGTGGCTAAAAAGACAAAGTTAACACTAGTAGTTATTGCCTAACATATAACAAGATATCATAGGGCAGAAATGTATATATATATATTTTTTAGATGGTATGACATTTTCTAGCTTTGAAATTCTATACATTTATGGTTTTTTGGTCGTTTTTTTAGGGAAAGGGGGCATCACACCTTTTACAGATTGTTAAGCTCTATGAGTGAAACCGACATCAATATGGACAATACAACTGAAATTACAGTTTTTTGCTTTTATTTGCCCTCTCTGTTTTTGTCAAGTGTCCTTGAGAATTGTTGAAAGCTCTATTATATACTAATAATATTAATTCTATATAATATATAATATTACAGTTGCTAACCAGTGAAAACAAGCATTTTATGTGATAATAAATGAGACTTCTAATGTCTATATCAGTATCAGCCTCACAAATAAAGTCTGTCAGACTAGTTACAAAAACCTTCTCACTTTTGTTATTCAAGTGCTGCATGGCCTTGCAGAAAATAGTAGAAATTAGGGTTGGGCGCTATGGCTATATTAACATAGAAAAAGGAATAAAAGAATAAACAAATAAAGGATAATCTTATCAAAAAAAATATTATAAATGTATATTGATAATTATCACAATAAAAGGTCACATTATTGTTTCTGTTAAGTTTATAGACTCCTAGTTTTGGATTTAAACTCTTTACGAGCAGAGAATGACAAACACTAAACATCAAAACATTTTACAAATCTTAGGTGGATCAGTGTTATACCTCCTAACTGTGCTTGCAAAATACATAAGCAATACATCAATATATATATATATTGGACTTTGCTCTTACCGCTGGTGCACTTCCTCCATCATGGTGCAGCTTGGTCCTCTGGGCCTCCAGGTACTGGCTGAAGGGCTTCTGGATAGCTGGTCCCACTTTAGGCACAGACCTGATGTCGCATCCCCGCAAACATCCACACAGAAAACACACACAAGAAAAGAGGGAGGAAGAACAGTAAGTCACTTACCCTTAAAAGCACCTTTACGTCTCCAAAACTGAAGCCTCACACAGAAAAGTCATTCCCTAGAAGAGCCTCATTTATTTCCCTGAACTCTACCAACAGCCCTCACTGAGCCACCAGCATCCCTGTAAGAGCTGCTGCAGGACACCTCCTACATGAGGGCCTTGTGTTGATCCTCCACCTCCTCTACTTGTTCCTGTTGAGCAGGAGCAGGGAGGAATGAACCAGCAACTCCTCAATCCTCCTTTTATACTGTTCTGCTCTCTATAGGCGCCTGTGTCAGCCCCTTCAATCGGGAAGTGAGTCGCCATGATGTCATCACCTTTACCACCATTGCTGCCTTCTGGGTGGAAAGACAGCCAATCAGGGTGTGCTCATGTCCTTATTAGGCAGTGTGGATCGTCTCACCAGGTGGAGGGGGTTGGGGTTTGGGGGGGGGGCAATCATAATGGTTGCCATTTTATCAATTTATGTCATAGAGAGGCATTGTTGTTGCAGTTTTACCATTTGGTCAGGAGCAGAACAGTTTAAACAGAATCTCTACATACTCCAAACTTATCATTACCATGAAAAGAAAAATATATTGCAGGCTGCACACACACACACACACACACACACACACACACACACACACACACACACACACACACACACACACACACACACACACACACACACACACACACACACACACACACACACACACACACACACACACACACACACACACACAGCTTTTGCACTGTTTAAATTCAACTCTGTCCCCAGTTAGGTCATAAACATGTTATCTAGACTTGACTAGACATAGCAAAATGAAAAAGAGACAATTTACTAAACAAGCACCAAAAAGGGGACTGGGTAATTGCGGATTTCAAGTAAATCGAACTGTTTTTGACTGACTCATTCTTGTCATCTCTCCCACTTAACATGTAAGCACACAACACACACACAAACACAAGTAACTGCTATGAAAACATCCTGTATCAGCAAGGACGCACCATCAGCACTCATCATTGCGAGTCACAGAGAGGCATTTGATTTTCGTGGGAAAGACCCATGAAAATCCCTTGAAACTGATTCAGATCTAAATACCTGGACATCACATACATGTAAGTTAACATACGACAGTCTATAGATGAACAGAAATCTAAGCAGCTCCTATGACGTAGAAGAGGAATCCCATTCATGAAAAAAGTCAAAGTCTTTGTTGACTGTGTGAATAAATAAATATAAGTCAGTGTGTGATTTTTTAGAAAAGCTCATTTTACTTGATATAATCTTCAGCAGAAAGTATGTTACTTCTAATTCCTGTAAATGAGCTACATCTGACACCCAGCCACTGAACGTTTTTTTTGTTTTTAATAAATTGGCCATGATTGTGATTCCCCGCCTTGCTGGGGGATTTCTCTCAGTGAGTCAGATCGACATGTTCGAATGGGACCTCACACGTCTGACCACCAAAGCTGCAGAGATGGTTTACATTACTCTACCTTTTTGTGAACAATGCAAAAATACATTGCACGCACACCACTGCTATGAAGCATTTATTCGTCGTCCAAAATGCATCTGTAAATGTTTACAAATGCTCCGTCAACCACAAACCAGGGGGAGACAATGAGACAAACACTTACCCAATCAGGGACACCATTTGCTCCACTATGTGCTTGCTGAAGGTGATGATGACAAATAGTTTCTGTAGAAAAAAAGAGAGAGATTAAGATGCTTTAATAACCCACTACTTTCTGGACCATGACTGAATAATAGGGCCACTTAAAAGGGAAACATCTCAGAGATTTTGAGAATAAAGACATAATATTTAGACAAGAAGGATGTAATTTAATAAGGAAAAGACTCCTCACTCCTTCTCGATCCAAAATCTTGAAAACCAATTTCACTGCTTCTTGAGGAACAAGAAATGCCTTTTAATATAACAAAGGTAATCAACAAAAGCCTAGCAGTCGACCATTACCAAACATTTTCTCCTCCACTAAAGAGGCAATTTTCTCCAAATCCATGTGGTTCTTTTCTTCAGTTTCTTGCTCAATTTTGCACCGCCTTTCTAAAGCACAGTTACTTAAAATTTACAACTTTTTTCTTGCAAAATTACAACTTCATTCTCAAAATCTCAGACATTTTTCCCCCCTTGAAGTTGCCCTAATACTCCGATGTGTATATGTATAAACAAGATGCATCCTGAAATAAAAAAAAATGACATCTGAACAAAAGTTAAAAAAAGTTAACAGAACAGTAGACTGTCTTTCAGAAACACATGACGGACAGATTAATATGTAGACATTTTGATTCTTAATTTTAGCGGCGCAGCTGTGAGAGGCCACATCGACCAGTTTCTGCAGACACACTAATTACAAAAATCAAACCTGGCAGAACAAGAGCTACATTTTGGGCTGCGAGGGGCTTTGTGTGGTTTGCAAAGAGCCGAAGCGGGGGGGGGGGGGGGTGCAAAACCACAATATTCTCCTCCTCCGGTCCTGAATCTGATCTGCTTTAAACAGCATGACACATGACCCCCCGGACGAAATCAGACAGGATATGACACGTGATGTCCAAGGGGTTCAAGGTACAAAGAAAAGAAAAAAAAGTCACCCCCTGCAGCCTCTTACCGTCTGCTCCATTTCCTTTTCTGAAGTCTACGTTCTCATGTCCACTCTACATCCTTCATAACCCCCCCGCTGCGCCACAGCTTTATCTGAAGGGTCTTAGAGTGAGATCACGAGCTGGTACCACTAAGCGATGCATTGGTTCAGTTTGTTAAGACACTCGACGACTCACCCAGACTCCGACAGCCTCTTTTAGTAAAGGCTTACATTAGTCACCGGTGGAGCAGACTCAACAATATACTCCATGATTGAAAAGTTTTTTTGATCTACTTCATTTAAAAAAGGAAAAAAAATCCCAGCTCTTGTTAAAGACTTTTTTAAAAGCGTCCCTCGTTTCATCTGGAGCCATCTTCAGATGGTTTGGATGCTTCTCAAAGCAGAGGACACAATTAGGACTTTCTCACAGCCACCGAGTCACGATCTGAGCACTAGTTTTCATCTCTCCCACACGTTTTGAGGTTGCGGTGATTGTTTAAAATGAGTCAGGCAGCACGGCATAGCCTTTTTTTTTTTTAGAGAGTGGGTCATTTGGACATGCACCATTACATTGTTGACAAAGAATTGCGATGACATGAAAGAAAGGATTAGTAATATTCAAAGCCTAGATGCTGCAGGTATGTGCCCACATGGTTTAAATGAAAAAATGTTTTTGTCTATTTTGTTGTCGAGTTTCGCTAGTTTCTTGTTAAACTGCTGACCTGTATATGCATCTTGATGATGGCTTTCCCGATTAGAGTTGCTCCAAAGAAGGTCCAGAAAGGAACCAGGAAATGGCCGCAGGTTATTCCAGCCAGGTCGAACAGAGGATTAGGGATCTGAAACACACACATCAGTCAATCTTAGCGATTCATCTTCTTTACACAGCCAGAGATTATCAAAGGTGTTAATCTAAAATCCCTTGTAACAAAAAGGAAACTGTGTAGTGTCAAGTGAAAAAATATTTATTGTGACTTACTGAGGCACAAGCCAAGATGCCAAAGAATCCCACTTTCTGCACCATGTGCTGGACCCCCAGTTTTGCTCTTGTGACAAAATCCTGAAATAAAAAAATCGAACAAATTTAAAACACAATATTGCAGCTGGACATGACTGGATGTGATTACTTTCCTATATTAAAGACGGCCAGGTATCTGCTTTGTAGCTTACACTTAACATTATGGAGCTCAATAGCAACAAAGGAGGAACTTAAGGACTTATTGAGTTACTGTACAGTATTTTTCTGAAATTGTATTCCGGGCGAGGTATTGCATCTTCATTTCTATTAATACCAGCAACTTTTGACAATTACGTTGTGAATCTTGACGACAGCTTTCAATACTGTTACACTCCCCTGAATCACAACATGTGCATACACATGGAAATCTCTGAACACATAATCACCATTTTCTTTTTTTCTTAAAATAATCATGTGCTTCTCGTAGATGCGTGGTCTTTAAATAAACAGTGGTGTTGTCTGCAGTGTTATTACATAGAACGGGAGCTTTACTGAGAGCAATGTGGTAAAATACCTGTTATTTTTGAGCACTGAAAGATTTTTGAGGGTTTGATGACGTTGCAACTAAAACATGTGTTGTACAAAAGTGCAGAGGATCTTTTGATCCAATCTCCAACACTGTGGGGGTGAAACGTCTGTGGTTACAAGAGAGAGATCACAGTCGATGCAGGAGGGAGATTAAGAGGCAGACAAACAAATGCTTTAAAAATCTCAATGAAGATTTTGTAAGGAATGACGAAATTATTAAAATTCATGTGCATTTTCAAACCCAACTAAATTTTGGTAATTTAAGTACTTTCTGTATTTGAATAATATAATTATAATATTTGTGATGCACATTTTTATTAAGAATTCTCTTTTCCTCTCTTTCCCTGATTCTGTTCACGTTTGTCTTAATGTTTCCCATGTAAATTTAATTATTATATTTTAGTGATTATTATTGTAAGAATGTTACTAAATAAAACTAGAGATTATTAAGTAAATGCTCTTTTTGCCTACACTCACACCTTTCTCCCAAAATGTTTCTAATGCTGATCAAGTTTTTTTATTGTAGATCAAATGACCAACACATGACAGGAAGTGATTTAAAAATATATATTTTGTGTCATTCCCATGAGTTTATTAGAGGTGCTTAGTAAAAGGGCTTCTGATGCTTCTGACCTCTGACCGATGACGATAAATGACAGACATGTGATGCGAGGTTGGCTTCCGCAGCTGAGAACCAGTGAAGTGACAATAGGTGATGAAGACAAAGTTCACAACTTAGCTGGTTTCTCTTCTGCTGACTCAGCATCTGATCTCAGCAGTCTCCAGTCATGTGAGCTCAGTTCCTGACAGAACTGTCTGTCATTCAAATTAGAGGCCAGTGAATAGAGACACAGGAGGGAGGGAGCGAGGGAGCGAGGGAGGGAGAGCGAGCGAAGCCTGAGGAATGATTAAAGGGGGAACAGTGCTCCGGGTGACTCACCCACCAACAGACAAATTTACTGGAAGTGTAAGGAGGGAGTGGCTTCACTGAAGTCACATGGCACTTTCAGACCAATCAGTGGGCAGTGGCTCAATGGTCAGTTGTGCATTATAAAGATAAGACCCCATTAGATAAGATCATATCATATTAAGTTGATGGGCAACAACTGGGCACTAAACAAAGGAACGGGGTGTTTTTAATTGAAGACAGAATGTTGGTTCATCTGGGCCACCTTTCTTAATAAATGCGTGATGTGAAAATGATGCATCTTAAATGACTTCAAATCAAATGAGGCAGATCTGAGGTGGGTAATGCTTCCTAAATCTTTTTGTAAAATATTCATACTATTTATGTGCCTGTGTTAATGACCTGCTAAAATACAGATATTATACATATGCAACTCTGACCTGAGCGCCCTGAGCCTGCTCAAGCATCTCCTCAAACTCCTCGTAGTCTTCATCATCTGGATCCGCTCCCGACTGACGAGCCGCTCGGGCCATGAAATATGGAGGCAGCTCTCCGATGGCAGTACCTGCACCCTGAATCCAAACAATTGAAAAAGTTACATGTCATAATTTTCTAATCTATTTTTCACATTCAGATATAGGTAACTATTCATGCCACCAACTTTTTGGATTTTATAGACTGACTTGAAGCTAAAAAATTACTTCTTGTGCCCTGCAGGCACATGAGCTTGCTGGAATCATATTTACATGTTGAGTCAGGATCGCTGTATTGTCTCTGTATTCAACCTAATACTTACCCACATGCAGGCCTCCAGGCGGACCTTTGACATGATTGAGAAGAGAGTTACGCTGCTGTCCACCACTCCACCTTGGGGACAGACAATCTGGTCTGGGTATGGAGGCTCTGGGAAGTCTATGGAGCCGCACTCGTATGCAGCCAGGGTTACTGATGCTATGTGAGGACCCTAATGCAGAGAAAAAAGGATGCTTTCATGAACAGAATGAATAATTGGGACATAAAACAGGTAAAGACATCCATTTTGTCTATCGTTTGTTATGAGACACTTGGCTGTAAACGTGGAAAACACTTAAGTTCAGAGAAATTAAGCAGCAGGATGCACTGCAACAGTCGGGGGAAGGGGTATTTGGATCATTGTAATTATCAGTGTTGCGTCTATACACCTTAAATTTACTAAGCAACAGCGAGACCTTTAAAAAACTGTTTAAATACTGCCAGTTAAATTCACCCTGCTGCTGTTGCATGATTAAACACAGCTCCTTTGTGTCTGTCTACAGGTACGGACACACACCAACAGGAGCTGAGTCACAGTCTCTGTGACAGGTAGGCATGTCATCATTTATCAGTGAGAAGGTGTCTGGTTAGGCTGAGCCACCTGGCCCCAACAACAGTTGGCCCACCTGTAACTACAACACAGTTATTCCATTATGTGTCTTCAAGGTAATAGAGACAACACTGACAGTAGATGGACAGCACACAATGAGTGTGCGCTGACTGCTAATGCCTCCCCCTGAAACTCTCCACCCTGCTCCGAGTGTGAGCACACAGGCAGCTTCTATATTTACACAACAAAGTCTCTTTCCAACCAAACAGGACACTAAACAGACTTTGTCATTCATGACACAACAAGACAGTGTTAAGAAGTAGTGAGTCAGTTTGTAACCAGATTCTGATACACTGATCTGACAGGTGATGCTTTGGCCTCCTGCTTTCAACCTCTTTGTTTGCTAAAGCTACCAGAGTAGACATCTTCACATACAGGAAGATGACTGATACTGAATAAACCACTTAGCTCAGTAAACATTTAGCAAGTGGATTTTACAATGTAGCCATCAAATTTACCATTGAAGATGCAAATTTCATTAAATCCCATAATAGGAAATTGCTGGATGGAACAAACATTTTTTTATCCCTGTGGTTTCCCTTTTTCCCCCCAGTGAAAGCATAAAGATAAATGCAAAGTCAAAATTATGAGATTAAAAAAAAATCTTAATTATGAGATTAAAAGAGATAGTGAGTTGACAATATGAGATAGTAAGTTATAATTATGAGATGCTAACTCGTTATCTTCAAAAAGCTAACTCATCTAAAAGGTGTTCAGATTATTGGGATGGTGACGCAACAGGAAGGACTGCAGGATCATTTCAGTCTATCCCCTTCGCAGCATGAACGAGCTCAGCAAATTTCACGGCACTCTCCTGTGAAATTTTGCGGCAAAAACACCTCTTGTTGGTTAAAATTGAAATTTTGAGTTTAAAAAGGACACAAAGTTTCACATTATTAGGGTTCATCCTCTGGGCATCAAACAAAATCTATTGGAGACTAGTCAGGTGTTGTTCAGATGAACAGACCGAGGAGAGACTGACCAACTGGTGGACTGGACCAGTGAATAATCATTTTTGTGGTAATATTGAAATATGCTCTAAATTGTTGGTGAGATGATCAAAAGGAAAAATGTATCTGTAAAAGCAACAATATATTGGCATGTTTCCTTTAACCACAATATTTAGAGTATAATTCAACACATAGAGGCAAAGCAGTGACCTCCAAAGCATCAAGATGAATCATAAGATAATACTGGTGGTGAGTGAATCCCCTTTCCCATGAACAGAATGAGCTCACCCTCTCTGTGGGGGCTAACTATTAATTCTCCAGGCTTGAGGTAGATTCACAGTGTATCTCTGTTGTTTCTATGTCGGGTTTTTCCTTCAACATTAAATCTGGGAGTTTCCTTTCCATGGCTGACATCAACATTGAGTAGGCAGCAGTCATAGGAGCTGCAGCACAGTGAACCTGAACTAAGATCTGGTGAGCTGGGAACAGCATAGTCTCCTAATGAGCAGGGGGCCTTGCATCATGTGGTCAGTGATGTAAAGACAGCTTTGACTTTTTTGTGGAAAAATTAGAGAGGGTCACAGGAATTTAGGGAATGCTTTGCATGGTTCTCTGGGTGCAACTAATGGGGATGTACACAGTCACAAATGAGAATGGTACTAGCCAAGGTCCAACAGTCCCCTTAAAATCAAACAAGCCACATCAAATTGCACACCCTCATAGATATCAGTCCCCTGAATATACCTGATTTTTTTCCCCATCAAGATCCATTTATTGTTCCCTGGGATATTGATGAAAATGCCATATCTTGTTAAGTTAAAGAAAGTGAACAATTCCTGCATGCTCTCCTTTTTCCAGATACGTGCCAAACTTTTAAGTGTTCTCTTTTTTGGTCCATGTCCAATACTTCCACCAAGTTTTGCATAACTCTGTACAGCCCACAACTGTAAGCCTTTAAACTTGCTGCTGACTGATTGGTTGATTGTTGGTTCAGTTAATAGAGTAATGCCACCTCCAAAGGCAAAAACATAAGTATAACCCTCATTGCAAAAAGTTAACACTGGTTACTGTTGAACGCAAATAATTAACATAGCTAGCAGGATTATAAGAAACACAACTGGTGGAGCTGTACACTATACAGACCAGGAGAAAAGCTACACCAATAGTAAAAGATCCTTCATTCACACCCTCTTTTTAATGAATTTGAAAAACTTCCTTTTATAAACATGATACAGGGTGCCTACAGCAAATAGAAATATTTATTCTTTTATTCCATCTTTGCTAATTTTATAAAAAAAATATTTACAACTAAAGGCTCATTATACTGTAGACACTCAAGAGTGCACACAAGTACACACAATAAATGTTAGTATTAGCCACTTCCTCTATTCCATCATTGTTGGACTCACTGTAAAAAGAAGAACAAAAACTACTAGGAACCACAAGCAAGCAAACATATGGTAAGCAGAAAAGTATAAAAGGAGAGATTACACACAAACTCTGAAGAAACGTAAGGTCACAGGAACATCTTTTCCGATTATTTCATTGTAATGGAAACAGCTGACTCAGCCTTCCCACATCTGTGTGAGTTCTGTGCAACAGAAGAGAAGCCACATCATCAGCCTGAAGTGGACGATTCCTGCCTCGATTTCATTTTGATAAATTCTCCTTTTTAACCACAGCTAGCACAAATGACATATATTCCAATGACTCAGTCATACAGTCAGGGGAAATGACAGTTGGACAGATGTGGAAAAAGTGGAATGAGTTTGAAGAAGTCAAAGACAATGAATATGGAGTATGACGCCATCATCTGGCAACTACAGGAAAAGACACACACATGACCTTTGCAGAAAGAGTTTTCAGTTATACTTGTAGCGAGAAGTTAATAGTTTGTGGTATAAATTACCAATTTACCAACCTGTATATTTTAGATATACAGGACATCCTAATGTAGAAAAGTACATGTATTAATGTGTCTGTTTTGTATGGCTCCACTATTATGTGTGCTGATGTGCAAGTGACTTACTCAATCGCTTTTAGACATTACCTGCTACTTTTGTGCCACATATGCCATTCACTAAAAAAATTAAGAAGTATGCTGTTTCCAAGTAGACGTTTAATCCCATATATGGACATTTTGTTTGTACACACCTCCAAACTGTTAGTGCTTTCTTACCAGATAGAGAAGGAAGGTGTGCAGGCCAGTCCCAAGGCCAACCGATGACAGGATCCCAAGACCTACCCAGTAGGCACACCATAGAAACCTCTTCTCCATGTACTGAACATACTAAAGTGAAAGAAAATGAAGTAAATAAACCAAATATAACGAAGGGAATGGTGAATAAACTTTGATTATATTGACAACTGGTTTTAAGGGGAAAGATTTAGGGACATTTTTAAAATTTCAAAATTGTCATATTACTAGTTATTTGCTTTCTCTGTTGGAAACCAATGTAAAGTGTCTTTGACAATTGTCTTCCGTACTTTTGATTATTTGTGGTAGCTTATTACGATTAATGGGATAATCCTGGGAAGAACTTCATTCTAAAATTAAACTAGGCATTCTTTTAACTTAACGGTGACAGATCACTGCGCAGAGGAATTTGTAAACAGAACATTCAGCCAACTGCCTGTGTGATCAAGGGTTACTTGACAACAGGGCAGACCTCATCATCTCCACACATTAACTTTCTTCTGGTGACGGTCTTAGGTGGGTTAAGAGTGACTTATCATTAACCTTTAAACAGGTTGGTGATGAAGCAACGCTGTTGATTATTAACAACACAAAAGAAAAAAAACACAAATCACTCAAGCCTTACTTGTTGGTGTTCTCCCTCAGTGGAGTACAAAATGGAGAAAAGAGAACATAAGACCAGAAAAAACAACACTGTGCCTCGTCGATGCCAAAGCCTGAAAAAGAAGAGAAGAAAACAATATGTCAACCTTGAAACAAGCACAAAACCTCAACACTGAAAAAATATTATGTGTTATTATCTCTGTTGAATTTTATCGGAAGGGCTTAAAATCACAAATGACCTTGTAGGTTTGAATAAGTAGTTCCCAAATAAATGTAAATGCAGTTGATCTTTCTACAGTGTAAAGTTTTACTCACTATAAGCTGTATGATTCCAGCTTCTCGGGGACATAGGATTATCATTATCAATATTATTATCTAATCATTTCAGCCATCGTGTACTAACAGGACAAAAGGTCCAGGTCACATGTGTAAGTACTCGTGCACAGACAAAGGCTCTCTAGAGAAACCTCTTCCACTTCTTACTGAAGCGTCCACTCCTTTAGCTTGACGAGGGTCTCCAGGAGGAAGTAATGTAGCGAGGTGACAGGCCTCCTCCATAACACCAGAGACAGACGCTCCTCTTTATCCCTCTGTCTCCTGTTCCTTATTGACGAGTCTGGATCACAAACAGAAACACAATCAGCCCCACACACTGGAACACCTGCAACCTCATCGATCACTGCATCCTGTTGAGATGGCAGTGCTAAATACATGATACAAATAACTTAAACAAGTTGTCTCCGTCTCTATAAGCTCAGTCGTCCGCACCTTTGGAAACTGAGAGTAAGCAGCAGTAAAAATGACTCAGCCTGAGAGTTTTTATGACTTGTTCAAACCATGTGTTGGCATTTGGAGGGATTACACAACATGAACTTTTCAGGGACATCTCAGGGGTGAATGGTAAATTGAGGTTTCGCTGGAGACTGACCTGCGGACTTGCCATTCTGTTTGTCTTTAGCTGCTGCACGTTTCTGCGGCTGTTCACAGCGAGCTCCATTAGCTGCCATGTCGATCACGGTGTTGGCAGGTCAGGGCAGTCTGGGACAACAGAGACAGAATGACAACAGCGTTACTGTGTGTGGATTAACAGCGTCCTCTTCACTGCTTGTTTGAAGCCACACAGCGTGATTAACACACCAGCTAACTGATTTATACGGTTGGTTTCAGTGGGGAAATGTCGTATAAAGCCGGGAGGTGAATGGGTGAATAATATCACAGCATCTCACGGCAGAAATGTCCACAGTTAACCGAAATATCGGCCGTCGTGACGGTGAGCCTGTCACGAGATATGATGCCAAACGCGACCACATCATCCTCCACATGCTAACCGGCTAGCCAACGTGCTAACTGCTAAGCTAGGCACGTTGGCGGCCCCCATGTGAAATTGAGGGCGACACAATCAGTAACGGGACGTCTTTCTTCCAGAGAGGAGTGTGGAACTGCTTCTTACCGCTGCGCCGACAGAGACGTGAGAAAAAAGACACGATAAAGAGGCGAAAAGAGCGTTGTTTGTAAAAAATGAAATGACAGCCGTACCTCTTTCCTGTCCTCCTCACCCGGAAATAGACGCGGGACGTGTCAAAGTACAACTGTACAGCGGTTGAGTCATGAAGGAATGTATACAAAACAGGGTTTGCTATAAGGTTTACAAGGAGAAATATACAATTGTATAGACACTTAAAACAGACGCAAACTTTACAAAGTGCATATTTACTGTTACTGTTACGTGATTAACTTATCAATGCTTTTATTTTGAAAATTCAATAAAGACGTATTTCCGTAAGCTGCAGTTTGTGGGCCAATCAGAGGTTGCCAGATTTGCCAATAGAAACAATTGCAACACTACTTTGCTTTACTTCAGTTTGACCTTTCAGGGGATTTACTCGTGACCCATATTCATTAAAAATAATTTTAAAAATGTGTTAAAAGCAAAGTTATATTACGTTAAAACTGCTCCTGCTAATGTTTTTAGAATTGTTGCTCAGTCCCAGTGTCCACCTTCATGTCCATCATGTGTCATGGGTCAGGAGCTTCAACATATCAAGAGTGCATGCTTGGAAGATCTCACAAACATTAGACACCAAAAAAACACTTTACCTCACAGAAAAAAGCTGCCGACTGTGATATGGAGACAGTGAGCAACAAACAATTTAAGCCACATGTGACCATTTATTCCTCAATTCTCAGGTGCTATTCCATTCCTCATGTGACCTATTGGCTTCACAACATTCACACAATTTTGCCACGCACATGACAAGTTACATAAGCTGTCTGGAGGTTCGGTGCTTCCATTTTAAGATGTACTTTTGAACAGGTCCAGCAAGTTTATACTGAGGAAAAACACACAAGGCCGTATCTTAGTTTTATTACAACACTGAAAGAAGCCTGAGTGTGCAAAGATGCACAGTTGCATTTTCACAAAGTATGCGTCTGATTCTACCAACAAACAAAAAAGGAACACTATACTTGTGTATGCAAGAAAAAAATATATACATTCATAACATTATTCTTCAGTTAGTCAGACATTTCTGATCATGAACACTTTTTCTTCAGTGTTATTCAAATAAAAGGAAGCAACATATTCCCAAAAATGTTCACATATATAGCACTAGAGTCAAATATTGACCAAGGAAATGTTTTAAATCACCAATTTTAAGCAACCAGCACCATTTATGGCCAAGTGCCCACAGACAAATGTGTAATTGTTTTGTTGTAGTAAATAAAAAAGGTGATTAAAACATGAAGCAAACATGAGGATAAACAGTACAGCACCGTGCCGTGGTTGCCTTGCTGCATTTAACAGGATGTTGTGTTGATTGCCCGCACTGGAAACTAGCCAGCAGAATCAAAGTTCCTCATTGGCTGAAGGCGGCATTGCAGCTTATAAGGTCTCGGGCAATGTTACTAATAGGAACCAGAGGCACTGTTTTAGCAGATGGCTTGTTCTATTCCTGGGTAGTAACCTAAGCAGGTAGTGAAAAGGGCAGTCCTTCCCTGTTGGTGTGTCGGATTTCACTCATCATAGTGAAGTGAAGACAGGAACTTATCCACATCCAAGTCCAGGGGAAAGCAATCGACGAGTCTCTTCTTCTCCTGCAGATTTAAAGCAAAAGTCAGAACTACATTCATACAAATATGTATCGCAACTCTACAATTAAATACCACTGATGAGGCGGTGTAGCTGTTTGTCAAAGGGGTTCCCAAACTTTTCAGCCCGACACCAAAATATGCAAGGACCCCAACTGTCCCAGAGGGTGTCGATTGAACAGGTTTCTTATCAACAGGTCGAACAACATGCTTCCAGCTCCATGTGACTGAATTAATAAAAAAAGGGGGACTATTTAGCTCGTCTTTGTTTTTTATGAGTAGGTCGAAAAAATTATAGAGATTGGCCTGATGGTGGCACCAGAGTAATGGCCATGTCGTTACTTAAATCCTTAACTGTTTATCCTGTTCAGGGTGATGGAGGACACACCGGACATACAGGTGGGACAGGACAGACCGCCATTAGAGGGGTAACACAGACAGACAAACGCATTCAAACCTTCAGGTAATTTAGATTGCTATGCACCTAACCTGCATGTCTTTAAAAGTGTTTCTCCTCTGTACTGTGTGATCAAACTCCTCTAGTCAGGCGCAGGTCAAAGCTGAAAGACTAAACCTAGCTTCCATCAGTATGTACTGTTCGGCCAGACAGGGCATATTGTCATTAAAAAGAGCAAGCGCATTCTGGCTCATCCTTTAGGGTTGTCGGAGTTTAGGTTACCGTCAGCATGACATTTAAATTGAGCTGAGAGAATCAATCAATTATTCAACTGAATGACAAATAATACATGAGCCACAATTTTTATGTTCTATAGTTATATATATCATTATATAGACCAAGATGCATTATAACGTGTCAATTGACAAGTACTAGCACTATACCTACCCGGTCATTCTTTTTGCCCGGCGATCGTTTGGACTCTTTCTTGGCAGGCGTGCTGGCTGTGGGAGAAGACTGTTTGCGTTTTTTAGAGCTCTTTGAGCTTGTGGGTGACTTTTCTCCAACTCCATCCTGACGCAAACTGTCCTTCAGGGGAGTGCCCGTCCTAGCGATGGCAGCCCGAGAAAGAATCATGAGTGTGTGAGCGGCCATGTTAATGCTGTTTTCACTGCCAGCCTCACTGGCGGGGCTGCAGGTGGGGACATCCGGGGTGTTGGGGGGCATGAGACGCTTCTGAGGCCCTTCTCCGTCTTTACCCATTTTCTGTCTGGAAGGAGTCCTGGGATAGTCGGTGGACTCCTCCTGGTTACAGCCGGTCCCAGGGGTACTGGGTAGGCTTATATCTGAGGTACTTGCTCCAGGCCTCTTGGCTGGGGTGGAAGGAGAGTTTAGTTCCTGGATGTCCTGCAGCATCTCAGCTGCCTGTTTAGCCAGAGAGCAGGACTTTGACTGGGCTTTTGTAGCCTTGGACTGGGGATTAGATTCTGGTTGAGTGACAGCTGGAGGGTTGAGGTCGCTTGATGCTGAGGATGCAGATGTAGACTGCTGTTGCTGCTCTTGCACGCGCCCCTTAATTTCATTTTCCTTGTTGGCTGTCACATTTGGCGTTTCCTGAGAAGGATTCCTCTTTTCTGTGCGGCCCTCTCGCGATTTGGCAGGAGCCTTTTCTGCAGGTTCTTTCCTGCTGCTTTCCTCTTTCTCCTTTCTACTTCCTGGTTTCGTTGCGGTGTCAGAAGACATCCTTGACCTCTGTGAATCATGAGCTTTTGCTTCTCCATTATCATTATTGTTTTTCTTGTCAGTAGATTTGGATCTTCTTCCTGATTCTAGCTTTTTCAAAGCCTCAGGCTGTGAGGAACCCACCCTGCTGGCACTTGCACTTCGAGACTCTTGGTTGTTGATCTTATGATCTTGTTTGCGAGAGGTCTTTTTAACAGGAACTTTATGGTGCTGTTGTGGAGGCCTGGAATTCTCTGCCTCCTTCACTAACCCTCCTAAATTCTGGGAATCAGTTGGGCATCTGGTAATCTCTATTCTCCTCTTGGGCTTGTTGCCACTTAAGATAGCAGGCCGTATTTGAGGGACTAATTGTGTTTTTACTTTCCCAGGTTGCTGGACAGATCGTGGTGTAGATGTATTTGGGGCTGCAGGTGAGGTGACTTTTGTGGTTTCAGGGGTTTGTAGTTGAACTCCTGCAGAAGAGTCAAAAAATAAAATTCTACGATGATTGGAACTCTTGGCTGCATCCTGCTGGCTTGTATTTTCAGCTGAAGCAGGTTGAATTACTTTACCAACAACAGTTCCCTCAGTGCCTGAAATTCAGAGAAATATGGTCAGAGCAGCAAAGCAGTGACATGAAAACATAACGCAGAACACCACTGAGGATATAAGAATATACTAAATCAGGGATTACTGCTCCAAGTTAGCATGTTACTTACCAGCAGCAGTGGATTGTTTGACTGCCACTGTGGAAGGTTTGTGGTTGATGGTTTCTGGCTGCTGTACCAACACTTGATTTGGTATGGCAACCAGCTGATAAAAGAACAGAGATAAGTGTTATTGTTCTGGATATTGCTAAAAGCTCCAAAGCCAATGAAAACCCCCTGAGGGGACACTGTGCTTTAGTCCACGTTACACAATTATCAAGTATATATATATATATATATATTTTACTGTTGATGGAGCCTTAGCCATAGTGGGACAATAATTGGTTTGTTTTTTCAGAAAATAAATATCATTGGCTCATTAATATATTCAGTGTTTTATAACAATGAAAGAAGAAATATGATTAAGAAGTATAATTTATAACAAATTCGGAAAGGAGATTACTTGAGAGGGGCACAAAATGTAGATTTCATTCAAACAAATTTTGAATTTTTTTGGACACATTGTTTATTAAAGTTTGATCTGGGGATGCTGTTAGAGCAAAGCTCACAAAATATCATTGGTTATCTTTTGGGTAACATCTGTAGTAGTTTTCATGGAAACCTGCCTGGTAGATCTCATGATACAGATATGATCTCTGCCACAGAGCAAAAACAAATTTTCTCAAAAGGGGCAGAATGGTGGATAAAAGTTTGGAGGGTCAGCAGAATGACCAGGCATCATCTTGTTTTTCTTTTAAAAAATGGTAAAACCAAAAAATACCTATAGGCTCAGACCATACAAACTGATCATAAAGTTGTGTTACCTGATTAGACACCATCTGGACATTCCCCAGAGAGTTCTGGCCCATAACAGTAATAGGAAGCATCAGGGGCTTAACAGGTGATGGTAAGATGAGAGTGGACCCTGCACATAAATAACAAAGAATGTTTTAACCAACACTAATTGTAGACGATGGTAATAGTCTTGACAGACAGAAGGTAATGAACAACAAAGAATCAGAGACACAACACAATGAAGGATGGGCGCAGATCTGGGGGGGGATTGTGCTTCGTTGTTAAACCAGTGGACATCTTATGAGCTGTAGGAAATAACCTGGAGCCAATATACAGTATTATTACTACTTGCTAAATATTTCATTATTCATAATAATTAAAATAAAATGCAATTTCTTTCTCCTTCAGCATATAACTGGGCATTTTTGCAAATCAAAATGATTGTTTTGTATATTTTTCCAAAAATCAATGCTTCTGTAATATTAACAGGTAGTAATAAGGATTCTTATTAATTGTTTAATTGTACATGTCAGTTAAGAATTGTTTAAAAAAATGTGTTTATATGTTTACTTATTTACTAGTTTTAATATCCCTTTGCAGCTGTGCCCATGGCGGGACTAAGAGAGGATCTTATTTTATCTCATTAAGGTGAGACCACGATTCACTTTTGTCTTTTAAGATGAGCCACTCTTGTACTCCATTGTTTCTTACCAGTGGAGTAGCTTTGAGGATGAGTTGAAGTAGTCGCCCCAAACTGGTTGGTAGGCAATGGCTGTCCCTTTGAGACACCAGCAGGGAGTAGCACCTGTCTGGACTGAGCGTCTGCAGTCGGGGGTTCAGTCACAAGGAAGTAGCTGGCAGTGGCTCCTGGGAGAGGAGGGTTAGTAGTGTCCAGGGGTAGTTGAATTACGTAGCTCTGCTGGGCCTGCGATGTCCCTGATAATGGAGATGCCAGCAATCCCAAAGCCTTACCGGTGAGAGGACTAGCAGTTGCCTCGAAGCCCTGTAAACTACTAACTGCCTGTGCCACCTCATCCAAGTTATTCTTTGGAGTGCCAGGGATGCCAGAGTATCCAAGGGACTTGGCTGGAGAGGAAAGATAGATGGTGGGTATCTTATCCTCAGAAATGCTGGAAATTGCCTGATTCAAGGCAGCGTCGTTGGCCAGCTCCTCTTCCTGGTTATCACTGATGATGATGTTCAAAGAAACTATATTACTGGAATCTGCGGCAGCCTTGCTTTGGGGGTTGACATTGGTGGATGAAGGATCAGGTGCTGACGCAACTGGGGCGCAGGAGGAGAATGATGCGGGTGAGGCAGGTGTGGATGAGGTCGGGGTAGCTGTGAGAGTTGTAGAGGCAGAGGCACATATGGGTGAGTCAGGTGTTGCTCTGAATGGTGCAACAGAGGAAGCTGATGGCGAGGCAGGCACAGCTGTAACTGTGGCGTTTGAGGAGGCAGATGTGGAAGAGGCAGATTCTAATGTTACAGAGTGAGTACAGCCTAGATGAGTGTCTCCTCCATCGCTAGAAGCTGCGATAGCAGACAGGTCAACAGTCGACGCAGGAGTGAGTTCAACTTGTACAGGAGACAAATAATCAGGCGGATCACTCAGAGCTAAAGAGGGGACTGTAGGTTGCTCTGTAGAATGTTGTGCTCGTTTATGCTCCTCTTTTCCATCCACATTAGAGGTTGACGTCACCAACGGTGCAACAAGTGCAGTTGAGACTCTCGATGAGGGAACCGATTCACAGAGACCAGTTGTGAAGGTGCTGTCTGTTGTGACAGGCTCACAAGAGGCCATGCTGTCTGAAGGAGGAGGGGGTGTATTCAATGGTTCATCAATATCCATCGGTGTAACAGCAACACTGTTATTAAAGAGCGAGGCTCTTTCTTTTCTGTTCGACTTCCTTGCAGGAGGTGAGACTCCTCGGTGCTCCCCATGACTCACTAACAATCTGGCTGAACTGCCCTCAATTCTCGAGGCTTTACCTCTGGGGGCAAGAAGCGTTTTCTTTAACAAGGTGGAAGGAGCAGACTTCCTGGTCTTACGATCTTGTCCGACTCTCGTCTTCACGGTCACAGGGTTTGTATCAGAAACGTTAGTATCTCTCTGTGTAGTGCCTGAAAAATAAACAAAAATAAAAATCATGATCAGCAATTAACACAAATACACCTTCTCTTAATAAAAAGAATATGTTATGGTGTAGTCGTCAAACTGTGACCAGTCTGCAAACTCTAGTGAAGCCTGTCCTCCCGCTCTCATACAATAAAAGAGCCAATGAGAAAGCCAAGTACTACGTTACAATGACATGTGTGACTGACTTAAGGATGATACTTTCACTGCAGACATACCTACATTCATATAAACTTAGGAAATCCATTGCATTCTTAATTACATTAAGTGAATCCTGATATCACATGGAAAGACGTTTAAGTTGGAAACTCCTAATGGAATAATTGATCTGGTGAACCATTACGCTGCCTGTAAGCCTCTAACACCACATTTATTTCCTTCGCCAAGAAGGTTATGTTTTGATTAACATTAACATTAAGAGATATGCCGTTAGACCTTGGTGGTGGTATGCATTATCCGAGTGCCCTTCTAGTTGTTCTAGTAATTCTGACAACATCTAAACTGAACTGAACATGAAGTTTGAAGTCAAAAACCTGTCTCTACCTGTGTGAGATTGAAGACCAAGTGATGAGATCTGTGTAGTCTTCATATAAGAGTGCACTATTGAATCAAAAGAATACCTGGATCATCACTCAGAAGGGGTCTGAACGTCAATGAAGATCCAGCAGCATCACTCTCTTCGGGACTACTGCTCACATCTTCATCCCCGGGTTCTCCATCAGGGAATTTGGATTTATCTGCAAATACATAATTGAAAACTTTTCATTGTGCTTTCTTACATAATTGAAAAACATGCAATCTGAACAACAAACAATTTCAGTCTAAAAAAGAAGGTCATAGTTACTGTAATCGAAGAGGTCAAAGAGGGCCTGAAAAGCTGGGTCAGACTCTGTTTGCTCCAAAATGTCGTGGATGGCGTCGTCACTCATGTGGATTTCCCCCTGTGTCAGAGGATATGTGTCAAGAAATAATATGATGGCACACACGGAAATAAGAACAGAGAAAGTGATTATGCTTTAATGATACTGGTATTTATAGTTTTTTCAGCACCTGTAATCCTAGGATTTCATCTATAGACGGGTCTGTCTCCATTGTGGCTGAAGAGGCCTTGGATGTTTGAGGCGTTGGTTCACTGATGTTACAGACAAAACAGAGAAGAAAATAGTAAAACCATTCCTTACCCTGCCGACAGTCATTGTCACTGATAAAATCATGAGCAATCAATTTAAATGGACTTAATACGGATGCAGTGAGGCAATGCTGGGTTCCAACTCAGCACTTACTTGGCAAGGATTTTGTTGATGTTTTCAGCAAGCTTCTCTTGTAATGATCTGTCACCCAGTATCCGGTCACGTGCATTTTGTATCACAAGTTGCTGTGGAGAGAAACAAATGATGATTATTCAATCTGTAAATTGATTGATACTTTCGAGAGCATGCATGTAAAATATTTTATTAAGTGTCTGCAGCATCACGTCATTCACCAAGTGTCCTACAACTGTGAGAGTATAGATGTAGTTCAGCCTTGATTTGCTGCACAAGACAGATGAAGAATATTGTGCGAGTGAAAATCCCTGAAAACAATGTTTAAAAAGTGAGCATGTTCCAGTTTTCATCGCTGAACACAGGTTCTTGCCAGGAACAGGGGATGGTGTCTTGAAACACAGTGACTTGTTATTGAAAATGATGAGACAAGCTGGCTGGGCCGGCACCAACTGCTTAGCATGCTAACTTCAGCAGATGCAAATCAAAGGAGTTAACATCTCCACTGCTAACGACAGCTCTTGGCGAGTAAAGGAATTCAATTTGAAGCTTAGTCCAGAACATTCTGCTTGAGTAAGTAAACGTCTGCTAATGCTAACATAGCACCTGAGAGGAAATCAGACATGAAACATGCAGATCTACCTACAGGAAAAGTTTCATTAACAACCTCTTCAGGCTGGGGTTCAGCAGTGACGCTACTGACAGCTGTGGCAGATCTGCCAGGACCACTGGTTCCACTCTGAGCACCACCTCTCTTCCTGGGTGTGTCCCTGAAGGCAAAGGAAAGATTTTAAGCTGCATAAGGCACAGGCAAAACAAGAGTAAAAATAAAATGCCATACAAACCCACCCCAAACACCAAGCAAAAAATATCCATTATCCATTATCCTAGCAGACATTCGGACTCGTGGTAGTTTTGTTCTAGTCAGGTTTTCCTGTTTTATTATCTATTTACGTACTTTAATCTTGTATTGAAAGCCACAGTGGGTTAGTGGAAAGAATATGTTTAATTCTAAATAAGAGGGGGTTAAAAATAATTGCAATATGAGAAGTATTCTTACCATTTCCGTCGTCCAGGAGACATTGGGCCTGGATTTAGCCGATTCTCTGACACAATGATATGAACCGGTGAATCCCCTGTAATGAACACATGTGGTCACACATCAATCCAAAGCTATTTTTTTGGGACTTTTTATAGCGAGTGCCAAAACAATATAAAATATAAATATATAAAAAGCATATTTTATCATACTGACTTGATATACTCAGTAATCGGCTGCCATCATGGATCTGTTGGGGTGTGCCACTGCCAAGAGCTTGTCTGATGTGCGGAGCAGAGTAGCTCACAGGAGTCGAGTGGCTGAACATGCTGTGCAAGGTGTGTGCCGGGCTGATGATGGAGCTCGTTTCAGCACCGGCTGAAGTCACGGTCAGGACCCGCTGTCTTGCCATGTTTGCTAATCCAACGCGTGAACGTGCTGCAATGGATAGAGGAAAATAGATCAAATGTTGTGTATATTGATTTTCTATTTACACTCTAAAGGAATAGTTCACCCACAAATGATAATGTACTCCGATGGAGGGGTGGGTGAAGTGTTTGAGTCCTCAAAACACTTTTGGAGTTTCAGGGGTAAACAGTGTTGCAGCTAAATCCAATACAATTGAAGTAACTGGTGATAACTTTTTCAAACGGCCCGACGTCATTTACACCAAGTTTTAAGCCTAAAAGTCCACTGATATCATGCTTGGAGCCAAGTTCACGTCGCAAGCACAAACCGCAAAAAACACGCACACACACTGAACACAAGTTCACAAGAGGAGTGCGCGAACGCTAGCATCGCTACAACCGCTAGCCTCACTACTTCCGGTAGTGGACTTTTAGGCTAAAAACTTGGTGTAAATGACCTTGTTTCGAGTCGAATGTGAATGTCGGGGCTTGCGGCACCTGGATGACACCACACGAGCAGTATGGAGGCATGTTGTGTTTTTTTCTTGTTGTTTTATTACGTTTGAAAAATGTATCACAAGTTACTTCAATTGTTTTGGATGTGGCTGCAACACTGTTTATCCCTGAAACTCCAAAAGTGTTTTGTGGATTCAAACACTTCACCCACCCCTTCATTGGCATAGGTATGAGTAGATAATGAGTGGCTTTTCCTTTTTTCAGTGAACTATCCCTTTAGATACTTTTTTGACCAGTGTTTCTTACATTCTGTGAATTTATTTGTGTTGGTAAGTTTTGCATGCTGTTGTTAGAGGCTTCAACTTTCAACACTGTAATAAACAACACTATGCTGACAATAGGCTTCTAAAGAAAGACGATAGTCAGGCTATTCCAAAATGTGCAGCTTCACATGTAAATGCATAATCCGCTCTACACTATCGTTACCTGTCCAACATAATAGCTCAAAACCTTAGTAAGGAGGCCTCTGGTATTATGCTAGCACACTTAGCTTAGCCATGACTCTTTGATGGAAACAGTTAAACAGTCTGGACCAACTCTGAGGTAGAGAGTGGGGCACATAATTGCAGAACTACGGCGAACATACACAGCCTTATCCCTCAATGCCTCACAGTTCCCAGTGGCAATCAAACTTAAACCTGATTGTGCAAAGTAATGCCCCTCAATTGAAACAAAATTAAAATATTGCACACTCACTTCTCTGACTTGCTGATACAGCTGGTGAATTCTGCAGTGACCTAAAAGAAAGATAGAGGACAATGAAGCAGTATGAGTGATGAAGATCCCACTGAAAGTCCACTATCATTAGGAAAGATCATTTCAACTTGAGACAGTTGCAGTGATGAGATGTTGAATCTTGATGAGTGTAATTACTTGATTTGGTTGAGTGTAAAATCCAACTTTTTCCACAAAGAGGTCATCATCATAGGTACCTCATGACAAGACTCTGAAAGAACAAACACAAGTATAAACCATAAATGTTACATTTTGGAATAATCTAGTAATAAATGTTACATTTCACAAATAGCAATTAGGGATGAAACAGTTACCGGTTTCACTGTATACAGTGGTAACATTTCTGACGGTTGTTTGTACCAATTCGATTTACATTTGCTGTGATTTCCGTGGTGATTTGGTTGATAGTGTAACAGCATGAGCTGCTAGTGCTCTGAAAATAGCTAGCAACTGTAAGCATCCACTGTTGCCAAATCGCACAGGTTCAGCAAATGCTGATATTTTGTCCTGACTCTTAGACATTTAGGGTCGACGTCTGCACTTAAGATAACGAGTTGTCAACCTTCTCCCCTTTGCTCCGACTCTGCTTGTTTTGTGTTACTATTGTATGTCATCAACATCCGACATCTGATTTGTTTACAAATAGTTGTATTGTTCTTACATGCATATCACTTTGTTCATAGTGGTTGTGTTGTTATTTACATGCACATTTGAATTCGTTATTTATGGTTTCATTTCAACTTGCATTACAGGAAGTATTCAATCCAAAACAAAAAGCGTCTTTAGCAAGCTAAACCTTACCTTCTTCAAGGTTAATGTTGCAAATTTAATATGATGTTATGTGGCACTATATTATTATTTTATTGATAATAATATATTATTTAAATATAAAACTTGCTGATATAACATTACTTCAGTATGTGTATCTGTACTTTTTGGAACATTGTCATCACAATTAACAATAAAGCAATAACACTAATAACAGTTTGATAATTTAGGTCGCTGTAATTGTGATACAAAATGTTCACGGTGTTTCATCTCTAACGGTGATAATGGCTGATAAACTCACCCTTTGTTTTGGCAGCCACATACTCATTTAAGATGGTTGCGAGGCCTTTCCCAAAGATTGACTGTGAGGGAACAAAACAACAGATCACACATGCACATGTAATCAGTGCCTTCATCTTAATGTTAACAATTAGTGAGAGGCCTTATCAGAGAGAAAGAGATGCTTACAAATACACAGGCAGGAATAGTCCCATCTAGTGTGGTGTGTTCAGCATACTCCTTCAGGTTGGGGCTCTCGTGGATGAACGCTTGGCTCGTGGCACACAGCCCCTCTTCTTGGAGGTAGCCTGGAGAAAGACATTCATAAAACAAAGCTCAGACAGTGAATACAAAGTTTTCCTAAGTACGTGTATAAGCTCTGGGGCGCCTGTTCCCAGTTAAGTGTCGTTGTTGGCTGATGGTGCGTTCAGGCCCTACTGTTTAAACTGAAATTGCGAGACAATGAGTGGGATCTTAGCAGAAAAAAAGACATAATTCAAGAGTCAGGTAAATAGAGATTTTGTGACAGGGGCGGTGTATTAATCGGGGTGGAAATAAGCACAGTACTGTGGGGAGAATGGCTGCAAATGCACACAACTGGCAGTTAGCTACAACAAAAACCAAACCGTTCAGTCCGTGACCTAGGACCTATAAAGACAGTTGGAATCGGAAAAGAAACAACAATAAAAACGTAAAACAACAACAATAGCGATTTCAAGCTGTTTACCTACAACATCATCTCGCATTAAAGGGCTTTACACTTTGGGAAAAAGACGAGAGTATGTTCTGTTTTTCGTTTTCTTCCTATTCTGCAGACTTCACGTGAATGCATCACACAGCTTTGTATTTGACTCACCCAAAACAAGCCGCGCGACGTCCGACGGCAGCAACATGTCTGCTCGTTAGTGGACGAAGACGGCGAACAAGCGAATAAATCAGCTACATGTTCGTGAAACAATATGTCGGAGACGCGCTATTCGGCGTCAAATTGAAATAAATCCGCCGGTGTCAGAGGACGACCAGAGAAACTGCTGCTCAGTCAAAAGGCGGGGAACTCAATCACTTATACCCCGGAAGTGTTGGAGTAATGTGCCGCTTGGACTCCTGGTGGTTGTAGTCCCTTCGAAAACATCGAACTACACTATATCCCACGTGCTGCCACATGCATGTTTAGCATTACTTTTATTGAATGCGAATTTAATGGCCACTCTGTCGATGTAGTAGCACAGCAGCTAGCAAAGCAGCAAGTGTGCTTTGGTGTTAGCGTTAAAGCGAAAGGACTCGCTCACTACTACCGTGACCTGGATATGACGTCGCCGCTTCATCCCGACTCTTGGGGCGGGAATTTCCTGCCTCGTCGGCGTGTACGTGAGTGTGTGTAAACTGCGTTAACGTCAGGTCAGGATGGGGAAGTTGTCAGAGGAGACTCAGCAGCAGCAGCAGCAGGCCCATCCAGCACCGTAGCACCACAGCTAATGTCTGCTCATGCGTGTGTGACATCTCCGGGACGACGTCAGTGCAGCAACAGATCGAGTGTTTGAACACGAAATCAAGTTCAAAGTAAGTGTGGTCATGTTGTGTTGCTGAAGTGCGTCGTGTGCAAGGCCCGACTGACTGATCAACGTAAACAGTTAGTCCCAAGTGCTTTTCAGAAGAGATCTGAGGCCTCTGTGAAGTAAACACTGCGTGTGTGGACTAATAACAGCATCATCCTGTCTTGTCAACATCCTGTCTCAGCACTGGTACAAGAGTCTACCCCACACTGATGCACACTGTGCCCTCCCCCACTCTGCAGCACCATGAGTCTGTCCCTTGATGATCTCCTGGTCTGCTGCAAGGGGCTGGAGAATGATAAAGTCACAGAGAGAAAGGTAATCACACATGTTTATAGACAAATGAGTCATATATTGTTGCAGTCCAAGTTTAACCAGTATGCGCAGTATAAATCAAACCCAACATATCCTTCATGCTTCCAGAAAGAAGCCGAACGCTTCAGACGGCTCCTCCGATCTCCAGAGATCGTGCAGGAGTTGGATCGCACCTCGGCAACCAAATCCTCCAAGCAGCTCACATGGGATGCTGTTTTCAGGTAACTCCCCTTTGCACAGCTGCATCTTTTCTATTTATGCAACAAAATGCATATAACATTATCCAGTATAACACCTGAGTCACACCTGGGTTTTGTGGGATTTTATGTTCAATTCAATTTAAATTGCTTTATTCTTCCCCTAAGGGGGCGATTAAAGACCTGTGGAAGAGAAAAGTGTACAGACAATTAATTTGTAAGCTTGAAAGACAACTGACAAATCTAAAGATACAAACAAATTTAGAAAATACAAAAAGAAACAAACAAAAAATACAGATATGTCACATTAGAAAACGCCTACTAAAGGATGGATTTGGTTAAAGAGCAAGTGCATTCATCAAGGTAAACTGAACATTTCATTTTCATCAGTCTGATGGCCTCTGGAATAAACCCGAACCTCTTGGAAATCTTTGCTTAATTTTGCAACTGTGGTCATGTCTTTTTCTAATATACATGTTAAGTTAATGGAGCTAGTTTGTTTCTATGTTACCAATTTAGTTTCAGGTTTGTTTCTTTACATCATCAATATATTATTACACTATATCAAGAGTTCTGATTTTGTTTGGTTCAATTAAGTCAGACATTTTTTTTTAATATGAACACTTTCCTTTCGGTTTTGCTCCCACTTCATTTTCCCATGTCAGATTTCTGCAGCGCTATGTCCAGAAGGAGACAGAGAGCATGCAGTCAAGTAAATCTGTCTCAGCGACAACACTCGCCACACGGAAGAAGAAGATGGCGGAAATGTGCAGTCTGATCAAATACTTCATTCGCTATGCTAACAAACGTAAGGACACTGTCTTTTGAGAGCCAGTACAAGTTTACAGTTAATTGCACACATTCACAATATAGATTTAAGCGTGTTTTGTCACAGCGAGGGATCATCCTATCTTTATTCGATGCAACAGAAAACCACATGAGTGATCTGAATTACAGGTATCTACTGCAGTTACTGTGTCTCTGTCTCTGCAGGCGGGCCTCGTCTAAAGTGCAGTGAACTGCTGAGACATGTGATGGAGGTGGTGCAGGGCTCTTACAGCTGCGCTGCGTATGGAGAAGATTATAGCAGCCTCCTCGTGAAGGACATCCTCTCTGTCCGCAAGTACTGGTGTGACATCCCCCCACAGCAGTGGCACAGTCAGTGATCATTTTGTCTAAATGCTCTTAATTTCTTGATATAATCTGATTACTCATCCTGATTCGTCATATGTTGAAAATGATCAGATTACATGTTAAATGTCTCATATTAATAAGAATGGATATTTACTTACCAGCTAATGTGTATATTAGCTGGTATAGCTTGTGTTATAACCACCTGACATCTTATTACTGTCTCCTCTTGTTCATACTGTTAATCAATCCCCTGTGTGTTTTTGTGCTCCGTAGGTCTTTTGGAGTTGTACTGTGGCTTGTTCAACACTTCTTCCAAATCCATAAACCTTGTTTTAGTGAACAGAGTCATCCACATGGTGGTGCAGGGCTGCTGCACGCAGACTGATGGGTGTAACAATACCCTGTTCAGCTTCTTCTCCAAAGCACTGCTTAACGTCAGGTGAAAACCTTTACCATCCTTTTATAAACCTTTTAAACTGATTATGCTTATTACTCCCAATTCGTATTTTGTTATTTGTTATTATAAAGAACACAAGTATATTGGATAGATGGAAACCTAATGCACAGTTGATCCCGTTAGGCAGGAGAAACCCTTGGCCGTTTTGGAGCACCTCGTCTCGGCTCTCAACATATTCTTGAGGTACTCGGCTATGAACTGCAGGATGAGGGTGTGTAACCTGGGAGAGGAGCTTCTGCCATCCATACTGTACATCTGGGCAGATATGAGGCCCAGTGCTTCTCTCAAAGAGGAGATCTTGGAGTTCTTCAATCTGCAGATGTGTGTTCATCACCCCAAAGGAGCCAAGACTCAGGACACAGGTGGAGTGATTGTTCTTTTTTTCTTTAAAACAATGTTTATTATGCAAGACTTTAGAACTTAGGTTCGTTCATGCAAAACCCTTTTCATTAGATTTCAAATACAGAGTTTCAACCTTTTGGTTTCAGAATATGCCAGGAAATTTATCCCATACCCGTCTGCATTTTGTGTCCTTGAGCAAGATACTGAACCACAAATATGTGTTTGTGAATGGGTCATGTGACTTGTACTGTAAAGCACTTTGAATGGTGGATAAGAGAGGGAAAGTGCTATATAAATACAGTCCGCTTACCATGTACCAAGTTTTAATAACTGCCAAATGATAAAATACAATTAAATACCATGATTAATTACAATCCAGTGGGCGAAGGTAGGGCAATCACTCCAGGAACCTGGGGTTTGCTTTGGAAAATGGTCAGCACAACATTTAGGTAAAGATGTAAAGATAACACACTTGTGTGGTCTATAATTAAACAACCAACACAGCAGTTGTTCACCCTGTCATTTATTAGGTGCACATGCTGAGGACTGGACTCGGTGGCGGAGTCAGCTCTACAATTTGTATGATGCTTTGGTCAGTGAAATCAGTCATCTCGGCAGCAGAGGGAAGTACGTCACAGGGGCAAGACACATCGCAGTGAAAAACAATGTCATCGAGCTCACAGCTGACATCTGTCATCAGGTAACACAGATCAAGTCTTTAGCTCATGCATGACTGAATCATTACTCTGTTTGATTGTAAGAATGAGAACAACCTGTTCTGACAGCACCCACATCAAGTGCCTGATCTTCCTTTTTTCCCCCTGCATGTTGTAGTTGTTCAGTGATAACAATGACACCCACATCTTGGACGTGACCCAGGCCTCCTTCAGAGCCACACCGATGGCCAGTCCCACCCACGGAGCAGCCAGCAAGCGCCGCCGTATTGAGCTTGGCTGGGAGGTCCTCCGAGAACATCTTCAGCCTCAGCACAGTGACTTTGATGCCATACCATGGTATGAAAATCACAACACAGTTAGCATATGAACATGTTAAAGGTAAACTATACTATATAATTATTGACGGGTGACCCTCAGTTGAGCGGGTGCAATAAAGTCCATCTGATTATTTGAGTAATGCTCATAGATAGTCTGGTGTTTTTTTCTATGATCACGTTACGATTTTCCATCCTTCTTTCATTTTCCTCTCTTAGGCTACAGATCACTGCGGTGCTCACTTCCAAGTACCCGTCCATGGTGCCCCGCCAGGAGCTGGTGCCTCTGCTCTCTGTGTTGTACCAGCTCCTGGCAGAGCAGCGGAGAGGAGAGAGGGGGCTCTACGTGTTGCGCTGTCTGAGGGAGGTAGCCCGGTGCCAGACCCGCTATCCTGAGAGGGCACAGGTCCACAGGGCAGAGTTGGGAAGGCTGTGGGGTCGGGTGTGGGCCCTTGCACTACGAGGGGTCAGCTCGCCTCAGACAGAGGCCTTTAGCCTGGACCTGCTGGCCTCCATCGTCCATGGACAACTAATTAATATGGACAGAGAGTTCTGGAAGCTTTTCTCTGCATCAGCATGCAAACTATCGCAGTAAGTTTCTATGTTTTCTCATTGTGCAATGTTAAATTTAGTCATGTCACATTTAGATTAAATGTGTCATCATGATAAATGTGTGTCTCTAAGTATGCATTTAGCATCACTATTTTCTTTTTCTTTATCGACAGGAGTGCTGCTATATGTCTGTGTCAGGCTCTACTGAAGTGTCCGGTCCCTAAGGCTCTCACACTGAGGACAGGCTGGGACAATGTAGGGATCACAGAAGGATCTGGTTCTCCAAACCTGAAGGAGAACCTCATTGCATGGCTGCTGATGAGTGACCAGAGTGATGAGATGGAAGAAAGCTCCAGACCTCACCCCATCATTTGCAGGTTTGTCAGTCAGTTGGTTTTCCATGTATACTGCGGTTTTGTAAGACTATGATTGGAGATAGTTTTATCCTGGCTCTATCCAGACTCACTATACATTTTCTACTCCTGCACAATTATGAGCTGAAATTACACAATGCTGGTCTCCAGGGGATGCACTTTTTGCTCAAAGTCATGGACTGTATATAAAGATGGACGATGCACCTCCACATCGTTTTACTATCCAGAAATGAAACCAAACGTACCAATCATTTGGTGCCGGGGTCTGGTAGTGAGGTCTCGCTGATACCCACGTTCGATCAATCTTGAGTCAGTCTTAGCTGTCAATCAGGACATTGCACCCACTTTTTATAATATCATATGTGTAATTAAAACCAAACTGACTGGACATATGAGCACTTGAACGTACACTAGTGTGATCAGAACTACCTAAAATGACAGAAACCATCTTTGAGAGAAATCTATTCGATGTGAAATAAGTGTTTGCATATGTCTGATCGTCCATCTTTATATACAGTCTACGCTCCACAGAGAGAAAAGGGAAATTATGCTGCTAACTATTTACTATCTTGACTGTAAGACAACGGTCTGTAAATTGATGTTTTCTCTGATCTTGTGTACAGAGACTTTCCCTACAATCTAATAGCTGACATCCTGATCTCCCTGACCTTGAAAGACACCAGAGCTGGCCTTAACTTTCTGCTGGGTGCTAAAGGGGTTGAGAGGTAAGACATCATTATTGATACAGAGCCCGTTGTATGTCTTTCACAATTTATTTTACAGTGGTAGCAACTCCCTCGTTACTTAAAACAATGAAATTCTGAAATAAGAAATAATTGAATTTTCTTTTTTAAGTGTTTTTGTTCAAGAGCAATCCTCATTTGCTGCCAAAGACAACCTGGAAGAGATCGAGAGGCTTTACTTGCAGTTCAGCTTCAACATGCTTCCCTCAGAAGTCCGAGTGACCGAAGAGTCCCTGACGACGTCATCAGCTGACGGCCAGTTCACTGCTGTCCCCAGTCTCAGGAACAAGCTGGAGCAGTCCCTGCTTTGTGTGGCCGACACACTACTCAACTGCTACTCTCCTGATGTGAGTGGAAGTTAATACTTGTGTTTATGTGTCTGCGTTAGTGTTCACACAGACAGACTGGTATGTATTTTGATCTGCTCTCCACAGTCTCAGTCCACACCTCCAGAGTGTCTGGTGCGCTGCGTCATTCTGCTGACTGGTGTTTTAGAAGCTTACGTCTCCACTGGGGTTCTGACTGAAGAGGATTTCTGCCACTCAAAACTCCTCAACAAGGCAAAGGTAAACGTTCAGACTCAAATGGATTAAATCTACCATAGTCAATCCTCTTAATGTAGAGCCAAAGAGCAGTTTGCCTGCTACCTTGTGCCCATAATCCATACTGGTACACATTTTATGTTAAACATAGATTGTATTTAAAGATGGACGACCCTGTCCACTTCGTCCAGAAATTAAGCCTGGACAGAAATTATTTTTGTGCTGTGGATGTCATTTTGAGCTCAGTAGTAGAGATCAAGGGATCAATCCACGGTGGCAAGGTCTACCGAAAATGATAGAAACCATCTTTGATAATGTATTTGATGTATACTTTGCCTTTTTAGTGTGGTCCATGTCCAATCCACTAACATGGTTTAGGTGGAGTCTATGACCTACACTGCACCTAGCCACCATTGGGCTACAAATCTTGGCTTCACTTTGGGAGAGCTGTATGTCATCCATCTTTATTGACAGTCGATGATATTGAATAACATGTAAATTATTGGTTGGTGTTTTTGTCTGTAGGCTGTGACTCAGGACTTCACTGGGTTTGTTTCAAGTGTGAAGGTAAAGATGACAGAGGAGGGGACCATGACCGCTCTAAGGTCCGTCATGAAGCTGTGCACACAGTCAGCCAGCAGAAAAAACACGGTAAACAACAGTTGTCACCACAGTTCAGTTTGTCGTCAATATATGGCTAATTTAACCATTGATATCCATGTATTTAAAAATATATGAGATTCATTTGCTCACTGTCACTGTGACAAATTCTGGTCTGGTTTCCTAGATATACAACACTTTGTTCTTTCTTCTGCAGAATAAAGTTGGTCCCATCTCCTCCAGCCTGTTCATTTTGACACTGCCGGCCAGTCTACTCAATGAATTAGCAGTGATCTGCAAAATGTTGGTACGCGACAGATACACAGTAAAATGTAGAGATTCATGGTGTTTGTGGCCTGAGGATAAGAATCTCAAATTCTTTCACTGTCACTTCACTGAATTACCCTCACTTCCCTGTCCCCGTAGCTAAGCAGTGTTTCTAAGAGAGTCAGTGTTTTGGAGGAAGACAATCACGGGGATGATGACTGGGAGGTGACCAGGACTCAACAAGGGGACGATATTGACTTGTTTGAGGATGGTGAGGAGTCTCACAGCAGCACCAATGGGACCCAAAGACAGAAGGGAGACAGCACTGATGCTCCTTGTGGGCCAGGTAAGAAAGGATCTCTTTCTGTCAAAATTGTTGCCTTCCTTGGAATTATGGTATATTTTGGTAAAATGTATTTAAATTAAGAAATTACTGCACAAATCAAAAAGTGTCAGTACTGTTAAAACAGCTACTTAAGTTCCTGGCTTTTGTTATTATTTGCCACACGCAGAGACACAACACCACATAATTTCAGTAGCATGTAAAGGCATAATGACGACAGCAGTGTAGTGAATCCAGTATTAAAAAAGTACATCGATTTTCTCTACTAGTGAATGTCTCTGGAACAAGTAACAAAAATAACACTACGTTAAAGAAAATTAAAAACTAAATCTGGATCTGTTTATCCAGCTCCTAACCTCCTTGGTGGAGCACCCAACACACTGAGGAAGCATGTGAGGTATGACCACATTCAGAGTTGGTGTGGGACCCATGTGGCCACTCTTATAGCAGTGTTAACTCATCCTGGGCCGCATTGAGGAACCGCCTACTCAGCTGACTATGGGGCCATTAAGAGCAAAACTCTCCGCTGATCGTCCCATCAGTGGATCAGAGGGACATGATGTATTGTGGTTCTGTCCTCCCTCAGGAGCTAAAAGCCTGTTAGCAGAGGATCATCTGGCCCAGCAGGACATGGCTCTCCTCGCCATCTTGGAGTTCCTGTGTGAATGCGGGTCTGTCCAGCACGTCCACGGCCTGCTTTTCAAACCCCAGGATGTGCGGCGCAGGCTGCTGCTGCTGCTGGAACAGATTGACTTCAGCAAACCGCTGCACCTCAACATGGTGAGGAGCACCAGGGGTAGCGGGTCGCTGTGGCACAGTTTCAATAGTGATTCCTTAGCTACTGAACACTAACATCTGGATCTCTTGCAGTATCTTGTTCTGCTCAAGAATCTTCCGGCTGAGGACTCGCTCTCTCCAGAGGAATTTGATTTGCTGCTGCGTCCGCTGGCGTAAATATATTTTATAAGAGAAAGAGCAGTTCTTGATAATACACGTTGTACTCAAGGCAACTTAAACTATTCTGTGTTTTTGTGAACAAGTGTCACTGTTTGTTTACAGAGATTTGTGTAGTCGGTACCGTCAGGACCCAGAGATCTGTGCTGCTGTGCTGCTTGGTTTGTTACCCTCCATCAGGAGCCTGGGGAGAACCCACCACATGCCAGAGGAAATGAAACATGTTCAGGGATCCCTGCTCCAAGTGCTGTCTGGATTCTGGTTAGTGGTATATTTTAACACCATGAACTTGCACAGGGTTGGTCTGAAATCATGAAATGAGGCCACTGGTTGTCACAAGGTGCTTTGAGTCTTTGATGGAGGATGATCAAGTGTGAAACTTGTCTCCCCTTGAAAAAGTACATGTCCTTTAAATTAAATTTTGAGTCGATGCCAACTGTGTCAAACCTTGTAAACATGATTTTGATCTGACTCTGACTCTGCATGAAGATTTACCATGATGAAAGTCTGTCCTGACTTTTTATGATTGAATTTTTGACACTTTGTTTTTTTTAGTTTCCTGAGCCAAACGGGGAAATGCATAGCAACTGTGCGAGCTGCTTTAGTGCAGTGTCTGGTTGCTTTACTGGAGGTAAGCTCTCACAGGTTGTGTTTCATTTCCAAAGACTACGTTAAGTGTTGTTTTAGGCTTTTTCTGCCTAGCCGTGAAATGTTAGACTTGTGACATGTTTTACATCTCCAGCTAAATCAAGCCGTAAGCCAGTCAAACCTTTATAGATCAGATTAATGTTTTGTTTGACTGGGAAGTAAACTGTTATTTGCCTAGTGATGTGTTGGTCCAGAGATTAGTGGCAGTGGCAGAATTTTTTGCAGGTGAAAATATCTTCTGATTGATAACAGTCAACTGAGGAAATGTGTGAGAGAAATGTTTCCCTGGGCCAATTTAATAAAAATACATATGGGCAAATCTTTCCCCTCTTCTTCATCTGCGTTCTGTTCACTCACATCCACCTGACGTCTCTCCCCTGTGACAGGCTGACCCCTCTTGTAAGTGGGCAGTCCTAAGTATTGGAGGGAAGGAGCGTCCAGTGTCCATCATCCTCCCATCTCACCTCGCAGATACCCATCACCAAGTCCGCATGCTGGTAGCCATGTCAGTGGAGAGGTATGTTTCAACCGGGAGCTGAATTAACACCACTCTATCAGAATAAACGTCATAGAATTGACAGATTATTCAATAGGTGTGATAGTAAAACCTGATGGAAATAAGATAAAAACTATTAAATTATAAATAGTTATGACTGTCACATTATTCTCTTTTGTATCCAGGTTGTTTCTGGACATGAGACCAGAGCATCCTGATAAAAGGAAGATGCTGCCACTCAAACAACAGCAGGCTGCTTTTGAAAATATTTACCTGAAGGCTCAGGAGGGAATGAAGCTTCCAGTGAGTTCATACACTGTTCTTGCTCATCATGAAAAGTTTATAATTTCTTCCTTTTTCAGCCCCTGTTTGACTTTTGTCTTACCGTGCGATCATACACAGAGATGCAGCTCTTCAGAGGACAAGAAGGATGAGGCGTTCAACCGCAAGGCCACCCTGTTGAAGAGTTTGTCTGGGGTGCTGTGCTGTAGTCCGGTGTGTGAAAAACAGTGTCTGTTTGCCCTGTTCCAGTCCTACAAGGAGAACAACATCGAGGAGCAGCTCATCAAAAAGGTCACAATTTCAGAGCATTGTGCATCATTCAAAATAAGGTTTCAAATGCTTTAAGGGGATATCTGGTGTTTTTCTGGGCCTTATAGCAGTAGCTGCGACACAGCAGCAGTAGCTATATATACATTTTTGTTTTTTTATCCAATAAAAGGATCAAATTGTTATTCTGGCCTCAACCGGCTCTTTCAGTTTATTTTGGGCACATAGAAAGACACAGCTCTGTTGATCAGAGGGAGGATATCCTGGTAACACAACGTTGTGTAGTGTCAGAAGGTATCGTCTTTGGACACATCATTCCAACCAATATCGGGCATCATCAGGTCCCACTCTTAGTGGTGTCACAGGATTGGTATTCTTCGTCTTTGGGACATATGGTCACAGCACCCACTGGAACACCAAAAAGTGTCCAGAGCCTCACAACCATGGAGCAGTTTGTTGTCTCTCCCCTGCATGGTGCCTCCCTCTTTCACTCTCTCCTTGTTCGTCTTTATACTTGGGCTCAAACAAGTAGGACCGACCATCGAAGTCAAATGCGTTTTCGACATTATTCACATCAGAAAAAAATTCTGCCATAATAGTTTCTCTCTGTCAAATCGAAACTCCTCTTTCCAACTGTCTCTCTCTCTCTCTCTCACTCACGTTTCCACCTCTCTTCCTGCAACAACCCAAGTCTCATGAGTGCGTCATGGCTGCCAACGATTCATCGATCAAATCATCAAAGTGGACAAAAGTATTTTTCAAGTGCCTTTCATTTACACCCTGACATTTATAAACATAGGGTGCAGGTTGAAAAATACTGGAATTCCCCTTAAAAATTGTTTTAATATTGAATTCAGTGTGAAAGGATGAAAATGTTTTCTGTCCAAGGATTTTGTCATGTACCTTCCCCAGCAGCTTTGGTAAAGGTTTAATAATGAGTCAATAGGTGTCTCCTTTCCCTTTAAATCAATAGTCTACTGAAAGACGAGAGAGATATGAACTGTTTCTGTTTCTTCTTCCCTTGACAGATGTTGTGCAGTGTATCCAGAGCACTGGGCTACAGGAGTGTGAAGACCTTCGTCACTTCTCACTTGTATTACTTGGTGGCGGAGTGGCTCGCACAGAGAGAGTCTGACGATCGATACACTCTCGGCTCTTTCCCCTACGCACTCCTTGACCATGACGCCATCAAAGATTTCTATAGGTGAGGAAATAAACTTTTCCGACTGTAGTGGTGTTTTGTTGTTGTCATATCATGTTCAGTGTTATACATTTCCCCAGTTTTTAAAGTCTATACTTTCCCCTACACTACATTATATACAATTTCTGTCATCAAGACTTGACAACAAAGAGTTAATGAATTATGAGCTCCTGGTTTTAACACCCTGTTGTCTCATATCCTCTTGTAGCTCTACTTACCAGGTATTGGTCCCCCACCTGGTCTTCCTCGATGACTTTGAGCAGGTGAGGTCGATCGGTAGGTATCTGGAGAAGGACTGGAAGGAGCTGTTGGCCGACTGCTTCCCTAAGATCATGGTCAACATCCTGCCGTACTTCGTTTCTATTGGCCAGGACACGCAGGTTGCACAGCAGAAAGAGACGGCCCACAGAGTGTACAACCTGCTCAAAGATGACAACTGTCTGGGCAAACAGGTAAACACAGCTATAAAACACCAGCTGAAGTCGACTGAACAAGTGGGATCAGATCACTCCTGTCCTGCAGCGTTTCTAATTTTTGTGAAATTGATGTGAAACTACAGCACACCAACCTAACTCGCATGAACAATTGTTGCACAATCGTCTGTGTTGTGTCTTACATTTTCAGTAAGTTATGCAGGACCAGCAGCTCAACTAAAGCCGGGCTCAGACTACAGGAGTTTTACCTAACCTAACTGATTTGTGAATTCTCTCATGTGACCCCATGGGGAAATAGTTGTTACCATACTGGAGAGCGGCTTGGAGCGACAACTTTCTCTGATGTTAATAAATAAAAGCAGAAGGTGAAGTCTGGATTGGAAAATGGTCGGAGCGACATGGTCAACACGGGTTATCTACTATTCAGTTAAATTGGACTGTCAGCTGCTCTGGTGTCTCTCTCATTTGCTGTTATGTTTCTGATTTGATCATCCCGATTTTAAATCCAAAATATCAAACATGTTTCATAATTATCGGGTTGGCCCTAAAGATTCTGTGGGCAGTTCGTGAGGTTTAACATTGCTAGCGACCAATGTTCCAGACCTGATTTCTCCTCTGAGGCTCAGTGGCCGTATCAGGGTTAAATTAGGCAGATATGCCTGCAGTCTGAGCCCAAAGTTAATGTGCTGTGTCTTCTACATGAGTTACTATACGGTATCTGAAAGGCAGCTTTGCTTGACTGTGTATCACATGTTTTTGTCATGTTTGGGAATCGTTCTGCAGCAAATTGACAGCCTTATCCACACTAACCTGGCGGACATAGTGGTGGAGTTGCTGATGACTCTGTATGAAGGAGGTGGAGCTGAAGGAGACAGAGGAGAGCTGAAATGCTTTATAGGGTAATAATATTTAAGATTTACCATGATTTTCCTTTTTATCCTATGTCATTTTATGGATTCATTCATTCTATAATTGGAAGGAAAACACCAATATTTAAGATACTTTTTCTGTTAACAATATGAGTAAATGAAACAACTGTTTCACGGCCCCTCAGGGAACTAGACCCTGTACCCAACCCACCGTACTTCAGCTCCTGTGTCATCAAAGCTACTCTGGACTACCTGAGCAAGTGCCACAGTGCCAGCCACAAGTCACTGGTAGCCATTCTGTCAAAAACTCCCGTAAGGTGTCTCTTTTATTTTTAAGTTTCTTTGTCCTTGTTATTATAAATCAGTGCAACTTAATCTTATTTTTTCGCTGTTTTGTAGATTTCAATTCAAAGGATCCTGCTGGCGGTGTGTGAAAGAGCAGCAGAGACGACCAATGTCTATGAACGTCATCGTATCCTCCTCATGTATCACCTGTTCGTCAACCTGCTGCTCAACGAGGTGAAGGACGGTTTGGGAGGAGCCTGGGCCTTTGTGCTCAGAGACATAATCTACACACTTATACACCAGATCAACAGCAGGTCGGGTCATGCGCACACACAGGTGAAATGATATTCACATACACATATTACACATGAAGCGGACTCAACCTGTGTTCCTTTCATCCACAGACCAGTTCAGTGTAATGAGGTCTCTGCCCGAAGCCTCTCTCTGTGCTGCGACCTGTTGACGTCTTTGTGTCAGGCAGCCCTGCAGTTCTGCGACGACGCTCTAGACTGCCACCTACAGGTCATCGTTGGGACTCTCACGGCTCAGGTGATCAGCCGGCCCACCATCTCACAGCAGGTTAGTTTCTTTCTCTGTATTTCATTCAAGCATATAGACTTAATGCAACATGTGGTGCATTAACATGTATATTGTGCATCCGGTATGGAAATTAGTAAAGATGGATGACATGACTGCTCCCTAAAAGTGAAGCCAAAGTGTCGTGCTCATCACCTGGTTGCTGAATGCAGTATAGGTCATAAGTCCTGCCTCCTCCATGTTAGCAGATAGGACATGGACTAAACTAAAAAGTCAAAGTGCACGTCAAAAAACTTTTCTCAGCGATGGTTTGTTTCATTTTAGGTAGCTCTTATCACGCTGATGTATATTCAAGTGTTTCCAGTAAGTTATTTTGTGCAGTACAACAGCTGACAACTGAGATGACTCACAATTGGTCAGGCGTGTGTATCGCTAGGACCTTGCTACTGCAGCTCCATCCCCCAATCGCTACTGCGCAGACTCTGGCTTCAAATGCACAAGATGGCAGCGTTTTTATTCGGGATATTTTGGCTTAATTTCTGGATAGTGGGAGGAATTGGATGCACTTTCCCATCTTTACATTCAGTCTGTGATATAAACATAAATTTCCCAAATTTTCTATTGAGGCCACTAAAGTAAGACGTTATGACAGACTGAAGCATCCTGGTGTTTGGCTACAAGTTAATTTAGTGAATGTACATTTGTTTTTAAAAAAAAAGCCCAATGATGTAATTTTCATTTTTGTTTCTGTAAAATTACTACTTCCTTGTTTAGAAATGTAAAGACACGCATTTTGATTTTTCTTCTACTCCTGTCTATTCATCCAACCCTTCAGGTGCTTAGTCTGTTGCAGTTTCTCGTGATACAGAATCAACAGAAGTTAAAAGGAGCCATCGGCAGGTTGCAGCCTTTTCCCGACCTGCCTGAATTCAAAGAACTGCGGTCTGTACAGCACAGGCTCAAATATAACACTGGGACCTTTACGCTGCGACAGGTGACAGCAGCACACACACCTTTCAAAATTGAACTCAACCCACTCAAAATATTCTCTCATACACTTTAGTTAAAAGCACCTCAAGTGGTCAAACTCATGTTTTTGATGTCATATGTTGCAAATGTGTTTTTGCTGAGGGACACAAATAATTATGGGACATCAATTAGGGGGCCTGACAAATATCCACGTGTTATCATCATGTATCCAAGTAAGGTTTTTTGGATGCATATGTTGCTCAGATTTTTCTGTGTTTTGACGAGTGCAAAGGTCATAGTTATCAGTCTTGTTTTTCATCGCTGACCTAATTCCTCAATGTTCCCTCTCTACAGGAGATCACCCACTTCCTGTCAGTGACGTCCTGTGACTCCTTACCTCGGACCAGACTGGAGGGACTGAAGGAGCTGACCAGACAGCTGCATGACAAGAAGGAGCAGATCAAAGACCTGCTCAAAGAGTGCCACGGTATGATGAGGGAAAAATGGTCTATTCATAAAAAAATGAAGTCATGTTAAATGTCTACTGAACTTAAATGTTGTCTGCGTTTATCCCTCTTGCAGCTGACCCCAGTGATAGCGTGCTGGTGAAGCTGGTTCTAAGTCTGCTGCAGCTCTGTAAGCTTGCAGCCAACCAATCGGGCGGAGCCGACATACTAGGTATTTAATCAAATACCTTCTACAGTAGGGCTGTCCAACTTCATCTATAATCCCATTCCAATTTAATTCCTTATTATTTTTAATATTCAAATTATATTTATCTATTTTTTATTACATTTTAAATTAAATGTAGCTTTTTGTTACTGTGTGCTGTGCATTAAGCAGTGCGTCTATTTTCTCTGCGAGCCGCGCACAGTTCACTGCAAAAGAGGCTTTTACAGAATTATCTGTTTGGGAGAACATCAGTTGAATGGCAGTTTTTCCTGGTGCCACACCCTGCCAGCAGATCAGTGACAGAGGCTGACATGCCAAGCTAACACATTTATTGAATAAATTGCACATTTGAACAGTATAGATTTTTAAAATATTTGATTATTCGATTATTGAAATTGGTACCAACAGCCCTACTCTACAGCCTTGTCTGTAAAGTTTGATTAGTTTCAGTTTTTTTTAAAGGTTTGCAAGTTCAAACGCAACACAAATCTTTTCCCACAGAGGCAGCAGGCAGTTGTCTGGGAGAACTGGGTCCGGTGGATTTCTCCACTATCGCCCTGCTCCATGGCAGAGACCCCCTCTTTGAAAAGGCCATGTCTCTCTTCACCTCCACGGAGTCTCAGCGTCTCTACATCATTCTCAACTGCATGAATGATGCGCTCACTCAGCAGCGGTACGGTGAATAACTGATCTGCAGTAATATGAAAGTTTGTTGCAGTGAGGGGTTTGTGTTGATATTTATTGTGATTGTGTGTCAGTATTGAGGTGAAGCGGGCAGCAGCTCAGTGTGTGAAGAACATCCTCACAACTCAGTCCGGAGTTGACTTCTGGGAGCAGCACAAAGACAACAGAGACCCCATGTTGGCCTACCTTAATCCTTTTCGAAAGGCCAAGAGCAAGGTGGGTCAGTGAGATGTGTGTGTCCTGTCAACTTTGTGTGTGTATATATCATAGACTGTATAAAGGTGGATGACATGATGATGGCACAAGAAGGCAGTGCGTGTATCTGAGATACTTTGGCTTCATTTCTGGATAGTGGGAGGAACTGGATACGCATGATCCATCATTATTAACAATCTGTAGTCTGTACCCTGTCTCAAAACAGGTTGAAGTTTCAAAAACTTAAGCCACTTACTACCGATTGTTTTTAGGTGGTTTCTGTGAGTGCTGCAGAGAGTTTGGAGTCCAGGGAGAAGCTGGAGAGTCAGGAGTGTTGGATCCCTCAGGCCGGCGGCCACAAGGCCTGGCTGAAGGCTCTGTGCACCGCCCTGCTGGACAGTGGAGGAGTAAAGAGTGAAGCTCTGCTCCTGTCAAGGCCACTGTGTCTGGTAAGCACATGGAAGTTACTAAAGGAAATCTCATAACTGGACTGTTTGTATCAGCAACCACAGTAATGAATCGTGGGATTTGTTTGGGGTTTTGTCCCAGAATTGATTCACACCTTCATTATTCCTTGAATCATCAGTTTGAATGTGGATCTATCTGCTTAAATATCTACATCTTTGGCTGTGTTCACATTTTTATATCTGCTTTAGAGCATTTTGTTTATTCAGTCACATTTTATCACAATTTGTAGCTCAACCACTTTTATGGTTTTAATCCATCCTGTAATCCAGAGCTCCAGATGTAACCACAGCTTCTTTACATCTGTCCGTCTTCAGGTGAAAGTGGACTGCTGTCAGAGGCTGCTGCCCCTCATCATTCACTCCATCCTTCTGGACGACTCTGATGGTTCATGGAGGAAGTTGCTCTCATTGCACATCCAGGACTTTTTTAGTTTCTGTTCCAGAAGTGCTCAGGCCGCCAGTCGCTCTGCCACACCTCTCAACTCTGACTCTGGTAAGTTCGGGACAATGACTGACATTAACAATAATAAATGTGTCCCCTTCAGCTGCCTTTTCATGTTCTTTGACTTTGTGGTGGAGCTTATCCCGACGTGCACTCACTCTGGAAAGCAGAGAATATTATTCATTCTGTAGTTCATTCTGTCACTGAGTCCTTTACAGCGACTTCATGAACGCATATATAAACATTTACACACAGTTATGACTCATAACAATTTCTTTGCAAAATGTAAATGATCTGGCTGTTTTCCCAGAATGCTAACTGGCCTCAAACAATTCCTGTCCTATTTTATACCATGTGTTTTATCTCCCCTCACAGTAACTCAGCCTCATAAATTAAGACTTTGCTTCATTTGCCTCAATAACTTGAATGTTTATCAGCATTTTTTAGACTTTTAGATTTTTTAGACTTATTCCTTCTTTTTATTTTCATTATTCGTTGTTATTTATTATGATCTATTTACATATCTATCCAATAAAGCGTATATTATGAACTATTTCTTAAATCTGAACTATTATTATGTTCTCATGTCTTTGTCTTTACTTTTATGTTTTCATTTGATGACATTTTTTTAATATTCATTTCTACAGAGTCTGACACGTTCAGCCGGGGTTTGTATGATAAGACCTCTCTGCGCACCATGCTGGCAGTCATTGACTATTTGAGACACCAGCAGAGACCACTGGAGTCTCAGAGGTTTGTGACGTCATTCTAAATAAGTTTGTTTTCAGATAAAAATGTAGTGTTTAAGGCATTTTCTCTCATGGTCTTCTTTGTGATTTTGCCTCAAATGGGTTTTAAATAAAATGTAATCCTGTGTCTTTACTGCTGTAGATTATAGTGCAGCTTTCATAGTGTCTATGAAATAAACCTTGCGTCCTTCTTCCAGTAATTCCTGCGGCACCGTGTGTAACTCAAACTTCTGGCTGGAGCTGAACTACCTGGAGGTGGCCAAAGCTGCTCAGTCGTGTGCAGCTCACTTCACCGCTCTGCTGTACACGGAGATCTACGTAGACAAGGTCAAAGCTTGCATGGAGGAAAGCCGCAGGTCTGTAGGGAGTAAACCAGACGACATTTATCTACATGAGATCTTGATTGTCTAATTATATATTGGTATAAAACTTTTGCAGACTATAAGAAGGTTTATTTTGCATCACATATTAAATATTCACTATTTACCTTATTTATTTGTCATAAGCAATTGAATATTGAACATTTTAGTAGTCTAATTTAATAATTTATTTGAGTAAAAGTTTTTAAAAAACTATGTAAAGCTGCTCAAAAGCTAAGTCTGCATCCTTTATTTATTTAGACATTTCTGTTTGTTGATCTGTGTATTCACCCAATCTGCAGAACAAGGTCCAGAGCGACATATAAGCTCAGTTTTGAAGAGCAGAGCCAGAACTTCACTATCTCGAGCCTGACAGAGAAAAGTATGGAGGACACCAACATCAGTCTGCAGGTTGGTTCTTCATGTCAGATTTTTTTGCATAAATCATTTAGTTTTCTTAGTCAACGATACAAACAAATTACGATTTTAGATTTTCACTTGAAAAGTAAAACATTTTTTTGTCCATTGTATAAGAACAACTGTGATTTTCCAAAGTGAAACATGCAACAGTTTAAATGTCTATAAAATAGTATGCAGTTCAGCGCAAAGTAATTTTGTCATGTAAAATACAAATGATAATTTCCACTCATTCACAATGTGTATAATATGTTTGTAGGAGCTTCTGATTGAGGTGTATCGAAGCATCGGAGAACCTGACAGTCTGTACGGCTGCGGAGGGGAGACGAATACCAGTCCACTGACCAGGTAACAAAAAGCAATAGGCTGATAATCACAGCCGCAACTTGATGTATAGTCAGTTACATGTAAACTTTTTTTAGGATTCGAACCTATGAGCATGAGGCTATGTGGGGGAAGGCCCTGACCTCCTACGACCTTCACTCCTCTCTGCCTGAGACCACGCGACAAGTGGGAATCCTGGAGGTAAGATCATTAAAGCTGAATGGGGACATTTATCCTCATTAGGATAAAGAGCAGCGTGTTGGAAATTTGATGATTTGCCCTATTTGCTCAATCTTTAAATCTTACGTTATGCTGGCCCCACACTAGAGGATAGTTGGCTCGATTTCAGGACGGATTCAGCCCTCCTGATAATTGCAGGGGCGTTTCAGATGCGAGGACAGGTTGTCTGGCCAAATGAGCCTGTAGTGTGACAGGTTTACAGACATAATCTTAGTGTCACCAACTGGCTCTGAGCTTCCCTGTGTGCAAATCTTATATATATATATATATATATATTTTTTTTTTCTGCGTTCCCAACTCTCCGGAATCACCATTAAAAAATCACTTGTTTAAATTCCAAGTGTGCGCTCCTGTGTCTGGACTGGATCGTCAAGAGTGTGCGTTCTCACGATTTACAGATTAACAAACGATTACGTGTGGCCTCCCACATTTTTAAAATCAGCTAAGATTTCAAAAATCCTCTAGTGTGAAGCAGGTATAAGGTGTAAATGCATACAAATAAATTACATGTGTGTAAATTCTCTCCGTGTTGAACCATCAGGGCCTGCAGAACTTTGGTCTGAGCAGCATCCTCACCACTTACATGAGGGGTTTGGAGAGCGAAGGGGTGGAGTGGGGGGCTGAGCTAAGAGAGCTCCGGTTCCAGGCCGCATGGAGGAACACGCAGTGGGACTGTGAGCTGTCTGAGAGGTGAGAAGACAGAGCACAACCACACAGAGTCTGCTGCAAACATCACAACTGATACCTCACAAAGTAGGAGGCAATCTCATTTAATACGTTTTTTTCTGTCACTGCATCAGGAGTGAGGAATCAGCACCTGGCTTCCACGAATCAGTGTTTTCTTCCCTTCAAGCGCTGAGGGACAAAGAGTTCTCGTTATTTGATGAAACGCTGAAACAGGCCAGGTATGATGGACATTTAGACATTCAAAATGTCCTAATTCGGTTCTCCATTGGTAAAAGCACTCAACCATCTATGTGCCTGTGCGTTTCCACAGGGGTGCAGAGGTGGATGAGTTGTGCAGAGGTAGTCTGGAGGCCGTGTCTTCTCTGTACCCGGCTCTCAGGAACCTGCAGAGCATCAGGGAGCTGGAGAGCGTTAAGCAGCTCTTCTCGAGGTGACGACAGCAGCTCAGTCAGTAACACAATGAAGAGACTATGGGATTTATGAGAACTATTCAGTGTTTATCTTTTATTTCCTGTGTATATCAGAACCTTCTCGGATGTGACTCTGAGGGACGTTTGCAGCCAATGGCGGCAGCACTCCCAGCTCCTCGCCGACAGCGACTTTGCGTTGGTTGAGCCCATTTTGACCGTCCGTTCTGTTGCCCAGCACACATTGATGTCCAGGACGGGAGACCCTGAGAGCACAGAGTACCTCAGCTCTGTGCTCACTGACCACCTCATGGAGCTCTGCCAGCTGGCTCGCAAGGCTGGGAATACACAGGTAGCATTTGAGTGTTTGAACGTACGTGTGTGTGTGATCAGATATAAGGTTTACCTTTATTCTCCAGGTGAATATGGTAAAAATGGTTCCCCGCAAACTACTCACAGTGTTGTGATTCCTGTGCAGAGGGCAGAGCGGGCAGTCTTCCAGATGAAACCGCACGATGGCGTAGGGTCCTGGACGTCATTACCTGTGTTGTCATGGCAACTGGAGGAGGCCCAGGTGTTTTGGGCAAAGGGAGAGCAGGGTCTGGCTCTTGGCCTGCTGAGACAGATGATACACAACCTGGAGGAAAAGGTCGGACAACAACAACACTTAAATCAAACAGCTCTAAGAATACATGAATATTTGGGACGTCCCTAAACGCTATAATGCTATCCACTTCTCACAGAGATATTACCCAGAATGCCCCACTGAACCACTCTTTATTTTGTGATATGTTTATCAGGTGGATTTAAATCCTGCTCTGGCTCCAGTTTTCACTCAGTGCCTCAGGCTGTGTGGTAACTGGCTCGCTGAGACCTGTTTGGAAAGTCCTGGAGTCATACTGGAGAAGTACCTGGAGAGGGTAAGAGGACGTTTATGCTTATGACACGACTCAAACAGACGTATTAAACATGAATTTTCAATGAATCGTTAAAGGGGAGTCAAGCTGGGCTTGATGTTTATAAATGTGGTTGTGTAAATGAATGGTACTTAAAAAACGTTTGGAATCCGTCCAGTAGATCAGCAGTAGATGGCGGCAGGGGCTACAATGTAATCTTATTGGACAACTACAACAGTCCATAAAATGTCAACTATAAGTGCTGTTTTTGCCAATATAAAGCTCAAATTGTCGGGCCCAGGAGGAGAAATACTGGAATTCCCCTTTTAAGGTGTTTAAAATACAACAAATTATCTTAAATTCTGTTGCACAGATTAAAAATGTTTCGTCCCAGTCCAAAACGCCAGCTACCCTAGCCCTTACCCTAACCCTAAAACTCAGATTCACTTCAACAGTAATCTGAAAAGGTCTCATAAAGTCTAATATCTGTTACATTAAACATATGAAACTCTCCAACACTCTGAAACACACGCATATAATATTATATTAATACTGTATCGCACATTTCTTCCTGAGAAAAGGAAGATTCATTATCCATCAGCCGGGCTGAATCTGGCCACCCACACACACACACATAAATAATTTATATACATCCAGAAGAATTAGGTGGAGGCCCAAAGACAAAATATAAACTATAAAGTCTGCAGGTATTACACTTTATGTCCTGAGGCTAGGGCAGAATAATATGGACAAAATTTAATTATTCATACTTTCTGTGTGTTGCCACCCAACTTGCTGAATTAAATCATACTGCCTTGTGCTGATGTTTCTTGTGCTGTGCTCATGTTTGTGCTTCAATACATCTTGTAGTTACGGTCCTATATTCTTAAATATATCTATGTTTATTTTATATTTTAGTTTTGTGTGCTTTTTTTTTTTGTTATAGTCCGACTGATGGGAGGCCAATGTTGATATCAATAATTTGGTCTAATATATATCTGGGTATAATATATATCTATTATATATATATATATATATATATATATATATATATATATATATATATATATATATATATATATATATATATATATATATAAGTCAGAATCTTGCCAATTATTCCTTAAATGTCGTTTTCAAACCCTTCTGACAAGGAAATGTAATTGATTTTGAACAGTTTAAGCATTAACTTTATTTTGAATAGTTATAGATAAAATGAAAACATGACTACAACCAAATATATCAAACTTGAATTAAGAAAATATACACTTTTTCAACATAAAAAATGTAAACATGAATGCAAACCTTCTGTAAAATATAAGTTTAACAAATATAAACAAACTTAAAACTGAAACAACAAACATAAAACTGATAAATCAGTCAGGCTCTAGGTTATGCTTTATTTAAATGTATGCTTTTGGTCTTGATAATATTTTAACAACAGTTAAATGAATATGTATTTTTTACACAATTAATCTTAATATATCAGTTGTCTGTTTTTTTGTAACTTAAAATGAATGTTGTGAGAGTCTGTCTGTCTGTTAGTAAAATAAGTGTCTACTGTGCCCCCCCAGGCAGTGGAGGTGATCGAGGGGGAGTCGGGGGTGCAGGACTCCAGGCTGCAGAGTCAGCGGACTGAGGCCTTCTTGTCTCTGGCCCGCTTCTCTGACGCTCAGTACCAGAGCATCAACAAATACATGACCTCCTCTGAGTTTGAGAACAAGCAGGCGCTGCTGGAGAAGGCCAAACAGGAAGTGGACTTGATGAAGGAGCGGAAAGTGACCTCCAACAGGTCTGCATGCCGTTCATGTCTGATGTATTCTTTTTTCAGGTTGTCCATATGTACAAAAACATGTGGGTTGGTCCCATTCTTGTGAACAAGATATCTCATGAACACCTTGAGGGAATTAAAGATGGTACAAATGTTAAGTTGAAATCAAGGAGAGACAAATTAGAATTTGGTGGTCAAAGGTCAGGGTCACTGTGACCTTAGAAAACATGTTTTTGGTCTTTCGAACATAATATCTCAAGAATGCCGTGTGGGAATTTCTTCAAATTTGGTACAAATGTTCACTTAGACTCACGGATTAACTGATTAGATTTGGGTGGTCAAAGGTCACAGTGACCTCGTATTATTGCAAACATAATATGTCAGGAACACCAGCGACTACAACTGCTCTGGTTGGCAGAGGCATATAACCACAGGGGCAGTAATTCTAGTTTTCACTTTTAAATTGCATTTTCTAAAATGTATCGAGGACAAATATGGATCTGTTCCTCCTTGCCCGTCACTCTGACTTTGCAGGTACACTACAAAGGTGCAGAGGGAGCTGAGTTTGGATGTGAAGGCCCTGTCCAACCTTAAGGCAGACAGACAGCGCTTCCTGTGTAAGGCGGTGGAGAATTACATTCAGTGTCTGAAGCAGGGTGAGGAGCATGACACCTGGGTGTTCCGCCTGGCTTCACTCTGGTTGGAGAACGATGACGTTAGTGCTGTAAATGACATGATGAAGGTTAGTAAAAGTAATATTTGTCCATTCCAGTCTTTTGAGTGCGACGTTTAAGGCACATAAACACACACCTGGTTCTGAGAGTAATTTGGAATGAAAGCTACTTGGTTGCATTTAAGACGAGAGCGACTTTAGCCTTCTCACAGCGCTCCCATTGTTTTGTGTTTCAGAAAGGGGTGAAGCAGATCCCCTCCTACAAGTTCCTGCCTCTCATGTATCAGCTGGCTGCACGCATGGGAACCAAGATGGCAACAAGCATCACGGAGGATACGGGCTTCCATGATGTCCTCACTGATGTAATGCAACATGCTACTGTACATAATTACAGCAGTAAAACTGTTTTCTAGCTTTAAGTGCAGCGTTTGAATATATTCCCCCGCTTCCTTATCTCTCCTCACAGCTGATCTGCCGAGCGTCTCTTGAGCATCCTCACCACACGCTCTTCATCATCTTCGCTCTCGTGAACGCCAACAAAGACGAGCACTTCTGCAGGCCCCGGCAGTCGAGAAACGCTCCGAGGCAGACGCCGCCTCTCGATGTGGTGAGACTTTCATTAAATAAAACTTAGAGATACTTATCAGAGATTTCATATAACATGATTCTCGCTTTCATTTACAGCTTGAATAGTACACATGTTTATCAGAGAATATTTTTCCCAAAGCGTATAAAAGCTTTGAACTGTTTTCCCCATCTGCTTGAGTATCAATTTATTGTATAACCATATATATATTTAATAAAGACACAATTTTATTGCTGGAATTGGAATCTCTTCTGACCTTAATTAGAAATATTGTCACCATTTAAAATATACTTTTGCCAAGTGTGATTTTATAGATTGTAAGACTCCTATTGACTGGCAGGCTCTTTACAGTGTCTCTTATTTCAGGATATTTCCCCCTGTGACCCTCAAAGGAGAAGCACTACAGATAGATAGATGGATAGATACTGTTTTATGTATCCATTAGTCTTATTCTACAGTAGTTTCATGATATACCAATGTTATTAGTTTCAAAATAGAAAGATCAACCTCGTCCTGCAGCCACCTGTCTACTGAGCTTCTCTGTGGATCTCTTTAAACACCAGCAGTTCTGTTTTAACAAGTGAAGTCTTTCTGGTGCAGGAGCGTTCAGACGTGGCCCTGAAGATTATCACCGCCATCAGGAAAAAGAGAGGTGAGATGATCCGAGGGATCGAGCGTCTGTGTGACGCCTACATCACTCTGGCCTACATGGACGCTAGCAAGCACAAGAATGAGAAGAGTAGGTACATGGAGCATGGTGTGTTACACACAGTTTGAACCATCATGAACAATAATCACATTTTGGACAAGGATACACTGATGTGAAAGTAGATGTCAAACCATTTTGCTGTTATTGTTAATTATAGAGGCGATTCCCATCCCTGCTGATCAGCCCATCATGCAAATCAAAGACCTGGATGAGGTTGTCATCCCCACAATGGAGATTAAGGTAAAAACTATGAGAGATTATTATCTATCATCTTTCATTATCCCAAACAGTCTTTGTTTTTCTTGAAGAGGGTATCAAGGTGTAGTCTCCCTCAGCACAATTGAAAATGACCAGATGTTATTTAAGTAGAGGATTGGCTTGATTTGATTGCCCCCTTGGATTTTCTTAATTTGATATTGCTGTTATGTAGCCTATACATGCTTGTATATAGCACCCAAAAAAGAATATGTGTCACAATCAATGATCACTAGTTCTGTAACTGTCCCACATTTTTGAGAGCAACCAGGAATCCGGAAATAATCCACACTAATGATGACAACAAGTTGTGTTGTATGATAACAAGAGTTGTTTCAATGTGTGAATAGGTGGATCCAACTGGTTGCTATGACAACCTGGTGACAATCAGGTCCTTCACACCTCACTATCACCTGGCCGGTGGAGTCAACCTGCCCAAGATCATTGACTGTGTCGGCTCTGATGGCAAGAGCAGGAGACAATTGGTCAAGGTGTGTGTATGTGTGTGTGTATATGCTTGTACTTGTACAAGTATTTGGTTTTAGACATTTAGTTGTGATCGTTAACGTTGGGGAAAGGGGTAAGGGAATACATTATGCGTTATACATTATACTGAGTGTTCTCAGTAAGATAGAATTACGTGGTTCTGTTTGCGTGTGGGTTTATGTTTGAGCTCATCTGTCTTTTGTGTTAGAAGCATGTTTTTTGTTCAGGCATGTGTAAAGACATTTTCTTTTCTGTCATAAAATAAATGTGTGTGTGTGTGTGTGTGTGTGTGTGTGTGTGTGTGTGTGTGTGTGTGTGTGTGTGTGTGTGTGTGTGTGTGTGTGTGTGTGTGTGTGTGTGTGTGTGTGTGTGTGTGTGTGTGTGCTGTACGTAATACACCAATGGTTCTTTGAAGCATTAGCTGCTGTCATGTGAGATTAAACTCTGACCAGCTCTGATGAGAAGCTGCTCACTTCAAACCTTGGTTCTTTTCATCTCAGTTTGGCTGTTGCTAATGATTAATCCCGTCTTTGTACCAGGACAAATACACAGTTTGCTGGATCACAAACATTCTTCACAGGATAGTGTGTGTTTGTGCGTGTGTGTGTGAGCTCATGTTTGTGTTTGCGAGTACTTGAAGGCTAATTATTCACCACACAGACACTTTGGAGAGTCATGGTGAAATAACAGTTTTAGCTATTTTGCTTATTTTTTTTCTTTTCTTTTCTTCAACGTATTCACAATGTGAAAAACACAAACTGTCAATAAACACAAATTAAACCGACAAAAAGACACATAAATACATTTAAAAGAAAGAGACATTAGAAATAATTATAATTTTAGGTACACCTTGAACATATGTCTTTGGCCCGGAATATCGAGGGAAATGCTTTGTTTGTAAAGCTCATCTAACTTTAAAAAACAGTCACGTTATCACTAAATAAATAAATTTAGTTTCTTAAAACTTCTTTTTTTACAGATACAGTTGTTCACATGCTGTAAAATCAACTACTAAGGGAGACCAATGTAGAACTGAAAACTTGTCAACAAACTCTCGCAGTCAGTATTAATCGCAGTCAGCTTGACTGTGGGAGAGACCCAGAGATCCAGTCTCTGTCTGTAGTTTGTGAGAAAGGTGGTATAGCGTCACTTTATTATCTACCAGACAACAACACCTTATCTTCAATTATGGGGAAATTAATGTAATTCTGGGACTATGATGTTCCTTCATATCTGTTGTACTTGACATACGTCTTGAATTTCATTCATTATGGTCTTAACTCTTTGAAACCTGCAGAAACCCTGTAGGTATGAAAACAATTCAAATTAAATCTCTTGTAACATTCGTAAAATACTGAATTCAGCTGAGGCTCAAATTGAGCCTCTCCATGTTCCTGGGTGCTGTAATTAACTTGCCCTCTCGTTGTTACCAGGGCAAGGACGACCTGCGGCAGGATGCGGTGATGCAGCAGGTATTCAGCATGTGCTCCATGCTGCTGCAGCGCAACTCAGACACTCGCAAGAGGAAGCTGAACATCAGGCGATACAAGGTTCCACTTTAAACCTTTATTTGACATTCAAAGAGAAGAATAAATCAGAATCTAATGCATATTAATATTGCAATGTTAATATTAAATTGAATTGCATTTGTACTTAATTCTCAGGTGGTGCCGTTCTCGCAGTGCAGTGGCGTGTTAGAGTGGTGCTCAGGCACCGTTCCCATCGCGGAGTTTCTGGTGGATCTTAATAAAGGAGCCCACAAACGCTTCCAACCCCGAGACTGGAACAACTCAACCTGCCGCGAGAGGATGATGGTACTGACTCAGTGATATGTAATTCAATGTTACTTACTGAATTAGTTTCTAAGAAACCACAGGTGTCTGTACATCTGCGAAGTGTGAAGTGAAAAATGTTATGATTGAAAGCAAAACTAACTTCTGTCGTGGCACCGCAGGCTGCTCAGAGACTCGGATTTGATGAGAAGCTCCAGGCCTTCACTGAGGTGTGCAAGAACTTCAGGCCGGTCTTCAGGTATTTCTGCATGGAACGATTCCTGGATCCAGCGGATTGGATGGAGAAACGTCTGGCTTACACCCGCAGCGTGGCGACCTCCTCTATAGGTACATTGTGCTCACCTCCGTTCATGTGCTATGAATGCAATATGTTACACACAAATGCATATCACCGTGTGTCAGTCCTATCTTGATATGATTGGGTCGAAATGAAATCTTTGGTTTGACAGCCTGAGGAAGGATGTTTGTTGAAGCAGTAAAAATGTGGAGGCAGGTCTGCTGAGTCAGACAATAAGAACAATATGTTAAGCACCTTGTATTGCAACCCTGCACAAAAAGCACCATACAAATGAAGTCTGATATGATTTGACTGGAATAAGCATTTTTTTCTCCCGTAAATTAGAAATTAAAGGTTCATTTTGCACCAGGCTGCTTCTTAAGCCATGTTCTCAAACCGAGTACAGACAAATGGAAAATTTGTTATGGTTTTAAATTTAGTGTAAGTTATGACTTAAGACCCTTTTTCCACTGGTCAAAAAACCACTAACATCTGGCTTTTTTCTGCTATGGGAATAGATAGAATTTGCATCACACCCAGGTGGAATTACACTGCGGTAGACACAGGTTTTTATCGGCTCTGGCCTCAGTCAGCAGTGATGGAAACGAGAAACGCGTGTGAACGAGCTTATTCTGCAAGACAGTGAGGTGAGAGAGTGCCTCGGTTTTCGGTGCATTCATGGCATCAAACTCGATGCACTAGGGAAAAAAACACCAAGGCAAACACCTCTACAGGCAATGGGAAAGGAGTCAATAACCTTTTTTAAGCAAGTTTAAAAAACCTGCATAAAGCTGCTACTTTTGGTGCAAAAGAGGTATAAATTATGTGGCGAAGCTAAAAGTTATTCATTTTCATCGTGGTGGCCTGAAATGGTGGATATCTCTATCGACTTTTCTCTGTTGCTCCTGCAGTTGGCTACTTCGTGGGTCTGGGCGACAGACACAACAACAACATCCTGATTGACGAGCAGACGGCTGAACTGGTTCACATCGATTTAGGTTCAATTTATTCTCATTTCTCTCATTTATACAAACAGAAAAAACTCGACCTTTGGTTTGAAGAAGTTGATGCTGTGTAAACAGTGGCTGAATGGGTCTGTGATCAAGCAACATGAATACAGGCCTCACAGGAGAGCTGTTCTACATCAGGAGATCAGAGTTCATATTGGATTTAAACAGCTAATCATCATTCCATGAGTATATTGAGACATTTCGTGCTTGTTCCGTGCAGGTGTGGCCTTTGAGCAGGGGAAGATCCTCCCCACACCAGAGACCGTCCCCTTCAGACTCACCAGAGACATCGTGGACGGGATGGGCATCACTGGGGTGGAGGGAGTTTTCAGGAGGTGAGCAGGAAACAGGGACGAGGTTGGGATTGTGTGGCGATGGGAAATATCTCATCAAATATTTATCAACCAAGACGAACAGGAAATCAAGCCTGAGAATGCTGTTATTTTCCATCAGTTGTCATTTGTGTTAAGTTTCATTTGCAAGGAAAGTTTTGATCAAAAATACCAACATCCACTCTTCTGCCCCTAGATGCTGTCTACCATTCAGCCATACGATTTATTACAGGAGACATCCTGTAATAGCATGGCATTTAATTCACGTTTTGTATTTAATTGTAATATTTATTACCAGTCCTATTAGTATTAATTAGTCCTATTGTGTTTAAGGATGTATATGTCCATTCAAATAGTTTGTTCCATGTGTTATTGATGAACTAATGTACTCAGGTCTCCCTTTAAAATTAGATCTAGATCTCAATGGGACTTACCTGTTTTAAATAGAGGTTAAATATATATTTTACTTTAGTACATTAATTACTATGGAAAATATACGTTATAGTTTATATAGAGTCAATATGAACTTGCAGGACATTTGAAGACTTGATGACACTCAGTAGTGTGCATACCTCCGCCAAGACCCAATTGTCCCAAATCAATCAAGCTGCACCAAATTGTACACACTCATAGATAAGATCAAGAACCACAAATCATACCCTTTCTCGCAATGTTAAAGAGTGATAACATTTTCCTGACCCATATTAAATCCTTTCATCAGGTTTCATGGTAATCTGTCCAGTAGTTATTTGCGTAATTTCACTTATAAACAAACAACCAACAAATGGACAGGGGTGAAAACTAAAACCTCATTGGTGGAAGTAATGTCTATATATCAGAAGCCACAAAGATTTGTAAATGGAAATGTCCGTAAAAGGCATCAAAACAGTACCTAGAAGGTCGTATTTTGTCTTTATGAGCTGATCTTCACCTGTTTCCCTGCTCAGATGTTGTGAGAAGACGATAGAGGTGATGAGGAGCTCTCAAGAAGCTCTGGTGACCATTGTCCAGGTGAGAATGTGGGACAACCCACACACACGCACACAAACGCTTCTCAGCTGTTCTTAAATGCCATGTTCTCCTTCCATGAACTTCCTGTTAAGCCTTTGCATGTTTCATGTTCATGCTTTGGTTCACGTGTGAAACAGGTGCTGCTGTACGACCCTTTGTTCGACTGGACCATGAACCCTCTGAAGGCGTTCTACCTGCAGCACGACGAGCAGCAGGAGCTCAACGCCACGCTGACCTCCACCATGGGCGGAGACGACATAGACAACCACCGTAAATCCAGGTGATCTTGCAGATCATTATGTCTGTGTGTCTATGTATAAGTGTGTGTGTCTGGACAATTGATTGAAGGTCATGTCCCACTGATCAAATTGTGATGGGAATATTGATTGAGTATGGATTTTCTGTGTGAAAATCAATGTAGTTTATGTTCTGTTTTTTGTGGTTTTTATGTTCATGAGTTCACCCTTAAGTTTTAAGTTTAAAGGTGATGTAGCCACAATGACTGTTGAGAGACAAAAGCAATGTCTCAGTCCTCTTACTCCATGACAACTCGCCACAGTATTGAACTTATCGTTTGTCCAAATCGCACCAACTTCAACACTGCGCTTCCTTGGGCCCTTAACAATACACATGTTAAGTGAAGCTCATAAGATGAACAGTTCTTTAGACGTGTGAGCCACAGACAGACACAGATTCTCTGGAATGTGTTATTAGATAGAGCCTGGAAGGGAGGGGCCGTTACAGATAGACACAACTGGCGATGATCTCCCAGACAATCGTACATATAAATACACAAGAAAACAGTTTTACTGGGAGTCAAGTCAAGCTGATCTGAGTTAATCTTCACATAAGTTGGTTGTGCTGTTTCAGTCTGGGCCAAACCTCATCCCCTCTCTCTCTTGCAGTGACAGTCAGAGCTTCAACAAGGTGGCTGAGCGCGTGCTGCTGCGGCTGCAGGAGAAGCTGAAGGGCGTGGAGGAGGGCACGGTGCTCACTGTCGGGGGGCAGGTCAACCTGCTCATCCAACAGGCCATGGATCCCAAAAACCTCAGCAGACTGTTCCCTGGATGGCAAGCCTGGGTGTAGACCTGAGAGAAGGTACACACTCCTGCCTCGACCAGTGAGGGGGCTGGGGGGGGGTAGTATAAAGTCGTTTTCAAAAGTGTCGTAGATGCTGCTTTTCTCCAATTCTTTCATTCTTATGAAACTTGAGACAAGTTCCAGAGAAACACTAACTCTGCATTTTCTTTTTGAATCCTCACTTTCCGCAAACTATCGCACTTTAACAGAAAAGGTTTCAAATTCTGAAATTTTATCAATAAAACAAAAAAAAGCTGCAGTGTCCTGATTTGCTCAGACTCCATCTCTCTCTCTCTCTCTCTCTCTGTTTTACCCAGTTGAATGTATTTGTTTTCAAATTGTTCACCGATGTATGAAATGATTTATCATCACATATGTATGTATGATATGCCTTTTAAATAAACTGCACTTGAAACACCATTAAATTCCTTCATCGATCAGGGATTAGTTTAGGTTCAGCTGTTTGTTCGCCCAGAGTTTGTTTCTTTTACTTTTTCGATTAATGAATATGTTTTTCTATGTGGGTCATAGTTAAAGTACAAAAGTACTAACTGCTCAGTTCTAACAGCTTCCATCAAGTTTTCAGATTTTTTTAATTGATTTTTAAATGTGCTAACAATCCAGCTGTTCTCTGTTCATATGACACAAAGACGAACATTCTGCCTCCACCGGGGGGGAACGATATATGAAGGGTTGCACTGTGCAAGAAAACCACTTTCAGTCACTAATCTATTTCAGTAATAGGAACATCCATCCATTATCTATACTGCTTATCCATGGAGGGTCTCAGGGGCCTGCATGGAGCCAATCCCAGCCCAAACAACAAACAACCTGTCACTCTCACATTCACACCGACGGTCAATTTAGAGTCTCCAATCAACCTAACCCCAATCTGCATGTCTTTGGATTGTAGGAGGAAGCCGGAGAAAACCCAACTTTGCAAATTCCACCCTGTTCGAATCAGGATTTGAACTGGTACTGGTCTTGCTGTGAGACGACAGCGCCAATTGTAATAGGAACACATATTTGGAATTCCCTGCCGATAGAACAAGAAAGTGATCTGAAATCAATAGAGGTTAAACGCTAGCTGAGATAAAACAAACCTTCAATCACTGATCATGCAGCTGTACACATTAGATTTTATATTATCACTTTACTCATTTGATAATGTATTTTTGTCTGAGTGAGGTTAACTCATAATTTTACAATATATTGTATCCCAGGGACAGGGATTGCAAATTTGCCTTGGCTAGAAATTACAGTTACAATGTTTCTCTGTTCTCTGCATTGTCCCTGTCAAACAAATAAGTCAATAAATAACATTTCAATTATTCATTATAAAAGTCAAGGGACAAATTTAACAGAAAAAACATGGGGACATTTTGGTGGGATATTAACGAATCGTACACACATCATACATTTCTAAATGACTTAGAAACAGCCTGAGCAGTAATTAATAACAGATTTATTTACAGATATCACTGTGTCCTCTTCATCTTCTGTCATCCATTAACTCAAGTACTGAAGCTGAATGGGTTTGCCTGTGTATCCACCGTGTGGTGTAGTGCTTTTCCACTGCACACTCAGTATGATGAGTGCTCGGAGTGGAGAGGCTAACACCTGTGAGGTGTTTAGACTCGGCAACAGTCCTCATTGTTCCTGTTGTGTGATCAGGAGGGGGGAACAGACCCGTGCAGATGATGAAGTGATGGGCGTGAGCACGCAGAGACAAACGTGCACGCTCTTTACGTAACCACAGCGGTGTGAGAGCGAGCACGGAGCAGGACGGAGGAGTTCAGACAGATTATATTTGAAACTGTCCAGAGAGTGAAGCTGTGAGTTTATCTTACAGCTTCAATCACTCTCGGAGACTGATCTTATTATTTTCATGCGAGATTGATGCTTGAATGATCCCAGGAAGACGTTTGTTCTTCTGCATCCATCAATGAATTAAAGGATATTGTTGGTTAAACAGAAAATGACGACCAATCCTGTAAGTATGACTTTTTGAATGAGCAACATGCAAGTAGAGTAACTCCTGTTCATTACAGGTTAATCCGGGTTGTAAAATCTAGTATTTTTAGATATGAGTGATCAAAATGTTACTCATTTTGTATTTGAAAACTGAAAGTATTTTTTTCCAGTGCTGTTATCCAGAGTAACTTGAAATGACTTTATTCCAAGTGATTAGGAGCAGCCAGCGATTGAAAAGCTTTATTGTCATAATCATTTCCACTGACAGAATCTGGACTCCGCTCCGTGTTTCACCCATGAGGATGTAGAGTGGGAACTTCCTCCACCCAGCAGATCAGATGTGAAACCCCAGTATGTTCATCGTCTGACCCCAAACCCTCCGCCTGAGATCAGCCGCTCCGCTCCCAACCACAAAAGTACTGAAGTCTCTTTTTCATTACACAGTAGAAACAGTGTTGATGTGGTTTTAATAAAACTGTTCCAACAGAGAGGTTTTGCACAGTCACACACCATGTACATAGCATAGCTTTTCCAGATAAATGTTTTTCTTATTTCATTTACAGTGAGGTTGTGACAATTCTGAGAGAAATCAGTCGTTTTTGAACATTTCAACAAAATGTTAATGGGAACTCCTAACCATAATACTTTTTTTATGTGAGCGATATAAACATTATTAATCAGATATACAGTGTTAATGGTAAAAAAAAAAGGAAACATTTCATTTCTATATTATATACATAAAACAAATAAGATGTGTTTCCAGTCCCAGTGTGTGTTGTGTGTTCTCAGCTGTGAAACAGAGGTGTGTGAAGTTCACTGTGGCTGCTGTCATCTCTCTGCTGCTCCTTCTGCTGGTCACTGGAGTCCTCCTGGCTTATTACTGTGAGTACAGGATTTATCCCTGCTCGTCAATGTACTGCAACATACTTACACACACACACACACACCCACGTTGTACAGTCACACCCATGTTCTTCCTCTGTCCCTCCCAGTTTCCTCGTCGTGTGTGCACGGGTTACAGTGTGGTGATGGGAGCTGTGTGTGGGAGGCTCAGTGGTGTGACGGAGTGAGGGACTGTCCGGCTGGTCAGGATGAAGCCGACTGTGGTAAACAGACTCACCTACGTTGTACATTTATTCTCTTTTACCTGAGTTTTAATATTTATATTATTTTAATCACATTTTATTGATTTTAAAAAAAAATGTTTTTGTATTGTTATAATGCTACAGTGGAGACATGTTCCCAGTGCTCTTACCCTTCGGCCTCCCAGGTCTCCCCTTGTAACAAAGGGTGGCAGAGCCTTTGTTACAAGGGGAGACCTGGGAGGCCGCTACTAGAGCCTCTAAATTATTGAATTCTCTCCCCATTGACAAACAAATTTTCCAACTTCTTTTAAATCCCCTCATTTTATGAAAGCTTTCACAAGTGATTGCCTCTTATTTGCTCTTATTTACACTGACTAATCCTCTTTATGTTATTGTTCTACTTTCTCTGCTCGTGGTCCATTGTTTTAACTGTCAAGCACTTTGTAACATTGTTCAGAAAAGTGCTTTATCAGGATTTTTATTTGTTTTGTCTTATTTCTGGCTCATCTGTCATTTCTGAAGCACTTGGAACTGAACTAACTTGTTTGAAAGGTGTTATACAAATAAAGCAGGATTGATTGATTGATTGATGGATCAAGAGCCAAAATGCAGGATACAAAAACATCAGAAAATCCTGCGATCTGTTCACTCGCCTTCATGTTTACACATCTCTTACAGCTAAAAGAATGTTTTTACTTTAAGTTTTTACAGGAAATCATAGTTTTTTCCTGTTTTTCTTTGAAATCATTAAAAACACTGCCGCTTTCGATAGTGTTTAGTTCCACATAACATAAATCAGAAGTCATCATTTGTGTCTCCTGCCTCTTCATCGACTGTCCTCCTGTAGTACGATGTGAAGTCAGTGTTTGTGTTCTCAGTGAGGCTGCACGGCTCCGGCTTCCTCCTGCAGATTTACTCGCCTCAGACGAAAACCTGGAGGTCCGTCTGTTCTCACGGCTGGAGCGACCTGCAGGGCAGAGCGAGCTGTCGGACCATTGGATACAGCAGGTGAGACGCTCAGGAGCGTTTCACTGGATGTCGACACTAAACCTGCCCTGTGAGGGACTTGTGTGTTTAATTAAAGTTGTAGTCAACTGTGACGTGTATTCACAGGGGCACATATTTGAAATCAGGACAACAGAAGACTGATTCTGATGATGGATTTTTAAAAGTGAAACCTGATTTCCACCCAGAGGTGTTCATACTCCGACAGCTTGAGCACAGGTAAATAAACCGGATGATAAATCAATATCAAAAGACGAATATTAGATTAAGATTAAACTAGTTTGTCTTTTTTCTTTGCCATCTGCAGCGACTCCTGTCCCAGCAACAGTGTAGTAACTTTGCGTTGCACTGGTATGTTCTTACACTTGAATTTATTTCTACAATTTTTCCTAAATTTTCTTTTTATTTTCCTGTTTATTTCTTTTCTGTTCACTTTTACAATACGCCTTCTCACATATTCTACAATTATTGACAATAACTCCTCCATTTCAATTGTCTTTGCTGCTCTCTCCATCTCTATCAGACAATCTCTTATGTATAAGTACTTTACATGGGTTATACGTGTATGGCATTTGTTTTCATTTGTGTTAATAACTTCTACTGCTGAAGGTTATTCTCAATATTGATATTTAGTTTTTTTTCCTCTGTGATACATCCCTTGTCCTTCAGGAACGCCTTCACGTGTCCTTCAGTTGTTTCCTGTTTTCCTATTGTCGACTTCAATATAATTATATTTGTCAATACTTGTGGAGTTGTGCAATGATTTCACCTGTTTTTTATTGCATCTGACATTGTTGTAGTCCAAGTAGCTTTTTAAAAAAGGCCTTGCTGACATGACAAGACTGTACAGTGTGTTCACTCTCCTCCTATTTACACTGTGGTTGTACAGAGTTCTGACCTCTGTCTCGTCCTCAGACTGTGGGAGCAGGGTGAACTCCAGCGGGGCCTCTGGGGGCCAGCAGGCCACCCTTGGGTCCTGGCCCTGGCAGGTCAGTCTGCAGGTCTCCGGCTCCCACCGCTGTGGAGGAGCCATCATCTCCCCCTACTGGATAGTGACAGCAGCACACTGTGTGTCCAGGTAAATCCCCACATTCACAGCAGTGGTTGTGGTCTGATCCAGCCTGAATCTTCTCTCTGCTGATTCTCTTGCACTCAGGAGCTCCAGTCCTGCAGACTGGGCTGTGTACGCTGGAGTAGTGGCTCCATTAGGCTCCCTGTTTAACCCTGCTCGCTCTGTGAGTCGCATCATCGCTCATGAGGGCTACAGCCGCCTCCCTCGCAGGAATGACGTGGCTCTGATGAGGCTCACCGTACCTCTGGACATCTCAGGTGATTCCCATTCACACACACGGGGGAGAAAACACTTTTAACAAATGAACAAACCCAAAACAGTTTTCAAGTTTACAGAACTTACACCAGAATCTGTTTGTGACCAAAATCTAAATAAGGGGTTGTTAGACATTTTGAATAGTTTGTGTATTCATTTATTTATGTCAAATCAGTTTATAAGGCACACCCACTGTATCCAAGACCGTAAATCCAAAACTCAGCAGCCAGACTTCTCATCAAATCTGCTAAAAGAGAGAACATCATTTTATCAGGATTATTTTAGCTTGTCCTCACTGGCCTCTGTTCAATTTTAGAATTGATTTTAAGATTTCATTTCAAGATTTTCCTTTTGATACCATATGTGCCCGGTCGTAACCTGAGGTCCTCCGTGGAGGCCCTGCCAGCCGTCCCACAGTCCCAGCTGAGGAGCAGGGGGGGACCAGGCCTTTTCTGTCAGGGCTCCCACTCTTGTCCCTGAGAGGATCCATCTGGCCACAGAAATTCATTACCTAGAGATTAGAAATTAGAATTCGTAATACACCTCTTTAGAGACCCATTTGCTTTCTCAAGACTTTGAGGCTTAATTAACTTAAACATTTTTATTTTCATTAATTAATTTATATATTTACTTTCTATAGTGTTTTTTATTTTTTTATTTTTACTGTTTTCCCAATCCGTCACATTTTTATTCTTGTATTTGTGCTCTAATGTTGTATAATGAATTTCTTCATTTTTAACGTGTTTTGAAAGGTGATATATAAATGAAGTATATTATTATTATTAATATTTATAAATCCCACATTCATGACACAGTTTTTGTGTAAAGTTATTTAGAGGAGTTGATTTAACTGTATGATCATTTTGTCGGTCGCAGTTTGTGTTGTTGTTCAACTGTATGTTGTCTCTGTTATTAAGTCACACTCGCTGATATAAATGGGGTGAACAATAATAATGTGTAATAATAAGTGGCAACTGACAATGTAAAGACACAGAGACACATTTTAATAAAAAAATATTTTTCCTTTTGCAGACTTATAACCTCAGTCATCTTGTTTTTTTGTCGCTAGGTTCCAGTAACATCAGTCCTGTTTGTCTCCCAAATGTTGGCGTGGACGTCTCTGCTCCTCAGAGCGCCTGGATAACACGGTTTGGTCGCACAGCAGATGGAGGTGAGACAGCTGTGGCCACATGTGGTTTCATCGTGTAGATTGGTGGAAACACACCAACATCAGTGTTCACTGCTGGTCTGTTTTCAGTGCTGCCACTAGATGACAGCAGAGTCTATCATTTTGTTATAATGCATTTATTGGCCTCAAGCGTTTTTTGAACAATATGTTTATTGAGTCTGCAACATAATACAAAGGTACAGAGAACATAACATAAAATAAAATAAATACATATATAAAATGTGCTGAATGCATATTTACAAAGTCCATTATTTAATTTAAGTATATGCTTGCTTATATACATACATACTGAGCAACCTAAGTTAAATCAATTGAAAATAATAATTTAAACCACACACTCAAGAGAATGGACAAAAAAGACACAAAAAAAACATACACGCAATAGATTGTTTTGCTTGTAAAAGGCACAAGTCTAGAAGGATCAGCTAACTGCGTTTTGTTTTATGTCCCTTCGGATAGTTGCCAAGAACAAAGAATGTGTTTCAGTGCGTATGAACAGATTGCCAACATAACTTTAAAGAGTGTGAGTGTTTAAATTAATGATTAAAATGTCTTGTTATTGGACATAAACATGTGACATTTCTGTCTGTCGTCCCACTCTGACAGACTCTCCACAGCTGATGGAGGCTCAGGTCTCCCTCATAGAAACTGCAGAGTGCAACAGCTCCGTCGCCTATAATGGCAGATTATCACCGGACATGTTATGTGCCAGAGAGACGGACGGAGGAGCGGACATGTGCCACGTAAGACAAACGCTTAATGATTTACGTCTTCATCGCTGTTCGCAGGGATGCTGGAAGTCAAAGATGAGCTCAGAGAGATTCTATATAACGTAACATCATGATTAATATAAAACATAATGGTTTTTAAGGTTATTTAAATGACCAGCAACATCTTAGCCTCTATTACCACCAGTGAAATCCTGTCAGGTCACTACTAGCATCCAATTTGGTGCATCTGACAGGCTGCACAGAAAATACAGTAAATATTCTTAGATCAAATGAAATATTATTAAAAATAATTAAATAAAATAAAAAATTAAATTTTAACATTTATATGGTCAAAGACAACAAACAAACCACTGTTTTGGGTGCTAAACCACCTTCAGTCCATCGTTTCTCTCAGTCTTCATCAACTGTGTCCGTTAGTCTCTCCTCAGCAACTGTCTTTAACAGAATTAGGCAAAAACTATTGAACTGATTTCATTGAAACATGGTGGAAGAGTGGGTTATGGGTAATAAAATAAATATTTACCTTCTGGAACAGATGAAGGGGCCGGATCCATCATTTATTTTGTTTTCTTTTGCAGGATAGGGCGCTTCGCCACATATTTGCTCACCGAGTGCCAGACTAGATCTCTTATAGGTCTGAAAATTACATTTCAATACTATAACCAACATAAATAAATAACTAAATGATAAACACTCACATATGATCACATGTTAGGAAGTCTTTGTTAGTTGAATGGTGCAGTGCCAGACAGCTGCTGCACTGTGACTCTGGTCTGCTGCCTCCAGGGTTGATAACGTTTCTATATTAACTGTAAAGTCTTTAAATACACACTCAAGTGATCAGGAGAACAATATATGCTCAGAAACCAGCGCTCACAAAGTGTATGATAACAGAGTTTCAGGTTTTCCTGCACAAATGGATCAGTGACATAAAAAAAGTTCAGTGTCATAAATAATAAATAATTCAAAGCATTTCTCATGCTCTTATGTTACTTGCTCTGAGGCGAATTAAAACAAGACCTGCACTGTGTCGTATACATGGTTTAAATAAACAGTTCCACTCTGCGACTCATAACAGACCATGAAGGTAGAGTCAGAGGCGGCGGCCAACAACAGCATCAACCTCAGAGAATAGTAAAAGTACCAGAATGGTTATTAGGTAACTAAGTGCTGTATATAAACACTCTCCAGGGACAGAGGACAATGAGAGAGGGTTGAGGTGAAGATGTGTTTGGATCAGGATGTAGAATTAAAACACGGATGTGGATGAAAGTAAAGCTGAAGGGGGTTTGTGTATTTGGAGGAAAGAGACATGGAAGCAATATCATAAGAATGTTGTAACAAGGTCTGACATTAAAGGTTCAGTGTGTAAGATTTAGGTGAAAGGGATCTATTGGCAGAAATTCAATATAAAATAATCCTAGCTATGTTGTTGTTAGTGTTTAATCATGTAAATTGTACAAATTGTTGTTTTCTTTAACCTAGAAAGGGCCCTTTATATTTAAATACTTTATATTTACATCAGGAGCGGGTCCTCTCTACGGAGGCCGCCATGTTTTTTACAGTAGCTCAAACTGTACAAACTTAACACCTTTTGAGTTTTTATGACAACTGACGGTTGCCACAGGTTATCTTTCGTGTTTGGAAGGGGAGGGTGAGGTGACGGGTATTCAGCTGCAACATGCAACTTCACCACTAGATGTCACTAAATTCTACACACTGACCCTTTAATGTTTCAATTCCACCACATGTAACACTGACGTCATTGCAAAATCCTTGTTATTGAATGTGTGAATGTTGATGAGTGTTGTGTGTAACTTTCCAGGGTGTGTCGCTTACAAAAAGCATTGTGCTGAACTGGTTTTCAGACTGACAGTGGCGGTCCTCTGGTGGCCCTGAGAGACGGGCTATGGTGGCTCCTAGGGGACAATAATTGGGGGGAGCACTGCACTGAGAGGAACAAACCAGGGGTTTACGGCAATGTCACCTATTTTCTGGACTGGATCTATCGTCAGATGAAGGTAGAAACTCACAAGAGACATTTTTCTTTCTGAAGGGGGATAAATACTGGGACAATGCAGCAGGTCACAGACAGTAAAACTACACACAGATGAGGCTTGTCAGGCCTGTGCTGTGTAAACTAATGTCTGTATGGAAGTATATGTGCAAATATTTGGTAGCAGTGGATTTAATCTGCCTGGAGGAGCAGCCGCAGTGAGACAGTTTCTCCGTCTGGTGCTGAGTCGTACAGCTTGACTGAGGCTGGATGTAATAATATGTACAGTGTGTTTGAATCCCAGCAGGGTGATGACACAAGGTTTAACAGTCTTGTGTGTGTGTGGTTAATCTTATTTATTCAGACGTTATTACAAGTTAAAGGAGTAATCCATGTTTTGACATTATGTTTAATTGGGTTTTTGGCCTCCTTTGCTTTGATGGCAGAGGGAATTGACCATAAACCATGTGAAAACTGAAAAAACGTTTTTTAACAACAAAAATTATATTAAAGATTTCAGAATATAATCATTAAGAAAGTTTTAAAATTTGGCAGTTGTTTGTACAATGACTATTTATTAGCTATAAGCTTACAATATTTTTCATTTACAAAAACGTATGTGTAGGATAATGTTCAGACACAAATACAAAGAAATACAATTTGTTTTTCTGTTTACAGAAGCATCAAGACGACTGATGACAGCCCCAGAGATGAGCAGAGATGTTTGTGTTCAGACACATTTTTTCTTTATTAGGCCCATTTATCACAAACATAACTTATTTCCTTCTTTATTTTTCTGCTGTGTCTACAAAATGTAGATGCAGACTTAGTTTTAGATCAATTATTGTAATACTCTCCATGTTTGTATATTAATGTGAAATATATGTTGTCTTTCAGTCTTTTATAAATATGATTGTCGTGAATGTTGCAGTTTGAGCCAATAAATGGAGATACCGTGCCTCAACACAAGAGGTCACTCCCAAACCCACGTCCAGCTCCTTCCCACTGGTTTGATCCTGAGAAACGTTTAACAAGACAAACATGTTTTGATTTGGTCAGGTTTTCTTTAATTATTATTTACAGCACAAGAACAATTTTGGCACAGAAGCAAAAAAAAACCCCACTCATAAATAATTCAACATTCAGAGATTCAAGTGTACCTTCAATTTGAGCCGTTTGAACTTTTGGTCGACACCCGGGAGCAAAAGGCGGTGGTTTCAGATTGATTGTGCAGCAGTGTGTGGTCTCACCATGTTACATACAAAAGTGTCTCTAGTGTCAACGATAAAATGATATTTAAGAACTTTTTGTTGCGTATCAGCTCACTGTCGTCCACGGGATCAAACGAGGTGCACGTGTCTCTAGTTACAAAAATCTTTTGGCTTCTCGTGTTGTTTGATTTGTAAAAAATGTGAAGTATAAATATGCATCCTCGAACATCTAGTGTCTAATGAATAATAATCATAATAATACAATCACATTCAAAGAAATTTAAATATAAACTTGCATGTCGGCAGAATTAGTACAATTACATTAATACAACAAATTGCATAACAGATCCAGAAATGTTGATCTTTAACTTTATATTACACTTTTGATTAACTTAAGAGAAACAAAGTGCAATTCAGCAGAACGAGTCTCAAACGGTTCACGACGCTGTGACGGCCTCAAACTAAGACTTTAAGGTCCAACACGCACCTGTGTAGTTTTCTTCATATGAACAGTGACTGATTGAGCAGCTTTTCCCCATAACATCAGTAGACACAGACTTTACTTTGATTCAGGTGTACTCCAATATACACGAAGGTACAAGAAACTAATCAGAGCTACCATTAGATCTTTAAACAAACTAAAGGAAAGATGGGTTGGTCTAAAGACACATTTAAAGGGTCGTCGGTGCTTTGAAATGAATATTGCTGCACAGTTTGGCCTGGAAATGACACGAGTAACATTTCACTCATTCACGAAGGCACCAGTGATTGTTGACCATGTGCTGTTGATGTGCTGCCCACCCACAGTCCCGTCATTATTTATGAGGAAGAAACTCCTGTCCTGCTATATGTCATCAGCTGCTTTCCGACATGCACTGAACTCCAGATAATCTCCAGACATTCTCCAGAGGGGCCGTATGTGATAACGCAAATCCGAGTGAGAGGCTCCAGACCTTTTTTTCTGAGTTTCTCCTGTCAGCCCCTGAGTGAGAAATAGGGAGGATACCGAATGACTTGATGTGAGAACACAGCAGGAGATCCTCCGCTGGATTCACAGCAAGCGAGTGGGCGTGTTGATGACAGATGCAAAAATGAACAAAAAGAATACAAATATTTCTCAGGATGTTGAAGCGGTGCCACACATGTAGAAGAGGCCGATGAAGATGTCAAGAGCGTTAGGTGATAAGGGTCGACTCCGGTGCTGAACAACATTACATCTGGGCATCAGAATGAATACGCTACATCCTGCCTCTGCCGGCTGCACCCCCCCCCCCTCACCTGAGCGCTGCAGAGAGGATGTTGTCAACACGTCTGAGCGGAGAAGCTCCTGCTTTGGTTTTCATTTGTGAAGGGGCAGGACCCAATCGTGCAAGGGCTCTCCGGAGTTCATGTCTGAAAACAGCTATAAAGTGTTTCATAGTTTTGTTCACCTCTCTGTTTGTGTTAGTCTTGTCCTTAATCTCCCAGATTATCTTCCGTCTAAGACCAAGCCTGAATTTGGTTTGAGTGTCTCGAACTACGCTCCAGTTTCAGTGAGTGTAGTTGGAGAAAGCAAAAGTCTTGTGAAAGAGAAAATCATACCATGACTATTAACTGTCCTGTAGCTTCATGGCACAATGAACTTTTAACCTGTTCCCTCTTCTTTGCTGCATGTCATAGTATCCACGTATGACATGACATGAAGTGAGAATAAGAAAGAACAGGAAACTGTAACCATGATGACATCAACAAGTGTTTTTAGGGTGATTTTCCCTTTAAGAGGCAGTCGATCTGTCTGTGTCTACCTCTATGGGCCAAGCTGATGAGTGCAGTCCAGAGTCGGTCAGATGTTCAGAGCCGAGCGTCACCGTTCCACGCAGGCCGAGCCTCACCCCCTTCTCCGCCGCCGTGGACATGCTCTGCTCACCGGCTCCCTGCCCGTTCATCCTGCTCACCCGTCTGTTTCCTCTCAGTCACTTGATGCGGTGGCGGACCAGCGACGACTCGTCCGTAATCTCCCCGGAGTGGTCCCTGCATCGACAGGGAAGCACAAGCAGCAGCAGCAGGATGATGAGGACCAGGGCGCATACCGCCATCAGGGCGTAGGAGATGACCCACAGGAGGGGTTCCTTCAGCGCACCGCTGGAGCAGTTGGCCGCCACGTCGGCTGCTGTGAAGGGCCCGGCGATCTCCGACAGGGCCAGGCCGCCGTTTACTGCAGAGCAATACAAGGACAGACAGCTGAGTCACACGGGAGGTAAAGAGTGTTTGGAAACTCGCATCACAAAATCAAATAATTATCACTGCAGGAAATAAAGAAGACAAAACAAACCCAATGACCTTTACAAAAGTAAAAATAATTATTCAGCCCCAATAAAAAGCTGAAATAAATTCATTTTAAACATGTTCATATATGAATTTGATTACAAAAGTGATCAAAAATATATCTATAAACGTATTCAAGAGAAAATAGAAAGACAGGCTTATTACAGTTATATAACGTCATCTGTGCTACTATCAGGCTAGGATATCGCTTTCCTGGTATCAGCTTCCTGAAACCACCCTCGTCTCATACTGGGAGCTGGTGAGCGCCATCGTTTTCGTAATTTGAGGTTATTCGTTTTATTTAAAGGGCAGCTAGTTGAGAGTTTTCTCTGTCTTGATCCTACCAGTCAGTTCGGCTCATTACAGCTGGCAACCACAGCCTCAACCTTCAGCCTACATCTGTTCCAAGTTGCTTAATACAGAACAAAAGAGATCTTTGTACTTAAAGAGGGGAGCGAGGAGCCGTGCCTTTGCTCGTATTTACACAGAACTTAAGTATCGCTGGGTAAATTATGGGGATTCAGTATTTAACCATTAGACTCTAGTTACTATTTAACAGCGCTTTACACAGTTCACTTTTTCAATGACTTTTTATTCATGTCGAGCACTTTACAGACTTTGTGCTAAGAAAGTCTTAAAAGCAAAATCAGCGACATTTTCACGTAGAATCAGCAAATGACAGATAAAACATTGAAGAGACCAACCGGTTCATCTAAACAAAAATGTGAGGCTTTCTGTGTCTTATACAGCAGCTTGTGAACAGGAGGGAGAATTTTAACCACTTGTAATCTTCTAATTCCTGCTACTTGATTATTACCTCTGCCTAGGTTATGCAAAAACTACTGGACGGATTAAAACTCGACTCGGTGGAAGGATGCAGTCTGGGTCAGGGAAGAACCCATTACATTTTGACACAGATTCAGATCAAGGGGCGGATACAGGATTTTGTTCCACTTTTCTTAAAATTGAGACAATAATTTTTTCAATTGGTGATTTCACAGAATAATTCATTGATTATGTTGAGAAAAAAAACACCCCAGTGTTTTAAGAAATACGGGGAAATATATACACATATGAGGAAATACAGTTTATTCAGTAACTTCCTTTGAATCAAAGCTTAAAATGTACTTAATGTAGTTTTTATCATTTTTATGGAAAGGCTTAAATTTCTGTCATATTTTGGTGTTTTGACTGTTGACTATTTTTATTACTATTTATTATTTTATGTTTTTTATGTGTTTTATATTTGTGAAGCACTTTGAAACATTGTTTTGAGAAGTGCTATTTTTTAAAGATATTATTATTATATTATAACTTTGTTTAAGTCAAATGACACTGTTTAAACTATCGATATGATATATAAGTTATATAGTTGGAGTCTCTGTAATGGTCATATATGAACCCGTACCTGCACAGTTGCTGAGAGCAAAGCCCAGTCTCCGCTGGGCCCGGTCGAACACCACGAAGAAGCCTTCCATAACAGTGGCGCCGATCACAAGGCCGTTAGTTGAAGATGACACTCCGAAACGGAAGCAGTCCAGTGTGCCGTCCAAATCGGTGACGGGTTGGATGTAAAGCTGAAAAATGAACAGGGAGGGATGATGACCGGTGAGTGTTTTTATTTCTCTAAAATTGACAGAGAAGCTCTGGAGAAAGGGTGACTGGTGTCTGTTTATGTTTCATCCAGGTACCTGAGGCAGAATGGTGATACGGAAAGTCTGGCTGGTGTTTGTGGCTCTCAGATAGATGGACAGCTTGGGGAAGAATCGCCAGGGGGTCTCCCCCTTCAACCAGCATGCAAGCTTGGTGCCATCCCAGAACCCTGAAGAAAAATCCTGGATCTGAACCACAGAGAATCGTTGAACAAACAGAGACAGAGGGAGACAGGAAGGCAAAAGACAAGAAACAGAAGGTCAGGACAGCTCCAAAACATGTTTTACTTTTATTTTCTTACGAAGATTTTATTTTTACTGCAAGGATGTTGATACATTAATTGAAAAATGTTGCTTCCAAGTTCAAATTAACCTTGAGTACTGTTTGTGTGCAGCTGCGAAAGGTGAAATATGAGTGAAGTAGAAAAAACAGAAAACAAAACAAAAGCATAGGCGCACACGCACACGCACACGCACACACACACACACACACACACACAGACACACACACAGACACACACAGACACAGACTCCTGATCCCTCCTCTCAAAGCGACCATGTCCTTGAAAACAGTGAGCGTGCGCTCTCTCTTCCCCTGCAACTCTTTGCTCTGACAACATGTTTCATCATTGTCTGTGGAGAGACGGCGGCGTACCAGAGAGCTGTGTATGATGGCTTCTACCACCGCATTGAAGACGTTGACAGGAAGTCGCAGCAGCGTCGTCCCGCTGTCAACTATAGCTTTATCCATGTTATACTGAAAGAGAGGGAGAGAGAGTGAAGTGCAGTCAGGGTTCTCTCAGCTCAACAGGCTCCTATGGAAGACCTTGAACACACAAAAGGGATGTGAGAGAGGAAGTTCTTTCACGAAATGACAGACTGGATTACATTCCCTCGCAGTGCTGCTGATCTGTTTCATCTCTTTGCTTTAACCTTTCTAAAATCAGCTCATCAGATATGAATATGTCGCTTTTCTGCATCAAACTTAAGCCTATTTTCAACTGGTCCAAAAACCCACAAACATCTGGCTTTGTCTTCAATGGGAATGGATAGAGTTGGAATTCACTCCCAGGCCGATTGACTCTGCAGTAGAAACGGGTTTCAATCGTCTCCAATTGGCATTGATGGAAATGTAACACCCGGGTGGATGCGCTAATTTGGCGAGACAGAGGGGTGAGAGAATGCCTCGGTTTCCGGTGGGGAAAAAAAACCAAGTCAAACTCCTCTACTGGCAACAGGGAAGGAGTAAATCGCAGTTTACCCGCGTATAAAAAAACCTGTGTATACCCACTAATTTGGTGTAAGAGAGCTAATCGTGAATGGTGGAGGATGGCTTTTAAGAGTTCGAGATAAGAAACACAAGCGTTTGAAATTCACCTCTCTGCAGTCCAGGTCCAGATTCTGATCACCAACCTCCAGCTTCAAGACCTCCACTTGGTAGTACCACTCCTCTATGATGGGGGTGTACCACACCGACCCTCGGTACAGAGTTGGTTCAGCTCCTCCCATGATCTGAGGAAAGAACGGAAATTATTCTTCACTCTTCTGTGGGTGAACTGTGACCAACACATTGAATAATCCAACGAGAGCTCACTCTGGCAAAGGGTTAACATCCACATCTTGGCTGAATATATAAACATACACACCCTGGCCATTGTATCCATCTGTCGGTATCAGCAGGTCAGTGTGATGGAGACGCAGGGAGTGTGGCACCGAGGCGGTTTGTAGCACAGTGACAGACCTGCTCTCAACGGGATGCTATCTTAGCTTAATTAGCCACACTCCAATGTACAAAACACACTGACAGGAGGAGAGTAGCTCTAATGTTTTTAAAATGCATCAATCTGCTCTGTCTAATTCATCCGTTTATAAGCCTGAGAAGAGAAGTGCTTTACATAACTGATACTGCACGTAAAATAACTCCACGCGCACCATGTGGAATATGAAAAGTGATTCTGTTTAGCTCAAACATCCACTTTGCCTTTGAGCACACTGGACAACCAGAGCTCATTTGATACAGTCATTCGATCCCGCTCCACCCGAGGCAGCCCCTCCTGACCACTCACAAGACTGCCGCCCGGTGGGTCCTCCGCGCTGCTGGCTGACAGGCCAGCACCGCACATCTGGAGGGAGAAGATGTCAGGAATTCCCAGCTGCTGCACCACCGAGTTGAAGAAGGGCTCCACGGATGAGTCGGGCTGATCGAGAGAGGAAAGTGTTAAAGCCATTACATTTTGGGCTCTGAGCATTTCCATTTTTTAAAGCTGTTTTGTGTGATCTTTCGCATCCCCTCACTTTGTCCAGCAACACAAGCTTAGTTTGCCAATTTTACAATAAAAATATCTTGAAAATGAAGGATGGAAATGCTCAATGTGAATTTCTTCAGCATTTTCTCCATATTAATTACTATACAACTGCGTATGTGCACTTATGTAGGGCAGGTAGGGTCAGAGTGACTAAAGGATGTTCACTTCTGTTTTCATGTCAGTGTTGTGTCATCATGTCCTGAATGACAAACAGCCCTGAGGCGAATTTAACCCGAACACTGGAGACACCAGCAGCACAAAGTTGTCAGTGTGAGTGTATCTGCCCCTCCATCGCTAGCATTTGATCCCAAAGGTTGCCGCAGTCAGCGAAGAATGAAAGACCGTATTGTACCAGTTTACACTGACGTCATCCTTGTCCCAACTGTACTAAATGATCATGTTAAAGAAAGCGGATGCTGGGAAGAAGAGTCTGGGTTTTGTAGCGCTGTCGCATTTCACACGTACAAAGACTGTTCTTCTATTTCTCCTGAAAATGTAAATTGATTAACTGATAGAATATTATTGTAGAGGAAGCAAGGATATAAACCAATACAAGACATTAGAGCTAGAAAAATTTAATTAAACTGGAAACGTTATTAAAAAAATAAATCATGACTCAAAAGCGTCACGCTCTCGACAGATGAAAACCTTTCTGTTGTCATGTGAAACGTCAGTGACTACACTCCGATTGGATTAGTTGGGACAATTATTCAGAGCAGTAAAATTCTGTGCAGCAATGAACAAACAGGCCAAAGTGATAAGACTCGACTGATTCACAGTGTATTTAATACATGTCTATATTATTTAATTGATTTATTAGTGGTATATTATAATTTTCATGCAATTACTGCAACTAACTAAACACGTGGGCGGCTGAGGCTCAGGCCGTGGAGAGGGTTGTCCACAAACCAGGAGGTCGGTGGTTCGAGCCCAATTTTTCCCCTGACAGGTGTGCCGACAGCATGGGAATGGTGGGATAGAAAAAGCACTGCATATAGAAGCAATGTGTGAACGTGACATGTCAGGGGCTACAAAGATGCCTCATAAACAAGGAGGCTGCGGGTATGAAATATATTTTTTTTTGTAATTGCTCACCATAAACACAATGTTAAATATAATTTCATACACAGAACAAAATGAGGGGGAAAGTGTTGTTTTAAAATTGATTACAGTGTTTCCCACAGATTTTAATCTATGGAAGTAACAAGGGTGCAAGTGCACGCGCGCAAGAGTCACTAACGGGAACCAGATTCCAGGGACAGTAACACAGACTAAAGACATTATTAAGAAATTCCGTGATCATGAACCATGTGTTATTGATCCGTTCAGTTGGGTATGGGAAGCCACTGTTGGCCTGACTGGAGGAGATGGGCTTAACACTTCCTCCTCATTGAACTGGTCCCATCTGCTGGGACTGAGGAACCCAGACTAAGGACAGTGAGATAGAAAGAGCTGCATTGAATGTCACAACTGCAGGTTAAACTAGGAGGTCTGAGTCTGTGTGGATGGTAAAAACGTTATGGAATATAGTGCACACATTCAGTAGCCAAGCACACAGCACACACCAAGTTGGAGGTCTCATGTTATTATGAGAAGTGTAAAAAAAGAAAAGAAAAAGGTTCTTATAAAAACTGTGGCAGCAACCAATTCGATCATGGCTGGCCACCACAGTGTAGATAATGAATGGGAAACACTGGATTGTGAAATGTTGTCCGTCAGCCATAGACATCTATTCAGGTTGTTCTTCTGTATTTAATATGCAGCTCATGTTTTTGTCTGAGTGTGAGTCTGCTTTTTGCTTCTTACTAAAGTCTGGTGCACACTAGAGGAGACTTGAGAAACTCTTCTTCTCTTCTTCTTCAGTTTTTTATGTGGGAAACCCGCGTGATTGAACGTGACTTCAGAGGAAAGTCAAACTTGGAGGAGGAGGGACGGTGTGTGTTCTGTTTTGCAGTGAAAAACATGTTATATTTTTATATATTATTTATGTGGTATTTACTATTAGAGATCAAGCAGGCTCCAGCTCAATCAGTAGCATTAAGATTATTTTGTAAACCCCTCCCACTTGTAAACCCCTCCCACCCCGCCCATTATTTGGGCAGTTATTTGGGGAACACCCCCGCAATTGTCATAAGTGGAAAATTGGGCCTTAAATCTGCCTAATTATCCTCTAGTGTGCAGAAGCCTTTAACAGAAAATTTATAGGAGAGGAATTAAACCTTTTCTTCGAATTGAACAATAGCTCTCTCTCACCCGTGCCAGCATGGGATAGGCCAGCCCCAAGATGCCCTGCCAGTTGACCCCAGGAAGGAAGAAGCCCTCAGATGATCGGATGGCGGCAATGTTGATGATGATGGTCCCGTTTGGCCCTTTGGGGATGGAGACCTGGTCAATGCCCAGTTCACCTTCCCAGTTGCCCTGGGTGTACCTGACGGCAACCATCCGACCGACTGACTCGTAGGTACTGGAGCTAAACACAGAGGAGGAAGTGTGAATGGCTACAAAAGGCCTTTAGGGGGTCTTTTAAAGATACATGAATAAATTGCATGCAGGGGAAAACTCTGATGGTGCAGATTCACCACTTAAGAAACACAAAGCTTTTATGATTATTCATTCATGAATATTTGTTTTTCTCCCTGTGAAAGATCTAATGTCGAGGAACTCAGTAGCGGTGTCACATTTCCAAGAGTTTGTGTATGTGGTTAAACAAAGAGCCGCAGCCACTCACAGTGCAGTGTTGAAGTAGTGAGTAATGAACGGGTGTGGAGCCGCAGCCACGGCAAAGTTACTGCTGCCTGTATCCACCAGGATGTTGAGCTGGAAAAACAAGGAGAAGTTTGCTTATCAGTCATTACAGTTATCTGTGACAACCCCGCCCTGATCTACAGAGCTCCTGAGTCTCTGTGTGGAAAAAAAGAAAACTTAGCAGTGGGATATAGTGAAACAACTTTAAGCCTTAAAAAGAACAACATAAAATCAAATAGAAACGTAAAGGTTTTGCTGCGCTAATAATTAGAGGAGGAGGAAAATAGAAGTTATAGTGGATTACAAATGTGATAATGTAAGTAATATAGGTCTAGGTGTTTTTAGACATTTTATTAAAGAATTGTTGTATATTAAATCTTTAAGCTATTGGCTTGTCCTAAATATTTCAGTGAAAGCTGGACTTTCATGTTAACTTGGATCAGGTGTTAAAAAAAACAGATTAAAAGCTGGAACAAACTGTTTGGTTGTTCAGCAAAAAAGACTCTGCCCCTCTGATATAATTACTCTCTAATGTGTGATCTATGAGTCAAACATGTTGGCCTCTAGCTACTGACATATGTGTACCACCAATCCAGCCATTCTGGTATGTGTCATGTGCACAGTGGGGACCGGGTAACAACAGTTGAGATAATTCTGTCTTCCAGGCATCGCGTCGACGAGTAGGAACTAATTAGCCGTTAGATTCCTGTCACCTCCGCAACTGAGCAGTGGCCACTCTGACACTCACGAGCTGGCGTTCCTCACTAAGATGAAGTCATAAACCCACCAGACACATATTTATGAAAATGCACAAGTGCTGCACAGAAACGAAACAGAGGGTTGGGGTTAGCAATCGGTCCGTCGTCATTTCTCTGAGGCTGCCTTTGTTTTTGACAAACCTGAACATCAGGAAGTAGGTTTTATAATCTGTGTAAAAGGAAGCAAATAAGTGATTCACAATTTTTTTTTTTTTTATCCACTTCCTCGAGCTTTGTTCGTCGAGCAGAACAACTCCGCTCATCATTACACAGCACTATTTGCTCAGAAACCAAAATTATCATAACTCGTTCAAGCTTAGGTGTGCATGAAGTCATAATGAAGCAATTCCGTGATCATCAACCATGTGTTATCGATCCGTTCAGTTGGGTACAGGAAGCCACTGTTGGCCTGCCTGGAGGAGATGGGCTCAACACTTCCTCCTCTTTGGACTGGCCCTGGTCCCATCTGCTGTGACTGTGCCATCTAAAACCCCTCTGGCACATGGCAGCGGTCCAGCCACACAAGACCTGGACCAGCCAAACAGGCGGCAGATCGGAAAACACCGGAACCTCGTGGTGGAGGAGGGGGGGGGAGCGGGGGCAATTCTTATCCCCACACCGCCTTTCTGTTCTAGTCACACTATCCTCCTTCAGCTCGGCTCCCGAGCCCCGGGCAACTCGCCCTCCCCCCGCTGCTGCGGCAGCCGGCAGTTGAGCGTTCACTGTCTAATTGGCAGCGGCTCCATGGCGGCAACGTGCATCTGCTACCTGTTTGTACCAATTAGCAGATGTGAGGCTCTCCGACCGACACCTCAGCCTGGCTGTGCCACACGCCAACAGATGTGGCAATTAGTGGCTGATTTGAATAGAGCCTCATTTAACACCACGGCCCTGTAATCACATAATCATTTAGATAGAATAACACAGGGAGTATGACTTAATAGTATCGAGCTACACGACATTTTGGCACTGCATGAACCAATCTGAACCAAAGTGGACTGAGCTCTCCTGGCATGAAAGGCTGAGAGGAACATTTCACTGTAATGATGAACACAGTTAAGTGTCATTTGAAACACTAACACAATGTTAAGGCTGCGATATTAGAAGAGCAATGTTAGAAAGTACAGTTATTTGCTCTTCATTATAACTATTCCCAAGTTATTAAAGGACTGTTGAGTCTGATGACATGCTGTGTCTATTTACATCTCATATCCCTTTAACACATGGAAATATTATTCTATATAAAGTTAGGACCAAGCATCTCCACCTCCTCCCGCTATCCAGAAATGAAGCCAGAGTCCCAGGAGTTGCAATCAGGTGATGGAGCCTCCGTATCAAGGTCCCACCAATACACACACCGACCCATTGTGATTTAGACTCAGCTGTAAATCATGGCATTTCCTCCTGTTTTCAAAGCACCAAATAACTAATAAAAACCAAAGATTAATGGAAATATCAGCACATGAACTTTCATCAGTGTGATGAGCATTACCTAAAACAAAAGACGGAAGGCATCTTTGAGAGAGAATTTCTGACATGTACTTTGACTATTTAGTTTTGTCTATGTCCCATCCACTAACATGGAGGAGACTGGATTAATAACCTATACTGCAGCCAGCCACCAGGTGGTCATGAAGACACTTTGGCGAGCAGCAATGTCATCTGTCAATTTTACTGTCTCTCAACTGCTTGTGTCTCCTCCCCACTTTGGTCCAATCATGATTGAGTGATCAGGTCTTTGGTAAACATTAGGCTAGTTCAATTCGCTCGATGGGATAATAACCCTGAGATCTCAGACCCTCTGGGCCAAACCCAACATTGTTCAGGAGGCATGACTGCTGATTTGAAGAACTGTTCCTATAATAAACTGAAGGGGAGTTGTTTGAAAATAAAACAGTGTAATGACTTTATCTCCTGAGGATGAGGAAAAGAGTCAGATGATAATGTTGTAATCTCTTTTCATTCATCTGCCTGCTCCTAGCTGATGGCTAATTATGAACCAAAGTCTGATGACCGAGTGCTGAGGAAGGTCCAGCCGCAATAAAATATAAGTGGGAATAATTATATTCTGAAAAAAACATTAAGTCTGGGGAATTTCCCAGGTTGCAGTGTGTCCTGAGAGCAGCAGATACTGCCAGGACTGGCTGTAGGGTCGAACTGGGATCTGGCAGGGTCTTCCTCTCGGAGGTGGACACGGGGAAGTGCCTGTCGGGCAGCACTGATAAGCGCCCCAGAGCGTGAGAAAGCGAGCGGTGCCCCCCAAGAGTCTGATGTGTTTCAGCTGAGAGGCCCGGGGAACAACAGGTCAATGAGACACTGAAGGGACAATTCACCTTTGGTTTAAGCGTCATTTCAAACACATCTACTTCCAACACAGTGGCAGAGCACAGCCTTAAACCTACAACACCCTACAGCATCATGAATGTTTAATAGTGATGGGACATTCCCCCTTTCAACTCATCCGGGACCATTTAGTCCTCCTTAATCATTAATATGAACTCGTGAAGCGCCTTCAGTAACGAGCAGTATGAAATAATGCCAGTTAATTAGTACACAGGCATGTTTTTCTCCAACGAGGGGGAAAAGAGCAGGAAATGTGCCCCTGCACCAGGGGCTTGAGTTGTTTTGTACAATTCCAGGTCTGCTCTTTGCTCCCTGGGAGCCTCATAATCCCCGTCAGCTGCCTGGTAGGAAACAGTGGTCTTCACAGGCAGCGTCATGTGAGTGCATGTGAGCCGGCCTTCAATCTACCTACGGAACCACAAAGCTGTGCAGACTCCAGCAGGCGGCTGCACCCCACAGCTGGAGTCTTATGGCCTGGGAAGAAAATAAGAATATTGATGGTTAGGAAAACGCCAGGCTCATCTTCCCACGGAGCCAAGTGGTTCTTCTGCTGTTGGGCAGATGTTAAAACGATTTGTTAGTATGTAGAAAAATCAAAAATGATATACAGATAGGTAACTAGGGCTCTGGGGGGAAACAAACACAGCCAGCCAACTCTCACACTCCTTCAGTGGATCACATGGTGTTCACTCACGCGCACACACACAGTCCACTGACTAAAGAGGAAAGGACAGAAGACATGGTGCTGCATTTAGTTCGGAACAATGAAACACTAAAATGTCTGATCAGGGTTGAAACCAGCAGTAGAAACAAACACAGTGACAGTGGGATGTATCATTACCTTCTGACCGGGGGTACCAATGGACATCTCTATGTAGTAACCTCTTCCAGAGTCCCCCTGCAAGTTCTCAGCCATGTCCAGGAAGTTGACAGTTCCAGTGGGATCAGAGGCCAGGGACAGGCCGGTCCCATCAGCGGCTGTTAACGCCACCCGCCGGACAGCGGTCACATCCACAGCCGGGGAGACGTCGATCCTCCCCGGGTAAATCTTCAGCGGGATGGACAGATAACACGTGCACACGCCGAAGTACAAGCCGAAAGTGAAAGCCCACACCGACGCTGAAGTGGTGTCAGCCATAGTTTGTTTGTGTCTCTTCTTGTGTTGAGTGCGGGGACAGTAGACTCCAGCTCCAAGTTCAGAAAGTTTCCTCCGTTAAGTTTTCAGCTTCACCATCGTGGAAGCGGCTGTGCTGCGGGGACCGGCATCATGGAAGAAGCGCCTCCTCCTCCTCACGGTGAAGAAGAAACTGTGAGAAACATTAAACACTCGGACAATGGCTCCATACTGTGTAACTCTGACAGACACGGGAAACTCCTGACTGCCTCCATCCACTCCTCCTCCACCGGCAACACCACTGACGTCCGGTCAGCCCCTTCAGAGTAAAGTCAATGGTTAGGGTAAATGTAGAGTCGACAAGATTTATGAGTCACATGCAACATCGAAAAAAGCACAAAAAGTTATTTTATTTGATTATAAATATTTATTTAACTAAAAATAAATGTATATATTGTTATAATTTATATCATAACAGAAGTAGCATTTTATAAATATATTATAATCTAAATAGTATACTATACATATATATATATCTATATATATCCTATATATTTTATATATATCATATTTTACATAACCTATGAGGAAATGTCCTTGAACATATATGGTATTCCATATAATGGAATAAACTATATTGGAATAAACTATATAAATTGTGCATGTCAAAATACAAGCTTTTCAAAAAGCTTTTCATTTAAGCTTTTCATTCAAGGTCACATGGCAGATCCAGGGGTGGGGCTGAAATCTGATTGGCCCTGAGGCGCCCCTGTTCTGTCAGTAGTCTTAAAAAAAACCTGAATAGCTTACTAACAATAAATATGATGATTTGCTAAGAATTTTTTATTTTCTAAGCTTTTTTAAATGTGCACCTTACTGATTCATTAGCTGTCCATGGATGTTGCAACCATAATTGGCCCCTCTGTGTAAATTGTGGCCCCTGAAACTGTCAGGACTTTTGCTTCTGCACTGCCCTTGTTTTTTCATTCTAACTTAAACTAACTGTCAACCATGAATGTGGATGACCACAAAATGGAGTTTGTTAACCATGGATATGTTTAGTTAATCTGTGTGTCCTCATTGCCTTTGGTCATCTTGGGATGGTTTATTAGTACAGTAAACTGTAATGGTCTCTATATAATCTCCTCATGCTTACACGTGAGAGACTTCCTGTTGACTTGATTAAAACGACTCTACAGGTTTTCAACAATGTTTTTTATCACTATTTAAAAAACATATCAGTTTTAATGTTACCATCATAATTTCCATGTCATATTGTGGAATTTTTTTGTAGATAAGTTCATTTAAAAAAAAATTCTTATTTGTTATTTTTAATTGTTTGAGTAAAACATCCATTATACAGTATTTATATCAACTACTGTGTAGAGTAAAAACCACATTGATATTTCATAACGCTTTACACTGCTCCATAATATGTCATAATGACATAAACAGTTTATGAGTTATATAAATAATTAATATCTATAGGAGACTTTCTCTCCCATTGTATTTATAGCACACTAAGTTGAAGCATTATGGAAAATTTTGTGTGAAAGTATTTTTCAAGGCCCCATTCATTCACATTACATATAAAACAAGGTCAACACATCAAGGCCAGAAAGTTGAATAAGATTTAAGTCATCCAGAAATAATGCAATTCTGCATCGTCGTATACGGCAATCACATGCATCACCTCAGAAAACACCTTTCTTTCCATTCTGCACCCAAGCTCCAGCTGCTGGGATACCAGCTCTTGTATTTAATCTGTTTACATGCATGAAAAACAGACACTACATCTAATTTATCAAGATAGAAACCCAGAGGCTGTTTTTTTTTTATGTTCTTTGCATGTTTGAGCCGGGACAGTTTCATTTGCTGCTTTGACAGTTCAGAGAAAGAGGAAGACGATCCCAGTACTAGGGCAAGATCAATGTCACAGGCCTTCTCCATGCTGCCTGTTGCACACAGAGCCAGCCACTGTCTCGCTTCGACTTCCTCGCTAGTCCGCGGCTACACTGTCACATGTTCACCCCCATCTCCTTTTCTCCAGCTCGCCAATTGAAGTTAATCAACTATAGCTACAATAACCTGAATAATGCAGAGACAAACCGTGACCACAAAAATTAATCTTTCTTTTGCATTGCTTGTCATGCACTGGGTCTTGTGAATGACCCATTTAAGCACAATTCCGGTTTCTTCTCCTTCCCTGCATGGGACGTTGAGATACTTCCATGGCCCGAGAGTATAAAAACAGGGGGGAAGCAGGAATTCATTTTTTACTCGTCTGCTGCTATGCATAAAATGCAGCGGATCCAGCGGTAGATCATGTGTGTTGTATCCCCCTGGGCTATAGGGTTTATCAACTTTTTGTTTCTGGCTCATTACGTCATTTTTGGCACCTATGAAATTATTGTGAATCCAGTAAATAGAGGCCTGTGATGTTTTCATAAAAAAGTTGATTACGGCATATACTTTTAGTACACAAAAAACTGCATACATGTTATAAATATAGTCAAATACATTAACCCAAGATGATTATTTTGTTAATGATCAGGCAAGTCAAACAGACTCTTAGAAGTTAAGTTAGTCACAGTTTTTTTATCCAGTGATTATTATCAGTTTTCATAAAACAATGGATTATTGTTAACTGAAGTTGAAGCAAAATAATTTGTCCAAGAATTATGACTGATGTCACAACTGCCCCTGCATGACTCTCCTTTACTTTTGCAGCATTTGTGACGGTTACATTCTTAATAATGGGCTTCCGGAGTCAGGGTCCGTCTTGCTGTTCCTCTTTAAGCCACAGCAAGGCGCTCTGCACCACTGCTGTGCCTTTAATCCAATCTGAGGAGACTGTAGCATCATCTGTGTGTGAGCAATTCAGGCAGCTTAGCAGAGCCAGTGGTCCCACATTTGGCAGTGCAAAGCTCCTTTACTGGGACATTGGTGCTTAATCCTCACGGCTCTGATCATTACAGCTGATGAGAGGGAAGGAGGAGAGCGCTCCACATGATCTCATATGCACCCGCTCCTCCTTCACCTTAACAACACTCACACATCTCCACCCCATCACAGGCGTAAACTGCACATCTTTAGGATTTGTTGCTTTCACTCTGGTTTGTTGAATTTAACCGTATTAGTTTTTTAAAGCAGCTATAATCCGTTTCTATTACCTGATGCAATATATGTTTTTATAATGAACAGCATGCTAATAATTAACACCCTGTCTTGTGCTAATATATAATTTTGAAAGTTTTACACATGCCACTTCATGTATTCATAATTTTTGGATAATTTAACGTCCAAATAACGAGGTGACAAACTCGCTGACTAAGGCTGCAACTCATTTTGATTTCCATTATTGAAAAATCTGTCTATTTTTGGTATCATTAATGCTCAATAAGTTCTGCTGCTGATGCATTTCGATATAGACTGTGTGAGTAGTCCTTTCAAAGGTCACATCATATAGGCAGGAATATGTATAATTTCAATTGTGAGAACTGCACGTAGAAGTATGTAGAAAGTAGAATATTCGGCAAATTATTTCAATTTCATCATTTAGTATTATATGCAGTTTTGGTTTATTAGAATTCCAAACTAAAACTTAAATTTCAATCTAGATCTGCCCACAGAGGTCAAAGGTGTCTAATCCCTCTGAGCAACTCATGACCAACGTCCCGTAATGAGTCGAGCAACTGGACCTCTAGGTCAAAGGTCAAAGCTGACTCCGGAGAAGTATTCCATACAATGTGAAAATGTCGTTTTTAAATGTTTTTCAACTTTTTAGAAAAGCGCCACCCACTGGCCAATTTGCACCAAATTTTGCACAAGACCCCCAAGTGTTACAGCGAACCACTTACAGAAGTTTCATGTCACGATCTGGCAGGGTCTGGATGAATGAACCAGTGCCTACGTACAGAAGAGGGTGTATAGTGGCGTTAAATAGGGAGATTATAGAGAAAGAATCCGGAAGCTATTGCCAGTCAGCCGCACACGGGCAGGAACAGGAACCAACCCAGGACTGACAGCAGCAGAGAACCTGGATGTAGAAAATAAACAGCAAACAAAAAAAAGGTGCAACCCTAACAAAAACATCCTCATGGTTTTGACAATTCATGTGCTGCAGATACTTACAAACACAATTAAAAAAACACCCAGCAATCAGCACAGATGACAAAGATGCACACATGATGAACCTGGTTGGGACATCTTCCTTGTTCAATGTGAGAATGTATTGAAGTTACGGCAGGTGGGTGTTGGAGACGGAGCTAAAAACGTCAGTCACACAGTCAGGTTCATTATTTTCTACTGTCCCCTGCGTATAGGTTATGTTATATATACTTGGAGCACATTTGTCTATTTGGTTGTGCAAGTCTTAAGATGTTTTCTTCACTTGCTTGCGTTTTGTCTATCCACGTGTGTTTCGCGGAGCATTGAGCTCTCAGGGCCAGCGGAGTACACAAGAGATGATAGAAAAGTACATATCCACTATTCACACATCAAATCAAAATCATTGATATGTGTCTTTTGTTTTTTTAAAGAAAGTCACGAATGGAGTTCAACACACGGTCTGTGCCTGTTCCTTTTGAAAGATTGGAGGCCTGTGGGAAGCTCCCAGCACTCTGCTTCAGTCAGTCATGTGACTCTCAGCTGATCAAGGACTTTCTCACAAACCCAACTCAGTCTCTCAGTTACTCACAGAAAATTTGGGATGCAGTGCTGAGCCGGCCAAGAATACATTTTAATTACGATGTAAGAACCTGAGAACATGAAAAGTATTTTAAAGAAAGATTCTCAATACATCCCAGATAAATAATTAAAATATTAATAAAATTATATTAAAATACAGCTTTACATTTAATAAAAGCTGTATTACTTTAAAAAAAAAAGAAATAAAACCCAGTCAAACACCAGGTAGATTGACCATAGAAACAAACAGCGTTCTATACAGTCTTGAATCCCACACCGGACTGTGACAGGCAGCCTCACGGACAGTCCGATCACTGAAGCCTACAATGCTGATCTGAGATCTGCTGACTCTGTTAACATTTCCCTGTGATATCAGATGCAGTGTAATTACAGCACTTGACGGAGCTGAATGAGCAGCACATGGGAGATTTCAGGGTATGTGGTCAAAGTCCTCAGGTCGATCAAATGTCTGCTGGTGTCAGATAGCTTAATGATCCGTTTTATTTAAATTAATATAATAATTATTGCTTTATAAATTAATTTAACAGAGATTTTGTATTTTGAAGATATCCTGGTTATTCCTTGTCACTTTTCTCTCCGCTTAGCAGGAACTGACACATAGTTTGCCTGCTCTCCATAACAAGCTACTTCCCTGTCTCTCCCTTTGCCAGGTCTGTCAGCCTCCTAACAAGGTGTACACATTCAGAGCTGCTGCTGCTGCGGAAGAGCTGCCTAACTGAGGAGAGGCTGGATAGGATGAGGGGCGACGAGCCAGACAACAGGTGCATGGGTACATCACCGCTCGCTCACCGGTACCACAGTGTGCATTTCCAGCCTCACCAAAGGCAGCTGGTTTATTTTGCTTTTTCCTTCAGATCAATTACTGACGGCGGCGAGTATGACTAAGGATGGCTCATGCTCGTCTCACAGGCGATTCACACTTTTTCTATTCCCCCCGTGGTGGTAGCGTTGGCTCACTGCAGCGTATCTGTGTCTGTTTGTTCATTCATAGGGAAAGCATTAGTGACACGTAGATGAGTCACAGAGGCTAGCATCTAAACAGGCCTCGGTGGGAGTCAGGAACCCTGCCACCCGTTCTGCTCTCGCCTCAAGGCACCTAGTACTCATGCCCTCAAAAGTCTCTCTAGTTACTGTAACACTTACACACACACACACACACACATATGCCTTCTGTGTTTGTTCAGACACCAGAGATCCCACCTGACGCGTTGGAGCGCCGCAGAGCAGATGTTGCAGGAGAGCGGTGGCGGGATGCCGTCTCCTCGTTATTGAGATGCTGTTTGTCAACGTCGTGAGGGAGCAACTGTACTGGGATCAGTTTAATGAAGTGGTTCTTATAATTAATTGCTCACCTAAGAATTGTGCTGTTTTTTTAAGTCAAATGAATCTGAATCTGTCTGGATATATTACCTCATGCAAGTGAGACCTTCCATTGAAGTGTTGTTTCTCTGGACTGTGATTGTAACAACAGACTCAAGCTGCTTTCAGACAAGCAATGAACTCTGGACAATTTCCTGACAATTTCCAGTGGGGCTGTAAGTGAGAACACAAATGTACGAGTCAGTTGCTGCCGACATTTTCCAGAAAATTCAGAGTGAGCGAGTGGGCATCTCTATAACACTCAGCACACACAAAATGGAAAAAATACAAAATGAATACAACTATCTCAGTATGAAAAAGAGTAGCCATGCACAAAGAAGGCCATGACGAAGATTTCAAACTTGGAAAGACGATAAGGGCAGAGACAAGTGTTGTTATGTCCTGCCTGCTGCATGTTCTATTCCTGGATGTTTCAGACATTTTCCTCTTGTGAATGAGTCTGACCCGGACAATCGGCTGCTGTGCTCTTCATATGTAAAAGGCAAACTCCATAAAATATCTATTGAATAAGGTCGAGACATTTTCCCAGAGTTCATGTCTAAAACTGCTTTACAGAAGATGCTAACTCTGGTATTGATATTTTGACATCCAAGTGAGAGTAACTTGGCTTTGTTGAAAATACTTGGAGATGTTTTACCTGTGAACCAGTTCTGACTGACTGGTGGAGAGACCCATGTATGTAACCTCTGTGTGGTCATTCTTAAAGCCAGTGATGTCTTTTGGATCATTAGTGCTCCTGGCTGTTGTAATGACAGCTGTTAGAGGCGCTGGAGTCTCCTGAGGCCAAGTGTAAAAACAACCGTTGTTTAGTTTTTTTGGAGTCACATGAGACCAGGGGCGAATGGATGTTAAATCCCATGGGAAGAGACAAAGGGATGCTTCTCTGGGTTTACATTTTTATTATACTGGATTGCCTGTTTTTAAAAACACAAGGATGTGATGCTTGTCAAATATCCTCTAGTGTACTGAAAGATTCTTTTTTTCTTTTTTTTATTACAGCCATGTTTATTTGCCCTCAGTTCAACTTTCTTGAAAAACAATTACCAATGACATCTTGCTGGATAATTTGATAATAATTTGTTTACACACAAAAGTGAACTTCCTGACTCTGTTTTTCAAATCTTTAGTTGAATAAATAAGTGGGAAACTGTCTGCGTTGAATTTTCTGTCAGAGTCTTAGCATATTAACCTGGCTGTTATCTGTACAGCAGACAGATGGAGCGGATGTGTGTGTGTGTGTGTGTGTGTGTGTGTGTGTGTGTGTGTGTGTGTGTGTGTGAGAGTGCCTACAGGATGTGTCACAGTCCCCCAGCGACTCCCAGAGTTTATACCAGGTGCAACACCTGGAGTTTGTTTCCTCATTGGGATGGGCGTCTCCAAGGTGTTAGCCAATTAGAAAAGCTGAACCTGGCTGTTGGGAGTCGTGAGGTGAGTAGAGATCAGATACATCTCATCCCTCACAAGCAAATTGCTTTCACAAATAACATATTAGTGAAAGTCATTGCCGAGGTAAGCCTATTGTATTTCTGTTGTTTTCTCAGTCAAACGAGCACATTTTCTCACACTCTGCTACGTTTCTCTTCTCCCACCAGCAGGCAGAGCAGAAATTCCACTCAGAAGTAATATTCTCATGAAGGCTGGTGCACCGACTCACCTTGCGGTGTGGTATTGAGTCTCCTTTGCGCTTGACTGTGTCCCTCTGTTCTTACAGCTATCTATCAGTTTCATAGCATGCAATCTGCATCCCTCCAGCCTCCCACTACCCGCCCACCAGCGCGGTATCTGTTGTGCTCTGCGTGCGTGTGCAGTGCACAAATGTGCATTGTGTTTCTGCAAAAGGTTCAAGTGTGTACATGTTTCCCAGCCCCCCCTCCCCTTCCATAATAAAAGAGAGGGGAGCTCCTGGGCAGATAAAACCCACTGCAGTGCTTCCCTGGCAGGGGTAGGAGAGCAGTGAGGGTGCTTGCCCCCTGGGTGGATGCTACTCAGAGAGGTGGAGATAAGGGCTGTGAGGGTGGTGGTGGAGGACTGAGCGAAGGCAGGCGGGGAGGATGCTGGGAGGCGATCGGTGAGGAAGGGGGGGCTTCTTCATACATTTTTATGACCACATAGATAAGGTCAGTAGTGTGCCATCGTTACTAGGCAACACTGCGACCCTGAGTTGGATTGAGTTGTGAAGCTGAGAAGTCAGATATTCTTATTGCAACAGCCCTGCTTAGGTTCTGCTGTGTGCATTTGTTAACAAGCAGCCTGTCTCCGCGTGCCAGTCCGAGAGTCAAGGCTGAGAGACCGCTTTAACTGGACGATTAACTGAGCCACTGAAATAATTAGAAGGCTATTGATTGGGTTATTACATTGTTACAGCCATGTTGGTGATATACTGATATCCGTGCCCGGCTCAGATATACGTGATGATGGTAATAGTGATGAAAAATGATGGTGGGTTGTTTCATTATATATTTTTAATGATCCAGTTCATGTGGGGATACACTAGACTGTGGGTGTATTGATTTTTCCAGTTTTCAAGCAGAGAATGGAGGAGATGGAGACCAGGCGCATATGCAGCCAGAGTACAAATCACCAAAAACACCACCCTTTTCTCTTTCTCTGCCTTCTCTCACTCTCTCCACCTTCACTCCCTTCCTTCGCTCCCCTCTTTTGCATCACCCTCTCAGCTCTCCGTCCTCACCTCCTTATTTCTGCCACTCCTCCAGTAGCCTTTCATTACGCGCCCCCCCCCCCCCTTCCTCTCCACCCTCTCTCCTCCTTTCACCCGCTCCCCTGCCTCCTCTCCTCTCTCCTCCCATTTCTGTCCCCTTCAGCGTCCTAGTTTAGCACGTCAAGGTTGGCTACAGATATGCTCCTCTGTGCCTTGGGGCTAACCAATGGGAAACTGGCTGGGGTTGCTGTAGCCGGCTGGGGTGTTGGTGTCATGAATTGAGGGGGAGTTGGGAAAAAGATTGCTGTAGTGCATGTGCATGTATTGTCGTCCACTCTGCAGAAGTCTTACAGGTTAAAATACAGTATTCAGGGTGTGTGGGTCTGTCCTACCTCTGAAATCATGTCATATATATTCCGACAGTAATTTGAGTTAGGATGTAAACTAGAAAAACAAGTAAGAGCATTTTTAATTCAAAATGTAAGCCGAAATCTACCACCCCCATATCTTCCAAAAAAACCACTTAGGAGGTTCATATTTATTTTGTATTTTCAATATGTTCTGCAGTGGAGCTGCTGCTGCCAGCACATGTTTTTAAATAGGGTTTGCCTTGAAAATGGCCATACAAGTGACTATAGTGTATTTCCTTGTATAAAAGTAGTCCTATGCACACAAATATATACCAGTACTATACTGTATGAAGCCATGCATCTTCCACTCCTGCATTTACTCCAGAAATGCTGGAGTGCTTTTATTTTGAAATGGTTACAAGGCTTTGATTGTTTTCAAGACAGGCAGATGCATGGCTTCATACTGTAGCGTTACGGCATTTAGTTGAGAACATAACCCAACTTTTATTCGAGGAAATAAAGTAGATATACCAGCAGCTCTGGTGTGGACAACCCAATGTGTCCCGATTTTGTTATGGGGATCGACATTGAAGGCTTTCGAGATCGACCAGTCAATCGTGATCGACCAGTTGGTTACCTCTGAGTTAGAAACAGAAACTAATGGTACAGTTTGATATTTTGGAAAAATATATACGTGTTCACTTTTTTGCCGATTGTTAGATGAGAGCATCGATACCATTCTCTTATGTGATGCTACAATCAACAACTGTGTAGCTTTGTTTCGCATCAAGACCGTAAAAACACAGACTGTATATAAAGATGGACGATGCATCTCCATTTCCTCCCACTATCCAGAAATAAAGCCAAAATATCCCAGTTACGTACGACTCCATCTTGTGCATTTGGAGTCTGCGCCATAGTGCATCGAAGGAGCAATGTACCGCCAATACACATGCTTGACCAATCATGAGTCAGTCTTAACTGTCAATCATGATGTTTCACCTCGTTTTTATAGCATCAACTAAATAATTAAAACCAAACTTTCCATAATAATAAGCTTATATCAGTGCAACAAGTACTACTTATATTGACAGAAGCCATGTTGTGTTTATTTAGAACTGCTTATTTATATTCTTTCTATAAGCTAACCCACGCTAAGCTAAGCTAAACCAAGCAGCTACTGGCAGTAGCTTTATATTTACAAATATGGGTGTATTGGCGTACTTATCTTACTTTTTGTGAGAAAATGTATGAATGTGTTTCTCAAAATGAATTAATAACTATAAATACATAGGCTATATCCCTCACAAGATATATTAAAATGTTTTATTTAATCTGGAGAAAAAAGATTTAAAGTTTCTCTAAAATATGAAATCAAATGTAATACATTTGATCTCAACCAGCTTATAGTGCCCTGAGTGCCTGTTTGATGTGGGTGGTCCTCAAAAGAAGGTAATCAAACCACTAACCCTTTGTCCTTTACGTTGCCATTGACCTCCACAGACACACATTTCTTATTTTATCATTAGTCCCTTTGACATCCTCTTAAACCCTGATGTCTTTGACACAGTTGGCACACTCCCAAGTTATAGCAGTCTTAATTTAAAGAGCGTGCATGTGTCCCCATGCTGATTGACCTGTAGGTGTCCTTTCATCCCACGGGGACCAACAGAAGGGCAAAAGTGCACCGCTCTGAACTTTGAGCAGGGGCTGCCTCACTCTGGCCCTGGCAGCATGTAACTTTATACACACTTCTATCAGGAGCCACGAGTGCAGCTTGTCTCTTATCAGTGTCATTGTCTTAGAAAACAAAGGGGGATCATTACACCGGTGCTGAGAATGTTTCTATTCTGAGTTAATGGGACGCATAGTGTAAAGGCAACCTGATCCTCCTGTGGGTGATGAAGGAGTGAGCCGAGGGCTGACATTTTGCTGATGATTGGCCAGTCTGTGTTTTGTTGTAAGAGACACTGGGCTTCACAGGAGTTGTCAAAACAACCGGCCCCATCCCGAGGGATTACCCAGCTCGTCTGCACACACGCCAGAGACAGGGTCGGCCACAGGGACAGTGGGGGGGGGGGGGGGCTTAGATGAACATGTGTGGCGTGAGTGCCCTGCAGAGGAGGGGGTGCAAGATGAGACATAAATGAAGGAGAACGTGCTCCATCTTCCTATCGTTATTAATATTTTAGATTGACAATGGTTATCAGAGGGATCACATGCAGACTTGACCACAGTGGTACTGCAATATGTTTTAATAAATCACAAGGAGCACTTGATTTAACTTATGATGGAATCAATATGACCACTGAAGTGCACTGAGTATTGTAACCTATCTGATCTCAATTCATTAGCTGGACAGCACATGATAGAGTGTATATCGTGGAGATGGCGGGGTATTTCTACCATATTAATGCCTAGAAACGTTGTAAAGATATTTCCTGGCCATTGTGAGTATTTGCCATGGTAACAATGTAATCACACCTCTGTGGGTGGGATTTTGGATGCATACATTGAGGCCCTTTCAGGAGCATAGGCTTTCTGCAGCTTTCTGAAATCACCTTGATCACTCTTTGAGTCAAATTCACAGAAAATACAGAAAGTAGTACCCTGTCGTACAAAACTGCATAACTGGTGAATAAGTCGCACATAATACTCAGGCAAAAATGTGAGATTTTGAGAAATTATTTTTGAATTTCTCTTTAAAGTCCCACTCCAGTTAGTTTCACCCACTAAAACTCTTCTTTGTTCTTTGTCATGAAAAATATGTCCCTCGTGACCTCAAAAATAGTTTGATTGTAACACACCTTCCTTCTTTATTTTGTGACTGAAATCTATAAATATACCAATATGGCCCCCGACCCCGTCCCTCATCTCTCCACCCTCACAGCTCACCTGCCTTTGAGGAGCCTTTTCCAGCTACTGAGCCCCACCCACAGGTTGATAGGATTGGTTTCTTATGTGTGAGACATCACAAATCCTGGTTGTCTATATTTTTCAGACTGGCATTAATTTACTGCAGTCAGTCATGGCGTTGCTGGTTATTTCGTTCACAATATCTTTTTTTTATCATATAAATGGCTCAAGGGGGACATGTTAACGTGTTTAAAACACCTATCTATCTATCTATCTATCTATCTATCTATCTATCTATCTATCTATCCATCTGTCTGTCTGTCTGTCTAAATATGGTATATATTGAAGGAGTTCACCTGCAGACATCAGCAACGTTTACAAAGACTAATTTAACAATGCAGACAACAGACATTGTGGCTCTTACATTGCTAATAAATCAAAAATAATATAAGTTCCTCTAGTGTAACTGATACTCTGCCTTCATTAATATCTCTCATCTTATTTTATCATCCATGATGGAGTTGGCAGTAAAACAAATAGCACCGCACACAGATACCATGCCAGTGTGAGTATCCGAGTCTGAGGAGTCACGACCTTGGCTGAGCACTGTTCATGAGTTGTCTCATATGTGCTTCCACTTCCCTCCTTGTAGCTACACATACACACACACACACACACACACACACACACACACACATGGTGGCACATGCAAACACGCACACGCACAAGCCCACACTCACTGACACGCATGCATGACCACACAGCAAGGCCAAGACTGTTGTGCAGCAGCCGCCCCTGGGCCTCATTGTCACATTTACTTACCACTGTTTAGGCATCATGCTGGGGGGCTTAAATGAACTACACCCTTTTTGCACCCCCCTACCCACACAGTACAAACACCAACCCACCACCAAAAAATCCTCTCCGCTCGTGTTCAAAACACAGAGATGCTGAATTATGTCACTTTGTTCATGTATGTTTAAATGTAACTATTTTCATCCACGTATATGAATATCTGATGTAGCTTCAGCTTTGACTCACGCTGGGCATGAAGACAATATCAATAATTATTGCAATATAATTGTAATCAATAGCTCAAGGTTTAATATATATTGATATATCGCTCATGCATTGTGTTGGCACAGGGAGGAGGTATAATGCAATCGATCTACCTCAGATTTGTGAAATGTGTCGCTGTTTGAAGAGCTTAAAACCAAAACCCTCACCCAGGAGCAAAAAATTTGACATTTATCAGTATCGATATCGACTAAAGTGAAAATGATTATCTTGGTGTAATTTGTGGCCATATCCTCCACCTTTAGCTCTAACTTCAGTATGCAATTTAAACATTAGGGCAGCAATACGGAGGTTAATATTGGTGGTTTTGCCTCCTCACCCATGGGCCTCCTCCACATGCCTGAATATAATCTGTCAGGGGTATGTCAGCCCGTTTGGCCACAAGGTCACGGCTCTTGTCTTCTGAGGGAAAATCAAGGTATTGTTTTTCACATAACAAGTAAGCCTGTTCTGCTACACAGCTGTCTGTGTGGTGGTGATGAACACCGGCACCTGTTTTCCATAAGGACGGAAAAGCCCGTGTGGAGAAACACTCGATCTGTATGTGCCACCACGCTCTGCTGAATGTGATCTTTGCACATCACCAGAATTACAGCGGAGCTCCCTCTGATATTGAGCTGTGCTGTTATAACTGTTGTTGTCTCTGGAATCCCCGTACATTTATTAGACGTGAAGCTTCCCTCGGAGAGTTGGTGTATTTTGGGATGCAGAGAATGAGGCGATTATTATTCAATTAGTTTTTAAGGTGAAAGGGAGATTAATCCTCACTAACCAAATATTGGATCAAGAATAAGTCATCCAAAAAGCAGCGTACTTATTACACTTATTATATTGATTTCCCTCCACCTATAATATCACTTGAACAACGTGTGTACACCTGCTCACGTTTTAGTCGTTGTAAGGTCATTTGGTCAGTGTTGATGTTTCTCATGTGTTTGTTTGCTGTCAAACACACGTTGCGATCTTATACTGGGCTACTCCCATGTATGGTATGTTTGTGTGTGTATATAGTGTACACACAGTGCGTATCCCACCCCCCTGTAAACATTACCCTAGCCCATATTGGGGTGAAAGAGTCATCTCTCCTCTTTCCTGCTAAAATGACACCAGGCTCGATTGCTTCATCTGTGTCAGTATTACTTTCTTCATCCCGCACAAACAAATATACCCTTTTGATATTGCATTTCTCTATCTATTCCATTTCTTTTTTTAAATTTCAGCTTCTCATAAAATCCTGTTTGCTGAACTACACCAATGCTTCATTTCCCCCTAAAATGGCACCCTCTAATTCCGTGGATCCTCTTTTCCAGTCTCAGATCTCTTTTTTCTCCTCTCTGGGTTTTGTTTGTCTTTGCAGGCTGTTAATGTCACCTTCAGTGACAAAAAAAAAATATAATTTTACTTCATGAGAGGCGAAAAGTACATGATGTGGTCTACTTTATCACCCGTTAGGCCTGAGTATGCTAAGTCTTTAGCATCAGTAGTGCAGTGGCCATTTTAAACCTGCCTGTTTGTAATGTTCTGTTCTCTTGTCCTGTGTTGATGCTCCGGAGCTATTCAGAATTATTCCTAATCATTAGTGAGTTCTCCTCAAACAGTTCTACAATATACTGTCACTTTTTATCGTTTGTGTGCTGAATGTTGTGTGCAGATGTTATGGTGCAGACTGAAGTTTGTGTTCATCCTACCTGGTTTATCTACAATAAAGATTTCATAGTAACGTTTTTCATGAAATCAAACTGAATTAGCTGTTATCGCTGTTCATGTGTGTGTTTTGTGTATAAGTTTGATTGATTTACTGAACTACTGGTAGTTTTTCCATCCATTGCATGTTGGCTATTTCCGTGGTTTGTTTATTAATCAACACAATCGTCAAACCCAACTTCACAACTTTTCAAGATAAGTGCTCTGTACTTAGCTCGATATAAAGCATAAAAGCACAAAATATATAATAAACGAACATTGTGCTTTTACTTTTAAGACAAATTCCTACAGACAAAGTGGTCTATATGTTTTTGTCTCGATGGAGATCAGCACCCACATAAGCCTTTAATGTCTGCGTCAGTCTGATATATAAAAATAATGACATTTTCTAAATGATCTGGTGGAGATTTTCACCCAGCCGCCGATCGCTGCTGTGGTTTGTAGCTGAGGATGTGGAAGAAGACATGTTAAAGCTTGTTCCACAGGCTGAAGGCACACCGCCCCACCCCCACTGACTGCTACAGATCACTGGTTGCCTGTTTATCTAAATTTTATGAATATTGAACGCATCGCAAGTCCAAATCGCACCAAAATCGCCACTGCACTTTTACATTACACATGCAAAGTGCGAAGCCGAGGTTTCCGAGATATGCATGCCACATACAGACAGACCCAAAGACAGACAAACCAAATTTGACACTGCACATCCCGGGGCCATTAACAATACTCAAGGCAAATGGGAAGCAGATAAAATGAACAGTTGTCGAGATATGCCTTCCACAAACAGACAGACTGACATTTGTGGAGTTAGTGGGTACTGTATATGCACGCATCCTTGAACTTTAGTCCTTGAAGTGAATTAAAATACAGAGGTGACCTTGAGCGAGGCATTTCACTTCCTTGTGTGGAAGCAGAAGCTTTTGTAATGTAAATGTGCAGCATGTGCAACAGTGCTGAGAAGCAGAACGTGCATCTTGTGCATCTTAACAAACAAAGGTCTGATGAATCTGCAGCCGAGCTGGTATCGCATCCTTCCCCTCTTAAATGATCATATCTCACAGTCCGCCCGCTGCTAATGAACTATGTACTTGCTGGTCCTCGCCAAGAATCCAGCAGTGAAACACCAGCACAATGCTCCTAATCCAGTTTAAATGACAGGCAGGATGTCTGACCCACTGCCCTGATTCAGCCATGTTCGCTCCTCACTGCTACTTGGGTTTATCTTATGGCTTAAGATGGAAAAGTCAAATGATCCTCTTACTCATTATTAAATGATTAAACATAAATTTGGTGTAACAATAGCTCAAAAAGAGGACATCAGTAATCCCAAAAAGGTCATTGCTGAATGCATTAAACAGAAAGTGTTATTAAAAGGACAGTGATACCATTTTAAGGGACGCCGGAACAGTGTGTACTGGTACAGACTTCAGCAAATGTAGTGCAGTGTTTGTCTACTGCACTGGAGTGACCACTGTAGAAGAGACAGGCAGACAACATTTGCCCTACAAGCATTTATATCACCATGAAAAAAACAAGGACAGACCGCACACACATACACACACACACTCCCTCCCCTGTTTATTATTATTTCAGTAATTCATATTTATTTTCCTTTGCACGCAGTCAGAATTGTGAAGCTCCTTCCCCTTGGTCCTGATATAAGGAGAGAAAATGAGTATCCTGGGGTGAATAAACAGGATTTCACTTTCAGTAGATTCTGTCATGTGGGATCGAGAATGAGATGCAGACTGGCCTGCTGGTTATATCACATTCAGTGGAACCCGGCTCTGTGGACAGGCCCACAGGCTCCCACAGCCTGATGCAGCTACACCCTTGACTTCAAGGCAAGCATTAAAATGGAGGGGTGGAGGTGCTGGTGCTGCTGGTGGTGGTGGGTGCATTATGAGGTTGAGGGAGGTGGTATGGAGTGTGTGTGTGTGAGAGCCTTTCGGGTGGGGGGGGGATACTTTATTAACCCTCTATTTTCTGCAGCCCCTGACAAAATGTTGCACCTGTCCCCTTATTTCTCTTCTTTTCATGCAATTACAAAACGAATTCAATCAATTTAAAAGTGCTCCACTTTTCCCAGATCAATTTAATTGGATGCAAAACATGCGTAAAAGGATGGATGGATAACCACAGGGGGAAATCACCTCTGTCCATCCCCACGATAGGTACAAACCCCGTTGGCTCAATTCAAGCAGGATCTGGCACATAGAGCTGCACACTGAGGTCCAGCTGAAAGCGGCAGACAGCGCTTTCGGTTTGTGCCGGCGCATCTCCGTGCGTAAAAATTGCCATCTCAGGTGCCGCGGTGCGTCAGGTGCAGCTCATTTCCTTAATGCAAATTGCGGCGCGCTCTCCCACTCTCCGCACCTCCAGTGTAGCAGCCTGTGTTCTGCCCTCAGGAGCGACCGGGAGCCGCCTCTGCTGCTCCTTTAAGGCAATGAGGAATTAAAGCGTCTGCAGGGGCAGGGGGGGAGAGGGTTATATTCTGTGCAATGCTCGCACAGCCAGTGTGGTGCGATTAGAGAGCGGCAGCGGGGAAGATGCGCTTGCTCGCCTCTTGCTGGACGCACAGAGGCGATGAAGATGATCTGACTTTCTTTCTGAATAAGAAAAACCTGTTTCACCATTCTTACTCTGTCGCCTTCTCCTTCCCGTTTGCTTCAGTAGTTATTTTAGTTTTCTAAAAAATTTAATTTTGCTCCCCCCAAGGATGATCCGTCAGTCAGGCTTTTATTTAGGAAATCGGAGCCTCTGATGTTTATATATTTTTTTACATATTCGAGTTGAGACACTTTGTTTGGGACAATTCTTTTTTTTTTTTTTTTTATTATTCCGGGATCCGGGCTCTGACTCAGCATCATTCACACCTGGGCTTCACCCCCTCAGCATCCTCTTTGAATAGCAGGGAGACGCAGCAAGACGCGGAGCAAGAGGAGGAGAGTGTGAGCACAGCTTCTCCCCCAAGACAATCACACAGGCGCATTTATGTTCCAAGCGCACAGAGAGGGCTGAGAAAAGAAGGAGCAAATAAATCAGTGTGAGGAAAAAGTAGGAAGGAGATATTCAAAAGTATAGAGACTTGGAAAGGCTTGCTTTAAGACAGTGGCAAATGTTTAACCTCACCTCAAGCGCACAGAAGAGAAACCCAGGGAGGCACCGGTGGTCGGAGGAAGAAGAGAAAGCATAGCTTGGGGGGCTTGAACGGAGCAGGGCATGTGGATATTGGCTTTTATCTTTTCGCAGAGCATCTTGAATGGTAAGTTTCACATCTTTTCTTTTGTAATTAATATGATTATTAGTGCTCATTGCCTAGTGCAGAAAGCAAACAGACAGCTAAGTGACTGCATGAGAGGGAGGATGGAGGTCACCTGTGACCCACATGAAATGCATTTTATGTGCTTGTCAAAAGGCTGACACCCCTGATAGAGGGAGGGCGACGGGCGAGGCATGATTTTAAAAACCCCTTCAAGATTTCCTACAAACCTTTAGACACATCTCTGGCCTTCAGATATACACTATATCCTGAGCCAGATGGAATAACACAGCTAAATTAGGTTGGTGTGGACCCCTGGATTCAATTAACTGGTTTGGTTGTATTGGTTTAATTGTGTTTGTAATAAGTCTCAATTATTGTTTAATTTTTCATCATGCAGTGAATGTGATGTATTTCAGTTTGTCATTTTTTGATACCCAATGATACTCGTTCTGTCACAACCCTGTTCCACTGTGGCCCTTAGTAATAAGTGACGTATTTGATATAATGGACATTTGGTTTAACCCCTTCCCCCTCCCCCACAGTGAGCAGATTTTTCAAGTTCAAAGTGGCATAAATGGATGTGATGCTTTAAAATGATTGATTTACACTGATATTTAAGATTCAGCCAACAATTTTTCCATTTAAAACATATTTAATGTCAAATATTCAGCTGTATTCATGGATTTGTCAGAATGTTTCCAGCATCTACACCCAATTTTGTCTTAAATCGTCGCAATACATTATATTATTTATCATTACACGTTGTTTGTAGAGAGAAAATGATGCACCATTAGTGCAAATTGTTCATAATAGTGATAAAGAAATGCAATATTTTTTGAATTAGATACATTCCAGAGGTCACAAGTGCAAAAGCAGCTCACAAATATACACAAAAATGTGAAATAAATTTTCCATTCAAATCGTCGGTAACCTCATTCTCCATTCAAATACTGTATTCAAACCCCACAATTTTGCATCTTGTCTGTGTTTTCTTGCACACATGTGTGCGTTAGCGTGTATTCCACTGCTGTCACCAATGCACGCACATCTGTGTGCTCATATAGTGTATCTATAATCAATAGCAGAAAATTGATACAGTTTATTGCATTCACTTATTGGCCAGAGTCCCCTCTACAGGGAGGGATTATGGCTGACTGGGTGTGTACGAAAACAGGGGGAAGAAAAAAAAGGGAGTCGAAGAATGAGCGCGAGAGGAAAAGAAAATGGAAACATATGTATAAGAAAACACGTTGGGGTGACAAGATGGGGATTGTTCACGCACTAAAAGAAAATCACGCCCACGGTTGGCTGCATTCGTACCAATGGGTCGAGAAAAGCTGAATTAAAAAAAAAAAAATTGGGGGAGTGAGGATTTACAGGTATGAATATATTCAACCACCTCGAGGGGCTGTGATATATAATATGGTACCGTTCCCCAAAATGGATTTTCCCTTCTGGCCGGGATGATAAAATAAGGCTTCGAAATGGATTTTTGTTTCTGTGTTGTCGCCTCTTTCAGTGCCGAGGCAACCCTCGCTCGCTACCGTTTATTGACACCGACTATAATGTGGTATCTCCCTCAGCCCAGCTTGCTGAAACTCATAAAGGAACAATAAGGAATCCTCATTAATCATAATCATCCGACTCTGACATTAGATCAACTGCCAGGCAAGATTGTGTCCGTTTTATTGCATAGGGGATTACTGAGGAGGCCTGTGGCACACAACTGAAAGGGACTGAGCAGTAGACGGCAGACATGACACTTTTTGTGTTCGCCATTCGCACTGCAATATATGCTTTTTTTTTTCAAGAGCGTGTTTGTATGACTCGCTGTTTGCGTTGTCATTTATGTTTGATTTCCCCTCCATCACCGCGCAGGAGCCTCGCTGTACGACTTTGTCCTCTGCGGCTGGACGTTTTGTTGATTGTCATGAAAATGAGGCGTTCGTCGGCTGTGCAGGCGTTGTTGGAATGAATGAATTAACGAATGAATGAATGAATGACCTTGTAGATAGAAGCCAACACGGCGATTGGATTACACACGATTCTTGCTGTTTTAGACCTATCACATGCTCACTGGCCTGTCTCTATGGTAACCTCCGTCATGGGTGTCAAGGGCTATGTCCTGAAACGATCACTCATTCACTCTATATGTGGTGGGAAACTATAAGGCGTGTTGTTTTCTTGTGGTAAAAAAGAAAAAAGGGCATTCGACATGATTCAGATCGTTCAGTCGGTGGTGATTGTTTACTTCTTTCTCCACCGTGAGGTCGTTCTTCTCCACAGTGTTGAGTATAATAATCAGACACTATTACAATAAGGCATATCCAGGAAATTGTGGATTAAATTCTAACTGTTTTTGGATATTGATTATTTGACCCAGAAGTACATGATCAGGAGCTAATCACATCCTTTCATATCAGCGTGTCCTCAGGTGGTGAGGGGCCAAATGGCGTTGTGTGTTATGGTCATTTGACTGTGCTCTTTGACTGCATAATAAACTCAGCAACCCATTTTAAAAAAGGGAAAATCACAAAATCTCCATTTCTAAATTGCTGTCATCATGGACATTATTACAAGGCGTCTAAGAAAGAAAGCAAAGCCGCGGAATTTCCCTTCCAGATAAAAAGAAAATCATTTTTTTTTGGAGTATGACACCTTTGACAGGCACGTTTAATTCTTCTGTTCTATTTCAGACCTTTTGTTTTTGCGGTTGCCTGCGTCTATCAAAGTAGAATCTGTAAATGCAGTCATCAGCACAGGGGAGGAAACATATTAAATATCTCTGCCTGAAAGCTGCCTCTAAGGAAACCCCCAGCAAGCTAAACTGGCCTATTCAAACTCTCATTGCAGAGACATAATGAGACGAGGCTTCTCGCACAGTCCCCGTGAACACTGTGGTGATTTGTAGACGTGCACGAGGCTTAACCTGATGCTCACGACTTAGAGAGGACTTATCTCGTATGTCTTAAATTTAAAAAATGAACATTTACACACAGATCAGGGGATCACGCAATCAAATTTTAATCTCAATTAGCGGTGACCTTTCTCGAGGGGTAGAAAGGCAGATCCACTTTGAAATAAGGCTCTTCCAGCCCAGTGCAAGTTACCGTGCAGTAAACAGCTGCCAACATCAGTTAGCCTGCCAATTTTACATGACCCTACATTATTAGCAACCTGAGACACTGGATGAAAATGCTACAGAGGGAGCGGGGGGATGGATGGATTGAACTTGGCTGTGAGGAGAAAAGGGGGGAACTGGTGTTTGCACGGCAATAAATCTACATGAAGGTGGTGCACTGGTGAGAGCTGCGCTTGTCGGAGCTCCGAGGCGTTTCTCAAGACGTCCAAAAGATCACGGGCCTCCCGGCGGCAAACGGCGGCCACGCACAGCGGAGGAGCAAAACCTGAGCGGCCTTACAGCTGCACTCGCAGCCATTAGACTGTTTACTAATCACCAATTAGGATTTGGCTGCAGAGGCAGTATCACAACTCATGAAATTAAATTACCTCCGTGAAAACAAGTAGCGTACAGTGAAGTGATGGATCATCTGGTGCAGTCGTGCTCTGATATGAATATCTAATGGGCTAAATTAAGTTTACAAACCCACTTAACTCATGCACACTTGTGTGAGTTATAAGGGGGGGTTTGTTGCCTTATATTTTGAACTCACTGTGTGTGATTCCAGTTGAAAGGGCCGCTAATGTTGCGTAATGGATACTCTGATATGTGATCATAATAGATATCCCCTAGTTCATACATCCTATAATGAGGGCCACTCTACTCTACTGTACCTCCTTGAGCCCGTCTCGCTCTCTAATTAGGAGCAAGCTTTGGCGACCGTGTGTGTTTGTGCGTGCATGTGTCCGTGTGTGTTTTGTTAAATCTCACCCGATGTAAAATCTAATTACCAATCACACTGTGTCTGTCTGGATTCCACTGAATCAGAGGTGTAATTGTGCGAGCCGGCGTGTAACTGTCTCTTGCATTAAAATGTTAACGATATCATTTAGCATCTGCGGGGAAGAGCAGGGAAGCCCTCAGCACCCAGATGTAGGTGTTTGATCATGCGTGCAAAGTGGGGTTGTAGTAATTCACTCAGCACCTGTCAGAGTGACATGTTATATTACCGTGCAGCGCCGCACAGGTACTTTCATGAAGGAACCGGTGTAAAAGGTTTATTTGACAGTTTGAATCTGACTTAGTTGAGAAACAGGCCCCCCTGCCCCGCTGTGTGGAACTGACTCAAACATTTCTAGAAGGAAAAACTTACAAGTTGAGGGATCCTCGATGTTTTTGCATAACAGCCCCTCAACACTTTCCATAAAAATGAGAGACTCACCTTGCATGGAAATATTGCTCGATCAACTAATTATCTTTAGTGCGTCTAGACTTTTTCTTACAGTTGCAACTATTAGGACTTTTTATAAGCGATATAACCAAATATTTGATATCTAACAAATACATAGTCACACTATATATTTCATTGCATCACTAACTTGTGTTTAGGCGTAATTTATCTGCTATAAAAAGTGTTAACAGCACTTTAATATATGACTTTTCACATGAAGATGACAACAGACATGGCTCCCACATCATCGGATTTCTATCTGCAGGTGCATCAGTAAACCAACCATGACTGAAACACACAGGCGTTGCATTCACGTGCGCGTTGCAGGTCCCATTCCCCGCATAGTGGTTTGAAGTCGTTTTTCCGACTTGGTGCGTTCATGTGCTTTGAAGTCTCAATGTGGAAAAAACAAAATCAACAGAATGTGTTGCGTTCATGTGTTAAGAGCTGTGAAACACTTCGTTCAAATGTTTGTATAATAACCAAGAGTAGAGAAAAAGGATCAGGTGCGACGTATGCTATTAAATAATTAACCAAATATCCAGGTTAATCATGAAAATGTCTGTGTTGGCTAAACAGGATGTTGTAAGTCACTTGTGAGAGACGGATGTACAGTTTGAAAGTGAGAAAAAAGTGTAACATTTGACAAGCTGGCATTAAAAGCTACTGTTTAAAGTTGACTGTACAAATATTCTAAATGGTTTATAAGTGATGACGTGAGCAACTGGTGTTCCAACATTTCTTCTGACCTTCAGAGATGTTGTTCCAAATTGGAAACCAATTTTTCCAATTATGCCGACAATACATGGATGCACAAAGAATATAGGCTGTTTATAAATACTGTCCACTGACCTATATTATATGAGAGTCCTTCGTGGCAGTGTCTGCAGCTGTGATGAGTTTAGCTAAATTTTCATCAGTCATTTATTTTATTTTGTGTAACTGCTTTTTACAAAAATGCTTTTTTAAATGCAAAATTATAAACATCAGTTTCAAATGCTTAGAGTTTATGATTAAATCCCAACATATGAAGTAGTCTACAGTTCATCGTAGTAAGTCGATTTTCCTTATTATGCTGAGTGCCTCAATCCTGTCTATTATCGAATACCTGTTCACTTTCAACAGTCAAATTAAATTTTGATCATTAACGTACATAAATGTTTCAGCTCATTAACTGGAAAAAAATACTACAAGATTATATCAATACCTGGTATTAATGTGTCCCATGTGTCCACATTGAGATCGGATTGTGATCTGATCGCTCTCTTCAGCTTGTGTCACACCTCCTCTTCACCAAAACTGTGATGCTGTGCTCAGAACCGCTTACTAACTTATTTTCCATCCTAATTATCATGTATATTACATATTACAAAATTTGTATTTGGTGAATTCCAACTGTACAAAGTATGTAGATTTTTTTGTTTGTGAAAATGTCCAGATGTAAACTGAATTATCAAGAATTTGTATACGCTTTGAGATTACTGGCCACACTCAACTGCGTTATTGTGATTCCTTGCTTTTCGATTGGTCTCTACTTCACTCCATCCACAGGTGTCTTGAACAATGAGAGGACTGAGGAGAGGACTGTTCCTGTGTTTACTGGCTAATGGCTGCGAGCCGTCTAGCTGCTGCCACTTCGCTGGCTTGGAACAGTCACGTGTGGTTATGATTCCCCCCCTCATAGTCGTTGTGACAACATGTATTCATTTACACTTGTTTTCATTGTGGTCACAATGTGTCCCTGACCACCTCTGGAGGTGGTTCGGCCGATCTGATCACAATCTGTCCTTGTTGCGTTGTTTCGGGTCCATTTACACCCGTGGTCAAGCCCTATCTGCAGTCTGATCACCCAAAATACATTGTGTAAATGAGGTATATGTTCGCACTGCTAATGTAATTCCAAGGAGACAGGTTTGCTCGCATTGACACTAAATGAGTAATTCCTGTAAATATCATTGTAAATATAAATGGTCCATCTCTGCACTAATATTCAATCATTCAGTCAAATGTTTCTAGGTGTATTTTACTTGTTGATTAAAATGTTCTATCTTCAGTTTGTGCATGTGGGCCAGTAGTTTATGCAGTGTTAGTGGTCAGCTCCCCACCACAGCTTTTGTTCATTGTGGAAGACAGGTGGCCGAGGTGTGATGAGTTCGCTTTCCATCACCCACCAAGACAAACATTCACGCCGGACCTCATAAATACTGCCTCTTAATCCAGTCCTCCACATACCAGGCTTTGAACTCGACACAGTCCGAGGCCCAAGGCTGAATTGATCCCTGCGACTCCGGCCCGGCCATGATGCATGAGCCTGACGTATCGTGGCTCACTAACACAACCGCCGCTGTCTTTCTCTCTCCGCCTCGCTTTCTCCCCCTCACCTTTCATTGGACTTCTTCTACAGGCCGACCTTTAAAAACAATAAATACATCAAATATCACACGTATATCTTCGACCAGTTTTCCAACCATTTCCTCTGTGCTGTATATTTCTAATTCGCGGGCTTAATCAGATTATTTGAGTCTGCGTTTCCGAACGATTTGTCACCATGAAGTTCTGCCCGTGTGTCTCAGGCTCCACAGTGTGAATATTAAACTAGGCTAAGGGATAACGGAGGAGGCAGAGTTGGACAGACAGAGTGACAGAAAGACAAATGGGTCCAGCTTGGTTTCTCGACACTGCTTTTTATTTTTAAACCTGGCACAGATGCTAAGATTTAAGACCAAGTTGGCGGGGGTTATTTTTAGCCGGCCATTTTTTAAGCTCTGTCATCTTGTTGGAGTTGAGGTAAGGTGTGTGCACGGGAGAGCGACCGCATGTGTGTGTGTGTGAGATGTTGGTGCTTCAATTGTGTGTTTGCTGGTGTTTATTGTGCAAGCGTCGACATACATAGGGAGGCGTGCGGTGTGTGTGTCCTTGTGTGCCTGTGTACTTTGTGTGTTTAATTGGGGAGCCGAGTTGGGTGGGTGGGTTATGGGTGTGACACGGAGTGGAGCCACAGGAGTCTGATTTATGTCCTTCCAGCCACTCATCGATCCCCCGGCCTGGTGTGAGACTGAGTGCGCTGTCAATAATCTTAGCACTTTGTGGTATTCCTAGAATTCCCCAGACCTCCTCTGCTCAGACCGAGGTGTGATGCTGCAGTAAGCCATCTTGTCCGAGATCAAATAAGAGGGCACAGGGCCTGGCAGCGGTGCATTTGATTGCCGGGTCGTCGAGCAGCGAATAGATCATTCTGCGGCGGAAGAGCTGTTGGTAGGAAATGGAGAATTGGACGTATTGTTCGTACAAAGGGAGGTAATTTGGACAGAACCCGGCGCGGGTCCCCAGAAACATGTAGCTGTTTAGGTTGTTGCTAAGTGTCCCCGTAGACTGTTGCCAGGATGAGGTCTATTATGTGATGCTCTCCGTGTGTCTCTCGCTAGACCATCCATCCCCACAAGTGATTATGCTAATTAATGTTTGATCAGATGATTAAATTAAAACTCGATTCATCCAAAGCGCTAAATGCTCAGAATATATTTGTGTCAGCTTGGCTGCCGTGACTTCGCACTCCAGAGTCCACCCCCCCCCCCCCCCCCCCCCCCCCCCCCCCCCCCCCCCGCCCCACCGCCCCGCCCCACCCCGTGTCCCAGCCACTGGAGGACAGGATGACCAGAGAGGAGAGAGGGAAGAAACAGAGCAAAATACCTCCCTTTTTTTGGTGTGTTTTTAATTCAGGCAGTGGCAGATTGAGAAGCAGGCTTGTAATAAAAATAAGCCAGAGGGCTGGTAAGGTGGGAGAAGAGGACAAGAGATGGAGAGAAACAAGAAATAGGAGGTTGTGTGGTGTGTGTGTGTGTGTGTGTGTGTGTGTGTGTGTGTGTGTGTGTGTGTGTGTTTTTTGTGGGGGTAGGGTAGTGGGGAGTAGCGCTGAAAGGAGCCGTGCTGTGGTCCCCTAAGTGTTGAATAAACATGCTTGGTTTAGGGAAATGGCTGCAATAAATGTTTAATATGATAAGTCCATAAAGACGGTCAAATGAGTCTGGAGTATTAAAATGAACGTGGCACGCAGCAGCAGCAGCAGCAGCTCTGGCAGAGGAGGAGGAGGGGGTCGGGTGGCGGTGGGGGGGGGGGGGCTGATAATGGCAGGCAGAGCTAACAGGATGAGAGCAGCCAGCTGCTGTGACATCAACATTAACACACTCCACCAGCTGCTGGTCACAGACGTCTCTGGACAAATCAGGGACAGTGGTATATATTCAAAGGTCCGCCACGGCCTCACAATGACATTAGGGTCCGTTCAACGTCGGCAACAAGAGCGTTGTATTTGTAAAGCATTTTTCAAAGTAAAGGTGGAAAGAAATGAGAACAATCAACGAGAATTGAAGGAGCTTTTGCACTGGAGCCCACGACTCATAAATATTGAAATAAAAAAGGGGAAATTACGACCAAAAATTGAACAGCGGTAGAAGTATTATCAAAAAAAAGCACTACACGTTTACAGTGTCCAATAGCAAGACTGTCCCCTAGACATTATATTTATATTTGCAAACGATTTGTGAGACATGTGCCGCCATCTGACCTATGATGTTCATAATTAGCACATCTGTAAAATGTTGAATGACAACTTAATTGGTTTTCCTTGAAATACCAGATCTCCACACAGTAACTCTAATTATATTTAGGGCCTCACAGCCCTTGTTTGAGGTCAGGAAAAAGATGGTGCTCTGAGTAAACCACTGAAAAGACAAAAGTTATTACAAGCTTTATTAACAAATAATGAATCCTTGTCTCTGGTGTCTTGTATTTGCACGCATAATTAATATATACCACTTCCTACACTTGGAAAAAAAGATGTTATATACATATGCTGTTGTTTTAGCCATAGTTTAAGTCTAAGAATGTATAGATTTACTTTTGTAGTTTACCTTTCTTGACTTAGTAGAGTACATACGTCTGCAAAGGCCCAACTATCAAACTGAACCAAATTTTACATTATAATAGATATCAGTTCCGAATTATTTCCTGGGAAAATTATGAAAATGTTAAAATGTTAAAGAAAAGAAAAATCCTGGATCAAAGTCGAAGTCACACACTGATCCGGATACACACTAACTTGTAGTGAGCTCTCTCCTGACCCATACCACAAACCCTCCATCAGGTTGTCTATGTAATCTGTGCAGTAGTTATTGGTTTGAACCAGTTTGAAATGATTTATTTTACACTCTAAGATTCATATTGTAGTTGATTGTGATGATTTGATTTGTTAAAGTCCTATGGCTGTAAGGATTCAGTAAGATGAAATTCACATAGTCACCAATTGAGATAGGAGAAAGTAAAACAGTGTACTACCTCTATAGGCTACTCTGGACTATACAAAGGCAGAATAAGGATGAAAAGATTTTGGCTAACACTTCAGAAAGGTGTGCCGTGCCTACAGTGAACAAATTCAGACAACACAAGTGAAAGGAAATCCTTGAGGCCAGAGAGTGTCAGTGTCAGGTCATTCCCTTCAGCAGCCTCTCATGTCGCAGCCCGTGTGCGCTGATGCCTTCGTGGACACACACCCAAACATCCTGGATATTGTGTTACCTCGGCTGGCATGCAGGTGGACAGCGGTCACGTTAAGACACCATCAACAGCAACTCTCGTGAAGACCCTTACCTTAATGTTCACCGACATAATAAGGTTGCTTGTCCAGTTGCGCTATGTCTACTTGTCTGAGGTAAGGCTTTTTCGTCCAATGTTGCGTTCACCAAACGACGAAAATGCTGCTGCTTAATTGTGTTATCGGAAGAGATGGTGTATGTTGACAATCAGATTAGTTTGGAGGCGATTAGATTAAATCCACTCGAGTCTCAATGAGATGTTTTTAAGTGTAATAGTAAATTACAAAGAGTCTTAAGGAGTAGAAGCTTATAATCAAACTATATAAGTGCAAACAGGTTGAGAACAAACCGACTGAAATATCAAAAATAAATGTCCAAGATATACCATATATAATCATAATGACTTTTGTTTTATCTGAACTCAGCAGCAATATAGTGTTGAAACATGTTTGGACATCTATGTTTGGCAGTAAATGTAAAGTATTTGTGGTTTTACTGCATTAAATAGACCATGGGTGTTTCTAGTGTCTGTAACCTGAATATAATTTTCACATTAAATATACAAGCTATTCTCCATTCAACAGCAGAGGATGATTGTATTTACTTTGTATTTATCTTCATCTAAGACTCTTTGGTTTGACGATGATTCTGTTTTACTAAGAGACAACAAACCTGAATATACTTTATTCAAATAGCATTTTCCAAATCTTACTAACCACTCCAAGTTACTTTACAAACCAAGTCTAATTCCCCCATTCACATAGTAATTCAACACTTTGTCCATCACACATCAATCGCGCACAGCCATCAGGAGTAATGTGGGGTTCCAGACTCTTTAAAAAACATATATATTTTATTGGTTTTCCTAATTTAACAAAACAGCATCCAACAAACAAACACATCCATCAACAAAATGAATAAATATACAACATGTCAGACTGTAAACAAGTACAAATATAATAATACCAAATAAAAATTAACTCCACGTCACATACACAATGAATGTACTGTTGGGGCGTTGTGAGAGAAATATGGGAGAGAAAAGAAGGTTCGGAATCTTTCCCAAAGAATGTAGACTCTCTACCCCCTGTTTACTGCACATCAATTTTGTGTGACTTCACCAAAACACATTTTATTGCAATAACCTATATATTACGTGAATTATATTTATGGTTATTGTGAGCGCCACCATATCTACATGGGCTACGCCAGGCGGCATTCAAACCTTTCTTTTTTCAACCACAAATGTTGCACCTCACTCGAATAAATCATCCATAGAATATATTTATAAACATACTCACCCAGGCCTGTTTGTCAAACGGATTAGCATTAGCTTTCTATAAATACATTGTAATTAGGTTGAGGAGAGGCAACAGCTCAGTGCTGCTCTCCTCAGTTCTTTGGTAAAATCTGAAAATTATTGAATAAATAGGTGAGATTGCAGGTGTAAAAAAATGTTCAGGGGTGAATGGGCTTCAGTTGCATTCAGATTCACATGGTGAAGCCTCACTCATAGTAAACATACACTACAGTAAATCACTTTAAATGTAATCTTTGTTTTATTTAACTGTATTACAGAAGCGGGTTTCCCTGCACATTTTATAGTGTGTCTCACATTACACAGCAATATTAGATTTGTACTTGAGGAAGTTTTATTCATCATCAGCAGCAGCAGAGGGAGCTGCTTTAGTTTGCTATAGTGAAATCCCTCATCAGATCCTCTCCCATGCACTCATCATCATCATCATCAGCAGCAGCAGCAGCATAATTCAGACATCAATGTCTTTATTGCTCAGTTTTACTAAGCGAGAAACAGTCCAGGGTTTTCTGGCTTCCCCTTGATGAGACAGGCAGCCACTCTGGCCCATTTAAGACATGAAAATAGAGCGCGGACGAGGAGGAGGAGGAGGAGGAGGCTCATCTGCTGTGGGGGCCTCGTTTTTAGCGTTGCCTGCCCCTCCTAGACATCAGAGGACAGATCTGTCGGTGCGGATCAGCAGCTTGTGCATGGCCGACCCTTTCTACTGTCACAGCGCCACTTAATATTCATGAGAGCAAATTGCAAGACAGTCATTTAACATTGTGCATGGTGTATTGCCTCTGGGCAGATCAGATCAGTGGGAATGCTTACTCACACTGGGCTGCTCGGCTCTGAATGGTTGTTGTCTGCCCGTCTCAGAACTTCTAGCAATTATATCTCACGTTCAGGTTCATGGACTTTGATATGCAGCTAAAATTACTTAAGTGAAGTGTTATTTTCAAGGCCTTTGATCAGATTAAATGGAAGAGAATATACTTACACTGTATTTGAAATTTGGGTCATGAACAGGTCAAGGTACTATTTTTAGCTGCCATGAACACAGCAGCATCCCATGTTTAAACACAGCAAACATCACACCAGCGCAAGCTCACACTAGTAGGAATCCAAATTTGTTAAGGATAAAAATAGTTCTTTGGCCACTGTGATTGTTGAATGTGAGCGAGCCAGGTATGATCTCTGCATCCCAGGCAGACTTACCCCGAGGGCACAGAGCAGAGAGCGACTTTAATTACCCAGGGTTCCTGCTGTCACTTTGTCACCGCGAAGCACCCGGTGCCATGCTGCTGTGCAGTGCCGAGTCCCCCTGCCGTGGCGGTGATGACAACCCAGACAATGGCTCTGCTCGCTCAACAGATCCAACACAAGTGCCCTCCGAAATATGGGAAGCTGAATCAATCCCACTGTCTCTATGATCCTCTCTTTTCCTCCTCTTGTTTGCGCTCTGCTGTTCTTCCTCCTCCTCATGTCAGACAGTGTTCAAGGAAAAAAGCCAGCGGCTGCATGAAAGACCGAATATGTAACTACAGAAAGCGTTAAATAGGTTGTCCCCAGTTTCCCATGTGGTCCTTTCATTTAAAACTGTTGTTACATGAGAGGTTCACAACTATAACAACTCTCCATGACTTATACTTGCTTTGATCAGGCGTCCGAGAAGCTTTGACGAAAAAATATTGAAGCTGTATATTGACAACTGTGATCATGTAGAACCTCCGTCCTCCTTGTGAGTCAGCAGGCCCAGTTAGTTAGAGAACTTATCTTTACCTGCTGCTTGTTCACATTGGCATTGATTGCGCGTTTACTTAAATGAAGCGCCCCAGTGGCTCTGAAAGCGCACTGTCATGGTTGGTTACACCCTGTCAGCTGATCAGTTCTGTTGTGTGAAGGAGCACAGTCCTGTGACGATGCTGAACCACAGGTATTGTTAGTCATATTGTACAGTTACTCTGTGGGAGCATTACAGCAACTGCTTCTTTGAGTCACATTTTAAAACATGATGTGAAAACAGTTCATTGGAGTAAACACAACATTTTGGAGATAAACGTTGCACAAAGATAACAGGGTTGATCTCAATAATGAAGAAAAAACACATTTCATTCAATTGTATATGTTGGTACAAATGACGGGGATAAGTCTGAACAGTCACAGTATGTATTTACAGTTTTGCTCAAGTATGTTTCTCTACCCATCTATAGTGAAAGGTAGATATTACATATTCACTGTATTTAATTAAATTGGTTTTCTTATTTGTTATTTATTACCTATATTTATTCTATTTTACACCTTCATGTGTTCTCTTGTCTACCTCCTTTTGACTATCTGCCACTATAACAAGTGTATTTGCCCAGTGTGAGATCAATAAAGCTGATCATAATATTTAGACTACATGAAAATTAAGTTTTTTATGCAGATCCACATGATTGTTGTCAGATTGTCCTGTTTAGTATAAAGAAAACCCCCCAAGTAGATACCATATTACCATTAATCAAGGCACTTCCGATATCGTCAACCATTAAAAACTTGTTGTACTTTACCTGCCAATGCAGCATCAACACCTGACACAGGAAGCAACTAGCTGGTGAACCTAGTGGCCCATTTAGCTGCTAAAGAGCCAGATATATCCGTCAGTGTTTGGTGGAGACAACATTTATCTGGTGGTAAGAAACACAACTCCAAATGATAAATGCTATTGTGAGGTATCTATACTGCCATAAAGTTTGACTGATCAATTTAAAAGGTGTTACTTCAATTTATTCCTTTGTTCAATATATGAACTTTTTTAGCATGCAAACAGTTCAAAACGTGTAATTAATGTCTACTGAACATTTGTGGTATATATGGACACCCTCATGTCCACTTTGAACCCTGAAAGACATATGTAATAATTTAGAGTCTCTACAGTCATGGTATCGTGAGTATGATTTCACAAGTGTGCATACAAAAACAATCAAAATAAGACATACACGTTAAACAGAGTAAGAGGAACAAAGAGATGCATACTCGCTCTTTTGCTGATCCCTAAACATAAATGCTTTAAATGAAACAGCTTCTTTCCCTCGACCCTTCTCCCTGAAGATATCCCGCCAGTGAAATAATCATAGTCAATTATAGATGCATATAATGCATTATTGAACAGTGTCATTTATTTCACCTTTACGCTTGAGCTCATGAAAAATTATGCCAATTACCGATTTCCTCTTGGGCAATGTAGTAAGTGGTCGGGCCCCGAGGCCATTTGTTGGGGCATGACTTGGTGCTCTTTGCGAGGTCTGAGAGGGCGACGTACCTGCATCACTGGAATATTTGTGGTTTGTCTTCCGAGTTTAGTCAATTAGGAAAACGAGCAGCGCACAATGATATGCACCCTTCCACCAGAGTCTGTTCCTTTTTTAAAAATTAAATCAATCACACTATCACTCAGCCGGTCTAAATTGAGTTGCTCTCACATACCTTTCATATGTGAAATAGACGAATATCAACACAGCCATGACATAAATCCTAATCCAATTTCTCCGATGCTTGCACAGAATCTACGCTTTCCAAGGAACCACGCACTTCTCTGATCAATGTCTCTCCAGCCGTTTGCTATTGTAGCTCTGTAACATATCAATAAACAAATAAGTATCAATTAACTAAGTGCCCACATTTTATTTCCTGAAAACTCTGATGTGGGTCAGTCTATCATTGCATTTTTTTTAAATGAAGGAAATACAAGAATTAGTTTCTATTTGTACAAATGTGTCTGTGTCATCTCCTTGTCACTAACCTTGAGCACCGTCCATGAACAGGTGGGGTTACTGCAGGAGCCCCCTTTGGCTCCAGTCTGTATTATCAACAGAGCACTGAGAAGATTGATACTCCCTGTGCCAGTTGGAAAACAGAGAATGAATCCCAATGTAATATGACTTTGATGTATTATTTTCATCTTGGCCGGTGCCACAGATCCACTGAGAACCCAGCACACTATCTGATCCCATTTTAAAAGATTCAAATTGCTGAAAACTTTTTTTCGATGTGAGAGGCTGTACATGAGTGTATACCAAAGTTCCTGTTTACAACAACAAAAGAATCAAAGTTTCATAATGACATATACACAATTTGCCTTGTATATGATCGACAAAGATAAAGCACAGTATATTTATTTTCTCCTTTACATGAGGATTTTGGTAAAATGAGCTATTTCAGTGGGAAACAGTTGTGATAATATTTTAAAATATTGGTGAAAGAATTCTTTGTCATGAATATTTTTCTTTTATTTTGAGTATGATTTTAAGCAACAACAGAGTTATTTACAATTTGAATAAAAAAAATTCAAAAGGTGTTTAGTTTGTCCAGATGTAAATATAAAGTATTTAAATATAGAAACACCATTCTAGGGTAAAGAAAAAAAATTGTATAATTTAGATTAAACACACTAGTGAAAACGTCACTAGGATTATTTTATATTCAATTTCTGCCAATAGATCCCTTTCACCTAAATCTTACACACTGGACCTTTAAGAAACAAACAGTACTACTACTACTGCAGTGAGTCTGAAAGTTTTAATGTGATCATTTATAGATAAAATGTACGTTTATAAAGAGACAGGGCGAAGGCAGGTGATCGTGGATGGATTCAGTCTGTAGTGCTTCTGTCCGCAGGCTACTGATGGTGAGCTTCTTACCTCATTCTCTGACATGTCAAAGTTACATGTATTTTAACATTTACATCCCAAAGTGTAGTTAGTTATAAGCAGGTCTATTCAGTACAAGTTGAGTTATTGTAGGTTAATAACAGCGGCATTAACATATTTTTAATGAGTAAGGCGTGCCGCTGTAATGCTAAATGTTAGCCATTACAGGGACTGCGAGCAAGCTAGGTAAAAACAGCTGCAGGTGTGTGTTGGTCTCTTTAACTTTAGGACTGCTACACAATGTTTTTACATATTAGCCTGATTATCACATGAGTAGAACTTGTTAGCTTGTTAAGGCACAAACAGAAATACCTTTCAGCTAGCTTAAATGCGTAGGCCTGGAGTACAAGGCTAAGCTAGCAAACGTTAGCCTGAATGACGTTAGCTCATATTCTATAGGAAACCTTTATATATTCTATCTAAATGTTACAGAAGTACCTCAGATGGCATTATATGGGAGAGCACATTTTGATAACTAATGAATAATCGTATATTTGATTAGTAAAAAACACACCACTAATGTCCTGGATAAACATGGACCATGAACTCACAGCCTCCCCTGACCATCAGGACTGGTCAGACTGGGAAATTCGGACATTGAAAGAACCATAACCTTATGCCCTACAGTCTAAACTTAGAATAAATGATGACTGCAATATATAAATGCATTCATGTTACCATGTTATAGCCTCACTGGTGTCATTTGTGGATGTCTGCTACTTCGAAACCTGTGGCGCACAGAAATACCTGATAATCATAAAGAAAACAATATGAATCCTTCATGTGATGCTTTCAAACATGCACTCAAGTCCAGACATTTTAATAAAACATATTTTTCCTGTATGTGAGAACGGAGTCGGAGTGAGCCCATGTGAGGATACAGCAGTGAAATGTCTGGAATGTCAGAGCGGGTGGGCATGACGATGACATTTCCATTTCACACGACAGGCTCGAAACTGAAATACAAATATCTCCGAATGAAAAGAGGTGGCCCCCACACGTAAGATACCGAAGAAGATGTCAACTTGTAAAGAAAACAAGATTCGAGAGCTTTTGGCAATAAGGGACGGCGCCGGTGTTGATGTACTGTAAACAAAAACAAGTGATTTCTGCAATGGAATTTATATGTTGAGTCCTACCTCCTGCATGCCCTACCCAGTCGCCTGAATGTTTGGGACATTTACCTCCAAAAACGTCCCATCATAATGCATGTGGTCAGATATCACTTGGGCTCGTCCCCCTCTGCGCTCCTCTTTAACATCGATGAAATCTCCCCACAGTCAGTCCACATTATCTGAATATATTCACTGACGTATCTGCTGGTGACTGCAACACGCAGCGAATGAAGAGTTGTTTGCAATTCAGAAAGGTTGCAAATGACCATCTCTCCAATATGTCAACAAATTATTGTAAGAGAAAATTGCTGCAGTATTGATCTTTGGTGTGCTAATAATTTTTGAATGAGTGGTCCCTAATTTCTACCGACAAACATGGATGTACATGAGCAGGTCACCGGAGTGTGTCATTGCTGGTTGAGAGCTGCTGGAGCAGAGAAAAGCGTGGAATTGTCTGCAATTTGAAACCTTGTTAGGAATTTATGAAGTGCTAAAATGTTTTCTCCCCAGGGAGGGTCAAAGCCAGCTGCCTAGTGCCACTGTCAGCCATTTAGTGCAGAGCCTCTGGGCTCGTCACCCGTCTGAGATACACCAATACTGCATATACAGTTATTTTTGTCCAAAATACAAAAATACGAACCTCAGATTGCAAACAAACATCTGTTGGCTTCTTCACTTAGAAATTAAACAGCTGTGTATTGCTTTGAAGCTAATTGGTCCAACATTGACATTTATTACCCTCGCCTCCTCCTCCAGAGAATGATCCCGCACAAACTGTATTCAACATCATTCTCTTTACTGTGATGTGAATATGATCAAGGCAGCTGACCTTATTTCATAATTGATAGTAGTTTATGTTAATTTAATGTTCCCAAAGTCCCAGGGATAGCACTACAGAGCCGAATCCAAAACGACTGATCATGTAACACGAATAGAAACGCTTACAGTAAATGATCTTTGAGGAATACTAAAGTGTGCTTTCCTTTCTTTAAAACATTTTGCCACATTTTCATTCTAAAATAGTAAACAGATGAGGTGACAGTACATTTAAAGTGTTGCGTTAACACTTAACAGGAAATCAGAGTTAAAACATGATTCAACAAACAAATTCATAACCACAGAAACCCAAAATAAAGGCTACAGCATAAAGTGTAAATATATGGTTGTAAAAGCAAACATCTTGTCTTGTCTCTCTTGCAGTTTTCAGTGAGGACCTACATTCCAGCTTATACTTTGTCAATGCATCTCTGCAAGAGGTAGTATTTGCCAGCACTACAGGGACCGCAGTGCCCTGTCCTGCTGGTGGGGCCCTGCCTGCCTCGCTGCGCTGGTATCTGGCGACCGGCGAGGAGATCTACGATGTCCCGGGCATCCGCCACGTGCACCCTAACGGAACCCTCCAGATCTTCAACTTCCTGCCGTCCAGTTTCAGCAAGCTGATCCACGACAACACATACTACTGCACTGCCGAGAACCCTTCTGGCAAGATCAGGAGTCAGGATGTCCACATCAAAGCTGGTGAGTCTACAGAGGAAAGCTTAAGTCGGCAGGTAGTGGTGAGAGGAATAACAGGCGTACAAGTATTAGCTGTGGTAAGAGCCAGAGGAAAAGATTTATATGAACTGTAGAAGAAGATATGGAAGTCTTACAAATTAATTCATATCCTATTTCCAAAATCATATTAAACCATGTATCCTAGGCAAAGTGCAAAAGCACACTAGTGATTGGAAAGAATTACCTCACATTTCATATCATTTAGCTGACGCTTTTATCCAAAGCTACTTACAATAAGTGCATTCAACAAGAATGGCTAAACTAACCACTTTGACTTATGCCTCTGACTGTCTCAATCAAAAGCATTGTGGCCATCCCTCGTGGGTTTTAGAGTATTTAGAGTCTTGCTAAAGATACCGTTGAAAGAAAAGTTTGAAATGTTGATTAAGAATGAGGGAAAAAAAACCTTGCCCCTTGGCTCAGGTAAAGATCCTGTTTGCTCAAGGGCAATCTCCGAGTCCATGAGCTATCATCTGACGACAAATTAGCCTCCGGTGGCAACGGCCAATATTTTGGGGCTTAACGGTGTAGACGGCGGATATCTGAGCCAAGCCTCCATCTTCTGTTCCCCGTACAACATTTACAGTTTGACTAGTTATCACACGAGTGTAAAAGTGTTTTAGGTCCAGATCATATTTGAGCTAATCTATATTAACAGCCATCTGTATATGAATGCTGATCAATTAAAAACGGATAGCCGATGCATTTCGGTCAATGTGTTCCACCTCTTTTGCTTTCCACACTGACTGTTTACCTGTGTGGGTGACTAAAGCCTGCTCAAACTAGAAACAGAAACCAGAAGGCTTCCGGCACCAAAATCTTATCCCTCACCTACAGTTTCTGCAGATTCACATGCAGAATCTGTTTATAGATATGAGCTCAAGGGCACTTCAACAGGTTTTAAGTTTTCCTACATGAGTTCGTTCCATGGGACAAAACCTCCCCAAAGTAAAGAGGGAGAAATAAACAATAGCACAATTTATTTCTTTTGAATAATACAAATCACGTGTTTATGCTTTGTCTTGTTCTACAGTATCACGGGAACCCTACACGGTCAGAGTGGCTGACCAGAAGGCTATGAGAGGCAGTGTAGCCGTCTTCAAGTGCATTATCCCTGCTTCTGTCGAGGCCTACGTCACTGTTGTATCATGGGAGAAAGACACAGTTTCACTCAACTCAGGTAAGACGAGTTAAACATATGTCTTCAGTAGAACTGGGAATATTTAGAGCTAAATCGTAAAAACCCAGTGACACAACCTGTTAAAAATCGAAACTGATGTATAATATGTGAAGGTATAATGCCAACGTTAATGTTCAAATGGCCGATCATATTTGGAACTTTGTACAAGGTGCTGTATTTGAGTGATTAAAGAGCAGAGAGTGAAGCGTTTTGTTGGCAATGACGATTTTGTGAGATGAGAGAGAGGTGTGTTCCGTTCTTTTGGCTGTTTATCCAAGCCCCCTCCCTGCTCGGCTCTGCTCACTGCTCTTTGGACACTTTGTTCTGTTTTACTGTGTGTCATCTTCTTACCTGTTTGCTGTCGTCGGCTGCCATTACTGGGGCTCTGCGGCTCATCTGTGCAGCCCTGTCCTCTCACTATAGCCAAAGGATGTTGATAACTGTCACGTTGAATCACGGAGCCGCTCTCTCTCCTGTACGCACTCCACCTCAGCCAACTCCATTTTCAGTCCAGCAAGGGGTAAAGTGGAACAGTTTACGTAGCATCATTGACCTAGTTACCCTCCTTGTCTGAATCCAGCGTTATAGCATGATAACGCAAGACACCCAAACGTTCTGGGGGCTGGATTTTTACTCAAGTTAAATGGGATGCTTATCTCTTTGATTGCTCCATGTACTGCCCGCTGGCTGATTTAGCTTCATACTGGGGCGTTCAGGGACTTGTAAGTGAGCACTTGATGTCATTTGACTGAGGGCAGAATCTGGGACGGTGTTTTGGTGGCATTTTAAATGCGCCTGCTCAAGCGTGAAGATCTGTCTTCTGATCCATGCCAGCGACTTATTTACTCCAGGTTACTCAAGTTACTCGCTGCGAGCTGCTGGTTGAAGACGTTGCTTAATGTCACGGGGAGCGGGCAAATACGCAGCATGCAGATATGATTACATTCTGTAAATGAAATGGAATGAATCATGTAGACACCACTCAGAGATGATGTTTATTTCATCTGAGGTTGAAAAAAAAAAAGCATCCATTATGAGGATCAAATGCTAAAACATATTTCCCCTACGTCTTCATCATAATGTTGGTCAAGTTGGTCAAAATCTAAGTGATGCAGTAAAATAAAAAGATGTGTGTGTGTGTTTTCAAAACCCGATTTTCATGAAAGGAGAATTTATTTTAAATGAATATGTGTTTTCCCTTTTTATTTAAAAAACACTCATTGCCAGTCATTTCTTAAATCGGCTCTTATTGTATTGTCTGCGATGACGTCCATCCTTTTCATCCAGCAGGTCTGACAGCCTATAGAATATGCAGTGAGCTTTTGATGGATTGTACCGTATGCTCTGTGTTCTTCAGAGTTCTTTCGCAAGCGTTCAAAAGAACAACGATATTGGATTGTCCGTGTTTACTCCAATAAGTATTGCAGCAGGCGAGTGCTGTCAAAAGCATGAGCACACGGTCAAAATCACTGCTGCTCCATGATAAATATTTGATGGTAGATTCTGATGCATGAGCGGATTCACTTCGCACTGTTATGGAGAGGGTATGTTTACTCTAGGAGCGCGGGTTAGAAGGATGTGCGCGTGAGTGTGTTTGCGCTCGCATGTTTTTGCACGAGCAGGAAAGCAGGAGAGACCACAAGGATACCGACAGGGCCTGACAACGGCTACCGGGTGCAGTTTGACCCAGCCTAGTTCTCCGACTCCTTCTCCAGACCCTGTTCTCTGTTCTCTTTTTTTTTTCAGTTTTTAATGAAAGAGGACTTGGTCTCAGTGGACACAAAATACAGCTATCCCACAGCCACACTGAATTATTAATCTCAGGTTTTTGTGGGGAAAGGTACCATCAACCGCATTTCCCTGCCTTTGTTTTGTGCATCAGAATATGAGGAGGAACATTTGAGGCTCGAGATTTTTTCTCTCACAGCGAAAGAAAATAACCATAAAAAATTCAGGTTGGTGATGTCTCTCAATTAGATTTTATGAAACAACTAAACCTTTGACCACGACTTGTGTAGCTCCCCTCCAGTTGAAACACTAGCACACGGCATTAATTTGGTAATGGGCGTGTATTTCCCTCAAACATGCCTTCAAAATACCATCAGAACAAAAGAAAAGAAAATATGAAAACATAAAATGAGGCTAGTAAATACAGAGCATTCCCATAGAGTATAATAATCAACCAAACACTCAACAGAAAATGTAGTTTCCCTTATTCAGCAACAATAATTCAAATTCACATATATTTAGCTTGAACATTCACTTAAAGCCGATAAAAATCTGTCACTCAGCTATCACGTGAATGCCATATATACCAATTAACATAATTAAACATAAATAAATAACTAATTGGCCGCGTTACTCGAGTGGAATGAGAAAGAAACCTCCAATCTTTCCAAATCTTCGGTTAATCCGTACCTTCTTGAATTTAAACAGTGATTTGCTTGACCCATTGCTGCCGATCCAACAGGTGCTCTGCCCTTTGTGACAAGTTCTTGAATAGGGTCTCGCAAACAATATAAACTCCGACCTCAGAGCAACATGCAAATGATTAGTTCCCCTATGGAAATGTAAGACAAGTCGCTTTAGACTCAATTATGTTCATCTTAATTCACAGAAAGCATTTTAAAGTAAAATGTAAATTAATAAATAACATTTTCATTCAAAATTTATTTAATAAACCTAAACTGAATACCTGACTAATGGCAGCTACAACTGAGTATGAGTTGACCACATCTAGTTAAATATTGTACCATGTTAATATGTTTTTAAATATCAGTAAGTTGCACGTTGAGAGGAGACTGGCTTAAATCAGAGCTGTAGAATCTTTGAATATCTAGCGTTTCTCATGTGGGTCAAAAATAGATGCATAATTACAGACTGGGGCCTGTCCTAATTAATCAGCTGTGATTGAAAAGTTAATTACAATATGAATTACCTCTCCGAACGAGGACTGCTTAGTAGTCATTTGAAGCGGTCTGCTTTCAATGTGAATGAGCGCCACGCAAGCTCGCTGGGTCCTAATGTTGCCACTAACATACCATTAACCCGTCATGAATTTTAAAATGGGTCTCACAGCATGAGCTTTGAAATGCCCGGCTCCGATCTCCTCCTCGCTGCTTTTGATAAACAATTGACAGAGCTAATAGAGAGATGAAAGAGCCAATAAAATAAAAAAGAGAAAGAACGAAAGTAGAGAGGGGGCGGAGATGAGTAGCTGAGCTGTGTCCAACTGTGTTGCTACCAGGATTTTATATGGTGGACCTTTTATTCAAGGCATCAGTGTTATCACATGCACCTTTTGTTTTTTTGAGTGTGCACATGTTTATGTCTATGGAGTGGGGTTTTTTTTTACATGCTCCCGTGTTTGCATGTCAAGTTGCCATGGTCTTGAAAAGGGGACGGAGCTGGGATGGTGTGTTTTTTGTGTTTTTTTCCCAGTTATCTTTTGCCCCTCATCATTCATGATGCCAGTGAGCGTAATGAGCTGGGCGGCCTTGGTTGCAGACAAGAGCTTCAGCAGAACCAGTGAATGAGCTGCAAACAACTTGTTGTCACTGAGACCTTGTGCTCGCCTTTAAGAAGCATGCATGTATTTGAGGCAATTAGAGGATCAAATTCAGTACCTGCTCGCCATAAGATTTCCTCCCAATGCTCTGTGTTATTTCTACTCCATCACATCAGCAATGGTGCTGATTACTTTCATCCGCACCTAGCTTTTACAATTGTCTGTGTACTTCTTCTACACACACAGAAAGCACTTGTTGACTTTTCACATGTTTTACAGATATAGAAGCGTAAGCGTAGAGTCAACACCATCCCTGTAACAAATGATACCCACAGTGTCTCTCTCAGCTTTTTATGCATGTGTCAACATTAGCATCCAATAAAATCGTGTTCTGTAAGTGTAGGCATCTTGCAAATTTAAAGACTGATAACAAATAGTTTGAAATGGATTATGGGCGAGTCACACAGATTAGATTTTGTGTCTGTAGCAGAAGCTCAAGGCTCCTTTTTATCATGTAGGCATCAAGTACAATATGTTTAATGTTACTAACCACAGTTTGGTTATGTTAAGCTTAATACAGGGTGAGATATAGTCATAATTAAACACATTACCCAGAACTGAGCATTATTCACATCTTAATAATATATACAGTTAACAGTAAAATAATTTTTTAGGGCATAATTCGTCTGGACATTTATGATTAGTGTTTTCGCAAACAATCAACAGAAAAAAATATGTTTGTATTAAATGTATAAATTATAGATTTCACGAAACAAAGAAAAGACCCAAACTGTACCTAGGCTAAGGCAACCAACTCATCCAGAGGGAATCATGACACAGCTACAGATAAGGAAGTGCAGGCCAGACGGGCAGCCTGTAAAAGGACAGGGAAAAGAGGGCAAAGGTGAGGAGAGCTGAGGTACGATGAGGAGAATAAAACTGAGGAAAAAAGAGGAATGGATGTAGAGAGGTTTCCCCTCTCTTGGAGAGATAGGATTTCCTCCTTGGAACAAACATGCGGGCCTCTCATCTCTTCAGGCTGGAGATTAGACCAGAGATGGAGGATGAGGAGCTTTATTCTGTCATTGGACACAGACTCAGTGTGAGGCCAGTGGAGAGGGATGAGTCCATATATTGTAACATATAATCATTGTTATTATTATGATATAAGACAATATACATTTTATCAATATTTACTATACAGGCTTCATCACAATTCAGGATATTTATATTAGTATTTTTGCATGCATATTTGATATTTGCCAGGTATTTCATTTGTTCCTTTTAGATCTGCAATAGCAAATCAATTAACTGATCAGTCAATCCACAGAAAACTAATTGGCAATTATTTTGATTATCCAATAATAATTATTGGATGATATGATAATACTACTTATATAGGTATACATTTGAAAACATTACTCTACCAATTAAAATAGTTTTTTTACTCATAATCTTAACTTTTCTGGGATATTTTATAGACAACAAATTATTAATCGTTTTGATAATTGATAGTTATTATAATCAGCCCTAGTTTTTCGTTGAGCCAAAAATAGACAATACTCGATGGTAGATGGGATATGTTTTGTAATATTTGTTTTTAACAACAGTATCAGATTATAGTAATACAACAGTATTAGACTTATATTGAAGACAATACAGAATCTAAGTTTCTCCTCTTTTACGTCTCACTTTTGTTTCCTTTCATATCTCCTTCTCGTCTCTTCTCTTCTTTCCACCTCTCATTGCATAACCTCCTTGGCACAGTGCCCCAGTCAATTTCCCATTGCGTGGAAAATGCTGTCTTTTTTATTTGGTTTATGCAAATAAGTCCGTCCAATACTCACAGCATCAGTGAAACAATCTCCAGTTACATTTTTCAGTCACATTCACGTCGGCTGCCTCCCAACTGTGCGTTTAGCATTTAAACGATGAAAGTGCCTCGGCACGCTTGCATTCTGCTCACTCTTCTCTCATGGGTTCTTGTGAGTGCTTATAGAGGCTAATTAAACAGTTTGCTTGCTAATAGAATCACAGTCTTAACCAGCCACCACCTCAGTCGCGGGAATGTTAAGGGCGTCTTCAAAGGGGCTACTGTAGGTGTTTGGTGTGCAGGATCAATGCTCAGCAGGAATTTATCATGCCACTGATGTGCCACCACCTCCATTTTTCACCGAGATTGACAGTGAGGGCACAGAGCGGCAGACGGAGATGGGGGCTGTAAATTCAACACACCCAAAGTCAGACCAACCTTGAAAAGAGGGCATGGTGGTAGAAATGAGCTCGGGAGGAAAGAAAGATGCAAAGAAATGAGGAGAGGGAAGATTAGAGGAGAGCGAGTTGGAGAAAGAAGAGAATGAAACGGAGGGGATTTGAGAGGTAGAGAGGAGGAGAGTGGGCGAGACTTTTTCTCTGGTAAACAAGGGACTGCATTACATTAGACACACAGTCTCCCTCTGTCTTCTCTCTCTTTTCTTTTTCTTTCCTACTGTCCTCTCTCCTTCCTCTTTCCTCCCGCGTCTCATTCTGCATCTCTCTCCAGATTTCTGTCTGTCTTTCTCACCAAACACGGTTTGTTGATCTTGTTGTTAGGGGGCTGGAAAATAGGTCACGGCTCAAGCAGTCGTTCATGATCCCTGCATGTAACCACATATCACTTCAGAGGAAGTTCTAGGTATTAACATGTACATGTGTGCATGCATGCAAATATGCCATACAGTTTGTGGATGCATGGATGTGTGTTTTTTTTTTTTTGCGTTGCATGCTACTCCACCCATCCTGCAGAAAACAACACAGCCTATCATTTTGCTCCCCCCCTCCTCCCACACACATCAGCAGTTAGTGAAATGCTGACCCTTGTCTTTCACTGCACCCCTTTTCCCAGTCCACTCGCACACAGCTGCCTGGAAGCATGCAGGGAAATGGGGGTATTTATTGTTTGCACCATCATGTGCGTGTGTGTGTAAAGATGCGTTACTGTGTTTTGTGTCGCAGTCATTGTACAGTATATACGTGTGAGTGACAGTGTGATGCTGTCAAGTAGGAAGTATTTGGGGTTGAGGCTGGGTTATGGGGGAGTGGCATCGTGAAAGAAATATTTAAAAAAAAGAGCAAAGAAAAAAAAAATCAATAGTTGTGTGCATTAATCACGCTGCTGCCACAGAGAATTATGGGAACATGAGCTGAAGGATGCATTTTGTGCATTTGCAACATACAAGTGCTGTGTGAAGGGGAGTTTGGGGAATTGGAAGAGGATGAGACACGACCCTTTTAGTAAGAAGGGAGGTTAGAGCAGAGATAGTTGTGTGTGTAGGGGGGGTTGTGTTTTCTTTATGCATTGTGTGCATGTCTCACTGTTGCCTTTGTACAAGACTTAACCCACTGTCTTGAGCGCGCTTTAGGACAGCATTCATTTGGTGTTATTCTGAAAGCTTTGATGTCACAGCTTTTTAAATAGCAGTGATTACATTTCTTTTTCTTTGTTTTAAAGCTCTCATATCAGATTGTGACTTCTCGGGATGGTGCAGCTCTCAGTTTTAGTCTTTTTACATTTGTTTCACATCTTCCCACATCTATGAGGATTGCCATTTCGAAAAGAAGAAAGCCAGGCAGCTCCTCTGACTTTCTGTTTGAGCCGTTGCTGTTTGAAGTCTCCATCTTAGCTGCGGTGAAGGCTTGAGGACGTGATACATATTTGATAAGGATCGATAGAAGGGCTACTGAGACAGAGATGGAGGGATATCGATCTTGGACTGGGCTTCCCAAAAGCATCTTAAAACTAAGGTCATCTTCAGAGTGTCCTTCTCAAGCTCAGGCTCAGACACAGACTCGTAATTTGTGCCAAAAAACAATGTAAATTAGAACTCCTCCTCACTTTTACATTCTCTTTTTTAATATGTCCAGAAAAGCAGAGTAGAGGAGGAATACAAGCAGAAAGGCTGTTCTCTGCTCTCAAATGTGCTTTAGGTTTTATGTTTATGTGCTATATTAAGCCATCTACTGACATCCTAATCACTATGGACATAAAACAATAAAGCAATCTATTTAGTGACGGGAGACTGAGCAGCAGACAACATTTTGGCACCGCGGCTGTGATTACCAGCTGATACTCCATACGGATAGACAAAATCAACAACTGTTGAGGCGGGCACCCTTCCATCAGTGTTTACTAATAAACTGTGGCAATATGGCAGCCATTAGGCTGTTTAGGCAGGGAATGATGAGGGTGGTGATGGCTGGGCGCACTGGGAGACTGAACATGCTCTCATCTTTAATAGGCAATTTGGCGTTCTGTGATGGGGAAGCCCCTTTGTTTTCAACTTGGATGGAAGACAGAAGCTTAAATAAGCAGTGCTTTGGTCGAGTGTGTTGTCATTACACCGCAATGTCCTAGTTTTTTACATTTCATGGATCCTAGCGTTGTCACGCATATGAAATCCTATCAAACAAACTTTATAATATTAAGGCTATATTATAGACTATATTCTGCCGATTTTTACCTCCAGCTAAACAGGAGGTTATGTTTCTCCTCTATTTGTTTATTTGTCTGTCTGTCGCAAAAACTACTGGATGGATTATCTCAAAAACTTGGGGTGTGGTGTCACTGGTCAGTAAAGATCCCATGAAAATTGGTAAGGATCTGGATCAAGGGGCGGATCCAGGAAAAAAAAAATTCTGCTTTCTTCAACATTGTGAAATAGGACGTTTTTCAATATTTTCATTAATTTCAGGCATGTTTAGTGGACTGATAAATATGAGTTTGTGCCATTTGGTGCAGATCCAAATAAAAAACTGAATCTAGTGAATTTGAATGTAGTTTTCTAATGGGACTGTTTGGCCTTGGCAGAGGTAAGTGCTCTCTGAGTGCCAATGTAGTTTTCTATGGAATCAAAACATTACAGCAGTATACATTTATAGACAGTGAAATACAGTAATAGGTGAATGGAGATTTGTTTATAGAAAAGTTGGAATTATTTGTGTACAGTTGAGTGAGGCTCGGTTGGTGGAACTGGTCCATCCTGCCAGAGCTTATGGATTACTGTGGAACAACACTGTGTTGAAAATGGACTGGAGCCGGGCCAGAACTAGCCTGGCGTCGGGCCAAGACACAGATTAGTAATAAGCATGGCGTGAGCTAATTACAGCCGGAACAAGCAATTAATTTCTGTTTATAAACTCTCCTGGATGTGGGACGATGGCTGTGTCGTTGCAAACTCCCTGCGTCTCCTGTATGAGTGCATGTGTTAGTGACAGGTGGCATGGTTCACGGAGGAACCTGCCCATATGTTCCTAGCTGAAGTGCTGGGGGAAATGGAGACACACTGCTGGCACAGTCACACCCCATGATACAACAGTGTCTGATCCCATCTTAAAAGTGACTGATTAGAGAAAAAAAGGCACTTAATAACTCAAATCACTCAGCTGACCTAATAGGGATTTCTTAATCCATTTTTTTCTCCATCCAATCAAGGATTAATACGTGGTCTTATTCGGCTCCCAGGGTGGTAAATCTGGAAAAATACAGTAAATCACATTGAGCCTCTTTAAACTTTCACACAGAGCCTTGGAGCCCGTGGCCCCACGCTGGGCATCTGTAACACTGATTAGACATGATCAGGGTCTTAGGGCACCTGCCAGACAAGAGTCAGGAGCAGAGATCTAATTGAGTGCTTTTATCACAAAACAATATATGGATCTATACATTGAGTTTTTTTTGGAACTTTACATCCACAGATTTTTGAATTGTTTCACTGATGCTGTGATTTATAAAGCATAATATTGTATTGGATCAAGGTCGATTTCGATCCCCAAAACCAAATGAAGGAACCTCCGCAATTCAAATGCCTTGCTAATGTTGGTCCTTTTTGCTCTGATGTCAGACATTTTCCCATTTGTTCAGACCAGCTTTACTTGATAAAACTTTCTCTTGTGTTTTATGCTTATTTAAAGTTTGTGTTTGTGTTGTTTTGGAGCTGATTGTTTTCTTGATGATAGTGAACTCCATCAGCTAGAGTTTCACACTGTAGGGACACAGAGGAGAGGCACTGCGGACAGGCACTCGGGCATGAGCATGAACGTCACATCTTTTCTATGTTCTTCACATAGTAAATTGAATTAAATGAGTCCACAGGCTATAGATTCTAATTCACTGAATGTCAGGGAAGGAAAAGGGATGACGATTGCCAAACTGCATTGTGGTTCCATTGCTTCGCTTTGCTTTCATTGTGAGCAGTAGCAGTATAGAAAAGCGCAACTTTTCAAGCAACGCTGCAGGCAAAGACCCAGCCTGGGTAGGTGGCAGCGGCTGTTAGTGAGACTGGCTAACCTTGCTTAGTCGTCTATGAAAGGGTTTTCGAAAGCCAGCTATGTCCCGAGTGGGAAACTGCAATTGCTGTTGTTATGACGATAGTGCAGGCACCAAGCGTTAGGCACCCCCACCATCAAGGGTTAAAGCAACGCATACATGACAATGAAATTCATTTGTATTAACGATTACCTTTCAAGTCTACAGGTTGACTTTTTACTTTAAAACGTCTGTACCCAAAACCCTGGGGCTAAGTGTATGTATGTTTGTATTTTGATATATAACTGAGTAAATGTAAACATACTTACATATAAAATCATCAAAAATACCAAATGACTGCACCTTCTTACTGCATCATATCAGTTTCAGTCGACTCCTCCCGTGATTTCAACAAAGCGTTCTGCAGACTGAATCTCTCAGTAGCTAATGACCAGCTGACTTCACTGCAAGGTGACCCTCAATCTTTTTCTTGATGTATGAGGCATCAAGCATCATTATTTTTCTTCAAGGCTCGTTTTCTCTCCTCTTGCCTCTTCTTTGACGTGAGCCTTGAGAACGCACTCAGAGACACACACGCACACACACACACACAGACAAACACACACACACGTGCAAGCTGAGTATACTTGGAGCTTGTCTTTGACCTCACCTTGCCATTGTACAGCCAACAACTAAGATCCAAACAACACCCAAACTCCCTGCAGGCTGCTTCTAAGTGGCTGTGGTGGAAACAAGGAGGCTGGATGGGCGACAGTCAGCTCCTGTCACAACCTCACTGTCTGGTAAATGATCAGCACTGTGAGTTCATGTGAGTGTGTGCACTCAAAACCAGAGTATTCTATATGTTTGAACATACCTCATCCCGTCCATGATGGATTCTTAAACGTTAGTGGAATGCGTCATGAAGACACTTTAAAGGGGGAATGAAGCGGCCAGTCAAGCTGTCATTCGCGGCTGTGACGTCACAAGGTGACGACCGCGAAATGATTGGCCTTTTGACAGACACAGCCTGCAATCTTCACATCAGCGTAGGAGTTGAGCAAGCCAATCAGAGGCGAGCGCCCATCGCTGCACACGCTTATCACCTGCACACAGCTGCTGTCGCTGCTCTGAGGGAGCGAGTGAGGAGAGGATGGAGAGATAGGAAAGAAAGAGCAAGAATGAATAGTGTGTGCTGAGACAGAGGGTGATTTGTGTTTGTGTCGTAGCGCATTCACGCCCGCATCTTTCTTTCATGCGGTTTCAGAGTTGGGGTTTTGTAGACGTATTATTCTGGTTAGTATAATCTACGTTTGTCATTTAAAGCAAATGAAAAGAAAAATCATGGCGTTTGTTCTGATTAGTGCTGCATCAGCCCGGCAATAGTTAAATTGTGGTTGAGAGTGGAAATGTGCTTTGTAGCCCTGGTGAAATGAGAAGGCAGAGAGAGGGAGAGGGAGAGATAAGCTCAATCTGAATTGATTTTCCTGTTACTTTCTGCTGTACTTGAGTTTCCATAGCAACGTGGTCAGGTTCCCTCGGCCTCCTATAGGGCAAGTGTAATTCCGTCTGGTTTTCCAAGCCAAACTCTCCTTTTCTCTCTCTTCCTTCCTCTGTCTTTTTTCTCTTAACTATGGAAATATAGTGTTAATGAGATTGTTCTCTGACTTTTCTGCATTTGGTTGAGATAGAATTAAGAAGTTTCATCAACCAGACAAATCTAAAAGCACAACAGACCTTTATGTGTACCACAAATGAGCCGTACCCAATGTTTATATTGTTTTAAAGATATAATATGCAACGATTCTTCATTAAAATGCCTAAAAACAAGTAGACCTATGTTATATATGTTGTTGACTTCTGTACTTACATTGTCCAAAATGTTAACGACAATGTTCAAACCTCAATTTTAATCAAAGTATCATTAGGTTTCATTCTGGTCTCCTTTTAATGGCTTTGCTCGTCTTTTCTATAACTTTAGGGGCAAACAACGTGTAATTAAGGAATAATACCCTGCTAGCCAGTTAGCTGCTGTTGATATTCATCGGTAATGGTGAAGGCAACAACTCCCATGATCCAATGCTGCTTCATGATGTTATCAAGCGGAAGTAACACATATTTAATGTTAAATGTATTGTTTCTACAATTACTAGATTATTGTTTGGTCTATATAATAGTCCCAAGTCAAATGTGACATATTGAAATATTTTGCACCCAACCACCAAAACCCAAACCATCTCCAGTTTTAGGCTGATTATTACATAGTCATAATGTGTGATGCTTGTGTCTGCTCAAGTAGAATCTAAATTAGCAAATGTAATGTGCATAATGAGGAAGAGTTGAACAGTATTTAGTACCGGATGTGTGACATGTTCATGGGCACATGATCATTTCACAAGTCACAGACAGAGTTTATCAGATCAGGGATAATCATGCATCAGAAATCGGTTGAACTTCTAATAAAACTGAATTGCAGAAGTTTGGAAATAATCAATGTTAAACTGCTGTGTCACAACTTTTGCAGGGATTTGATCGTAAGCACAAAATGTGAGTGTGGAAAGAACCGATTTTTAAATGAGGCCTCCTGGCTGATAAAGAGACAGAGAGAGGGAGCAAGATGAGAGGAAGGGTAGAATAATTCTAAATTGAGTTTGCTGCGCATACAAAGATGTCTGGTGGACCCCCCCCAATTTTAAAATTGGAATGAGATATTACCATCTCTCACTGTGTCTCCCATAATGATCCACTTCTGTGGACACAGCAAGATGTTTGGAGCCTAATGTTTACATTATTGCAGAATGAAAATGGTCAAAAGGATAAAGATGAAAGAGCCTATTAGCGGTGACCCTGAATATATTCGAAACAGAGGACTGAGAATATCTGAGAAAGAAAGCAAAAGTTAGATATCAAAACAGAATCAAACTAGAATGGCACGAAGCAGAGCGTATACCTTCGCCAAAGCCCAATAGTCCCCTTAAATTCAATGAGGCTGCACCAAATTGCACACACAGAAATCAGTTTGCCAAAGTTCTTCCCTGACCCATACTACATCCTGTGCCATCCGTCTAGTTGTTTTTTGTAATCTTATGGACAGGGGTTAAATCTACTTATTGGTATAAAATTTAAACTAGAATATTTTAAGTATTTCAGAAGTTAAAAAAAACAAATTTCATTCATTTGTAAGGCAAATTGTGTATTCTTGATATGGCATAAAAACCTGACTGGATATTTCCTACCTATAAATTGTTCTGCTGTTGCACTTGTGGTGCATTGCTGTGGATCAGGACTTCAGGCAGCTGCCCAAAAATGTAAAATGCAAATGTATTCTGTGCTGTATTTGAAGTGCGCTCCTGTATCTGTGATAGCCTTGGTCCTGTCCCAATCTGCTCTGTGTTTTCTTGCTCCAGATCAATGCTAATTAATACACAGTTCCCTCAGGGACAGCAACGAGGCCACGCAGAGGATTGGAAAGCGCTGTCATAGGCTACACACTTGATGCGGACCATATATGGGAATAGAAACCTTTACAGACAGAAAGTAGTCGGAGCCACAGCTCTCGTGCCGCTTTGTGGCGTCAGTCCTGGACACTGAGTGGATATTCAGTCTTTGTCCGTCCTTGCAGGCCAATTGGTTTAAGTGGTGGTCCCATCCTGTCTGATTTTATGCTTTAATGCAAATCCAGTTCACATGAAGTTCTGCCACCCTCTTGCTTCAGCCGCCATTTTGTTCTGAAACAAACACCTGAATGCAGCGGTGCAGACGTGTGCAGCCGCCTCACCTCTGCATTCAGCTGGCTGATACAGAATTGGTGAACCTGTACATAGAGTACAGTGAAACTGTGTTAGACCTGCTGGTTCGGTGCTTGTTTTGTTTACCCTCCTGTTTCTCGTTCTTCTCTTTCCTCTCCATCTCTCTTTGAAATGCACTGTTAAAATAAGTGAAAAAAAGGAGGAGAAAAAGAAAATCGGAGGCCTGTTTTTGTGTGTGCCTGGCGGACAGATAGGCGCTGCATAACTAGCAGTTTCCTCTGAAGTAGGGAGAAATCTATTTGCTTGTAGAAGCTGCTTGCATAATCCTTTAGTTACACTTGCCAGCTGTGAGCAAAGATACAGCACTGAGGGATTTGGCATGAATATCATTGGGAGGACAAAGAAATGAAACTGATAAGTGTTTGTGCACAGGGCCCTTTGCATAATCCAGGATAACCCATAATCTGAGTTCTTTAAAATCATGGCCAAATAGATGTGGTGAGAAGCCATTAATGAGAAGATAGTCTCTGTAAAATGTGGTCGTTTTTTATCGGGCTTGATTTGTTTTTTTTAAACCATTACATTTTGGATCAGAGATACGCTGCTGAACGACTGATGGTGAATATAATTTCAGAGAAAAGACTTCATGCTGTAGGTTTTCTCATGGCCATCCTTTTGTGTGTCACATTTCCATATGTAGAGTACAGTGTGGCCTTGTTTTGGTTAACACCCATATGAAAGTATTTGAATTTAATTCAAAAACACCTCTCTCTCTTTCTCCCTCTCAGCTGCATATCCCTCGTTCTTTCTCCCTCAGTCACATCACTCAGCAGCTTCCAATACATCTGTCCTTTCTCTCCCCACCCCTCAGTGTGTTTGTTTGCTCAGCCTCCTCTGCCCTGGCGCCTGCATTTTATACTTCTCCCACAGTGTTATCAGATAGTAATAGACAGCCGCTGAAAGGTAGCATCACATACCAGCACACTACGCACTTCTCAGGTCCACATGTGAAAAAGGATGTAATAAAACAATCTCATGTGTGAAATATATTCACATTACAACATTTTGAAAGCTCAGTAAATAAGCAACATGTAGGTAACAGGAGGTAATGACATGTTGTTCAAATTGTAAGTGCCCTCATTGTTTTTTTAAAAAGAATTCAAGTCCATTCAGTCATTTATTTTCTCACTCCTGCCCGAGACAAGATGTTCTTACTGAAGATGTCATTTTCTCTCACCTAATTTTATTTTTAAATATTGTTTGAATGTTTTTATTCATATGAATGAATTCTGAATTTTAAAATAATATTTAAAGTAATTTTTAAACTAACCTTAGGGACCATGTTTTCTATGAGCTATTTTTATTTATCTGTGGAGTAAGACAAGTGGACTAGTGAGTAGGACTGCACACTACAGTGCATGCTTTAGTGTTCATCATAAGAAATAATACTGCTTCAAATATATTTAAATTAGTTTTTAAAAGGCTTTTGACATGTTTTGGAGCTGTGTGGACCGAGGAATAAGAAACATCAGGCTACACAGACAATACTTAGTAGGATTGACTTGTTGTTTTGGTATTTCTTATGGGATTTCTTGTTAATCCCAGTCAAACACTGTTAGTTGACAATTTGCTCAGTCAGTAACTGTAACTGCAGTTGTCTCTGTGACTATAAAAAAAACACATTTTGAGTCGGGTGTCCAAATCAAATAAACACTCAAGTCTTGAGGTTTTTGCTCAAAGAGATGCTCCCCCCATGCAGATGGCTTCAGCTTTCTTCATCTTTGCAACATGGCTGCCATGATTGTCTTCGGCCTCTGTTTACTGCTTGTCCCTCATGCTCAAATAACATTAACATTTCATTGTCCTGGGGAAACAATAGAAATGTACAAAAAAAGAAGGGAAGTCTCCACATCCAGGAGGGGCTAAAATATTGATGCGGTCGTGAGGTAAATGGCTCCAAACCTGAGCGAAGGGGTGAAAATGGAGCTGCGAGCACGGCAAAGAGGGGAAGAAATCTCTTGTAAAGCTGGGCTCCGAGGGGCTCGGGCGCATAATCAATGGAGTGAAGTGTGTGTTGTATCTGTGGCGTCGAGTCTGCTTCAGAGAAGCCAATCCTATTTTTACAGGGTCTGTTGCCATGCTCTGAGAAGGTCTCCTGCAGCTCGAAAATGACAGGGAGCATCCACTCAGGGGTCGCATCACACCTCCGGAGTGGACGGAAGAAAATAAAAGAGCAGTGGAAATGAGGGGAGCTGCCCCGACTAGGTGACACATTCAATTGATTATTCATGATTTTATCCATTACACACTTAAAGGAACGTGTTGACACCAGCAGGGATGGACTCTGTACTTATTCATTTCTTTTTAGGCATAGGTGTGAATGCAGGGAGACACATGCTGTCTGGCTAAAGAAGAGGTGCACATGAGGAGTGTCTTTTAACTATTTATCAACTATTTCATTATTTACAGTTTAATAATTCCCTTCCAAAATGTCAAACAGAAGCAGGAACTTGTCCAAGTGGCATGTTAAAAAGATTGGAAATTCATAAAAGTACAAACAAAATCACATTGTTTGGGTTTAGTGAAATAATTTCATCAAAATGTGCTAGCAGGTGAGCTAGTGGTTATCCCGGTTATTCAGTATTTTGATCAAATTATTTCACAAATATTCTATAATATGATTTTTCATATATGGAGGCTTGAGCCCTATACTGCAGCATCTGCAGGTTTGTTTCTGACAGCCTTTTGCTGCTTGTCTTCCTTATATATCTTTAAAAACAGAAAAAAAGATTAATAACCAGACCACCATTTGGTCGTTGTCTGAAAATAAAGACAACATATGCCTCTGTTATTTTGTGGTAAACAAGAGGATAAACCGATGCTTACATGGACAAAGTTACTGTACATACAAGATTATCAATCCCAAACAAGTCAATCAGATTTTCTCCGGGCCGTGGTTTTTATGTTGTCTTGTCCAGATGTTGTCTATTAGATGTCAGATTAGGAAGAGTGGTGTTGGATTAGCCAATCCAGAGGCCCAGAATCATTTTAGATTAGATTATCGTATATGGACATCTGGGTCGCTGCAGTGGCTCTGCTCAAGCAAAATAACATTAAGTCAGTGTTACGCAGCCAGACAGTACACAGACTGTAATCAGCAGCCAGGCAGAAGGAGGATGACAGCATTAGGACAGAGATGGATGAGAAATCCTTTGCTTTTTACAACTTCCCAATTACAGTACGGCGACAGACTGCACAACAAAAGCAGTGGTGCTCCTGACTGACTGCATGGAGTCAAAATTACACACAAAATAGGAGGTGGGTGCGTGTCATCTGATTATACAAAGCCCAGAAAGTTTTAGCATGTGTGTGTGTGTGTGTGGGGAGAAGAAGCTGATCAGGCCTCCAGTGCAGACAGCCCTGTCTGCTAATAATAATGGTTATTTTCTCCTCCTTTCTCCCTCGCTCTCTTTGCTCAGCGTTTGTGCCCGGGCCTCGTGGCAGATAGATGTGCACAGATTACACCTTCTAATTGGTGCTAGCGGCTGTGGGCCAGTGTAGTTCAATGTAGTTTAGTGCTGTGTAGACTAGATTTTTTTTTATGTAGTGAGGATTTGTAGTAATGAAGATAATGACTTTAGAATCGCATGTTTGCAGTATGCCAGTGGATTGTACCAGACCATATAAAGTGCATGTGATCATTTGGAAGAATAAATTGTTCCAGATAGTCGTTCATGTCTGCCCAAAATTTCATAAAAAGATTTTTGATGTACCAAAAGTAAATTTTTAATGCAGTAAAAAAAGTGAGTAAAAATACATTTTCATCATCAATGTTGGTGAAGACAAATCCCATGAGCGCACACAGTTTTATGATGCCACAAATTACATCTTTTGTTACTTTGATTGATAGCCCCTCAACAGCCAAAGATACACATGGTATGTTTAACTGCAAACTTACAGTGCTCAATATGTCTTCATATTCGGTATTTCGATTTTTGAGGTTTGATTTCCAGCCCCAATTAACACATAGATAAACATTAACATTTGATCTCCGCCCCGAGGCTCTGTTTCTGCCTGTTAGTTTTTAAAAGCCACAGCACTACTCTGCATATGACTGAATCAAGCTGAACAAATACCTGACACAGCCCATATGATGAATGATGAAGTTGTTAATGTGTGACATTATTGAAGGTGACAGTGTGATCTGGTCTCTGGATGATGATGCAGTGGGCCTGCTCATGGGAAGGCAACTCTGTCTCAGCCGTTTGCCTCAGCGGCTTTTCTGTCTCTCCTCCCATCTGACGAAAAGCAAAAGAAAGTGATCTGAAAATGAAATATGATGTGTCATTTTTTTCTGTATTTGCTGCACATTTTGTAAAGGGTTCCTGCGAAGCCCGCGTGCAGAAAAATGACGCCTGCACGCACACATACACGCGCACACATCTGCACACTGTGTGTCTGCTGCATGTCGTTCGTGCATACAGTATATGTGTGACACTCTGCTTCTCCCTGTGAAAGTGTATCTATGCGAGTGTGTGATTCTAGTTGCATTTGTCACTCTTTTTTCCTGAGGTGCGTGTGTGTCACGTCTGATTAAAGTTAACCCCTGTGAGGCAGCTGGTGCACCCTTCCTCGGTTTCCCCCCATCCCCCCTTTCTGGTTCTCCCTCCCTCCCACCCACCCAGCCAGCCAGCCCTCCCTCTCCCTCTCCCTCTCCCTCTCCCTCCACTCCTCTACCCTTCTGTCACTCCAGCCCTGTTCTCCTTCCTCCTGGCACTCTGACAGCACAGGAGAATATGCTCCCTCAAGGTCCCACCCTCCCTCTCAGGCTCCCGCGGGTGGCGTTTCCTTGGAAACAGTGTCAGAGTTGACTGGGTGGGTGCAGATAGATGGCTGCCCTTTATCGGACTACACCACTGGTCCATTAAAATCAACCAGACTAGACCTGTGCGCACACTAGCACCCCTCTGTTCTCATCCTGAATGGACCGTTCCACCTGACACGCGTGAATATTAGCTCGACCCAGGCTGAGGGTGTGTGTGCTCTATTTTGTCTGTGTGCATATTGAATGTCAGTGCTTATTGTTGCCAGTGTGCAGTGTGTGCACTCTATATGTGTGTGTGAATGATGTGCAGTATCTCTTATTGAATTGGTCATATTTGGGCTGAAATTCTGTGCAAGTGTCTTCCTTCCTCTGTGTCCTTGGGAGAGAAACAAAATGGAGACTGGTCTTTTTCCTGCTTTGTCTCCCTCCTTTCATGTGGCAAAGAAAGCCAAATCCCTCCACAGATACAGCTTTAGTCAGACTGGATGCAATCTATGATTTTAACCAGCTCTATTAGACTACCAGATATATGACAACAGTAATTGGCTTTTAAATTATTTAAATGCAAACAGCTGCAATTGGTGTTGAGGCCACACATCAGCAGGGAGCCAAATGAATGAACTAACCCTGATGCACAATTTGTTAATTTAAAAGGGGGCTGATGTAAACACCTCATTGTTGAATGTGGCTTTAACTGCTGGCAATATTTAAGCAATCTACCACACATGAAAATACATATTTTATGCTTTAGCACTGTTATGATTCAATAAACATTCATACATACTATAAGTTAACATGAGTATGTATTTGTCGGCCGTCTGTTGCATCATACTTATCAGTTTTTGAGTCTAGATTAAAAAAAATTCAGTCATGCTGCATAAAACTTTGTTATAGATGAGATTACAATAGTTGCATCATTAGTAAAAAGAGAGCTACTAGATTTGTTGTCAACATCAAAAGCTTTTACAGCTGAAAAACTATATTGAGGATAATGCGTGTCAGATGGTGTGATGCTTGTCAGTTAAAATTAAAACAATAACAAAAGTAAGAACAAAAACATTTGTTGTATTGTTTATTATCCAGCAGCATTAAAATGATGACCTGCAGTGAGAACAAGGTCAAACATGGTGTCATACAGTGTGGTGCATCGTTAATATCTGATCTCATTTTATTATATTTCTGTTTATTAGCAGATTGTATTTCATTATGAACTTGAAGTCGAAGTGTTTTGGATTGTTCTCAGACAATGCTCATGCACTGGTTTGGCTGATTTTGCAAAAGGGCTATAACTATAGCAGAACTAAAGCCTGACTAAAATCTTTACCAATGTCATGATGATCAATAGGATTTATTGTATTATTTTTGAATTTAACATAAAACACTGAGGCTGCACTGAGCTTTCTGAAGATAAAGTCAATGTGAGCGTCTTTTGATAACATACTATGTATTCTCAGAGAAGTTCACCTGGGAGACAAAACTGATTTTGTAATTAATGGCACAGAGATAGTCTGTATCGAAATACAAATATCTCAGATTTAAGTCACTCTGAGTAAAAACTTCGGCCAAATGAGTAAATTCAGATACAAATATCTCGAAATTGTAATTTATTACTCTTCCTTTTTTGGATCTCAGATTTAGCATTTGGTGAAAAAATGAGGTTGAAAGTTTTGTCTTGTTGCAGCCACCTTTATGTCTGTGCTGGTCTAAGGCAACTGTATAAGCATGCATTCATCTTTACAGTGCCTCCACTGGTTAATAAAGTAGTTTATTACAAAGGACCTTGTCCACCTGGAGACGTTATCACTGGTATATTCTTATTTATAAGACTATTCTTTGTCTGCTGCCGTCTTGATCTGCATCCTTAAAATGATGGGACGTTAGTCTCTTTCCTCCTATTCATACTGTCTGTTCATATAACACTTAATAGGAAAAATAGACATGTTACTTTAAATAATGCAGCTCCTTCTACTTGGATTCAGTTGCAAAATTACCTGAATCTGAGGGTGCTGGTCTCACTGGATGCTTTATAATAAATATTAAATGACTTAGAGGCAGGCACATCTAGCAGTACATAATATCTCTATTATTATTATTATTACATTTGGCGGACGCTTCTTCCAAAGTGACTTACAATTAGTGCATTCAACATCTATGAGCAGCCATTTAGGGGTTCAGTATCTTGCCCAAGGACACTTCGGCATGCAGATGGGAAAGACTGAGGATCGAACTACCGACCTTCTGGTTGGAGGATGACCACTCTACCCCTCAGCCACGGCCTGTGCTGGCCTGGACACTTTTGTCACAGAGGTTTTTTATACTGGAACCTGGTAGCTCACCAGTTAGAGGTTGCGTCCCATCTACTGAGGCTTAAGTCTTCTACGGCGGCTGCAGGTTTGACTCTGGCTTGCGGCCCTTTGCTGCGTGCCACCCCCCTTCACAATTCACACTTAAAAAATATATATATATTTATTTATTTATATATATATTTTTCAGACTATATCTCGATCAGACTTTTAACTTTTTAATAAATAAGATAAGAATGTCTCTTTTTTCAGATCTTGTTCTGCACATATAAATTATTCCTTTCCTATGTAGTCACATTGATTTCTATCAGGCTAATGCTACACCACGTTTGAAAAGCCTTAGTTTGAGCCAGAAAGGCAGCTTCAACGAGGGTGTTTACTGCTGGAGGGCGACTCAGGCCATCAGCATACTTAAACAAACAAAATCAGTAACAATCAACAGTGTTAATCATTGATTATAAACTAATATATATATATATTTTATCACCTATAAGTTACCAGCAAACATCTTAATAATTTTTACATTTTGACCTTAGAATGTTTCACATCTTAAATCTCAAATATTTAATTTTTTTAACTAGATGTTTTTGGCTGGTGAATAGATTTAGAAGGGAGCATGTACAGTAGTCATGAGTAAACATCTGCAGATGGACCTGTGTGTATGTTTGACTGTCTGTGTTAACATATGTGGTCACCTCACGTTGACTGTAGCAGCTTCGCTAATCACTACGGAGACGTCCACATTTTCACATTGTTTTTAACATATTTGACAAAACACAGTGGAAAAGCATAGTAAACAGATATAACCTTTATATCTAACATATATTAATGTTGACTTACTTGAACATCAATGCAACACACACACAGACACACACCCACAGACACACTCACACACAGTATTATGTATTTAAAGTAATTACCTTGGGCCTGATCCAGACTGAGTTTAGCAGCATGTGATAATCCATGTAGGCAGCATATGGGAGGAGGGGAATTAGAAGTCCAGAAGCAAATAAAGAAATTAAAGTGTCCCGGCGGCTGTCTGCAGGTCTGCAGGATGGAACATTAGACCAAGAGTGTGTTCATGTATGCATGTGTGTGTGTGTTAGGTTAAAGCAAGATTATTTGTAACTGTGATGGGAGAGTTTCTGTGCACATCTGAGGATGGTATAATTTGAGTTGAAGATGTTGCCTGTGTATCAGACAGATGGTATAATTAATGACAGAGTGGAAACAGAGCGTGTGTCCTTATGCTGTAAAAGGGTCATCATAAAATCATCAGAGGAAACCTCAGCTGCGTGATAATGACAGGATGAAAAAAACCCAGTACCATATTGTCAGAATCACATACTAATTTGGATAACGTCGCCCACTGAGACTTCGTAAATTGATTGAACCTCCACAGAGTCTGTACTTTCAACAAATTCTCATTCAATTTCACCTCTTGTTTTTGGCACCAGGGTATCTTTTCCTAGTTGATTTGCATCAATAAACCTCAGTAAGCAAGGCCCTGTAATGCTTAATTGGGCGGTAATGAGCTGTCGCATTATGCAGAGTGCTGAGGTTCAAGCTTATTAGTTGCTTGGTTGCCCATAACATTTTCCTGTCTTCCCTCTGCTACTTTAGTGTTGCACGATCGTCAATGCAATCTCCCTCTTCTCTCTCACCTCCTGCTCTCCCCCTCTGCTTCATCCCTATTTTTCTCAGCCATTTCTCTCAATAACGCCCCCCCCCCCCCTCACACACACACACACACACACACACACACACACACACACACACACACACACACACGCTTTCTAAAAATAGTCCCCTATTATTCAGGAGGCCAGGGCCATGTACAGTCAGGCAGCAATCAGCATGGTGGCCATGCACATCAGGATTCACAATAGCTGAAATTCTGCTAACGCTAGCTAATATAATTCTCTCTACATTACTCAGCCCTGCTGGACTGAGCAGGGGGTTATATCCAAGGCTAATGTGAATTAAAGGTCCCATTTTTTCAACAAGTTAATAAAATACCCTGAGGCTTAAAGAAGTCCCCACAAATCCAGGCCTGTCTAGTCTTTTTGTCTTTTCTTCAGAAATGGCTATTTTCACCGTCGGCCATTTTAGATGTGTTGATGTGACACTGCTCTCCACGTCTCCTCTCAAGTGGTTTGCAGAAGGACATTCTCTATATAGACTCCAGCGCAGTAGGATGACATGTTAAAGATCTAACTAACTGCTGTAATTACTGTGCGTGGTGAAGATTAGGTAGTTGTTAATCCTTGTGACCTACAGGTCTCCTTGGAAAGTGATACATCACCTCCTCTGGGCCAATGCAAAGTGATGACCAATGGTAAACAGACTTTGCTATCATATGTTTAACCTGACAACAGCACTGCCCTGAGAAGGCAACTGTGATATGATGAAATAAAACCGTTTTATCAGACAGATCATCAGGCAAACTGTAACATTACAGTCGAGTTACAAATTAATTAAGTTTGTGTGGGATGTGGCTGCGTAATGTTGAGTCAGATTCAAACTTTTTGCCAAATGACCCTGACTTTTCCTCTTTTTTTTGCCGTACCACCACAGTGGCCTCATTGAACCGAATGAGGGGCCTTTGTTTTCTATGCAGTGTTAGTACTGCAGTAACTACTGGTAGTAAAACCATCCTCCTCAGATTTACCTCGAGTGCTTATCTCCCCACTAATTCTAGCTCTTGGTAAATACTGACATTTTCTCAGGTTGCCAACAAGCATGTTCGGCCTCAGGTTTAAAGGCAAATCTTAAAAAGAAAATATCTTCAAAATAATTCCAGTTTCATCAATCCAACTTTAAGGAGTAATTATCAATCAAATTAGCCTTTGTACTAATTTTAAAGTTGCATTGAAAACTGCCACAGAAACAATGGCTGCTCAGACATGACAGTAGCTTGGCTAGGGTTTAGCTTTGAGGCTAAAATGGACGACATGTCCCCACTCCCTCCCACCTTGCAGAAATGAAGCCAAAATCTCCCATATACAAACACCGCCATCCTGAGCATTTAGAGCCAGAGTCTGTGCAGTAGAGAGCTGTGGTAGCGAGGACCTGCTGATACAGATCCTCGACTAATTGCAAATCAGTCCTAGCTATCGAACGCAACAATTCATCCAGTTTTTTACAGCATAAAATTCATCATCAATTGAACAAACATGAGTGTGATAATTACTACTTAAAATGGCAGAAACCATATTTGAGACAATGTTTTTTGATGTGTATTTTGACTTTTCAGTTTAGTCCATATCCCATCAACTAAGGTGGAGGAGGCAAGGTTTATGAGCCATACTTCAGCTAGCCCCAAAGGGTGATAATGACACTGACTTCACTTTTAAGGAGCTGTCAAGCTGGACATTCATTCTATGGGCTGGATACTGACTTTCAGGCCCTCTCCAAACCTCTATGGCTTGTTGAATCATATGTCCTCTGACAGAAGATACTACCAAAACAGAGATAATTTCATTATCACGGTTGGTATGTTGATTGTAAACCAACATTCATTTGCTAAGCAACCTATTAGTTTTATCTAGAGTACAGGACTCACTGAAAGTACTTAGATTCCTAATTAGACACATTTCCTTTTTTTCTTTTCTTCCTTCACTGAGGATACAGGTTAAACACAACTGGACTAATGAGTCTGATTCATACAATTTTAACAAATATATATAAAAACAAGCAAATTCATATTAGATTAATATCACATAGATGCCGACTCCTTTAGTTCCGTTTAGTCTAGTCAACCGTTTCCTAACCCAGAAGACACCAGCCAGCAAATTGGACATTTCTCCACGGGCTCCATGCTGCTGCCTCATGGGGCCTGTAATTAGCACTGTAGGGAGGAGGGCGATTGTGTGTTAGGGTGGCAGTGAAAGGTGGAAGGGGCGAGGGGTGGTGGGCCTGTGAAACGTTCTCATCTTGCAATCCAAATGCAGTAAGGGAGAAAAACGTGCCCCCAGGCAACAGTTGACATTGCGTTCAGAGCCGTTCTGTGCTGAGCTCCTGCTCCGCGTTGTTATAATGTATTTATGTAACTCCGCTAAATGGCGAGACCTGTTCCACATTCATCTACATAAAGCAGTACTATACTGCCTAGAGGCGGAAATAGAATACACACACACACACACACACGCACACACACGCACACACGCACACACACACACGCACACACACACGCACACACACACACGCACACACACACACACACAGGAAGAGAAAGAGAAAGATGAGATTGTTAAACAAAGGCCTCCCATTGCTACCCCCAGCCCCTCAACACACCCTGCCTTCACTGTTGTTTCTTCTACTCACTTGTCACTCGTGATTGCCAAAAAGCAAGGCACCATATGCCATCCTGTTTGTAAGTGCGACCACCCCCTGTGTCATTTTAAATACAAAAACACATTCACAGGAGCCCTAAAACACACACGCACACACACGCACACACCTTCAGTCATGAAAACCCATACGCACACACACAGTACAAACACAATTTTCCTGTCGCAGTCAAAGACAACGACAAAGTGCAATTCCCCTCAGCGAACGACTCTCAGATGATGAAAGATGAACGTTTTCTGCCTGTGATTTTTGATGTGCAGCGTGGATGTGATCAGAGACGCCTCACATTGCCACTCTTCGCTCTCTATCTCTTTCCCGGCATTATACAGTCTGTTCTATCCCCCCCTGCTGTAACGGGAAACACTCACACTAGACGAGAGCAAACAGTTTCCAGCTGCCTGCTAATTCTTGATCTTTTAGTCTGGCTAGCAGGTGTTTTCCAGGGAAATGGTGACTTCCATCTCCAGTGTTAATAAAGGGTCAACCCTGATTTTACCCCCCTATTGTTTCACTGTAATCATTTGTGTTGAATCAGTGAAATAGAGGATATTTTCACATGTTGTCACAATCTAAAACAAGCTCTGGAGAAACATCTGGATGTGTGAGACTTGACTGTCATTATCCTTCATGAACTGGTGCCTCATCATTATCACGCTGACTGGCTGGCTGACAGCAGTCACTGATTAACATATTGACTCTAATTGACTGTCTGGCTGACCATCTAAATGACTGACTTAAGTGGAGACTTACCGACTGGCTGGCTGACCGGCTTACTAACTAACAAAGCCATGTTGCCGCTTCACTGACTCACTAATTAACTGACTGATCCACTAAATTCCTGACTCTCTGATGACTGACTGATTGACTTGCTGTCTGTAGACTGACCAACTGACGGTCGCCCTGACTCATCCGTCACCGGATGTGTTTGCGTCGCAGTGGAGAGGGAACCCTCGCTCCTGAAATCAGCACGATGACTGTCTGACTGACAGGCACATTTACACTTTTTCCCATTAGCTCTGATATGGAGAGAAATTTGGAAGAAATGATGAGATATGAAAAAAAAGGAAGAAATAGACTGGTGTGTGTGGGTGGGGGTGTGTTTATTCAAATGGAAGACGCCAACTATTCAGTGTGTTTCATCCTTATCGACTAAGTTCTATCCATCTTGTTGCATTTGTCTATAATGTGCAATCAGTGTAGAAAGGATTCAGAACAAGTTGCTGATATCGAGCTGCTGCCTGATTTGCACATTCAATTTCTTACTCGCATCCAGGCTTACAATATCTTTTTTTTCTTGGCCTCCTCACTGCTTTCTCTACATCCATCCTTCACCACTGAAATGACGTCAAAGATGAATCCATTATGCAATACAAGCTTTTACCTGAATATATTAGATTCGACTATTTGATACAAAGAGCAGCTATTCCTAGTAATGTATAACTATCTACTTATGCTGTTTATTATATTATTATAATAATTATTATTGCTGTGTGCAGTCTTCTCATCTTTGATTCATAGATTTTCTATTTTGTTCATGGTTATAGAAGGTGCCATGTAAGACAAAGTCAGTATTGCCATTTTTAGATTTAATTTTCAAATATTCTTATTCATTCTACTTTTTATTGAACATCAAGCCATTTGTTTTAGCAGCTGTATTCATACCTTAGTAATGCCATAGATGTATATGATATGGGTATGAAGTTTCTGATGTATTTATCCTGGCAGCATCACCTTTATATTTTACATGTGATTGTGTGTGTGTGTGTATGTAGTGACTCATAAACATGGCAATGATGGCCGTCTGTGACAGCTGCTAAATAATCAGATTACTACTCAATTTGTGCATGTGTGTGTGTGTTTGTGTGTGTGTGTGTGTGTGTGTGTGTAAGTGTAAGTGTATGTGTGTGTGTGTGTGTGTGTGTGTGTGTGTAAGTGTATGTGTGTGTTTATTTGTGTGTGTTGTTCGGTCATTGACGCTGGACCGAGCTCCATTAGCATTGGTGAGCCTGTCAGCACATGTGACCACAGATACCACCTCTGTGTCTCAGATAGCCCAAAGACATCAAGGTCGCTAATCCTGTGTGTGTGTGTGTGTTTGTGTGTTTGTGTATTGGCCTGTGTATGCTACACGTTTGTAGGTGCAGGTGGGGTCACAGGATGTTTCTGAACTGGAACAGCAGATTTTAAAAGGAAGCGTAGCATGTCAGTGTGTCACACAAGCTGTGCTTCTACATATTCTGCTCCATTTAATGCAGCCACATTAGCCGTCTCATCTTTTCCTTTTATCTTTCATTTTCCACATTCCTGCTCTCAGTCTCCGAGTCTTGTTGAATTCTTTGAAGCTAATTAATGTTGCAAAGGACATTTTTCAGCAAAGTCCTCCGAATGCTTTTTGGCTGTCCCTCGGGGCCATCTTATCACATCCACGTTCTCATTTCTCATTTAGATTCTGTCCCTTTTTTAACGTAATTTATTTGAAGCTGCTCAGTATGCATGTTTTCATACTCGTGGTACATGCTCATACGATTCGATTTTTTTGCACAAATATAACAATTAGTAAATGCACTACAACACTTACAACAACAAGGTTATCGACAGTGCATTCTAGTACAGTCATATTGTTACAGGGCATCATAGATTTAATGCCAACTACCCTCTAGCTGTCATGTATGACCTGGAATAACACCCTGCTGTCAGAGACAGAAATTGACCCAGTGACTAAAGTCAAACTATATTTCTAGGCCAGCTGGTTGTGCCTGTGTGTGTTTTACTCTTATGTGCTGTGTCCACCACAAGGACATTTTGTCACCTCCCAGCTGTTCTTATCAGAGTCTTGCAGAGCTATGTGGCGTTGGAAAGGTCATCACCACAGGAGGCAGCATCCGCACTGCATACTCCCCACAGCGCTGTTTACTGTGTCTCTTCGACACCTTGCAGGCCTCTATAGATGGTGTGGACCCATTTTCTTTGGTTTTGGGTTTCTATGTATGTTTGATGAAGAGAGTCAGTCAAGGTCAGAGGTTGATGTCACATGCCGAGTATCGATTCACATACTTCCATGCTCAGATGTGCACCCGAAGTAGAGTGGTCACTCGAAAATCTGACTTTCTCAGCCTCAGCAGTTGATATGTTGGCTACATCGAGGGCTGCCAATGGATTTTAACATTTGTGAAAAGGCAGCAAAGGAAGTTGGAGCATGCATGAACCTCAAAGAATCAGATATTTGCAGTCACATGTTGCGATCATCATTTTTGGTGAGTGCACAACGGCCTTGTCTGATTTGGGACACTACCCTGTTGGAATTCATGCACTACACCGCTGAGTATACTGCATACACAGTGTACTACATATGAGTGTACTGGCTGAAGTGTCGTATTTGAGACACAGTCTCAGTCTTGAGGTTGCAATGACATTTTTTCTTCTCTATTCCAATCCCTGAGCAAGAAGCAGAGTCAGAAGCACAGAGAGGAAGGATTGCACAGATTGTCCTCAACTTCCTCATTATCTCCTTGGCTGCTTATGCCCTCATGTAGAGCTGGCTCACTCTGCTTCATTACTGTAAGGAGACTATCTTAAGGGAGGAATGGCAGGCTTCCAGTTGGCTCTATCAACCTGTCAATCACTCTGGTCTAATCTTAGCTCTGCCCCTCAGTCCTGCCCATCATTTCCTGGCACCGTGGAGCAGCGAGCAGATTTTGTGTGCCTAATTCCCCTGAAATAGATAAGGACTTTAATGGATGGCCTACTCAATTATGCAATGATGTTTTGTTGACTCGAATCTTGTTTGCTTTGGTGCTTCAAACTGCGTCACTCAGTCCTGTTGTTGCTGTTGCATCTTCTCTTCTCTTCATCATCACACCTGCTTCAGTGGGTTTTTAAGACAAAGTAAGTGAGGTTCACTACTGAGCTGCAGCCAAATTTCAGGACCTTGTTGTGCATCGAAAAATCTGCATCAAATATCCATATTCAGGGACACACACTGTACAATACATATATGATGATGGATACAATCATACACATCTGCATGGGCACATATAGACACAAACACACGCACACTGCTCTCAGCCAGTCTGCCCGTCATTCCCTGCCGTTGTCACAGTAACCGTCTCACCTTCCCTTCGCAGTCCCGCCCTAATGAGACCACTGGAGGACAGAGAGAGAGAGAGAGAGAGAGAGAGAGAGAGAGAGAGAGAGAGAGAGAGAGAGAGAGGCGAGGAGGTGGAAGAGAGATGCAGACAGAAAAGCAGAGATATATCACAGGGGAGAGATAGGCAGCACGGAGGCAGAATTGCCATTGTCTTGTATCTGCTCTTTGCACACTGAAAACCTTTTCTGTCGACTGGCCGCGATCCTTCTAGAAACAAAAGCCACTACCCTGACAACCACATCCTCTGATTACACTGTGTGCTCATGACCATGCCACAGTTTCAGTTTGCTGCCTGGGCATTTCCATATAAATCCAATAACATTATCGTTAATAGATAATTACCCTGCACTGCATGATTTGTGACCGCAAACACAGATTAAAATTCAATTAAAGGTAAAAGTGTGCGCCGGCGCTGCCTGTTCTGCTTTGCCGAGTGGCTCCATTTAAAGCTAATAAATCATATTCAGTGAGTATATCTAATGTGTGTGTATGTCATAAGACTGTAAATGTGCATTTAGTTAATGGAAGCAAAATGAAAACAAAAGTGAGTTTTAATATCATAACAACATGATGTGACTATGATCCCAGCCTCACATCAATGCTGGTAAACAAATTCTGATACATTGTGTTGATATAAAGAAGGACAGAGAGAGAGAGCACAAGGCAGAGCAGACCAGTAAGATGTTAACATCTGTTCCTTTATGTACTTTTAAAGTCTCTCCATCTGCTGCGGCACCATAAAAAGGCCTAAACAAAGTGAATGAGGCCCCTGGGCTCGACACAGATTGGCTATTATACACCTCAACATTTCTGAAGACCTTTAGTGGTTCACAGCCGAGAATTTCATCTGGGAAAACACATCTGCCAAATGTTAATAGGCAAGCCTCTTTTGGTTGGAGTGTGTTCAACAGGTACGAGGCTCATGGTTAAGTGTATACAGTGTGTGTGTGTGTGCTCATCCGGGAACAAACATAAGGTCTATAAGGACGCATACTCTGCGTTATCTCCCCGTGTAAATATGTCAGCCTGTTTTCACATGAGGGTTAACTTGGCATTACCTGAACACTTAATTGGTGTTTTATTGGTTGAGACTAGCGATTAGCTCAGGTTTAGTCATTTACACGGAGCAGTAATTGTTTATGTCATTAGCTAACGTCTCACTGGGACAGTCATTAGCAGAGTTTTTAATCAGTCAGATGGTCTCACATATAACCCGAACAATGTTCAGAGTTTCATATCATCTAAAGGCCCCACGGACACATGGCCCATGCCCACAGGTCTTTTCACTCGTATTTCCTATTAGGCCTCCTCTCAGGACAGGACAATCTCAAATCTTTGAGCTCTGTCCAACTTTGACTTCAGCAGACGTTTTAACTGCCGGAATAAGTTAAAGTACCAATGACAGTGTGCTGTACCTCTAAAAGGTTTGAGGTTATTTCTTATTTTGCTCACTTGTACTGTCTTTGTGATTTCGATTCACTCGGTTTCTCAGAGCTTATTCATATGTACCTCCAAAAAAGGTATAATGCCGGGTGCTTTTGACATATATACTCATAAGGCTATTGGGTGAACCACAGTAGAAGAGAGCTAACTGCTAATAGGTTTCCCTGCCTGAAACATGCCATTGTGGGTAAGCCATTAAAGTTGTATAGTTACATCCATAGACTGTAGATTAGTCTCCACTTCAACATGTTGTACAAAATTGTAAATGCTAAATATCTCCCATACAAGTGGCACAATCTTGACATCATTTGGAATCAGAGTCTGCACAGTATTAATTGTGGTATTGGGTAGTGGTTTTGAGGATCTGCCATTAAATGTGCTCCATCAATGGTGAATCAGTCTCAGCTTTCATCATGAAGGTTCAGTCGATTTTTATAGCATAAACCAAACTAACTAACAATGAGCTCTTGGACAAACATCAATGTGATGAGAACTACTTTAAATCACAAAACGCTTTTTTTTAAATGTGTATTTTACTTTTTTGTTTGCTGCATGTCCCATCCAGTAAGTCGAAGGACACAGGGTTTGATTTGGCTTCACTTTTGGTGAGCTGTCATCCATCTTTTCACTTAGCTTGGTGACTATCTGCACAATAACAGATGTTTATTCAGGTGACATATAATTGTCACCTGAATAAACTAATCCCTAAGTTTTTTGCTTACCATGCTTTGGTGGAGTACTTTATATTTGGAAAAAGTAACATGCTGTCATAGTCTGTTCTTGACCCTCTACTCTGTGTCGCTGTAAAAGTCAACACACACCAAAGTTTAATTTGGCGTGCAGATTATCTTTGCTCTCATAAAGCAATCTGCTGGGTCATAGAATCTCAGATACTATGAAAATAAAGGATATCCTGGAGTCATTATTAAAGCTTGTATAATTGGTCCCAGTTGTGGTGTTCCCACAGTACAGAGGCAATGCAAAAAGCTTAGTTCTTCTCTGGGACAGAGACTGCAATCGCTAGAGCAGGCAAATGCACCTACTTCAAAGTCTTTGTGTCTTTACATGTGCTCTTCTAATCAAAGGTTACACAAAAAGCAGCTTCAGTTATTATATAATTACAGGTTCAATTACATTGTACATCGATGCTTGGAAAATATAGTAATAATGTCAGTTCACCCACGATACCTAAATTCCTTTAATCAATTATCACATCCCTGTCTCAGTTTTCACACCTACACATACTACAATATATTATATCTCATGTTGCATGTGGTTGTATTTTTCTGCGTTTAAATCATTTGTCACTTCACCTCCCCAGCAATAGAGTAATTTGCACATGCACACACACACAACACAGCGCACACTCTCGCATCATTTTGCGTGATGAATGATGAATACGCTGACATCGCACCAACCCTTACAGTCCTCACCCTGTGATACTGTTCACTCCCAATCAACTTCCCTTGTCAATATTTACTATCGTCTGCCACTGCAGTTTCATCTGCGGCCTTTTCTGTGCTCTTGTTTCTCACCGTCAACTTAATTAGTCACATCTCTCCGTTTAATTACATCAAGTGGAAGGAAGTTGCAATCTCAAGTAGATCAAATTAAGCCCTATGCAAATCCTGGAGTGTGTCGTTGCCGGTCTCTGTGGCAACCACCTCTCTATCTCCCTTATTTCTGTTGGAAGGAGCTATGCAAGGCTTGTCATCAGTTGCTAAATGAAATCTTACACTGGAAATCGCCCCTATTAGGCTGGTTAAGTGGTTGACTGTCTGCTTAACTTCCCAGTGAGAAGTGACTAATCTCCACTCTCTCTCTCTCTCTCTCTCTCGCTCTCTCTCTCTCTCTCTCTCTCTCTCTCTCTCTCTCTGTGTGAAGTAGTTGTCACTTTATTTGGATAATCCTGTGTTGACACTTAACCCGTATGTTGAGAGCTGAGGAGAACTGCTGAGTTAGGGGATAAATTTGCTAATAAATTAATAAATTCTGGGGTTTTTATTAAGATTATTCATAATTGTGGCTTGAAGGATAAGTCAATTAAAATCATAGTTAATTATAAGTATTGCATGTTCAAAATCTACCCTTCTCTCATGAGATTAGTATAAAAAGCCAATGTCCCATAAAACCTGACCTTCTGTAATATTGTTACTGACCTTTTAACTAGTTTTCCTGTCGGCACCAAAACTTCAAAGTCCTAAATCTGTCACACTACTTTTCACCTCAGAGCGTGAAATCGTGGCAGGAACACGCCAGTGCCTCTTGCTTCATGTCCACCATCCCAGAAAGCAGCCTGTAATTAATGTGGCTCGGCGAATGAAAACCGTGACCTTGCGGTGTGTTGATTTCACTCACCACTCCCATCATCCACTCATCATCATTATAACTCCAGCCAGGGTCTTCTTTCTACCTTGTGATGCCCATTTTTCTGCCCTCTCTCCGCACACATGAGAAATGTATAAACCATGTGATACCGACAGAGAGCATATACAGCCCGGTCTAAAAGTTCTCAGAGTATTAAAGTGAATTTTGGCAGTTGCTATGGGGAGGATTCCTACATATCATTAATGTCTTCAAATGTTTCTTGTGAGGATGACATTTCTAATTGTTTTCATTAATAATGAAATTTCCAATTTTCTCATATTTGTTCTCACTTTTTTCATTGGTCAAATGAGCCCCTCGTATTTATCTCACCTGAACAATATGATGATGGGACTTTATTTAATTATTATGTTGCTTAATCTGTGTTACATTATTAAAATTAACAAGGTTTTTTTTTTTTTTTTACCCCTCCCTTTATTCCTTTTTAGAAGCAGTTGTTTTGTGTTTTGGTGGGCATGTGGTACTAATCCTGAAACAACTGTTCTTTGTTGACATGGTAACCTGGATTATCCCCAAACAGCAAATGATTCATTAAGAGGCAGGCTGTACTGTACCAGCTGGGGGGGGGGGGGACGGCTGTCTGTCGCAATTAACAACTGGAGATGTACTGATGGTTAACACAGTTCTTTTATTTTGATGATCAAACAACAATAATAATAGCACTACTCACATATTCTACCATTATTGGCAATAACTCCTCCATTGTCATTACTGCTCCCTTCATCTCTATCAGACACTTTCTCATGTATAAATACAACATTGACACACGTTTCTGAGGTAATACAAATAAATTTGATTGATTGACTGAAAATAATAACAATAATAAATCAGTCCATTATCATAATCAACATGTGGATAAACTTTTCTCTAAGAATAATTGACAAAGTGTATTTCAGAAGACTAACTGAAAATAAGAAATACCCTTTGACCGTATAAATATAAACTTCTGTAGAAGACAGTGTAATGCATTTCAATAGTCCAACAGTAGATTAGAAATATTATGTTCCCCTATTTATGTAAATTAGGGTGGATGAACTACACCTGCTGTAGTAAGTAATACAACACAAACATTCATTTGTAATTGAATCAACAGGGCAGCAAAAATACTGAGATATTGTGTTTTTATAAATTATTGGCTATTAAGATAGACAACATGTCTCCACTTCCTCCCGCTATCCAAAGACAACGCCAAAGAAACCCGAGTTCAAACGCCCCGATGGAGCATCGAGGTCCTGCTGCTACACGCACTTGTCTAATGGCGCCTCTGTCTCAGCTGACAATCATGTTTCACCCTGTTTTTATAGTTTATATAGCATCTAATAACTAAAGAAAACCAAACTTACTGGACGAATAAACAGTTGGACAAACATAAATGTGATAAGAACCAGCTGAAATGACAGACACAATCTTTGAGGAGTATTTTTTTTCTATTACCTGTATTTTGAGTTTTTAGTTTGGTACATGCCCCACCCACTAACATGGAGGAGGTGGGGTTTATGACCTATATTGCAGCCAGCCACCAGGGGCGATCAAGATATTTTGGCTTCACTTTTCGGAGATGTCATGGCGTCTATCTTTATACATAGTTTATGATATTAATACATAGTTAACATGATGATAATCATGAGTCCAGAATGTCTAAAACAAACTTCAATAAGACATCATATCTAGCTGTTTTACACAGGTTCACCTTCTAATGAATACTGCATTAGGAAATACAATGATCGCTATACCCTAGTATATTAAATCTTATGTGGTCTTTCTGTGGGATAATAGTTTGTACTGCAGTAAAATCCCTTTCTCGTTGTGTAGTAGTGAAGCACATGGTTGACACTAAATGGCTTCCATTACTGATCAAACAGAGGTAATTTGTGTCACAGTCTGACATCGGTGACGGGCTGCATCTGGCTGCTCCCACTCTGTGTATTCAGATGAGCCAGGAGAGGCAGGGGGAGGGCAGACTAGGAAGGAAGAAGGAAAGCAGACAGAGGAAGAGTAGCGAGCATGCAGCTTCCTCAGACAGCTGGTGATGTGCAGCTGTCTAGGAGGCTGGATTATTCCCCAAAGTCTGCCCTCTGAGGGAGAGGCGAGAGGGAGAAGAAAAGAGTGAAGGAAAGAGAAATAAATAGAAACGGAGATTGAAATGGGGAAAGAGGAGGACTGGGATGAAGACTGTGAAACAAAGGGGATTTGGTTCAGATGAAGAAAAGAGAAACAGATGTAAATTATTGAAATGGAGGAAGAGGGTCAGTGAGACAGGCTGGAACAATCGTCAGAGATAAAGAGGAGACATAGAAACTCATCAAATCAAGCCTGCAGATGATTATTTATGAAGACTTTGAAATTCTTTATTTGTTTGTCGTTTGGTTGTAGACGTTCTGTTTTCGGGTTGTTCTTACGCCCTATCGTTGTGAGGAGGGCCTTCAGGAAATTTCCCTTAAAATTGCCACAAAGGTTCACTGGATGAATTTAGACTTTTTAAAAATTATTATTTCTTCTTCACTGAATTTGGTCTCATTAAACACAGTACAGAGATCAAAGATAATTTAATCAGAATTGATTGATATGAAGAACTGATTCGATTTTGGTGGTCAAGGTTAAAGGTCAAAATCCCTATATACTCAAAAAACATGTTTTTGGCCATTCATACAGTACTTATGACAACATTATAAACAAATGTGTTAATAGATGAAATGATGACCTTATATATCAAAAGGCCAAAGGCCTTAAGTATTTCAGAATCAATCAAAAAAAATTAGCTCTTTTTGTTGTTTGTTTCTTCTGCTAAGGAGGTTATGTTTCAACTTGTGTCTGTTTGTTGATTTATTTGTTAATTTGTTAGCAGAATTACACAAAAACTGATTGCCACCAAATTGT